>NC_059076.1:107594466-108219466 GCF_020497125.1 Mauremys mutica | reverse complement strand
AACATAAAAGAGATGAAGCCAGCCTGTTCTTTATTTTTCCAGTAGTTATAAGCTTTTCTTTTCTTTTTTTTTTAAAGTAGCGTTGAAGGGCACACAAATTGACTAAGTCTTGAGAAGAATAGTCAAAATCTTAGTTTAAAAATAAAAATGTTGCTTGACAATGGCCTACTGTAATGGGTAATGAAGTGGTTAAATATTTTAAAAATAAAAAACATAGTAATTATAAATATAGTATTGTGTGGATATAGCAATGTCATTTTCATCATTTCTAACATTATTTCTAGCAAATAATTTCTAGTTAATTTACATGGAATTATCTACATTACTTCCCTTTAAATCTTTTTAAATGGAAGGAGATTACATTCATGAATTTCCTAATGTGTATTTGATTGCAGTGTCAACATAAACGTCATGGAGCAAACTTACCATTTTCACAGCACTTTCAGCTTGATTAGTCACAGTTGTTAGGGTGGGCTTGTTTAATTTTGTTTTTTATAGCTACATGAAACTAAATATGTGCCTTTTTGAAGAATGTGCCCTATGTAAATCTGTGCTTAGGGTCTGGAGGAAAAAATAACCAAGAAACTGTGCTTAATGCTGCTTGTAGAAAATATATACATTTGTAATTTAAATATATTTATTTAAATATATCTGTATATATAAAACTTTACACATTTCTTTTTAGTGTCCATTTGAAATTATATCTCTATTTAATCTCAATTAAAAGTACAATTACAGTTTTCAAATAAAAATATATGTGAATTAAAATGTGATTTATACTCTGAAAAGAGACTTCATAAAAATGACATTCCAGGTATCCATATTTATTCAGTCTCAAATACTTCAGACTCCTAAACAGAGAAAAATATACATAGAAGATAATTTTTCTGTCAGTCTTAGCATCTCAGGTTGGGAGCTGAAATCAAACTGTTCTTTTGGCTCAATAAATATGTTACAGTTAGTAGTTATCTGACAGTCATGAAGAAGAAAGAATAATTTTTTGTATTGGCTCTACAGTGATGACAGACATAAAAGCTTGTCTCTATCAGTGCTGGGAAGTTTGTCACTCATTGACATAGGACAGCAAATATGCTAAATCTGATGACATTTTTGCATAGTCATTTCTCAGTACATAGCCACATTTGAAGGTTTTCCTTTCAACATTTAAGTCTTGAGTAATAAAGATGAATGTGACTGTAGGAATTCAAAGAAACAAAAACCTCAGAAAGTATTTGATTTTAGCCACATAATCTCCAATGACTTCAAAACCAGTCACCTAGCTAAATCCATGTGTGCTCTTTTAAAAAGTGCAGAGCTAAATTTGATTTTAAGATTCGAAAAACAACGCTAAACGTCTGATTACTCCTTCTGTCGAATTCCATTTAGTACTTTATTCCATTCTGCAAAATGGTTTGTAAAAGAAGTATATCTCCTAAAGACAGCCTTCATTTCCTACCTAATCTTCAGCTTCAACTAGTTCTCAGATTGTTTCATTCTGTAGACCACCAAGAAGGGGCTCCACAAACCAGTTTAAAAATCACTCTGCTATGGCATATTATTTGCTGATTCCAAATAAGTGAGAGGGATAAGTGGTTAAGTAAGAGAATTTGAACACTGAAAATTACAGCTTAAAAGGGATGTAGGAATCAGTTGTCTGTCTAGTCTTTCATTTTTTGGCAGAATTAGTTATTCTGAGATTGCAAACTCTTTGGGGAAAGGATGATGTCTACCTCTTAGGTTTGTATGGCACCAAAAGTGGGGCCCTGATCCTGTCTGGAGCATCTGGGCTTATGATAATATAAAGATTAAATACACCTCTACCCCGATATAACGTGGTCCTCAGGAGCCAAAAAATCTCACCGCCTTATCCACCTCTATCTCGATATAACGCGACCCGATATAACACGAATTCGGATATAACAGTAAAGCAGTGCTCGGGGGGCGGGGCTGCGCAATCGGTGGATCAAAGCAACTTCAATATAACACAGTTTCACCTATAACGCGGTAAGATTTTTTTGGCTCCCGCAGACAGCTTTATATCGAAGTAGAGGTGTAGGTGAAATCGTATTATATCGGGTTTGGTCCAGTACGGCGTACCGGCAAGAGCCAGTACGCCATGCCGGAATGGACCGGCTTCCTTGGCAGTGATTTAAAGGGCCCGGTGCTCCAGCCACTGCGGGGAGCCCCGGGCCCCTTAAATCACCGCCAGAACTCTGGCAGCAGGGCTCAGGTGGCGCTTTAAAGGGCCTGGGGCTCACCGCTGCTTTACCGCATTATATCCGAATTCGTGTTCTATCGGGTCGCGTTCTGTTGGGGTAGAGGTGTAATAATCATCATCATCATCATCATCATAATTAATAATATTGAGTTGTACCGTTGGTTCTCATTTAGTCATAAATAGGGGTCTACTTAAATTGTGGTGCAATCACATATTTTTCGCAGGTTGGTAACAGCATAAACAGACATTTGCTATTTATGCTGTGACCAGCCTACAAAAAATGTGTGATTTCTCTGCAGCATTTCTCAGACTGAGGACCCTGACCCAAAAGAGGATGGCAAGCCTATTTGGGGTTGCGGTATTGCCATCCTTACTTCTCTGCTGTTGCTGGCGGTGGCGCTGCCTCAAGCTGGGCCGCGGGAGAAGCTGCTATCTGCTCCGCTTTCAGAGCGGGGTGGCCGGAGAGTGGAGGCTGCTGGCCAGGTGCCCCGCTCACCAGCAGCAGCACAGAAGTGTAGGATTGCATATTACTTCTGTACAGCCGTTGGCAGTGGTGCTGCCTTCAGAGCTGGGTGCCTGGCCAGCTGCCATCGCTCTCCACTCTGCCTTCAGAACTGGGTAGCCGGATACCAGTTTCACAAGGGAGACCAGATTTCACAGTCCATGACCTGACTTTCACAGCCACGAATTTGGTAGGCCCCTAGTCATAAATAATCCTTTGTGTGAAGAATACAGTGAGATAAAGTTGATCATTTTCAGTTATTTGCATTAGTGTGATTTCTGTATTACATTTTTACCACTTTATAACTCTCCTACATTATAATTCAGCTCCATTGACATCCATTGTAAAATTCCTCTTTATCACATGCCCTATGATTTTATTACTTTAGGTTTATCCTTTGAATTTAGTGGTTATACTATCAGTCCAAAATTAAGAAGAAAATTAAACACCCCTCGTTAGTTTGTCAAATATTTGTATACTTTAAAAAGAGCTTGTGTTATCATGGTTTTCTTTTGGCTTTATTTCTTTTGTCTGTGAGACACAGTATTAATAGATTTTAATGCCAGAAGGGGCCATTATGATCTTCTGGTCTGACTCCCTACAGAACACAGCCCAAAGTACCTCACCTAGTAATTTCCATAGCAAGCCATAACTTTGTTTGAGCTATTGCATACTTTTTAGAAAGATATCCAGTCTTGATTTAAAAACTTCCAGACACGAGAATTCCTAAGACAGGGCTGCAGATAAATGTTAGATTCTTTTTCCTACTGGGGAACATTGTTTATTTCCTTTTTCGATTAGTCTCTCCCACAGCAGTTAACATATACTAAGTATTAACTTTGCCTGTGTATGGTTACAGTTTGAAGATGATTGTGAGTTACTCAATAATAATATTTAATTTAGAATATTTAAGATAGATTGTTTATTTTTAAAAAGATGTTTAAATATGAGAAATAGTTTGGGATTCAAAAACGGTAAAATGTTATCACATAAAGAATATTATCTGTTTTCAAATAGAAGTGCAAGTTGTTTGCAAAAGTCACAATTTTGCATGTTTTGTTTTTGACCAATTTATTTGAAAACTATTCACAATAATTTATTCAAAGAAAAAAACAGTTTATTTTGTTAAACAGAAAATATGTAATGAAACAGCACTACAACATTTAAAACATTTTTTATCTTTTTTTAAAATTTTAGTCCAGATTAAAAATATTCCCCTATTAGAAACTATATTAAAGAATGTTTAAAGTTGCAGAGAGAAGCACTCAAGTCAAGAAACAGCAAACTCAACTTTAACTCTGCCACCTTGTGTATGTTTATGATGGTTCAATCTTTGATTGCATGATAACATTCAGATCTTGAAATATATAACTTAATATGACACAATTTTTCTATAACTTCAGATTCATATATTTCATCTTTTATTATTGTTATACCTAGAGTGACCAGAGAGCAAGTGTGAAAAATAGGGACGGGGGTGGAGGGTAATTGGCGACTATATAATAAAAAGCCCCAAATATCAGGACTGTTCTTATAAAATCGGGACACCTGGTCACCCTAGTTATACCCATTCCAGGATTTCCTTCTTCAGAATCTAGAATGATCTCCCATGTACAGATATATTTGTGTTCTTATCCTCAACTATTAAACACTAAATATGCTTTTTGACGGTGGCTGATATAGTGCTGTCTTCCTAATCTGGTATTTTCCCATTGTGTTGTTTCATAATAAAGTGAATGTTGAGAATATACAATATCAAGATGTTCTGTAAAGGCTCTGTGTCTGATGGAGAATGTTAGGAACTGCACATACACAAAAATGCACATTCTTCATTTGTTTATGCAGTTAGTATGATGGCCGTCAATCATGGTAATTGGGTATTGAAATGGCCTGCTAGACATGTAAATGGTCAGTTACATGCATACATATAACTGCATACACAAATGGTTTACACACACATCTTGGCATACACTGGTCTGAAAATACAAACCTAGAAATCTTGGATCATAATGTGTTTCAAAAATTAAAATAGTCTCGTAAGAGTTTTTTCGCTATTAACTCTATAGCATTCAATACGGAAGATCTTAAAATGAAAACAGCCAGTGCATAATTTTGTGTTTGACCCTGTTTTTTGTTCATCGAGCAAGTCAGCTGATGTTTTTTTACTTTGCTTTCTGCAGGTACTACTCTGTTTTTCCCGAGATACATCAGTACTGGAGCACTTTTCTTACAATAGCGCTACTCCACCCAAATCATACATACGAGGTAAAGAAAAAGTATTGTGTAAGATAATATGAAGAGTAGGGTTGATTGCAGCATGTAGTATACCAAAAAAGCAAATCTCTGTGGACTTAATTTATGTATATTACATATGCACACAAAAAGTACATTAGATGAACATAGTTAAGATCACAAAGTCAAACACTCAGAATTAGGAAATGTCAGAATTAAGATTGCCTATGTATGTGCATTATGAAACAGTCTTTAATTACATGATCATATACTATTTTTTCCACAGAACCCCTGCCTTATTCAGTTTACAGAATGAGCCAACTGAGGCAGGGAAAATACTATAATTATACCTCTACCCCGATATAACACGGTCCTCGGGAGACAAAAAATCTCACCGTGTTATAGGTGAGACCGCGTTATATCAAACTTGCTTTGCCCTCCCCCGTTCCTTGTTCCCTGACCGCCCCCTCCCTAATCACCCCCAGGACCTCACCCCTACCCAACCCCCCTGTCCCCTGACTGCTCTGACCCCTATCCACCCTCTCGCCCCCTGACAGGCACTCACCGGCAGTGGCGGGAAGCAGAGCAGTGCGGCCCTAGTCCGCTCCACTCCGCCAGATCCCAGCTGCGGCACTCCGCTTCCCGCCATCGGTGAGTGAAGGGAGGTTGGGGAAAGGATACCCCCCGCACTCACCTGTGGCGGGAAGCGGAGCGACGTGGCCCCAGCCCACTCCACTTTCCTTGCCCCGGCCCCAGCCGTGTCGCTGGAGGGCGGCTGGGGAAAGGTCCTGCACTCACCTGCCCGGCGGGAAGTGGAGCGCCACGGCTGGGAGCTAGCGGAGTGGAGCTGGCTGAGGCTGGGCTGCTCCATTTCCCGCTGGGCAGGTGAGTGCGGGTAGGTTGGGGAAAGGACGCCCTTCCTTACTCACCTGCGGCAGGAAGTGGAGCACTGCAGCTGGGAGCTGGTGGAGTGGAGTGGGCTTGGGCTGGGGCCGGGCTGCTCCGCTTCTGCCACTGCTGATGAGTGCGGGGGGGATCCCTTCGCCCAAGCCCCCTCCCCCAAGTGACATGGCTGGGGCCGGGGTAAGGGAAGCAGAGTGGGCTGCTCCCAGCCCCCCGCTAATCCTCTGGGCCACTCAGGGACTGCGTGGTCTCCAAAAGTGCCTTCCCACAGCTCCTGCCCCCCAGACCCTGTGCGAGGAGGAAGCCCTGACCGCTCCTGAGACCCTCTGCCCCTTATCAAACCCTTCAGCCCTGGCCTGGTCTGGCACCCTTAACACGCTGCTCAGAGTAGCATGTCAGAGCTTTACCGTGTTATATGCGAACCCCCGTTATATCAGGTCATGTTATATCAGGATATTTATTTGTTTGTTTTACTGGTATTAGCACATAGGGTCTCCAGTTGTGGACCACGACACCATTGCGCTAGGTGCTGTAGAAACACAGAACAAAAAAGCATTATCTGTCTGTCCCAATGAGTTTACAGTCTGACAGACAACAGGTGGATATAGGCAGACCAAAGGGTGAGTACAAAGAAATAATGAGACAATATTGATCAGCAGGATAGTCTGCAGTCTCAGCATACCAGCAGTGTAGCTTTTGTCAATTTTACATAGGCCTATTGACAAAGGAGAGTTTTATGGAGGGTTCTGGAAGAAGCTAATGTTAGTTTTGAAGATATTACAGGGAATTTCTCCCAGGCGTGAGGGTCAGCATTAGAGAAAGCATGAAATATATGATCATGTAATTGAAGACTATCTAATAATGAATACACATATGCACGGGCAATCTTAATTCTCGTGTTTCCTGATTTTGGAGTTCTTTACCTTAATATTATTTTAACTTAGGGTTTTTTTGTGTGTAATTTCCTAGGTTTTTAAAAAAAGCAAACTGAAAAAACAAATTCCATCATATGTCATCATATTGACACCTACAGGGGTCATCAGCAGGGTTGGAACCTTGAGATCCACTATATAGACCTCTGCCACTTGAGCTAATGGAGTAACTGATTGCAGTAGCAGGTTGTCATCCTCTGTGTGGACAAGTACTATGGGGGATGGGACATTTTGTCAGGATTTTCACTGATATTTGCTGACAGCAGAGGACTCAGGAATCTGCGTTCCATTCCAGGCTCTGGAGAGGAGTGTGTTCTTCTATGTGTTTCCCCACCCCAAACTTGACCCCTTGCCTCATCCCCTGCAACCTATCTCTTCCCCACCCCCGGCTCCTTGTCCCTGTCCTAATCTCTTTGTCCATCATATCCTACCCTTACCCTCTGCACTTTCTGTCCCACTCACAGTCTCTTGTCCAGCTCTTCATCTAATATGCGGGGTGTGGGCTCTGGGAGGGAGTTTGGGTGTGGGAGGGGTCTCAGGGCAGGGGGTTGGGGTGCATGAGGGATTTCGGGGTGCTGGGTATGGGGGGTGCTCACCTCGAGCGGCTCCTCGCAAGCAGTGACCTGTCCCTGCTGTTCCTAGGTGGAGGTGCAGTTAGGCGGCTCTGCACGCTGCCTCCTTGCCAATGGGAGCTCAGAGCCAGCACTTGGGGTGGGGTGGGCCGGCACCCTCTGCCACACCCAAACTCCCTCCCTGTTAATTAACTGGAATTTTTCACTTACTGGTGCTCCCCTCCCCCCCATTCCTCCAACATGCCACATAAAAAAGCTTTACTGTATACAGACAGTAAATGGTGTAAAGTTTTATTGACATAAGTTTGGGATAATTAGCTATATTACTCATGAATGGAGAAGTCATGAGCAAGTTACTTTAGATACTCTAAATGAGTGCCAATAAAATCCTACCCTGTCAAACTATCGTGTATTCTGTATATGCTCCTTACTTTATAAAAGAAAGTCTCCCATTGACTTTAATAGAGCCACGATTTCACCGCTTGAGTTTAACTGCATGGTACTTGGAAGGACAGAATAATATAACAAATACATTTTATAAACCTATGAAACTTTTGTCCAAATATCTCTGGGCCGTCACGTGCCAGGGGGGCCCAGAGCAAGTGGTGTATGTAGTCTTGGAAAGAGAAGACTCCCAGCTTTCCAAATCGTATACTCTCATTGTTAGTACATTCATGAGATACTAGATTAAAGTTACCATTGGAGCAAAACTGAATGTTGACCATTTTGGATTTCCATTCAGTGTAATTTTATTGAGAAACTCCACCGTTTGGTGAAGGATGAGAGAGTTTCTTAGCAGAGTCATTTTAAAAAATGGCATATGTTTGAACCTACTTAGAAGTTTAGAACAGGTTCTAGTTCCAATGAATTAGTGGACAGAATGGACATGATACTGCAGCTTATAATAAGTCCCTGAAAGTTATCCCATGTAGATCACCATTATGTATGTGTTGTGTATGATTGTATATTTTATATGTGTGTGTATATAATCTCAGTATATTCAAATAGCCATATTTTAATGTATTTGCGGTTAAATTTCTTCTTTATATGATAATATTACATCTAAAAATCAGATTAATTGTAACTAAGTCCTCCATTAAGTAGACAAACTTTCTCTTCCCACAGGATTTATGCCTGTGTGTATACAGTTGGCCACAGTTAAATAGGGAAGTTTTTGATCCAGTTCTATTGGTTCCCTAGTACCGTAGAACCTCAGAATTATGAACACCAGAGTTACAAACTGACAGGTTAACCGCACACCTCATTTGGAACTGGAACTATGCAATCAGGCCGTAGCAGAGACCACCAAAAAAAAAGAAAAAAAAAAAGTAAATACAGTACATCCACTGTGTTAAACATAAACAACTAAAAAAATAAAGGGAAAGTTTTTTAAAAATTTTTTTTGACAAAGTAAGGAAACTGTTTCTGTGCTTATTTCATTTGAATTAAGATGGTTAAAAGCAGCATTTTTCTTCTGCATAATAAAGTTTCAAAGCTGTATTAAGTCAATGTTCAGTTGTAAACTTTTGAAAGAACAGCCATAACATTTTGTTCAGAGTTACAAACGTTACAGAGTTATGAACAACCTCCTTTCCCAAGGTGTTCGTAATTCTGAGGTTCTACTGTACAGGAAACTATATAATGTGACACAGATTTTCTTGGTTTCCTGCTGGATTTGACAATATCTCTCTCTGTCACCTCCAGGATCCTACTTTATAACATTTTGCAAAATGCAAAGAACAAGAGATGAAAACGTATAATATTCAAAGAGATCCTTTTTCTTATCATAACAAGTAATCATTTATTAAGATTTTTAAACCATGAATTTAAATAACTTATATATCTGTTCTAGTTGAATGTTCTCTGTTATCTTAAAACTATAGAAAAGAAATTAAAAACCTCTTAAAATAGGTGCAGTTGTGTTTAAGAAAAGCTCTGAAGTATGCCTCAAAATTGATGATTGATATTTTTATTGTGGGCCTAAAAATAATTTTGTATAGTATTAGCACATACTCATTTTGCAGAGAAATAGAAGAAAATGTTTGTTCATTTTTTGTTGTTGGCACTGATATTAGATTTGAAAAAAGGGCTTGTTGGAGCAATAGGGATTTTAAGATTTGAAAGAAAAATAGGTAAAGTAATTCAGTTCTGGTACCTCTCCACTCTTCCAGTGATTCAGCCTTAATGCAACAATTTCCTTTTCCTCTTACTAACATTTCTGCACCTTACTAAGTGCTATTCCTATGCACAGAACATTCTCCCTGTTCTGGTCTGCCAAGGCACTCTCCTTTTCATTTAAATCCCTTCTGAAAACTCACTTTTGTCTGCAAGGCCCACGAGTGAGTCAGTTATACTCTTTTATTAATTTTTATTTAACGAAACACAAAACGTAACAATCCTATTATTGAACTCCTCCTTATCCTTCATCTCCCTTCTATTGTTTGTCAATCTCCTTTGTTGCGTCACGTCTGCGTTTTACATTTGAGGAACACTTCATCTACTTTTACTATATGACTCGTGTAAAAAGATTTGCATGCTTGTGGTCAATATAAAATGATAAAAAAATCATCATTAATGAACTTTTTTAATGATATTATTGAAAAGTAAATAAAGTTCATGTTTCTAAATAGACTTTTTTACCATTTGAGTGTGTTTAAACCCATGTCTGCTCATTCACAGGAAAACTTGGCATGGAAGAATATGCAGTTTTTTATCCACCAAATGGTAAGAGTTATACTATTGCCTCCTCTGGTGGAAGATGGGAAAATTACTACTTTTTGCAATGTAAAAATAAGCTAAACTTAACAAATAAGCAGAATAAGAGTGAACCTTAGCCAGTAGTATAATGAAATTAGAGCTATTGGGCTAGAACCTTACACTGAGTTATGTTGCATTGTGTCACTGCAAACCCAGGTTAATTCTAGCTTTATTAGCCACTTGAGCATTCTCTGTGTGGGGGAATATTCTGATGGCATAGGGTCGGGATAGCAGCTCATATTTCAGTCTTCTTGATTCTTGCTTAGGGGACCTGACTGGAACACCACGTAATCCAGCTAATCCCCAGCTGCTCAGCACCCCTAGAAAGCATGCCTTTGAGATGCCAATGTTAGGCTTCCGCTTTTGAACATTTGGTCTTGATTTTTAGACACGAATGTATGAATATATTTATCACATTGATGCTATTAATGTTCCCCTTATTGCTGCTGTTATAATCTTTTTTTCTCACTGGTCATTTTGTCCACATCAACTCCCCTCCCTTTTGACTCGTGCTGCTGGCTTTTCATTGCCCTTTATATCAAGTTCATGCTCTTTGTCCTTGCTTTCAAGGTCCTACGTCACTGATCTTGGGTCTGTATCTCTAACCTTGTCTCCCTTTGCGTCTTCTCCATTCCAGCAATGATGCCAGTCTTGGCACATCCTCTGTCCCATTCTCCCACCTCTGTCTCCATGTATTCTTTTATGCAGCCCCCTAAGAATGAAGCATCCTCCTTAGACCATTTGCCAAACACTTCCCTCTCCTCATTCAAATCCTCTCTGAACACTCATTTCAGCCATGTCACCTATGGGAAGTGAGATGATTTGGAAAAGAGAGGAAAACAGACAACACAACTGCCAAGATGTCTACATGTCTTTACTGGGTACTGCATTAACTCATTATTGTAACTCTCCCTGTTCCATCCTTCTTGTCAGTGTATGGCCCTTGCTGGTTGTGTCTTATCTGAAGTTGGGCCCTGATTTCATGAAAGCACATAAGCGCATGCTTAAAGTTAAATATGTGCTTATGTTCTTTGCTAAATCAGGTCCTTAATCTGATCTTACAGGTGCATAAGGACATGCTTAACTTTAACCATGTGAGTAGTTCCACTGAAATCAGTGGCAATACCCCTGTTTAAATTAAGCATGTGTGTGTTTGCAAGATCAGGGTGTAAGACTCTAAGCTCCTCAGGATATGGAATATGTCTTTAGTTGTTCCTGTGAAGCACAAAGCTCAGTTTAGGAATTTGAAAAAGCAATAAAGATTAATACTTATATGGATAAATAGATAAAAATAAAAGGATAAAAGAACCTTCCTTATTTTGTAGGTGTAATTCCTTTTCACGGCTTTTCAATGTATGGTAAGTATGACTTTCAAATATTACTATTTTAAGTAATAATTCCGCATAGTTTTTGTAAATAAACCACAGTTTATATCACACCATCCACATATTTTTGGTAAACTGTAAACTATTCTTTTATGCATTTTAAACATTTATGTATTCCACGTGTTTGTGTATCCAAGGTGTGTATGCATAATTAGAAAAATGTCCAGACTGATCTCATTTGCTCTTGTTGTAACTTGCTAACGTGGGAGTTCCTATACAGAGAACTATTATTGGAGCAGCTGATCTCTAGGTCAGAAGCTAGCTTCATTCATGGTAATTGAATTTCAGTGTACACAAATGGGAAGAGAGGATGTCTTGCCAGACTGCGTTATCTTTGTGCTGCAAATAGGCAAGAAATGTGTGTGAAGAGTGGTTTCTTATAAAAGTGAATTGTATGTAAAAGGCCCACTGACATAAGCACGTGGCTGGGACAGGTAGTGAGTGGCATCATATAATGGAATGTTCATGACTTACTGCTAAGAGGAAAATTACAAAAATGTCTTTTGTGAATACAATGAATAATTCACAAAACATTAGCAGCTTGTTAATACTGGATGGTTTGGGCTCTTTCCCTTTACTGCATTAGTATGTCTTCTCTGGAAATCCTGATTTTTTTTAAAAAAAAGTTTAGATTAAATGAACATGTCATTATGCCAACAAGACTTCCAGAAACAAATAAATTCTGTATTTTGTGAAAAATCCTTTAACACTCAGAACTGACAAGGCAGCTGGTACAAATGTACTAATTAAAACTGGTCCTGCCTCAGATGATGATGGAATGTTTTTGTTTGGTTAAGTTTCTGCTTTTTCTGATAACTTTCAATAGCTTTTTTGTTGTGAAGAGCATAGGTAGCCTGGGAAGTCAGAATAGGAGAGAACCACAAGAAGTACTACTCCTACTTAGTAACTTGCATTCCCTACCATTAACAATACAGATTTAATCATTATTCTCTCCACTGTTTGAGCTACAAAAGATGGAGTGTCACTTGAGTATGGAATCCAGTTTGAACCCTGGTTGGCATAGAGAATCTGGGTCTTCTAAGTACTGAACTGCTTGGTTACAAACTCCTCCTAACTTCCTCACAGTTGATAATGTTGAAGTCACAGCCAGGAGTCCTTCACTTTCTCTACCTAACTGGAGGTTTGTTTTTAAAACTGGCTCTTAAAATGACTTAATGTTTAGAGTTGAAACTACCCTTTAGAAATCTACCCAGCTTAGTTTAATTAGATAGCAATTTTTTGAATCAGCTGGTATTTAAAGGACTTCATAATGGTTGCCCAGTAAATGTAAATTTTCATCCAGATGTTAGAGTGAGTATGCAACTGTCCACGTATCCTTTGACTGATCTTACTTATATGGTCTCCATAACTGAAGTATCTGAGTACCTCATTGTCTTTTGTGCATTTACCCTCACAGCACCCCTGTGAGGTAGGGAAGTGCTATTATTCCCATTTTACAGATGGGGAACTGAGTCCAAGAGAGACAAAGTAACTTTCCAGCGTACACAGGAAGTCTGTAGTGGAGTACGAAATTGAATCCAGGTCTCCTGAGTCTCAGTCTAGCACCCGAACCACTGGACTATCCATCCTCAAAACATATTTTTGATGCTCATGCAGGGCTGCGTCTATGGAATAGGCAGGATCCAGTTCGTTCTGCCTCTTGAAATCTATAGGGTTGTAACCTGGACTACAACATTCACCTTTGCTTGTCATTTCTTTTAATTATAGGATCTAATATTAAAAATAAATATACCTTTCTAAATAAATCAGAACTAATTTATAAATTTATTATTCTAAAGAGATTATTGGCTTGTTTTTCCTCCTACTTCATGCACTTGCTCATTGAACTATTTTAACAGTTTACAGCATTGAGTCAATTAAATTCTTTTATCATTTCAGTTGCTCCACTTTGTTTTCTGTACCATGAACCTTCCAAATTGTATCAGATATTCCGTGAGATGTATGTGCGTTTTTTCTTCAGACTCCATTCCATCTCTTCTCATCCTTCTGTAAGTTCATTAGGAAATAACACCCAATCAGTCTATATTTCTATTTGTTATTGAACAATAATGCATAGTAGCATGATTTTATTTTCTTAAGTATACATGGCTGAGTTATGTCCCTTTAACTATGATAAAAATGTCACACATGGCTGAAGTAACATTATATAGCTGTATTTGAAATCCTATAATTTATACCTCAATACTAGTAAAATTCTCTGGCAAAGACACATTTAATAATACAGTGGTCACGCTGTCAGGCTTTGGGGGGGAGCCTCAATTCAGAACAGCACTTATGCATGTGTTTAAGTGCCTTCCTGAATGAGGCCAGTTAGCTGTGTGTGTGATAGAGGTAGTAGAGGATGGACTTCAGTGTTCTTTGACTCTGTATAGAATTACATTGGACACCTCTATTATTAAGACTCTTATGAGACTTGAGCACTATAATTTATAGGTTTAGTCATTACTAGTCATTTTCAAAGGGGTCTCAGCTTAGCCCCTATTTACTCATGCATCTTTGTGTATAAACTTATTTGAATGCACTTTTTTAAGCACTGTCATATGCAGGTGATGGAATTTGTGTGAATTCTATCACTTGCACGTACAAGTGTTTGTGCATGCAGAGTTGTTTCAAAAGTTGACTTGCATTTGTATAAAGTTTTGGTTGCCTTATTTTTTGTTTATGCTGTTCACAGTATTAACTATTAAAGTATAACATATTTTTCTTTTCTATTTCATATAAAATCTGGTGGTTAATTGCATTTTGATAAAATACTTTTATTTAAAAGAAAATGGTATTCATTTAGCTAAGCATACGATTTTGAAAATTCCCATGATTACAAGTTCTTCTTGCCCTACATAAGCTATAGAAAATGTTTTAAACTGACAGGTGTTTTTTCCATTAAGAGGTTTTATAAATGAAGAGAGCAATCATATTTCCAGTTATGTAAAAATGTATTATGAATTATGTGAACAGCACAGAAGAATGTCCTATAAAATTAAAATATGAGGGCAATGCTTACTCTTGGGAATACCACTTAGTACTGTGAATAGTCACATTGATGGTCAAATAAATAAACAAACATCACAGTGGTAGATATTCTGTTTGGTAACAAACATTTACAGGACTGGGCCTATGCTTTGGGATATTAGCAGCATAATACTCCAGCGTATGGGAATGTATGCTAGTTTCATGATTTTTAAAAGGAATTTTTAAAAAGGAGAAACTCTTTAAATGTTATTCCACAGTTTAGATCATTTAACTTGTCCTTGTTTGTAATAATTTGATTTGTCACTTTTTCTGATTATAAAAGATAATTCAAAAAGCACTGTTTTTGTCAGTGACCAGGTGTAGTGTAACTGGAGTCTAATTTATCAGACTAAAACTAAGACCACGTAGGTTGTATACTACTGGACCTTTAATAGACTTAGAGACAGATTTTTAAAAGATATTTAGGCACCTAAAATACAGGTAAGTGCCTAGGTGGGATTTTCAAAAGTACCTAGACACCTGACAACTATTGAAGTCAATGGAACCTAGTTTTCTTCTTCGAGTGCTTGCTCATATCCATTCCATGTAGGTGTGCGCGCACCGCGTGCACATTCGTCGGAAGATTTTTACCTTAGCAACCCCGGTGGGTCGGCTGGGTCGCCCCCTGGAGTGGCGCTGCCATGGCGCCGGATATATACCCCTGCCGACCTGACTGCTCCTCAGTTCCTTCTTACCGCCCGTGTCGGTCGTTGGAACAGTGGAGCGCGGCTTAGCTGTCCTCCACTTCCCTAGCTACTCATTATTTCTTCGCTATCTTTGTTGTATATAGTTGGTTTTATATATAGTTCTAGTTAGTTTGATAGTTCTTAAATAGTAGTGTATATAGTTCAGCGGGGTTTGGGCATTAGCCCCTTCCCCGCGCCCGGTGCCGGGGCCCATGCCCGGTTCACTGGGGTTCAAACCGTGCTCGGCCTGTCATAAGCCGATGCCCACAAGCGATCCCCACGACTCTTGTCTAAAGTGCCTCGGGGAATCGCACATTACAGATAAGTGCTGTATTTGCAAGGCATTTAAACCGAGGACAAAGAAAGAGAGAGACTTTCGCCTAAAGAATTTCCTCATGGAGGCAGCTTTGACCCCTCCGTCCTCGGCACCGACCGCTGAGCACACTGCTAGCAACGCTCCTCCGGCACCGGACTGTGCCGGCACCGCCAAAACACTGTGGCACCGGCCATCTCCGGCGCAGGGTCCCGCTTGGCACCGATCTCTTTCCCCAAAGCAGAAGAGGTCGAAGTCCTCTACCTCTGTGCCCTCGGCGCCACAGACGCAGCCCCGTTCGGACTGCCCGGCACCTGCACCTGCTGCGGCACCGACTGCTGCAGTACCATTGACTCCGGTCCCGCGGGTGCCATTGAGTCCAGTCCCTGAGAGCTCCCCGCTGAGGCCTGTGGTTGAGCTTACGGTCCCCTCTACACCGGAGACGTTCTCCACAGCCAGGACCTTATAGCTATGACTGAGTCCGTCCTGCCTCAACCCCCGGCACCGCCGGTGCGGGTATTACACTCCAGAGGCAAGCCAGCCATAATGAGGCCTCCTTCAGTCGGCTCGGCAGACTGGCACCGATCACGATCCAGGTCCCGGCGCCATTCGTGCTCTCATCGACGATCACGGTCCCGACGCTGCTTGCAGTCCCGGCACCGCTCGCCCATTCGGTACCGGTCGTACTCGGGGCATAGATCGACATCTCGACCTCCGGCCCGGTACTCTCTGTACCGCTCCAGCTCTCGGCACCACTCCCGGCACCACGACTTTCACAGCCGTTCCTGCCGCAGACCTTTGAGATCCAGGTCGACCTCCCGGCACCGCGCCGGTCGCAGGTCCCGGTCTTGCTCTCGGCACCAGTATGACTCCAGGTACCGTTCCCCGGTGCCGAGGAGATCACCAACGGCGAGAGAAAGGGGCTCGTACCAGGCTCTTTCAGCTTCTCCCTGGCCGTCCCGGCACCCGTCCATGTCTTCGCAGGTGGGTAGTGCGTATGCCCAAGACAAAGACGCCAATGTGCCCGCTGCGATATTCCACGAGCCCCAGGCTCAGGATCACGGACCTCAACAGTGGGCATTCTGGACACCTTGGGCATATCATCAGGCCCAAGGTTCGCATCCGGGACCATCGCGCTCTGCCACATCAGAACACCGGGTGCCGGAAGCCACAATAAGCCGCCCTCCTCCTTCTGATTCGGAGGAAGTGTCGGTCCAGCCTCAGGACTCCCAGATCCCAAGGGAGACAGAGGCTGTCCAACAAGAAGAGCCCTCGATTGACCCCTGACGAGGCGGTAGCCGGAACGTCGTCTGTAGGCCCTCCACCAATCGACCTGAGGGCCCACCAGGACCTCCTCCGGCGTGTGGCACAGAATATGAACTTGCAAGTCAAGGAGGTCCCGGAGGAAGAGGACCCAGTGGTGGACATCTTAGTATCTGATGCCCCCACGAGAGCGGCCCTCCCCTTTATACGGACGATCCAGGCCAATGCCAACAGGATCTGGTAGTCTCCAGCCTCTGTCCCACCTGCTGCCTGCGGAGTGGAACGTAAATATATGGTGCTCTCCAAGGGCTATGAATACTTATATGTCCATCCCACTCCTTGCTCCCTTGTTGTCCAGTCGGTCAACGAGAGAGAGCGCCATGGCCAGCAGGCTCCAGCCCCGAAATCAAAAGACGCAAGGCGCATGGATTCGCTGGGGCGCAAAGTCTATTCTGCAGGGGCACTCCAACTCCGCGTGGCTAATCAACAAGCCCTCCTTAGCCGCTATAACTATAATACCTGGGCAGCGGCGGACAAATTCAAGGAATTGCTCCCGCAGGACGCCCGACAGGAATTTGCGGCCATCCTGGACGAGGGAAAAAAGGTCGCTAGAACTTCCCTCCAGGCTTCCCTGGATGCCGCGGACTCAGCGGCCAGGACCCTAGCCTCTGGGGTTACTATGAGGCGTATCTCATGGCTGCAAGTCTCAGGCCTCCCCCCGGAGCTCCAACATACAATCCAGGACCTCTCCTTTGAAGGGCAAGGCTTGTTCTCCGATTAGGCTGCAAAGCCTAAAAGATAACAGGGTCATTATGCGCTCACTAGGCATGCACATGCCAGTGACTCAGCACAGGCCCTTCCGCCCCCAGCCACACCGCTCATACCCTCAGCCCAGACAGTGACAGGACTTTGCTAGAAGGCGGGGTAGAACTGGTCGCCAGAGGCAGTCAAGCAACCAAGGGGGCCAGAACCAAGGTTCCTCCAAACCTTCCACAGGGCCAAAACCCTCCTTTTGAAGGTGCGCCCGAGGGCATCGTACCAGTATCGTCACAGGATCCATTCCCTCCTTTCTCCAACCGCCTCTCCCTTTTCCTCCCTGCGTGGTCCCGGATAACGTCAGATCGCTGGGTCTTACGCACGCTGGAATTTGGGTACCTCCTCCAATTTATTTCACGCCCCCCCCCTTCCATTCCCCTTCCTCGTCCCTCTTCAGGGACCCCTCTCATGAGCAGCTCCTCCTCCAGGAGGTGCAGACGCTCCTTGCCAAAGGAGCCATAGAGGAGGTACCGGAACACGAATGGGGCATGGGGTTTTACTCCCGCTACTTCCTAATCCCCAAGGCAAAGGGGGGTCTCAGACCCATCCTGGATCTCCGGGAACTCAACAGATACATGATAAAGTTGAAGTTCCATATGGTATCCCTGGGGACCATCATCCCATCCCTGGATCCCGGAGACTGGTATGCCACCCTCTACATGAAAGATGCGTATTTTCACATAGCCATCTACCCACCTCACAAGAGGTTCCTCCGGTTCGTAATCAACTGCCAACATTTTCAGTTCGCGGTCCTACCGTTCGGACTCTCTACAGCCCCAAGAGTATTTACGAAATGCATGGTTGTAGTCGCTGCCCACCTCCGCCGCCGTCGGATACACGTTTTTCCGTATCTAGACGACTGGCTCGTCCGAGGGGCCTCCGAGGCACAAGTGATCCATCATGTCGGCATTGTCAAGGACCTTTTCCTACATCTAGGCCTAATGATCAATGCGGAAAAATCCACTCTGATTCCCACTCAGAGGATAGACTTCATTGGCGCCACCCTGGACTCCAACCTCGCCAGAGCCTGCTTACCGCTGCCCCGGTTCCCAGCAATGGTGGCCATCATCCACAGTCTGCAAGCTGCTCTGTTGACTTCGGTTCGCACTTGCCTCGGTCTCCTGGGTCACATGGCGGCCTGCACGTTTGTGACGAAATACGCCAGACTACGCCTCCGTCCCCTCCAATCGTGGCTCAACTCAGTGTACTGACCAGGCAGGGATACCATAGACATGATCGTCACCATTCCCCCGAGCGTCTTAGGCTCCTTCGAATGGTGGCTGACCCCCTCCCTGGTGTGTGCAGGGCTGCCGTTCCATCCGCCCCAACCCTCTGCATCCCTGACGACGGACGCATCATCTCTCGGTTGGGGTGCTCACCTCGGGCATCTACGCATCAAGGCCTTTGGTCATCTCAGGAACTGACCTTGCACATCAATGTCCGGGAGCTGAGAGCAGTCCGCCTTGCTTGCCAGGCGTTCCATCAGCACTTGCAAGGCCATTGTGTGTCAATATTCACCGACAACACAACAGCCATGTACTATATAAACAAACAAGGCGGGACAAGGTCCTCGACCCTTTGTCAGGAGGCCTTACGACTCTGGGACTTTTGTATAGCCCACTCCATAGACCTCATAGCGTCCTTTCTCCCGGGGGTTCGGAACACTCTGGCGGATCGCCTCATCAGATCCTTCCTTTCCCACGAGTGGTCGCTTTGCCCGGACGTTATTCTTTCGGTCTTCTGGAAGTGGGGATTTCCCCGTGTAGACCTCTTCGCGTCCCGCGAGAACAGGAAATGCCAGATGTTCTGTTCCTTTCAAGGCCTCTCACAGGGTTCCATAGCGGACGCTTTCCTGATACTGTGGACGACTCACCTTCTATACGCTTTTCCACCGTTCCCACTCGTCCACAAGGTCCTGCTGAAAATACGCAGGGACAGAGCCCGCTTGATCATGATCGCTCCAGCGTGGCCCAGGCAGCACTGGTACACTATGTTGCTAGACCTGTCAATAGCTGACCCTATCCCACTACCTCTTCACCTGGACCTGATAACTCAGGACCATGGCAAACTGTGTCACCCAGACCTACAGTCCCTCCATCTCACGGCGTGGATCCTGAGTGGTTGACCCAGTCTGAGTTGCATTGCTCTGTCCCAGTGCAACAAGTACTCTTAGGTAGCAGAAAACCTTCCACTAGAGCAACATATCTGGACAAGTGGAAGCGTTTCACATGCTGGTGTGGAGAGCACAACGTTCTTCCCGCCGAGGTCTCCATCCCCACCATCTTGGACTACCTCTGGTCTCTTAAGCAACAGGGCCTAGCGGTATCATCTTTGAGGGTGCACTTGGTGGCCATCTCTACCTTCCACCCAGGGGAGAATGGCCGCTTGGTGTTTTCGCATCCTATGGTATCTAGATTCCTCAAGGGCTTGGAGCGCCTATACCCCCGTCCCGACCTGGGACCTGGGACCTCAACTTGGTTCTTACCAGACTTATGTCAGCCCCATTCGAGCCATTAGCAACTTGCTCCCTTCTCTACCTGTCCTGGAAAACCGCCTTCTTCGTGGCCATCACATCGGCAAGACGAGTTTCTGAGCTTCGGGCTCTCATGGCGGACCCTCCATATACTGTGTTCCACAAGGACAAGGTGCAGTTGCGACCACACCCGGCCTTTCTCCACTAAGTGGTATCGGCCTTCCATGTTAACCAGGAGATCTTCCTTCCGGTCTTCTTCCCGAAGCCACATTCATCGCGCAGAGAGCAACAACTGCACTCCCAAGACGTCCGTAGAGCACTCGCTTTTTACATTGAGCGGACAAAGCCCTTCCGCAGAACCCCCCAACTCTTCGTTGCGGTGGCAGAGCGTATGAAGGGCCTACCCGTTTCCTCACAGAGGATTTCATCCTGGGTGACATCTTGCATCCGCACCTGTTACGACTTGGCTCATGTTCCGTCGAGCCACCTCACTGCCCACTCTACCAGGGCTCAAGCCTCATCTGCTGCTTTCCTGGCTCACGTGCCCATCCATGAGATATGTCGCGCAGCTACCTGGTCCTCGGTCTATGCCCTGGTTCAGCAGTCCAGGGATGACGCAGCCTTTGGCTCCGCAGTATTACACTCTGCGACATCTCACTCCGACCCCACCGCCTAGTTAAGGCTTGGGAATCACCTAACTGGAATGCATAGGAGCAATCACTCGAAGAAGAAAAGACGGTTACTCACCTTTGTAACTGTTGTTCTTTGAGATGTGTTGCTCATATCCATTCCAAACCCGCCCTCCTTCCCCACTGTCGGAGTATCCGGCAAGAAGGAACTGAGCAGCGGTTGGGTCGGCAGGGGTATATATCCGGCGCCATGGCGGCGCCACTCCAGGGGGCGACCCAGCCGACCCACCGGGGGTTGCTAAGGTAAAAATCTTCCGACGAATGTGCACGCGACGCGCGCGCACACCTAACTGGAATGGATATGAGCAACACATCTCGAAGAACAACAGTTACAAAGGTGAGTAACCGTCTTATTTAAGTGCTTTTGAAAATCCTGCTTAGGCACCTATCCGTATCTTTCAGTGCCCATATACTTATAAAAATCTGGCCTTTAGACCTTAACCCTACAGATACTACACGTGAGTGACATGGAATTGAATGTGACTACTCATTATATATACAATTACTCAAGAGTGGAGGTGCTTGTAGGATCAAGGCCTGAGCGGTTGAAGGTATCTGGTTTGCTCACGTTACTCTAGTTGTGTATCACTGATGTATTAATGGTTTGTCTTAATGCTTAAATTAAAACTATATTCATATTTAAATTTGAATATATGAGTAATAGTGAATATATGTTTTCAGGGTGTGGTGTTGTTGTTTTGCTAGGGCATTGTGTCACTATGTTTGCTGTTTGAGACACTTCTTCAAACCCATCTCCCTCAGCTTTTCTATCATCTTCGAGAAATTGGGGCGCAACCGTAAGTACTTCAGGTTGGTCAGGCATGACTTGCCCGTGGTGAATCCATGTTCCCCTCCAAGTACTTCAAAATGGATTCCTTGATGCTACATGATTTTTCAGGGGACTCAGGTGAGGCTGACTGGTCTGTAGTTCTCCGGATTCTCCTTCTTCCCTTTTTAAAAGATGGGCACTATATTTGCCTTTTTCCAGTCATCTGGGACCTCCCCCGATTGCCACGAGTTTTCAAAGATAATGGCCAATGGCTCTGCGATCACATCAGCCAACTCCCTCAGCAGCCTCGGATGCATTGCATCTGGCCCCATAGACTTGTGCATGGCCAGCTTTTCTAAATAGTCCTTAACCTGTTTTTTCACAACTGAGGGCTGCTCACCAGTGCAGCAGTCTGGGAGCTGACCTTGTGTGTGAAGACAGAGGCAAAAAAAGCATTTAGTATTTCAGCTTTTTCCACATCTGTCACTAGGTTGCCTTCCCCATTCATTAGGGTCCCACACTTTCCCTGACCTTATTCTTGTTGCTAACATACCTGTAGAAACCCTTCATTGTTATCCTTCACATCCCTTGCTAGCTGCAACTCCAGTTGTGCTTTGGCTTTCCTGATTAGACCCCTGCATGCTCGAGCAATATTTTTTACTTCTCCTTAGTCATCTGTCCCAAGTTTCCACTTCTTGTAAGCTTCTTTTTTGTGTTTAAGGTCACAGAAGATTTCTCTGTTAAGCCAAGCTGGTCACCTGCCATATTTTGCTATTCTTTCTACACATCGGGATGATTTGTTCCTGCGCCCTCAATAAAGCTTCTTTAAAATACAGCCAAACCTCCTGGGCTCCTTTCCCCCTCATATTAGCCTCCCAGGGGATCCTGCCCATCAGTTCCCTGAGGGAGTCAGTCTGCTTTTCTGAAGTCCAGGGCTGTATTCTGCTGCTCTCCTTTTTTCCTTTTGTCAGGATCCTGAACTTCACCATCTCATGGTCACTGCTGCCCAGGATGCCACCCACTTCCACTTCCCCTACTAATTCTTCCCTGTTTGTGAGCAGCAGGTCAAGAAGGCTTTGGGTGGAGGTGACTTAGAACCCTTTCAGTGGGTTTCGTGGATTAGGAAATTTTATATTAATAAAATTGATTTGGAGCCCAGTCGTAGAAGATACTGAACATTTCCCTACAAGTCTTGATTAGGGTTTCAGGACACTACTGCAGCATAAATATTAATAATAATAATAAATACAAGACTTGTAGGTCATGGAATTCCTTTTGAAATGGTGTATCTGTAATTTGTGACAGGAAATATAATACTTTCTTGTTTTCCATTTGTTTACAGACTACGAATATCATTTAAATGGATGGTACGAGCATTCTCTGGTTACTTAGCTACAGACCAACTTCTGCTTTTGTGGGACAGAATCCTAGGATACAATTCTCTAGAAATTCTCGCTGGTAATGGAAAATTTTATTTGTCAATAATTTTAAAGATAATACATGCCAAATTAAAATAGATGTTACCAAGAGAGGAAAATTCAATTCCTTTTATCTGACTGCTGAAAACAGATTTGCTGAAAGTCAATATATATTAAATAGGTAAAGCAGTAATTCATGCATTTTTCAGTTCTTACAGGAATTGTCAGTGAGTTAAACTGGTTTTATTGTGACTACTTTTCAATATTATTATTAGTAATATTTTCTTTTGATAGCATTGATAAAATGCTAGCTGCTTCGTGAACATAAAAGAAAGCCTGTATGTTCCCTGCCCCAAAGATAGTGTAGTGCATAGTCTAGTTTACGTTAGTTTGTCACTGCTATACAAAAGATGTTGTTCTCCCTGCCCCCCACCCATGGAAAGATGATTCCTTTATTATCAATAGGAGTCCTAAAAATCCTCCTTATTTTCTACTACTCTATACCCCGGCTCTTCAGAAATGCGAACTTTAATTACTTTTTTTAGTAACATCATTAATTAAGTTAAAGAACCAATTAAAAATGTTATTTCACACAGTCACCTTAAACATATTATTACTCAACTTTTTCCAAAGAACACAGTAACATACTTATTCATTTTTATGAAGGAGTAGCCATATGGCAAGAACTAGAGTACTGAAATCCACTACTTACTATCCTTCAGAAACAGAATGATTGCAAAAGAGAGCGAGAGAGAGAGAGGGAGTGTCAATAATTTTAGATCAAGATTAATTCTAACAATTAATTAATAGGTCAGCAGTTTACTTATTGTGCATTCTTTTTCAGTCCTGGCAGCTGCTGTGTTTGCTTTCCGAGCAGTGAACCTGATGGAGGTGACATCACTGGCTGCAGCCGAAGTAAGGATAAGTTTCATTTAGAGGAGATTGAAATAGTTCTTGATGCATTGCCAACCAGAGCAATTTAAGCTTTAGAAGTACATAGCATGCAATACAAAGCTCTCTGCTTAAATTCTTATCTTAGGTAAAAACTCAGAGGAAGTTACAAGAATATAGTGCATAAAATTCCTTTTTTGGCACGTGACGAAAGCATATAAAATTTTATAAACAACACACTCTCATTGATCTCTTTGTGGGAGGAAGACACAGAGGGAGGGATAGCTCAGTGGTTTGAGCATTGGCCTGCTAAACCCAGGGTTGTGAGCTCAATCCTTGAGGGGGCCCCTTAGGGGTCTGGGGCAAAATCAGTACTTGGTCCTGCTAATGAAAGCAGGGGGCTGGACCCAATGACCCTTCAGGGTCCCTTCCAGTTCTAGGAGATAGGTATATTTCCATTTCTTTCTTTCCTTCTTTCTTCTTTGTGTATCTGAGATGAGTTCTTTTTCACTATTTTAGTATATGGTCTAAATTTATTCTACTAATATGATTAAAGAATATTACACTTAAAATTGGGGAGGTTTGTGCGCTCATTTTTATTAATAAATATAAAAATAATTGCTTCTATGCCTTTTTATATTATCGATTTTAAGAGGTTGCTTTTATCGAATAATAAATTTGAAATTTCATCTTCATAAATGTCATCATGCTACATATGTGAAAACTGGCCAGAGTGAAGGTTATTGTTACTAATTAGTATTTTTGTTCATTTTTCCCCCCAAAGAAGCTGATAAAATTCTATTATATATTATGACTAGTGATGACTAGTTATATTTTTTAAAAATATATACTTCCATCAGATGATGATTCACTTTAAGTCATCATTAAAGTTACAGACTTATCTTACAAGTGCTACCCAAGACGCAGGATCAAGATTCATAATGTACAATTATTTTTAGAAGCAAGTTGAAATGTTAGACCTCTTGTGCATGGTATCATGGGTTTATATTTGAAGTAAGTCTAAAGGGTAAAATAAAGTGACTTTACTTGCTGTTTGTACATATAGGTGCACTTTTTTTTTTTTTGCGCATTGAAATGTTAGATTGAAAAATCTGGGGAAAAGGAACCTCCACAGACTGATACGATATAGCAAAGTTTAGAAAGTAATTATTGTCAATATCATATTCTGCAGTCAGTTATTGTCAATATCATATTCTGCAGTTTGCCGCAGCTTTTTCTGATTTCTTAGGTACTACTTCAGAGAAATTTGATTCAATTTTCAAGTTTAGCAAATCCTTTTTGTTCTCTTTCCCAGGCTGTACTTGCTGACCTTTCAACCCTGAAGGTTATGCCTCTTCTTCAGATCTTCCTGTTTGCTACTGTCACTTGATCTGTTTCAAGGTCACTGACACTGCACATCCAGTCTTTCATTAGAAACTAATAATGAACTATGCAACGTCTGCATAAAACCAAATTAAACTGTATGTATATGTCACTTACAGATCATGTTCTCTTTACAGTTAAGTGTAAGTTTTCTACATATAAAATAATAACTTTACACACTAACCTGTGCATTTGCATGCTGCTGTATTTCAACATAACAGCAATAGATATAACTGATGAGGTATGAGAATCATTATTTGTGCGTATAAATAACACAAATCAATGTATAAAATGCATGTAAAATGCAATAAAACAAAGGTAATGAAGTTAAATTCTTGATCTAATATGAGTTCCGTACCAGATCCACTAATATCAGATTGGAAAAAACTGTGTTTCATCTGATTATAACTCCACTACAAGAATGTCAACTCAAGAGTACAGTAACACTTGAAAACGTGCTTTAACTTTTGGGAACTTTTATGTAATTTCCTATGAGAAATCAGAGAAATGCTTCTGTTCCATTTCTGTTTTCCAGGAATCCTCTTCGTGTTCTTCACCATTTTACTTATTTCTTTTTAATCTATTGATCCCCCACAGCCTTTCTAGATGTCTGTCACTAAGTATCAAAGGATGAGAGTTTGAAAAGTGCCTGAGAGTCTTGCCTTGCAAAAAGTGCTGGATATAGCTTCCTCCAGAACTGTCAAAGCCTAGCTTTAGGTGAGCCAAAACAGTTGCAGGAGAATGTGCTCATCACAACCTTCCATATGGAGCTGGCTAACTGGGGGGAAAAAAGGGACTTGCACCATTAAGGAATCCCTTATAATGGGTGTGGTGGAGGGGGGAAGCTTACAGGGATGGACAGGAAAAGGGCAGGGAGCAGGGCCAGGTTTGGAGAAGGACAATGCACTGTCCTTTCTGCTGACAGGAAGAGCAGCAGTGGGGGCGGGGTATTTATTCCCTATACAGCCATGGCTGACACCCACCTATGAACTCAGCAAACCTCTTGACTCTCTGTGGGCATTACAGTAGTTGCCCCTTTCCTTGGGGCCTGGGAAGGAATTTTTCCCTCTCCACTAGATTGGCTAAAGTGAGGTGGTGGGCGGGGGGGTTGTCTTTCCACAACTGGTCTGGTTCCCAGCGAGGGGAAGCAGAGGGGTTAGGTTATAATGTCACAACTTAGTACGTAAAACTAATTGTGAATGTGCTGTGCAAGTACTCGTTATGGAACGGATACCATTATCAGATAAAATGGTTTGGAAAAAGATTGGAAGGAAAGCATCGTGTAAAGGGGTTTGGGGGACTCCTACGTCTTCTACAGTGGGGAACTGACGCTCTTCGTTTTCCTAGGCCCCTTTCAGGAAGCCAAGGAAGGGGGCTTGGGGCTCCTACGTCTGGAACAGTCAGGAGCTGACTCCCCTTCTTTTATAGCAGGGTTTCTCAAACTGGGGGTCGGGACTCCTCAAGGAGTCATGAGGTTACTACATGGGGGGATCGCGAGATGTCCGCCTCCACCCAAAACCCTGCTTTGCCTCCAGCATTTATAATAGTGTTAAATATATAAAAAGTGTTTTTAATTTATATGAGGGGGTCGCACTCAGAGTCTTGCTATATGAAAGGGGTCACCAGTACAGACATTTGAGAACCACTGTTTTATAGCGTCTTCCCCCCCCCCCTTTCACCTCATATAAGGAGAGGGTGAAAAGGTTCCAGCAATGGGAATGCTGGGACAAGGTTGGAGGTCATATGGATAATTAAGAAAACAATGACCTGGACTGTACAATTTGTTGCCGGGTACTGCCAGATATATTAAGTGAATAAAGTTGCAACCTAATGAAACAATATCCATTGCCTTCTGTTTTTCTTCCAGCGTGGATGCATTATGAAGATGGCAGTTCTTTTTTATCCCCTATCCCACACACCCTTTTCAAGACCTGTATGTGTGTGGCCTCTGCTGGTCCAAGAGCTCAGGCTTCAATTCAGGATCCAGCTCATATCCCTGCATGACTGTGTATTGCACTGTCACTAGACCACCAGGTGGCCCATCTTCTGTTGACTATAATTTTTTTTTATGATTTTTTCAGGGATTCTGAAATACTAAACAGAACCATTAGGATTAATTTATTACTTTATTTTAATACCTAATAAAGGATTATAGTTAAAATTGAGTGAAGTGTATAACATTGTATACCCCATGCATTCACCAGATCACTTTATTTTGGACCAGTTTCTACTTTTCAAATACAGTATGGATGTGTGTGGAACGTGACCCTCTGTATTTTAAGAGAGATCCAGCTTCCATTTACATTAGACTATTATCTACATTATTAATATACAGCATTAACAAGGCAAATATTAGTTTTTTATAGACCCAAAAAAACATATGTATACCTTGCATATAAATTGGGCATGCTGAATGTCTGACAGTAAGGCTATGTCTACGCAGCGATGTAAGCCCGAGCTCAAGTCTCACCCCCTTGCATCCACACACCAATTGTGTTAACCTAGGGCTCAAACCTAGTGTCCCAGGACTCTGCAGGGCTGGAGGGTCCAAGCCTGTGTTAAGCTGGGATCTAGCGTCCAAGCCCTATTGCTTTCCTGTGTGCACACAGCCTTGGTCTGACTCAAATCCTGGAAGTCCTCTGGATGTATTCCAGAGATCCTTGGGGCAACTTCCTTAGTCCTCTCTCTGCTGACAGTCTGTGGTGCAGTCTAGTGCAAATGGAAGCCACACCTCCCTTTGTCAGTTTGAGTACATTGACACTTCCCTTATGATTATGGCCATGCAGTCAATGTCAAAGCAAACGTCTAACAAAAGAGTTAATTACAAACCTATTTTAAAATAGTAGTACTGCAGAAGACTAGGACCTGGCATGTGAATTGAAAGCTGACTATATTTTTCAATGAACAGGAGTAAACATAATTTGTGCAAGACAAAGAGTGTGGCTAATTTTTATGCTTTGTATTTTTTTTTAACAAATATGTTGGATCTCTTTATATACCTACTGATTAGGACACAAATTAGATTTTGGCAAGCAAGGGCTCAATGTAAGATCTGGGATTTACTAATGACTCTATAGTTAGTTTTATCCAGCAGTTTTGGTGGTTCGTAGAAAGAAATATTTTGTATTTAGATGGCACTTTTCATCTGAAAATCTGAAACAGGGATTAGTTATAGTTCCCAAGACCCCTTACTAATGTTAAATCAGTACAAATGAACTATAGATAGCAGTGGTATTTAATTGTTTTCTATCTGTACAGAATTGTGTCCTAACTTTTTTGTAACTAGTGACATGGTATTTTCCTCTTTCCACTTTTTTAGATGCTTTTAGGTTACAAAAAAAATAAAATTGCTTTGAAGGCTGATTCTGGTTCATTGATGCTGATGTGATGGTTGGACTGTGGAAAATTGGCATTGTTACAGTTTACAAAGGAAGTTAGTTATTTTCTGTATTCACATTACTAGTGAAAAATTTGATTTCACCAACTTGATAGACATATAATTAGATGTTTAATTTTAGTTCATGATACTTAGAACTTGCCAGACAAGCAAGCACAAACACTTCAACTTGAAAATGTATTATAAACATTAACCTTTACCAAAACTAACTTACAAAGACTGCTGTTGTTAAAAATGAAATGCAAGAAGAGTGATACTAACACCCACTTCCCCAACACACACTTTCCACATTCAGGCCAGAGGACCCCACCTTGTCCCTCTACCCTACAATACATAGCATCGTAGGACTGGAAAGGACCTCGAGAGGTTATCTAGTTCAGTCCCCTGCACTCATGGCAGGGCTATGTATTATCTAGGCTGGGGTTCTCACAACAAATTTTTTGATGGCCTCAGAGTACGGCCACCAACTCTTGCTGGTGGCAACTTCGATAATTTTTCCTAAAATACTTAATTAACTTTTTAGGAAAAATATATAAATAAGAACATATACACATCCAAATCATAGTAGTTTATTTATGTAAGGGTTTTTTGCAGACTGAATAATAAAAATAATGTACAGTTGTCTCTATTCTTTACTAGACCTAAACAGAAAAGAAACACAGATAAGGTGCATGGCATGTTCTTGTCTTGTTGTTTCTTTGCTTTATGGCTGCATTTTTGTTTTAGACTTGCTAGCTAGTAAGTCTGCTTCTGTGAAAAAATGATATTTGTATGTTTGTTAATATCACTTCTCACAGCAGACTTCTTAGCTAGCAGGGAGACAGTGAAAAGCGATATTAACAAACATATAAATATCACTTTTCACAGCAGACTTACTCAGCCCTGGCAAACTGATGAGGAGGGATGTAGTGGGGGCCCTGGGTGATGGGGTGGAGGGGTTAAGGGATGGAGTCTGCCGGGTCCTGCAGCTGGGGGGCCACAGCCTGTGACCAGAGCCCGCCGCCTTGCAGTTGGAACCTGCCCGGAGCCTGCTGCGCGCCACCCCAGGGCTGAAGCCGGAAGCCAGAGCCCCACTGCCCCCGGGAAGGTGGGGAACTCACAGGTGTCTGCTACTCCAGCACTGTGGCTCCAAAGGGGGGCAGGGCCAAACCCACCCTGGCTGTCCCAAGGGAGGGGCCACTGTTTTCCCCCACCCGTCCAATCACTGCCCAGAAGGCTCTGGCCGCAAGAAACACTGATCTATCCTCTGTGAATTTATCTAGTTCTTTTTGGAACCCTGTTATAGTCTTCTGTTATACTGTTAATAAGGTCATTATTTTACTAGGCTTTTGCTGAAGGGGTGGCTTCAGGGAAAAGAAGACGTTTGGATGAGAATTTACAATTTTCTTGGGTGATTTCTACGAGATGGGGTGGGGTTGGTTTAGAAGTTGTCATATTTTGAATTTTTATGCTCAGTTTTGTACATTGGAAGTATTTGTACAAGGTTCTAGAACATAAGGATAAAGAGATGTAGAAAAAATGGGAAATGTAGTGTTACTTTAACTGAAAGAAGAGGAGTAGAGGCATTAGGCTCATAATTAAATTAGAATCATTCTTGTATGACATGTATAATAGAGTTCTGTAAAGTGTGAGTAGAGGTTTAAAAATTTAGATGATTTAAGTCCAAGCTGTTCTCTGTAGTCTTTGAATGGCAGTCAGATTTGTTCAGACCCTCCCCCACTCTGAAATGATACGCTGCTTTCTAAGGAGGAAGAGCATAATTGAGGTTAGCAATCTATCTGTCTCTTCTGAGATGATTTTTCCTTCCAATTAATGGGGTTGTTGCCTATTAATAAGCGGTTTGTATAAACATCTCTTTATATTTTCCTACTCTAGTATTTACATTTATCAGAAGCAAACAAAATTTGTGAGACAGAGATTATTCTATTTGTTGTGTTCCCAACCAGTATTTTTGTACATTGGGACAGTTCTAAACATGGTCATAAAAATCTCAGTCCTGTCTTTTTATTTTTGACAAAGTAAATAGTCTTTCCTAAACAAAACTATTATTTGCCCAATAAGATATGTACAATGCAGAAAATGTTCTAGTATAAGTAACCCTTAATAGATAAGAGCTGATATTTTTTTATTCACACTTCAAAACAATTTTATGCAGACTATTCTAAATGGTAAGTCTTTTCTCATTTTTTTGTTTTTTGTCTTCTGAGGGTTTCACATTAAGTTCTAAAATTATATAAAGCTTGGAGACAACCTTTTCTAAACCAAAATTATTGAAGCAAGTTTCTTATAGTCTTAAAAGTTGTCTTGTTAATGTCTTTTAGACTGAATTTTTTTTCTACTTTTAGAAAAATATCTTTAATCTGAAAACACAATGGTAAGATTTTGTTGTTGTTATGAAGAAAGTGCTTAGTGTATTTCTCTTCCCTGATTTGAGTCTACACACTCAAATAAAGAAATGTTGCTGATATCATTCAGGAAAATATTCCAAGGCAAACAGAGCAAGGCCACAGAGTTTTACTCAGCCAAATTCTGACTGAAGTATGCCCTAAACCCCTAATTCTTGGTGGGACTGGACCATTCAAAGGATAGGTTATTACAGGATTTAGAACCTTTCACCTCCAGATAAACTTCCCAGTTTGAAACCAGGTCAGATCAGCAGCAATAAAACTGATGACTTTAAGTGGTATATAAGTGAAATAAGTTTGATTGTTTGGTCCACTTTCTAGCAGGCAAGTAATTTCTCACTCAGCCAGCACTAGTTTGCAACCTTGCCATTTTTCGGCCATCGTGAACTGAGCCACACAGCTTCCGCTGCAAACTCTGCTCACACTTCCACCGCAAACTCTGCTCTCCCACTCTTGCAGCTCTAGCGAGCTTCCCAACTCTGTGAAAGCTACAGAAGACAACCATTTACCACCTTTTATCGGCCATCTTGAACCAAACAGCTCTCCTACGTTTTGTGCCCTTTTTTCCAGGATTACCCATGCAGGCGCCATAGCGCGGCAGGCATGGAGCCCATTCAGATCTCCGCTGCAGTTTTGACTATTGTAAATACCTCGCACATTATCCAGCAGTATGTGCAGTACCTGCAAAACCGGGCGAGGAAGCGACGACAGTGCGATTTACTATACTGATGAGGACATGGACACAGATGTTCCTAGAACCACGGCATGTGGCGATTGGGAGATCATGGTGGCCAGGTTCATGCTGTGGAATGCCAATTCTGGGCCTGGGAAACAAGCACAGACTGGTGGGATCGCATAGTGTTGCAGGTCTGGGATGATTCCCAGTGACTGCGAAACTTCCGTATGCATAGGGCCACTTTCATGGAACTTTGTGACTTGCTGTCCCCTGCCCTGAAGCGCAAAGACACCAAAATGAGAGCAGCCCTCACAGCTGAGAAGCGAGTGGCCATAGCACTGTGGAAGCTTGCAGTGCCCGACAGCTACCGGTCAGACGAGAATCAGTTTGGAGTGGGCAAATCCACTGTAGGGGCTGCTGTGCTGCAAGTAGCCAATACAATCACTGACCAGCTGCTATCAAGGGTAGTGACTTTAGGAACTGTGCAGACCATTGTGGATGGCTTTAATGTGCTGGGGTTTCCTAACTGTGGCGGGGCAATAGATGGAATGCATATCCCTATCTTGGCCCCAGCACACTGGGGCGGCCAGTACATAAACTGTAAGGGGTATTTTCCATGGTGCTGCAAGCACTGGTGCATCACAAGGGACGTTTCACTGACAACAACATGGGATGGCCGGGAAAAGTGTATGACGCTCGCATCTTCAGGAACTCTGGTCTGTCTGAACAGCTGCAGGAAGGGACTTACTTCCTAGACCAGAAAATTACTGTTGGGGATGTTGAAATCCCTATAGTTATCCTCGGAGACCCAGCCTACCCCTTAATGCCATGGCTCATGAAGCTGTAAACAGGCACCCTGGACAGTAGTAAGGAGCAGTTCAACTATAGGCTGAGCAAGTGCAGAATGGTGGTAGAATGTGCTTTTGGACATTTGAAAGCGTGCTGGCTCAGTTTACTGACTTGGTTAGATCTCAGCGCAACCAATATTCCACTTGTAATTGCTGCTTCTTGTGTGCTCCACAATCTCTGTGAGAGTAAGGGGGAGATGTATATGGCGGAGTGGGAAGTTGAGGCAACTCGCCTGGCGGTCAATTTCACACAGCCAGACAACAGGGTGATTAGAAGAGTGCAGCAGGGCGCGCTGCGCATCAGAAAAGCTTTGAAAGCCAGTTTCATGACTAGCCAGTGTATGGTGTGACAGTTGTGTTTGTTTCTCTTGAAGTTACCTGCCCCCTATATATATGAAAGGAAATAAAGTCAAAATTGTTTTAAAACTGTTCTTTATTATTTGTTGCACAACACATAGAGAGAAATCAGAAGGGAGACCTGGGAGTGGCGGGGGGGGGGAATATTGGGTTAGTGGGGTGGAAAAGGAGGGAAGGACAAGTCCAGAAACCAAATCAAAAGTTCGCATATGCCAGCTTTCTGCTGCTTGGGCGATCCTCTGGGGTTGAGTGTGTGGGTCCCTGTAGCCCCTCCCCTCATGTTTTTGGGCATCTGGGTGAGGAGGCTATGGAACTTGGGGAGGAGGGAGGGAAGTTATACAGGGGCTGCAGCGGCAGTCTGTGGTCTTGCTGCCTTTCCTGTATTAGATCCAGCGGAGCATGTCAGTTTGCTCCCCCATGAGCTTGACCATAGCGTCCTGCCTGCTCTCATCACGCGTGTCCCCCCTCTCTTCATGTTTCTGTAATGCTTTACGGGACTTTGCAATTGTTAGCCTCCACGCATTCAGCTGGGCCCTATCCGTGCGGGAGGACTGCATGAGCTTGGCAAACATGTTGTGGAAGTAGAGCAAGAACTGACAGGGATTTGAAGGGGATTTCAATGCAAAAAGTCTCTTTTGTGAGCAAGAGTTAGGCTAGCTGTTACTCTAATAACGCAAGATTTGTAGAAGCGAGGATTGTGTGAGGCGAGTGGGAAAGAACTGTGTGAGAAGTTGTTGCAACCTTGTGTTAGATATGGAATGTAGACTGTAGTCTAAATAGAAGTGAGAAAAATAAGATATCAAGATGACTTATGTATAAACAAAATGCCGCTGTTGCTTATTATTGTGTGTAACAAAAGGTATAAATGCTGTAATTGTTTACCTGTAGAGAGACCTGCCTAGGATGGGGAAACCCCGTGTCCTAGCGCACTCTCTCCCTCTATGCAATTGCTTGAGAATAAAGTATCTGACTTTGCTGCATCCAACCAGAGAGTGAGAACTATGTTTTTCTCCGACAATGTCGTCCCGAGTTCGTTTTTTCTGCCTTCTAATCTGGACCAGCCTCTGGGACGGAGTAGATAGGAGCTGCGTTGAAACATTTGCACCTGCAGGAGGAGAAAAAGGGAGGGTAGTATTTTAAAATATACATTTCAGAGAACAAAGGGGACACTTTTTGGTGTGAGTAAGCCATCACACACAACCAGGCAACAGAATTCAGCTTGCAGGCAGCCTGGGACACGCGGGGTTCTGCTTCTACATTCATTTCAATGCTTTCAAACTGCTGGTTCCCCTTTCCCATAGCAAGCAATGCCTGGTGGGTTTGCCATATAAAAGGAGGGCCTGTGAGTTCTCTGGGATGATTGTGTGTGTGTGTGTGTGTGTGTCTCTCTCTCTCTCTCTCTCTCTCTCTCTCTCACACACACACACACACACACACACACACACACACACACTTGCTCCGATGAGGCTCTGAGCAGGGATGAGCCCTTTAAACTAAACGCCCCCCCATCGCGTGGCTCTGATCAGGCTCTCATTCACCAGAAGTACCCTCTCCAGGGTCATGGTCTGGGAGCCTGCCTTAGGAGTGGGGGGAGGCTGTTGGCTCCAGCATTAAGAATAGTTCCTGGCTAGGGGGGGAAACGGATTCCCCACTTGCCGCCTGTGTACTGTCCCTCCTCCTCCTCCGCCTCCTCCTCTTCATTCTCCAATGACTCTTCCTCCTCTCTCCATGCAACTCCCCCCTTGCAGGTGTCCACAGACAGTGATGGGATAGTGGTGGCGTTACCCTCCATAATTGCATGCAGCTCACGGTAGAAGCGGTATGTATGGGGCTGTGATCCAGAGTGCCCGTTTGCCTCCCTGGCTTTTTGATACGCTTGCCTGAGCTCCTTGATTTTTGTATGACACTGTGTCCCTGGAGTAGCCTCTTTCCGTCATGGCTCTGGAGACTTTAGCGTACGTATTTGCGTTCCTTTTTTTGGAACGTAGTTCTGCCATAACAGACTCGTCTCCCCAACATACGATGAGATCCAGTACCTCCCGTTCAGACCATGCTGGAACTCATCTGCGAATCCGGGACTGCGTGATCTCTTGTGATAGTGGACTCTGCATGGTCACCTGTGATGGTGGACTGTGCTGACGGTCACCTGTGCTGATGGTGACCAAACAGGAAATTAAATTCAAAAGTTCCCGGGGCTTTTCCCGCCTACCTGGCTAGTGCATCCGTGTTGAGAGTGTTGTCCAGAGTGGTCACAAGGGAGCATTCTGGGATAGCTCCTGGAGGCCAATAATGTCGAATTGCATCCACAATACCTTTAACCCGGGATTGCGATCTCAATTTAAGCGCTACTCCACTTGCCGAGGTAGAGTACAGAAATCAGATTAAAGAGCCCTTTAAATAGAAAAAAACTGGTTTGGTCGTGTGGACGGAATCATTTTTTTTTCTGAATTAACTCGGCTAATTCCAAAATAACAGACTAGTGTAGACCAGGCCTCAGTATTATAGTAAGTTTTCAGGATTTCCCTCACCCACAGATGTAAACATTCAGCTGTGTGATTCCATTTCCTGTATAGTAAACTAAGGTAGCAACAGTTCTTCCTTCAAGTGTCCTCTGAATATTCTTCTTTGAGTGATTGCTCCTATGCATTCCATTGTAGGTGTGCGCGCCGCGCGTGCACGGTTCTTCGGAACATTTTTACCCTAGCAACTCCGGCGGGCCGGCTGGCGCCCCCTGGAGTGGCGCCGCCATGGCGGCTGATATATACCCCAGCCGGCCCGTCCGCTCCTCAGTTCCTTCTTTCCGCCCGTGACGGCTAGTAGGAACAGTGGAGTGCTCCCTTACCTCCACAGCCCTAGCGTTTCTCCATAGTTTAGTGTATATAGTTGTTAGTATTTCGTTAAAGTTTCCTGTTATAGTTGTTCAGTTAGTTGTATAGTGTAATAGTTAGGGAATTAGAGGGGTTAGCCCTCTTCTTCCGCCCCGGTGCGGGCTTATGCCCGGAGCACCGGGATTCAAGCCCTGCGTGGCTTGCCAGCGGCCGATGCCAGTGAGTGACCCGCACGACTCCTGCCTCCGCTGCCTCGGAGAGTCGCACAGGACGGATAAGTGCCCCATTTGTGTGGCTTTTAAGCCTCGTACGAGGAAGGAGTGAGACTCTCGTTTAAAACAGCTCCTTATGGAGTCGGCTCGCCAACCGCCGGCACCAGCTCCTTCGGCACCGAAACCGGCCTCCGTGAGCAGCGCACCGGCAGCACTGAGCCGCTCCAGTACCGACACGTCTCGGCACCCTGCTCCAAAGACCCGGCACCGCTCACTCTCTCCGAAGAGGAAGCAAAAGGTGCCGAAGACGGCCACTGCGAAGCAGCAGCAAAAGCCGTTAGTCCAGCCACCACCGACCAAAACGGTACAGGCTGAGACAGTGCACCAGAAGTGCACCGGGCCGTCGACTCCGGCGCCGCAAGGGCCGTCGAGTCCGGCACCTCCCAGCTCCCCGGTACCGACCGAGGAAGAGCTGAGGCTCCCGTCCACGCCGGAGGCGTTCGCGACGGCGAGGGAGCTGATCGACCTCACTGCTGATACGGGCCGTCAGCTTCCGCCACCGCCGGTGCGGACAGTGAGGTCCATCGGAAAGCCAGTGATGATGCGCCCTCCTTCTCCTGGCGGCCGAGGTGATCGGAGCACCATGATCCGCTCTCGCTCCCGTTCCCCCTCTAGACGGCAGTCGCCAACACACCGGGGCCGAGCCGCACGACGGTCAACATCGAGACGCCGCTCCCCATCTCGTCACCGGTCGCAGTCCCGGTACCGCTCGCAATCGCGGTACCGGTCGCACTCCCGGCGGTGCTCTAGGTCCCGGTCACCAAGTCGCCGGCACCGCTCCAGGTCCGGCTCCAGGCACCGCGGGCGATATCGAGACTCTCGCAGCCGCTCACGGCGACGTCGATCTCGATCCAGGTCTGACTCCCGGCACCGCCGGTCGAGCTCCCGGCACCGTCGGTCGGGCTCCCGGCACCGCGCTTCGCGCAGATCCCGTTCGCCCGTCAGACCGCATGACGACCGGCACCGTCCGTCGGCACCGGAACGGCAGTTGACTCCGGCACCGGACGTCCGCCCGGGACCCGCAACGGCTCCTCCCTGGCCTTCGAGGGAGCCCTCAGTTGCTTCCCATGAGGGCAGCGCAGTAGACTTTAGAGCAGGCTCTCTGCCGCAGGACCATGGACCCCAGCAGTGGGGATTTTGGGTGCCCTGGGCTCACCATGAACAGGGGGCTCCCCTTCCTCCGAGACAGCCGGGCTCGGCGCGCTCGGTGCCGGTGGCCACGGTCAGCAGGCCACCCCTGTCTCCAACGCCACAGACAGCCACTCAAGGCACGCCGTTGGGGCATGAGACGCTGGCGCCTGATCGCCCAGAGGCAGAGCAGGCACCTGAAGAGGTGCTTCCAGGTCAATCCTCGTCCTCCTCTCCCGACGAGGCTGTGGCAGGGGCGTCACCATCGGAACCCCCGCCGATTGACCTGAAGGCACATCAGGACCTTCTGCGGAGGGTGGCGAAAGCCATCAACTTACCCGTTGAAGAGGTCCAGGAGGTGGATGACCCCATCACGGATGTCGTGGGAGCTGACGCCCCCGTGAGAGTGGCGCTACCTTTCATCCGCACGATCCAGCGGAACAATGCCGCTATTTGGCAGTCGCCATCCTCCGTCCCTCCCACGGCACGCGGCGTGGAGAGGAAGTATTGCGTGCCACCTAAGGGGTACGAGTACCTTTACGTGCACCCCACGCCGGACTCCTTAGTGGTACAATCTGTGAACGACCGGGAGCGTAATGGACAGCCGGCAGCTGCGCCCAAGTCTAAGGAGTCCAAACGCATGGACTTGCTGGGACGCAAGATTTACTCGGCGGGCGGCCTACAACTTCGCATCGCGAATCAAATGGCCTTGCTATCCAGGTACACGTTTAACATCCTGGGATGCCTGGGAAAGTTCGCGGAGCTCACCCCACAAGACTCCCGCCGAGAATTCTCGGCCCTCCTAGAAGAGGGCAAGCTGGCCTCCAGGACCTTGATTAAGGCGGCGGTCGACTCAGCGGACTCGGGGGCCAGGACGGTGGCGTCCAGTGTAACCATGCGACGCATCGCATGGCTGCAGTCGTCCACTTTGCCGCCGGAGGTACAATATACCCTCCAGGACCTCCCCTTTGAAATGCAGGGCCTGTTCTCCGAGAAAACGGACACACGTATTCAGACCCTGAAGGACGGGCGCGTGGCAATCCGCACGTTGGGGATGCATACTCCGGCCACTCAGAGGCGTCCCTTCCGGCAGCAGCCCTATCGGCCCGGGCAGCAGGCCAGGTTTCGGCCATTTAATAACCGCAGGGCCCCATTCCGCCGCAGACCATCAGGCGGGCGCCGTAACCAGTCCCAAGGCTCGTCCAAGGCCCCTCAAGGTCCCAAGCCGGCCTTTTGATGGGACGCCCGAGGACGGCGCACCACTCTCACCCCAGGATCCATCCCCTTTGTTTTCAAGTCGGCTTTCCCGCTTCCTTCAGGCGTGGTGTTCTGTAACATCGGACAGCTGGGTGCTCAACACCGTGCAGCACGGCTACCGCCTACAGTTTATTTCGCCCCCTCCCTCCCACCCACCTTCCCCGTCCCTCTTCAGGGACCCCTCTCACGAGCAAGTCCTCTTACAGGAGGTCCAGACTCTGTTGAGCGTGGGTGCCATCGAGGAGGTGCCCCCAGGCAGGCGGGGCAGGGGATTCTACTCCAGGTATTTTCTCATCCCCAAGGCGAAAGGAGGTCTTCGTCCCATCTTAGACCTCAGGGAGCTAAACAAATACCTCTGCAAACTCAAGTTTCGGATGGTAACCTTGGGGACCATTATCCCTTCCTTGGATCCGGGAGACTGGTTTGCCGCCCTCGACATGAAGGACGCTTACTTTCATGTGGCAATTTACCCCCCCCCCCCCACAGACGCTACCTGCGCTTTCTGGTCAACGAGACCCACTACCAGTTTGCGGTGTTACCCTTCGGCCTCTCCACCGCACCGAGGGTATTCACCAAATGCATGGCGGTCATAGCCGCAGCCCTCCGTCGTCGCCAAATCCATGTGTACCCGTATCTCGACGACTGGCTGATTTGTGGTCGTACCCAAGACCTTGTAGCGGCTCAGGTGTCCGAGATACTGCATCTGTTTCGGTCCCTCGGCCTGCTCGTCAACGCCGACAAATCCCACTTGGTTCCGACTCAAAGAGTGGAATTCATAGGAGCCGTCCTTGACTCCACTCTGGCCAGAGCCTGCCTCCCTCGGGCTCGGCACGAGACGTTGGCCTCCCTGATACGGTCACTACAGGCCTTTCCAACGACAACAGTGCGGTGCTGCCTACGGCTTCTAGGCCACATGGCGGCGTGTACGTTTGTGACCGCGCACGCAAGGCTGCGACTTCGCCAGTTCCAAATGTGGCTGGCATCGGTGTACCGCCCTCAGCGCGACCCGCTAGAGATGGTGGTGGTGGTGCCGAGTTCCGCTCTCCAGTCACTCATCTGGTGGCTGGATCCGGAGACGGTCTGCGCAGGGGTTCCCTTCCGCCCTCCTCGGCCGTCGATCACCCTGACCACGGACGCATCGGCGCTTGGATGGGGGGCTCACATGGCAGACCTGCACACCCAGGGCCTCTGGTCAGCCCAGGAGCTCTCCCTCCATATCAACGTTCGGGAGTTGAGAGCGATCCGTCTGGCGTGTCTCGCCTTTCTGACTCACCTTCAGGACCGCTGTGTAGCGGTGTACACGGACAACACCACGGCCATGTTCTATGTCAACAAACAGGGCGGGGCTCGCTCCTCCCCGCTCTGCAAGGAGGCGATGCTCCTCTGGGACCTTTGCGTGACCCACTCGATTTGCCTCGAAGCGTTTTTTCTGCCAGGAGTACAGAACACGCTGGCCGACCGTCTGAGCAGGTCCTTCGCCTCCCACGAGTGGTCCCTTCGCCCAGATGTGGCTTACGCAATCTTCCAGAGGTGGGGATTTCCCCAGGTAGACCTCTTCGCCTCCCGGGCCAACAGGAAGTGCCACAGGTTCTGCTCCTTCCAAGGGCGAGCTCCAGGCTCCCTCTCGGATGCGTTTCTCCTGCCGTGGACAGAGTCCCTCCTTTACGCGTTCCCTCCGTTCCCGCTCGTCCACCGAGTGCTGCTCAAGCTTCGGAGAGACAGGGCTCGCGTAATACTCGTCGCTCCGGCCTGGCCGAGACAGCACTGGTACACCCTGCTGCTCGAGCTGTCGGTTCGGGATCCCATTCCCCTCCCGCTATGGCCGGACCTCATCACTCAGGACCTCGGCAGGCTTTGTCACCCGAACCTGCAGTCCCTGCATCTTACAGCTTGGTTCCTGAGTGGTTGACCGACGCAGAGAGAGGATGTTCGGCGGCGGTGCAGCAAGTTCTGCTGGAAAGCAGAAAGCCTTCCACGCGCTCTACTTACCTCGCGAAGTGGAAACGCTTTGCGCTATGGTGTGACCAGCGAAGTCTTAACCCCTTCTCAGCCCCCATCCAGACCGTCCTCGATTACCTCTGGTACCTGAAAGGTCAAGGTCTCGCGATCTCGTCCCTCAGGGTGCACCTGGCAGCTCTGTCGGCCTTTCGACCCGCTGTAGGAGGCCGCTCCGTCTTCTCCAACCCAATGGTAGCCCGCTTTCTCAAAGGGTTAGACCGTCTCTACCCTCAGGTGCGTCCTCCTGCTCCGACTTGGGATCTGAACCTGGTTCTCGCCCAGATGATGGGCCCGCCCTTCGAGCCCTTAGCCACGTGCTCTCTGCTCTATCTCACCTGGAAGACGGCCTTCCTCGTGGCAATCACATCCGCCAGGCGAGTCTCAGAACTCCGCGCCCTGACGGTCGGTCCCCCGTATACCGTCTTTCACAGGGACAAGGTGCAGCTTCGACCACACCCGGCCTTCCTCCCCAAAGTGGTCTCGGCCTTTCACCTCAACCAGGAGATCTTCCTCCCGGTCTTCTTCCCGAAGCCGCACGCCTCACCTCGTGAGCAGCAGCTCCACACCCTGGACGTCCGCAGGGCCCTCGCTTTCTACATTGACCGAACGAAGCCCTTCCGGCGTTCGACACAGCTGTTCGTAGCGATCGCAGACCGCATGAAAGGCGAACCGGTTTCTTCGCAGCGAATTTCCTCCTGGGTGACGGCCTGCATACGAACATGCTACGAGCTTGCTCGCGTCCCCCCGTGCCGACTCACTGCACACTCGACCAGGGCGCACGCCTCGTCGGCCGCCTTCCTGGCCCATGTTCCTATCCAGGACATCTGTAGAGCAGCCACCTGGTCTTCAGTCCACACCTTCGCCTCCCACTACGCGTTGGTGCAGCAGTCTCGAGACGACGCAGCCTTCGGCTCTGCGGTATTACACTCCGCCACGTCTCATTCCGACCCCACTGCCTAGGTAAGGCTTGGGAATCACCTACAATGGAATGCATAGGAGCAATCACTCGAAGAAGAAAAGACGGTTACTCACCTGTAGTAACTGGTGTTCTTCGAGATGTGTTGCTCCTATCCATTCCAGACCCGCCCTCCTTCCCCACTGTCGGAATAGCCGGCAAGAAGGAACTGAGGAGCGGACGGGCCGGCTGGGGTATATATCAGCCGCCATGGCGGCGCCACTCCAGGGGGCGCCAGCCGGCCCGCCGGAGTTGCTAGGGTAAAAATGTTCCGAAGAACCGTGCACGCGCGGCGCGCACACCTACAATGGAATGGATAGGAGCAACACATCTCGAAGAACACCAGTTACTACAGGTGAGTAACCGTCTTTTCCCTCTCCTGAGATGCACTGGCTGGTGCAGTCTGAATGGTAAAAATCTACTAGCAGTAGTCATTTCCTCCCACATGCCTCCCTTGCCTGCTCCTCTCCCCCATACACACTGAACTCTGGATGTTCTAGGGCAATGGATTAAAAGGAGCGTGGTGCTCCACTACCTCAGTTCCTTCCCCCATGACCCAAAGCCCTTTGGTAAGTAGGACTCCAAGGTAGTGAAGAAAGGTGGATGTGGAGTATGAATATGCAGAGTCCATCTCAAAGAACCTCACTTACAGGTAAGTGTCTTCCACATATTCCCATTCATGGGATAGATTACCGAGAACTCTGGGTCTCACCATCCTGGGTCAGAATACTGCTTATTAAACAAGGAGAGCAGGACTGCCTTGTCAAATTTTGTATCTGATCGAGATTCCGAGTCTAAAGAATAATGTTAAGTAAAAGTGTGAACAGAAGTCTAGGTTGCTGCTCTACATGCCTCTGCCAGAGGAATATGTCTACAGCAGTAGTTCCCAAACTTGTTCTGCCGCTTGTGCAGGGAAAGCCCCTGGCGGGTTGGGCCAGTTTGTTTACCTGCTGCATCCGCAGGTCCGGCCGATCGCAGCTTCCAGTGGTCACGGTTCGCTTCTCCAGGCCAATGGGAGCTGCTGGAAGCGGCGGCAAGTACGTCCCTTGGCCCGTGCCACTTTCAGCAGCTCCCATTGGCCTGGAGCAGCGAACCGCGGCCAGTGGGAGCCGCAGTCGGCCGAACCTGCGGACGCGGCAGGTAAAAAAACCAGCCCGGCCTGCCAGGGGCTTTCCCTACACAAGCGGCGGAACAAGTTTGGGAACCACTGATCTACAGAAACTTGTGCTCCACCACCTCAGTCCCTTCATCTGCAATCAGCTGGATGGTTACAATGTGGCTGTATGATCCGTACGGATTCCTAGTAGCTAAACAGTTGGTATAGGTTAGTTCTTTCTTAAGTACACAGTGTTGTTTAGAGATCATTAGTTAAAGGATAACATGTCGGATCAGAAGGCTAAGAATCCTGGATTGAAAACCTGTCTCATGCCTGTGGTATTCCCAGCATGAGATGCACATGCTAGGTGCTTGGCATGTTAGGGGGAAGGTCATTCTCCCTCTAAATGGCTGATCTGCTCAACATTTACCACAAGAGCAAAGAAAGAAAGACAAAACAATCTACCTATAATAAAATTGCCTGAAGTGCCGACAGTGGCGGCTGGTTCTTAGAGACTGGCTTCAGCTGCAACAACCATAGGCGGCAGGTTTGTGTAATTTTTGGTGGGGCCCAAAATAGTGGTGCCCCTCCCCGCCCCCCGCTCCCGCCCTGTAAGCCGATATAAAATGAAGCTACAACGCGTCAGCGCCACAAGATTACAAGGGTCAATTAAAAGTGGAAAGTCAGAAGCAGCACTTGCCTACTTCAATATACAGTATTATATTTTGTTGTACCTGTTGTGATGAAGTGGGAATGTTCTTAATATTTTCTCTGAATACTGTGTGGGTGCCTCAGTTTCCACTGCAAGATGCCAACTGAAGGTGTTGGGGACAAAGAGATCAGGTGGCCTCCTTGTCCGGAAGAGACACAGAGGCCAGAGGAGGGAGTGTCAGTTTGGAGCTGGCTGGGGAAATGGGGAGAGACTCAGAACTTGGTTCTGGGCTCCCCACCCCGCAAGATGGACCTGACCGAGGGGTTCTGTTTTCTGTACCAACAAGCTCTGTTTAAACTGTGTTCCCATCATCTAATAAACCTTCTGTTTTACAGTCTGGCTGAGAGTCACATCTGACTGCCGAGTTGGGGTGCAGGGACCTCTGGCTGCCCCAGGACCCCGCCTGGGCGGACTCACTGCGGAAAGTGCACAGTGTGGAAGGGCATGCTGAATGCTCTGAGGTCAGACCCAGGAAGGTGTAAGCTTCTTGCCCTGGAGACAGTCTGCTCAGAGAGGAGGCTCCCCCAGAGTCCTGACTGGCTTTGAAGGAGTGGTTCCAGAGCATCCCAGCATCTCCTTCTACCCCAGGCACTTCTCAGAAGTCCACACAGGCACTAACACTCCCTCCTCTGGCCTTTGTCAAGAAGGCTAACATCATTTTGGGCTGTATAAGTAGGGGCATTGCCAGCAGATCGAGGGACATGATCATTCTCCTCTATTCAACATTGGTGAGGCCTCATCTAGACTACTACGTGCAGTTTTGGGCCCCACATTGCAAGAAGGATGTGGAAAAATTGGAAAATCCAGTGGAGGGCAACAAAAATGATTAGGGGGCTGGAGCACATGACTTCTGAGGAGAGGCTGAGGGAACTGGGATGGTTTAGTCTGCAGAAGAGAAGAATAAGGGAGGATTTGATAGCTGCTTTCAACTACCTGATAGGGGGTTACAAAGAGGATGGATCTAGACTGTTCTCAGTGGTAGCAGAGGACAGAACAAGGAGTAATGATCTCAAGTTGCAGTGGGGGAGGTTTAGGTTGGATATTAAGAGAAACTTTTTCACTAGGAGGGTGGTGAAACACTGGAATGGGTTACTTAGGGAGGTGGTGGAATCTCCTTCCTTAGAGGTTTTTAAGGCCTGACAAAGCCCTGGCTGACAAAGCCCTGGCTGGGATGATTTAGTTGGGAATTGGTCCTGCTTTGAGCATGAGGTTGGACCTTATGACCTCCTGAGGCCCCTTCCAACCCTGATATTCTATGATACTCTAAACTGACCACCAAATTTAAGTTGCGTGTTTTTCCGGTCAGGTGAGGACTCTGGGGCAGGGCTGGGGATAAGGAACTTGGGGTGCAGACTGGCTGCCCCAGGGCTAGAGCCAAAGAGGACTCCCCTCCACCCTCCCTGGCAGCAGCAAGCTCCAGGGGAGGGACCCCTCCTCTCCCCCGCAGTTCACTGCACATGCTCCTAGGGTCCCTCTCAGGTCCAGAAAGCCCACTCGGCTCCCCTATGGTGGGTACCGAGGGGGGAGGTTGCCATCACGTATGGCCTCCCCTGCTGCCACCCCTCACCATAGCCTCACTGGGGGATGGGGCTGCCCCTTGCCCAGCATGGTGCAGGAGTGGGGACTGCAGGGTGGTAGCTGGGAAGGGGCACAGTATCACAAAATTCACCTAAGCCCCAGCTGCACAGGTCTAGGAAGCTCCCCTCCCCAGTGGTGTAGCCAGGTTCTAACATCAGGGGGAGCAAACATATCCAATTACTAAAAAAGATGCCAGCCAACATATCCAATTACTAATCAGTTAGTTCTATAACAGGCTGCCCTGACCCCATCACCCCCTGAAGCACAAGGTAGAGGTAGGCACCACCATGTTGTGCAACAAACACTTGACAAAATTACTGGACTTAGTGATGGACAATGCAGGCAGGTGGGTATTATGTCATTCAATCATTCAACCCATAAAATTGCACACATTTTGCCTCAGTGAAATTAAATATCCAGAGAATTACTGGGCCTGTGATGATGATGATGACCAGGGCTTGCTCACCTGTGGCTCCCCCTCCCTGTGCTGTGGAGGCACAGCCAGGCAGGTCTGCATCTGCAGGCAGGCACCCTGCCTCAGGTGCAGCTTCCATGGGCCCTGCTAGCTACTAGACTGGGAGCCTCCCGGCCAATGGAATGGGCTGGGGTGGAAGGCAAATGGGGAGATTGTAGGGAGCTTTGGAGGAGGGGAGGCAGTGGGGGAGGGGAGTGGGCTGGCACAAAGGGGAGGGCTCTTTGGAGAGGAGTGACAGGGGCACAGGGGTCATTGGGAGTCTCTCGAGGGGGGCAGAGGGTTGTGTGGGTCTCTGTGGGGCAGGGGGCTGTGATGGGCGGAGCCAGCTGCAACCTGGGTCTGCTCTGCGGGGGGTGTTGCTATAGTCCCCTCAGGAAGCCCCCCCCCCATCCTGTGTATTTTATACCAGCCCCGGGGTGCCCATTGCTGCTCCTTTCCCCACCCACGGCTCCATCTGTCTGTCCCCACAACTCCCCCGGCTGTGTCCATCTGTCTGTCCCACAACCCCCTGGCTGTGTCCTTGTGTCGGTCTGTCCCACAACCCCCGGCTGTGTGTGTCTGGCTGCCCCCACCACCCCCGGCTGTGTGTGTCTGTCCCCCTTCCCTCCCGCTGTGTGTGTCTGTCCCACAACCCCCAACCCCCTGGCTGTGTCTGTTTGTCCCCACCAACCCCCCCCCCGGCTCTGTCTGTCTGTCTGCCCCCCGCTGTGTGTGTCTGTCCCACAACCCCCAAGCTGTGTCTGTTTGTCCCCACCAACCCCCCCTCCCCGGCTGTGTGTGTGTGTCTGGCTGCCCCCACAGCTCACAGGCTGTGTCTGTCTGTCCGTCCCCCCCCCCCCGTGTGTGTCTGTCCCACAACCCCCTGGCTGTGTGTGTTTGTCCCCACCAACCCCCCCTCCCCGGCTGTGTCTGTCTGTCTGCCCCCCGCTGTGTGTGTCTGTCCCACAACCCCCAAGCTGTGTGTGTTTGTCCCCACCGACCCCCCCCTCCCTGGCTGTGTGTGTGTGTCTGGCTGCCCCCACAGCTCACCGTCTGTGTCTGTCTGCTGCTCACAATGCCCAGGGCTCAGCCACTGCCTGTGGCTCGCTCCCCCTCCCTGCTGTGGAGGCGTGGCCAGGCAGCTCCGGCACCGCCCCCGGCAGCTCCCATTGGCTGGGGTTCCCAGCCAATGGGCTGGGAGTCCAGTCGCTCCTGAGGCCCCTCCTGGGAGCTGCTGCTGCCGCTGCGGTGAGTGAGAGCGCCGGGTGTTGCAACGCGGGGACCCCCAGCACAGGGCCTGGGGCCCAAACATTGGTGGGGCTGAGCCCAGCTCCTGGATTATTGGTGGGGCCTGGGCCCCACGGGCCCATATAACTCGCCACCCCTGGCAACAACTTCACCTAGAAAGAAGTAAGATTCAGCTTCTGTGTGAGGCACAGGTTCCAAGAAAGTTAAGGATCAGAAAAAGACCAGGTTTGGATCAGTGACAGACCCTGTTCCCACAGCTATTCCTTTCAGAAAGACTTTGGTTGTGGTACTGAGAAAAAATGTGCAGTCCTCCTCAGTGTTGGCCTCATTACAAAGAGCCAATCCAAGAGAAAAGGATTTACAGGGACAGAATCTCATTATGGAGTCAGGCTCTGACTCAAGCTCTCAGCGCAGAGTTGGGAGTCATCCCTTTTTGGATCTGACAATATCAGATCTGGAGGAGTTTATTCTAAGAATGAGATCTAAACATCCAAATAAGAGAACTGATGAGGGTTTAACAACTAGCACGGCACCGCATGGTATTACTGTTAAACCAATAGTTCATCAGGTGGATTGGCGTATGGTGCTGCTGACAGTTTAGCTGGGTACTGCATCTACAAACAGTCAGGCTGATTGCGTCTTCAAGAGTCTTCGAGTGAGTAAAGAACAGGAAGGGTTCAGGAGATCTTTACTGCTGCCGCTTCCTAAGACCACTTTGGGATACCCGCAGAAGAACTCCTCTCTGCTCTCCTTTTCAAGGACGTTATTGTCTCTGGTCCCATCTGAGCAATAAATGTATTCGGGCCAGAAGAGAGATGCAGCTCATATAATAGAACTAACAAAATAATATTATAATCCATTCAATGCAGCCCGCTGGATCCACAGGCACAGAGATATTTCCAGCAGGATCCATCAGTGGGGTTTTGGCTTGGGTGTACCTCTTCAGGTAAGGTGGTCCCACTGGCCATTTCTGGCACCTTATCCGGAAGAATTGATGTATGAGGACAGACCTTCAGAAAGACAGTATCAGGGGGACATTCATTTGTCAGATCCAAAGAATAAGGTCCAGGCAATGCTGCTTACTCAGAACAAGTCACCTTTGGAAACAGATGAAATATTATCTTATGAGGAGGGACTGGAACTGGCAGAGTTTGATTCAGAATTAAGGAACATTTGTTCTCTAGTTGAAAATGTAGGGAATATAAGCCATCAAATGATGCTCTAGCCTTTCATGAATTAGTATCCCAAGTGTCAAAGATGTTAGATATTGCTTCTGTTTTTGTAGAGAAATCATCACATCCTGCAATCTTTTATATTTTTGGGGCACAGGCTATATAATGAACCACACTTCCATTGTTAGAGGGGGTTGCTTCAGACAGCAAAGGCAGTCTGGAAGACCTCCTCCACCACTCAGCCTCTGTCTAAGAAGACAGACAAATTACATCATTTCCATCAAGAAGGACTTGCTACATTTCATATTCATCTGCCTCCTAATCAGTTGGTGGTTGAAGTGGCACTTCACAAATCAAAAGTTGCACAAAATCACTCTACTGCATCAATAAAGAAGGGAAGAAGGTGGATAATTAAGAAGACAAATATTTTCTTCAGCTGCATTGTACATGCACATTTCCAACTATGGAGCTGTCATGGCTAGGTACAAATACCATCTCTGGAGCAATATGTCCTCTTTTTCTTAATGCTCTTCCAGAGAAACACAAAAAATAATACAATGCTGTTTTGGCTGAAGGACTGAATGTTGCTAAGCAACAATTGAGATCAGCTTTTGACTCCTCAGATACTTCAGCAAGATCAGTAGCTTTGACTGTCATTAAGGAGACACGGACGGTTAAGATCAGCAGGACTCCCTTGCAAAATAAAAATGAGGATTGTGGATGTTCCATTTTGAAGGAGATAGTCAGTCTGTTTACTGTTCAGACTGATGAAATACTAGAGAAGATGAAAAATGTAAGCTCCACTGCTAGATCTTTAGGTTTCTTTAATACAGGAGAGAGGCCTTATTTGACTCATTACATAAATATCAAATGCAATCCGAACTCCTTTATGTCCTTCAGTTCATTACAATTATGAGAAAAGGTCATATCATTTCCACCTATTATATCCCACACCACCAGCTACAACCGAGGAAGAAATTTAAACCTTACAATATTAAAGGGAAAGTTTCATGTTCATCTTCTATGTTTCCTCTAAGACATCTGCTTTGACACAGAGCTTCAAGCCAGTCCACTTGGACATTACTTATCCACAGTTTGGGTACCAGTCCCATTTTGATAATGATATTGGATAGATGCATTTTAGAAGTTTATTTCATGTGGTTTCATAATTTAATTCAAACCTTTTCCCCTAACAACCACCAGCTTCATATCTGGGCAGAGATCAAAGTCATCTCGATTTGTTTAAAAAGGAGGTTCAATCTCTACTACAGTTAGGTGCTACAGAGGTAGTTCCATGAGATTGCAGAGGGAATGGGTTTTACTTGTTGTTTTCTATTCCCCAAAAAAGAAATAGGCCTTTGCTTTATTTTGGATTTAGAGAGATTGAACAGATAGGCTGTACCTAGACTAGATAGTTTACAGCAGCACAGATATAGGTGCAGCTGTGCCACTGTAAAATCTCATGTGTAGCTGCTCTATGCCGAGCAGTGGCAGCTATGCTGTGAACACTGCCACTTCCGCCAGCAAAACTGATGTCACTCAGGAGGGGTGGGGGTGTTTTTTCACACCTCTGGGTGACATAAGTTTTGCTGACATAAGTGGTAGTGTAGACATTGCCTTATATAAAGAAATGATGCTTCTGCATGTTGTCTCTAACTTCTATAATACCTTCTCTTTCTCTCCAGGAGTGGTGTGTACCTCTGGAGCTCAATGATAAATATGTCCACATTTCTGTAAGGCCATGTCCTTGGAGGTACCTGCATTTCAGTGTTGAACAGGACCATTTTCAGTACAATGTCCTCCTTTATGAGTTGTGTACAGCACTCAGGGTGTTTACAAAATGCCTGTGTGTTGTAGCAGCATAGTTAAGAAAGCTGTGGACATATGTATCCCGCACCTAGAGGACTGTCTAATAAAAATGTCATCCAGGGAAGATATCTTAGTACATGTAAATCAAATATGTTCACCATTTGTCAGTCTGGGAGGTCAGATACATTGGGAAAAGTCCTGTCTAAATGCACTTAAAGGAGTCTTTTTTTATAAAAGCCATATCGGACTTAACTGTGGAGAGAGCTTTTCTCCCAGACAAGAGAGAGATTAAAATAAACAGATATATACGTTGCCTCCACCAGTTACCAAGACAATTCATTCTTTTCTTCCTTTGATTGCTGGGTCTGCTGGCATCATCCACAGCAGTGACTCCTTTTGCTTGTCTTCAGATGAGAGACCTTCTGCACTGGTTAGCAAAGAAATACCAGGTTTAGATGGCATGAATAAAAAAAAATTAATTCCACAACAAGTGTTAAGGTCATTAATGTGGTGGACAGACAATTAAAGTGCAATGAAAGGTATACTTTTCAGTCCCCTTTAGACAATCTTCAAGGCTGTTTATAGGTCATGGACAAAAAAAATTAAAAAAAGGTTTCTGTACAGACTGTCTAGATGGGTTACATTAAGCATTTATGAATCTTATAAATTGTAGGCAGGGCCGGCTCCAGGCACCAGCCCAGCAAGCAGATGCTTGGAGTGGCCAATCGTGAGGAGCGGTACATCCGGGTCTTCAGCAGCAATTCGGCGGCGGGTCCCTCACTCCTTTTTGAAGCCAAGGACCAGCCGCCGAATTGCCGCCGAAGACTGAAGCGGCAGCGGTACAGCCGCAGATAATGATTGTGGGTTTGTTTGGGTTTTTTTTCTTCCTTTTTGCTGCTTGGGGCAGCAAAAACCCTGGAGCTGGCCCTGATTGTAGGGATTATCCACTCCTCCCGGCAACAAAACTCATTCAACTAGATCAAAGGCAACTTGTATGGTTTTCTGTAGACATATTCCTCTGGTAGAAATATATAGAGCAGCAACCTGGAGTTCTGGTCACACTTTTACTTAACATTATTCTTTAGACTCCAGACTCTAGCTCAGATGCAAAATTGGGCAAGGCAGTTCTGCACTCCTTGTTTAACTAGAACTCTGGGTCTCACCATCCTGGGTCAGAGTACTGCTTATTAATCTATCCCATGAATGGGAATATGAAAAGGACACTCAAAGGAAGAAATGAATGTTACTGACCTATAACTGAGGTCCTTTGAGATGGATCTGCATATTCACACTTCACGTCCACCTTTCCTCACTACCTTGCAGTCCTACTTACCAAATGGTTGGGGTCAGAGGGGAAGGAACTAAGGTAGTGGAGCACTACAGTTCTAAACACTTGCCCTAGAACATCCAGAGCTCAGTGAGGGGAAGGCCAAGGGAGGTGTGTGGACACTCCAATGACTACTGCTAGTACATTTTACCATTCAGGCTGCACCAGTCGGAGCACCCCACGACTGGCAATATGTAGAGTCTATCTCAAAGAACCTCGGTTACAGGTAAGTAACCTTCATTTTCCCTGCATAGCCTCCTCAAAGGCAGAGATATTTTGAGATTTACTATTTTAAAAAATATATTTTTTGTGTGTAAATATATTTGGAATATATTTCCCCCCTCTATATGGCTTCACGTTGTACTATTCACTGGTATGCTATGTGTATGAATTATTCTATCTTTGCTTGAAATTAGAATATAAACGCTGTACAGCAGGGACCACAGGCCTGGTCTTTAAAGGTCCTGGTTCTCTACTCTGTTACTTCAGTTGGAGTGAAGGGCCTTGAGCACCTTAAGAGTTTGGGTTCCCTATTGGCTTATTTGCTTGTACAGCACCGAGCACAGTGCAGGCCCAACCTACACTAGGAGAATGTCTAGTTTTATCACTATCTATTGGCTGGTCCCCATGAAGAATGTGCCTGCTACTGCTTTTGTCTAGGGGAGTCAATCCTTCTGCTCAAGCATTACAGGCTCATGCTATTACCACAGTAAGTCCTGGACCTGTTGAGGGCTCAATTTTGTTTTATATATTAGCTTTTATGTGAACAAGCTTCAAATACCATTTAGCTCTATTAATTAGAATAGTTTGTACATATGTGACTTTTAGCATTTTCTTTTTTGTAAAATGTCTCACTTCCTTTTAGAATAGAAAGCTTTCCTTTTATGTCCCTTCCTCAGTGAAAAGATGCTAAACTTATGAGTTAATTTAACATAAGCTTGATTGTGTGGCTCAATGTTTTAATATGGATCACTAGAACAACTGTTCATAAAGATATTTTAAATCTCACTCCTACAACTCACTGCCTGTGAAAGAACTGTTCAATTGAAGTGTACTTCTGCTTGGGGTCCTTAGTGGTGCTCTTGTCTCATTAATAAAACCCTAGGCTTAGCACTTCATGGCTGAATCATGAGTAGACCCCCCAGGCTCATGGACTCTAATCCCTGTGCATTTCAGTTTCACGATCACATTGCCAAACCCACTGCAGAAGGTCTCAAACTCGTTAACAGTATGTTAAATGTATCTTAGTCCATCAAATAATCTTTCTAGTGCCTTGCTTCCTGTGTGTGATCACAAAATTTCCCTGGGGCCTCTATAGCAATTTGCACAAAATGTTACAGTATTTGTTTTTCAGCTGCCTTGGATGTGACAGCTGGTGGGTCCTTTCTGGAAGAAAGCAGGGCTTGATTTGTGCCAGGTCTTGCCAACGCTGAGTCCCACCCCCTCGCTTGTTCATAGCCCTGGCACCTCAGGGCTTGTCGCATCAGTTATGAATGTAAGTAAATTGCAGGAGCCCCGGAACCCTTTTTCATTACGAGTTAAGCACTGAAAAGACGTTGTCCGTAACCCTTCCCTCTCCCCTTCCCCCGCCTGCCTTCAGCAGGGGTCTCCCCCCGCTGGCCTCCTGCCTGCAGCTGCCCTGTTGTTTTTCTCTCCTGGACCAGCTCTGGAGCCACCTGCGCGTCTCCCTCGTCCCTCCCTCTGCCCCCCCCGGCAGCTTCCTGTCCCCCTGGCTGGGGCAGCCCCGCTTCCCCGCCGCGCCTCTCACAGGGCGGGGCCCCTGCAGAGCGGGCGCCTCCCTCCGGCTGCTGGCGCGCGCCCTTGGCGGCCTCTCTGCAGGGACGGGCCCGGACCCCAGCCCGCCCCCTGAGCTAGCCCCGCCCCTGCCCTTCTTAGCTCCGCCCCCTCGCCGGCGCCTCTTTCCCCGAGGAGTTATCGGGCACATTTGCGCGGTGACGTTTTTCCGCGCAGGCGCAGAGCCCCGGAAGCCCGCGGCGGGAGGCAGCGTGGGGCGCAGGGGGCGGGCGGAGCGCGGCTCGGCTGCCGGAGCCGGAGCCGGAGCCGGGCGGGGGTGGAAGCGCCACAGCGGAGCCGGTTGCGGTCGCTGCAGCAGCGGCACCGATGAGCGGGGTCCGGGTCCTGAGCGGCGCCCCGGGGAGGCGGCCGGGGGCAGCAGGAGCCCCCGTCCCGGTCCTGCTGCTGGGGCTGGGGCTGGGGCTGCTCCTGGCCGCCGCCGCGGGATGCGAGTTGGAGTCCGGGGACGTGGCCGGGGGCAGGAGAAGAGGCGGCGCCTCCGCGGCAGAGTCCCCGGCAGTGATGACAGGTAACAGCCTGGGAGGGAGCGTCCCCCGCGCGGGGACCGGGACCCCGGACAGGTTCCCCATGGGCCCCGGGCAGAGCCTGGGACTCATCAGCCGAGCCCCGTCCCGCCCTGCCCCCGGGGAGACCGGCGGGGAACCAGCCGAGCCCCGGCCCGTCCAGCGTCTAGAGACCATCCAGACACGCTGCAGCCCCGGCGGGCTGGGGTGGGGGGGGTGCGGGGGTGTCTACGGGCTGCTTTCCTCTCTGCGGCCGCGGTCTCCCCTTGACTTGCAAACTCCGCCAGCGCTTGGCTGCGCTTGCGGGTCCCACCCCGAGTTCTGGCGAACCTTCCTTCTCCCCAGCGGGGCTGGACACTGCGGAGCCGCGGCTGCTCTCTGCAGAGAAGCCAGCCGGGTCTGCGGGGGACTGTCTGGGGCTGTTTTTTGGATGTTGTTGCTTGTGAAAATGAGCAGCATCAGCAGCAATGCGGTATTGACTCTGCTGTGAGAGCTTAGCTGGCAGTCACAGGCTTCCCACTCATTAGCCCAGCGAAGCCCCCGGAAAAGAATCAGAAAGTGGATCTCCGCTAGAGCTTGTCGAATTAATGATCTTGTTAAGAACTGGAGTCCCTTCTCCTGTGATAGTCTCCTGTTGTGGGTTGTGTTTGTGAGAATGGAAAGGGTGTTTTGGAGGTTGGTTGGCTCGGAAGCTCTCTTCAGGTATAATGAGACGTCCCTCTTAACCATTTATCGTGAGTCTAGCTCCCAGGACATGGCTTGTACTAATGAGTTCGTGATTCCTCAGCAAAAAGGCACGTTCCTGGCATCTTTCACAGGGTGGAGATGTCTTAGACACACACACAGTGACTATTTAATTGTGCATTTATATGTATATTGGTGGGAAGGTTGCCAGAGAAACTGTTAATTTAATTCCCACAAAATGTATCTGCAACACTAGTGTGCAGGTGATGGGTCAGAATGTGGGTGGCTTTAACAGAAGAATCATGAACAAATTTCTGTCTGTGTGCTGTGAAAGGACCCCTAGGGTGATTTTTAACAGCTTCAGTGTGGGTGGGTGTGGGTGTATATATATCATGGAATCTGCATGGGCCCATTAGACTTGTATCAGAATATGTGGCAGTGAATGACTCAGTAGAGCAGCAAAACAGCTTTGGGAAAATTAGATGGCCCTCAGAAGCCTAATGGACAAACTTGCAAGTATTTCCAATATTGCCAGCACAGCTGCCTATAAAGCTGCCAAGGAGCCAGATGCTGCAATGAAAATCATGCCTTCCCTGGGTCCTGGATATGCTTGCATGGAAAGCTTTTGCTTCAGTTTATTATTTTTAAAATAATGCACATACTCAGTTTTATCTCTGTAGAGAGTAAAATGTTGGTACCATTGATTATTTGAAAACACAGATTATGATGAAACATTTAAAAGGAGTGTCCGTAAAACAGCCTTTTAATCTTAATATACATTTTTCATTAAGAATTTGGAAATATTGATATCAATCAAGTAACAAAGTACATCTGTTGAGATGCTTGTGTACATTTTAATAAACTATTCTAATATTTTTGAATGGTAAGAAGCTTATAGCAGTTGTGAAAATCCTTAGACTGTTGGGTTCTTAATTGCAATGGGACAGGATTTATACATAGATGTTGTATTTAAAAGTGGTTAAAAGTAGAGTAGAGCTTTGGTGTGGGGTCACCAGGCTTAGAAAAGTCTAATCAGGGAAAGGAGTAAGAGGAAAACATTGTAAGGATGTAAGTCAAAAGAGGCAGGGCCGACCCACGACATTTTGGCACCTGAAGCAGGGAGCTCAAATGATGCCCCTATGCCCCCTCACTTGGGCCAAAACTTTGAAACGTCTCTTCTGCCTTCTTCCTGTTCTACTCCTCTTATGGTACAGCTCTGCTACCTACCCCAATGAAAGAGAACTAACAACTTGAAATGCCTTGTTCAAAAATTTTAAGTAACATTTAACTTTCAAACACCTGAACAGCAAATGTAACTTTTCTTGTCTGCATAGTAAACACTGGCATTTTTATCTGTTTGAATAATCAAAGTGGTGCTTTCCGTGCCTTCTTGGTTACAAAGATTTGAACTGCTTCCTGGAGGTCCACAGTCTGGGCCAGCTCATGCTCTATTGAGATGCTTGCAAGGACGACCAGCCTCCCCTGTGTCATTGTGGAGCATAGATGTGTTTTTATTAACTTCAGCTTGGAGAAGCTGCGTTCTCCACTGGCAGCTGTTACAGGAAGTGTTAAAAGTATGCACAGAGCAACAAAAGCATTTGGAAAGAGGGTGGTCATCTTATTTGTGTACATATATTCCAGAACAGCCTTTGGAGTTCATCCTGCTGAAATATATCTTGGCAGGGCTTTCAGTTCATCACCTACATCACTCGCATCAATATTGCACATGTCATTATGTGTCAACATTGTCTCTAGTGCCCTGCATTGCTGGTGTAGGTCTTCTTCAGGTATAGTGCGGAGTTTTGGAATATCATACAACATCCCAAATATACTGCTGTGTTCCTTGAGCTTCATGAAACATTCTTCAGCTGACTGAATTGCACAATCTAGCACCTGGTTAAAGAATTCAACTTTGAATTGTTGTTTGGGGTCTCTTATGGGATTATCCCGTGCCTCGTAATCAAAATGTCGTCTTTGTTGACTCTTGTATTCTTGAATGGGTGGGAAAATAGCTTCAGTGTGAAGTTCCTCTGCCAACTTCTGTGCGCTCTTCAGAACGTTTTGAAATCCCTCATCTGACTGGTAAGACTGTAGGTATGACTTTGCTTTGTCCAGTTGTTCCATTGCTCCAGATATATCAAGGTCAACGCCTTGGAGTCTCTTTCTTACAACATTTATTTCAAACAGTATGTCATGCCACAACACTAAGCCACACAGAAATTTGAAGTTATGTATGTTTCTGGTGACTCCATTTCCCTCTGCCACTCTTCTCCCATGAACAGTTCCTGTCATAGCATTATCCTCCATAATAGCAACTATGGCATCATCTATCTTCCCAATTTGGTGTTTGATAGGCTTTATCGCCTCCACTCGACTTTTCCATCGTGTGGCACTCAGTGGTTTCAGTGTCAGAGAGGATGTTCCCAGATGTTGCTTCAAAATTTGCCATCGGTGAGTTGATGCAGAGAAAAATATATAGATGCTTTGAATTACATAAAAAAATTCAGCAGCCTCACTAGAAGCTGATGCTGCATCACTGACCAAGTTCAATGAATGAGGACTGCATGGGACAAAAAAAAGCTTGAGGGTTTAACTCTTGGATCCGTGTCTGCACTCCTCTATTCTTTCCTCTCACATTGGCACCATTATCGTAGCCCTGACCTCTCATGTCAGCTATCACAATTCCTGTATCTTCCAGCTTTTTAAGAAGCATATTTGTCATACCAGCTCCTGTAGTATCATCAATGTCAATACATTCTAGAAAATGCTCTCTGACAGTCGCTATTGCAGGGACATTTTCACTGTTGTTGTTACAAAACGCACCATTAAAGTCATTGATGTCAGTTGTGCAATCCAGAATAAGAGTAATATCTTGCTGACTTCAGATCTGTCTTCTGTTTGACTTTTGTTGCCAGTAACTGTATGATCTCATTTTCAATTGTTTTTCCAAGGTAGTGGTATGTGTACATTTCTTGGGTGGTGACTCTTCGTAGATGCTCCTGGAGTACAGCATCAAACTCAGCTATCAGTTTTAAGGAAGTTTCTATTGTTTGGCACATACAGCTGATCTGAAGTGCCACACAATGCTAGGTTTTGGGTAGCAAGAATTCTCACAATGGTGATGAGCCTTCTCAGAACATTTTGCCAGTAAAGAGACTCTGATGCAATCTTTTCTGGATACTGATCATCTGTGGTGGCCTTTAACCTTAGTCTCATCTCAAGCTCTTTCCACCTATGGAATGCTCTCTGGTAATTTGCTGCCTTCTCATGGCATGCCAAATTTCTAGCCAGATTTTTCCAGTCCTTTGTTACTGTAGAACCCAATGTGACTGGAACATTAGACTGGAAGAGTTTGCAACAAAAACAGTATGCAGCCTTCTGGGGTTTTGAGTACATAAGTCATGGCCTCTCCACTTTGTCACCATTGGGGATTTCACATCAGTAATGTGTTGGATGGAAATTTCTATTGTCATTGTCTTTGGGGAACATGAAGTTTTTCACTTGCTGTGGCCCACGCAGTACAAGGAAGTCCCTCAGGCTACTGCTCAAGTGGGTCCACAGTCCTGGATCATCTAGACTTAAGGAACTAAACTCAGCAGCAGCTGTTTTTTGTGCCTCCACCACACACTTCTCTGATCTACACTTTTCTTCAGGAATGTGCATGGTTACATCCATTTGAGATGGAGATATGGATGCTGCAGTAGCTGCCAGGTCACCTGCACTCTAACTGGAAGATCAGGCATCTCCTCACCACTCACATCCCCACTGGGACTGGAAGGCTCAACATGAACATTTGTCTGTGTATCTCAGGAGAGCTCCTTCCTTCTTAGACAGAAAAGCTTCCTTTGCTTTTTTTCTTTTTCTGAATGCTGCCCCAGAGGGGCATTTTCTTCTTTCAGTCATGACTGCTGTTCTGTGCCAGCTATAGTGGCTCTCAACACTCAGCTGAAGGGGACAAATAAGCAGGCTGGTAGCAGGGCCTGAGTGAGGGAAGATATCAGAGTCTTAAGTGCCTAACTGGCTCCTACTACTTCAGTTGACTTCCTGTTCTCCTCAAGTGGGTTCAGGGAAGCAGCAGGAAACAGGAAGCTCCCTGAGAAGCTGGTGTTAATCAGTTCAGGCTCCTGGGGATGCTAGAGAGGTACATAAGAGGCTCCTCCTCCTCTCTCTCCCTGCAGCTCCTGCTGCTTTCTGTTGTTCCCTCTCACGTTTTCACCTGCCTGTTATGTCTTTTGTGCCCTCCTTCCTCCAGGCAGCACTCCACCATTTCTGTGCATCTAGAGCAGAGAGAATACATATGCATCAGTAGCAGACACAATTTTCTACACTCTGGGTCCTAGTGGTGCCCCCCCAGAGTCTGGCACCTGAGGTGGCTGCCTGAGTTTGCCTCATGGTAAGGCCAGCCCTGAAAAGAGTTTAAATAACTTAACAGTGTAAAGACTGTTAATGTTAAATGAAACAGTATTCTTGGTGCCCTGAGATAAAATTGTTAAATTTCTGTGGGTAAGATCTTAATGAATCTCTTAATGATAAGAATGACCTGAGGGTTAAAAAATGCAGGCTCATCTACAATATTTGAAATCTATAATTGATATCCTGAGTGACTCCTGCAATGCAGGGAAATGAGGCAGCACAGTCTAGTGAACTGAACTTGGATTTGGGCGATGGGCAGTTGTGAATTCCAGTCTTAGCTGTTCTGTTGACTTGCTGTGTAGCATTGGGCAAGTCACTTTTATCTTTTTCCCTGTCTGTAAATTTGGGATCATACCTCAGAAGGGCGTTGTGAGGATTTGGTGTTTGTAGAGTGTTATATAGTGGTGGTTGTTGGTATTAGTAAACAGTTCAGAGATAGGGTACTGTGATTTATATTGATGCCGCTGTCTGTATTTCATCATCTTTACAGACCAGATGAGTTGGTTTTTCAAGTGTGGATTTATATGAAATATAACCACAGAGACCTGTTCTGATTTTATGTGGACTGTAAAATGCTATCTTTAATCATTGTACAACATTTTAATATCTTTATAGCCTTTACAGCTTTTTCTCTTGTGGGGCAAGAAATCTTACTTCATAGCGCTATGTGTATTTAAGGTGCTCTGAGTGATTTTTTACTGGATTTTTTTGTTTATACATCTTTCACATTTGAAATATCTCAGGCAAAGTGCAAGCTGCTATACTTGCTAACTATGTATTTTTTTTAAAGCGTTATGTATAGCATCATTATATATATGGATGGCTTTGTGGACACCCACCTCACTGTCCTTCAGTCTGTCCAAAATACTACCATATAAACAATTCCCTGGCTTGCTATTTTATCTCCAGCAATTCTTCAAATCAACTGTTTAGCATCAGTCAAGTTCCTTGGCCTTCCCTTCAAAGCCCTACACAGCCTGTCCCCCCTCCCCCTCCCGCCTACCTTTTCTCATGTTTCTTTCTACTATTTCACTCTGCAAAAAATGTACATCTTCATTACTACTTTATCCTACTTGAGTGCCTATGCCGCCTTCTTTGAGACTCCCTACACTTGAAACGCTTCTCTGATCTTGATTATCATGGCTCCATCCTCATTCTGTAAATTTTTCCTTAACACAGGTGATTCCAAAGCATTCTGTGGGTTATGATTATTCCACAGAAAAGTGTTGTCAAACTAGACTATGCTGGTTTGTTCATTTACTTTAACTGTATATACAATTTAACTCCTCAGCTTTGAGAATTATTGAAAAGATGACTTCTTTTCTCTCTCCCAGAAGTTTTTGAAAAAATTACTGAGGTCTTCTATCTGTCTCAGAGCATCCCTGCAAAAATATAATTAACACTTTTGTACTGTTGTTCTAACTCAGGGGTTTTCAAACTGGGGGTCAGGACCCCTCAGGGGGTTGTGAGGTTATTACATGGGGGGTTACGAGCTGTCAGGCTCCACTCCAAACCCCGCTGTGCCTCCAGCATTTATAATGGTGTTAAATATATAAAGTGTTTTTAATGTATAGGGGGGGTCGCACTCAGAGTCTTGCTATGGGAAAGGGGTCACCAGTACAAAAGTCTGAGAACCCCTGTTCTAACTTGTAGAGATCTTGAAAATGACTCACTAATTTGAATTGAGGGATTCAAAATTAGAGCATTCCAAGAAAAAAATGTCCTTCTTAAGAAACAGTTGCTTACTGTAGACCTGTCCTTGAAAGGATTACTTCACCTAATTTTTTGTAGGGAATTATAGAATAGAAGCTAAACACGGAAAAAATATCCCTGTCAGTGCCAAGTTGTTTACCATGCTATAGTTTTGTTTTGTTTTTGTTTTATTTGTATAGTGGTAATATGTAGTAAATCCAAACTTGGATCTGGACTGCATTGTATTAACACATAACAGAGGGATCATCCCTGTCATGAAGAGTTTACAATCTAAGTATAACTCAACGAATGGATACAGCATACAGATGAGAACCCTGTAATTGCCAGGGTTGCCTCTGAAGCCTTTTTACAAAGTTGACGTTACATTAGTTGCCTCTGGTCATCAAGTACAGAGGCTGATTTAAGTGGTAAGTTGCATACCACAGTTAGCAGTTCTGCTATTTCATATTTGACTTTTTCCAGAAGTTTTGGGTGAATATCATCTGGTCCTGGTGACTACTGTTAAATATATTAGTTTGTTCCAAAATCTCCTCTATTGACACCTCAGTCTGGAGCAGTTCCTCAGAATTGTCACCTAAAAGAATGGCTCAGGTGTGAGAATTTCCTTCAAACCCTCTGCAGTGAAAACCAATGGAAAGAATTCATTTAGCTTCTCTGTAATGGTCTTGTCTTCCTTGAGTGCTCTGTTAACATCTCAGTCATCCAGTGTCCCCACTGATTGTTTGGCATTCTACCTGCTTCTGATGTACCGAATAACAATTTTGCTGTTAGTTTTTGTCTTTTGTTAATTGCTTTTTACATTCTTTTTACACTTGACTTGCCAGAATTTATGCTCTTTTCTATTTTCCTCAAGGTTTCCTAAGGTTTGACTTCCAATTTTAAAGGATGTCTTTTTGTCTCTAACATCATCTTTTACTCTGTTTAGCCATGATGGCATTTTTTGACCCCTTTCCTGATGATGATGACGATGATTATTTATTATTATTTTTATTTGGGGTATACATTGTTTCCCTGCAGCTTGCAGGCATTTCACTCTTGTGACTATTCCTTTTAATTTCCATTTTACTAGCATCCTCATTATTGTTTAGTTCTGCTTTTTGAAGTTAAATGCTACTATGGTTGGGTTCTTTTCGGCTATATTCCGTTCTTGTACTAGATCTTGTTACTTGGGACTAAATCAAGAATTGCCTCCCTGTGTGGGTTCCAGGACTAGCTGCTCCAAGAAGCAGTCATTAATGGTGTCTAGATATTTTACTCTGCATCCTGTCCTGAGGGGACATGTACCCAATCAATGTGTGGATAGTTGAAATCTCCCACTATTATTGAATTTTCTGGTTTTTTTAGCCTTTCTAATCTCTCCGAGCAATTCACAATCACTGTCAACATCCTGATCAGGTGGTGGTTAGTATAGTCTGACTGCTATGCTCTTATTATTGAAGCATGGAATTTCTATCCATAGAGATTCTGTGGTCCAGTTTGATTGACGTAAGACTTTTTATTATATTTGAGTCTACACATCTGTCTCATATAGTGCTACTCCCACACTATGCTGTCATTCCTACTTATTTTGTACTCTAGTATTACTGTATCCCATTGATTATCATTGTTCCACCAGAGTTCTCTGATATCTATTATGTCAGTATCCTCATTTAATACCTGGCACTCAAGTTCACCTATCTTAGTATTTAGATTCCTAGTATTTGCGTACAAGCTCTTATAAAATTTGGCAATATAAAGTTGTCTGCCTTCGTGTGATGTGATTGACTTTTGATTGTTTCTCTTCAGATCCTACCTGTACTTTATCAACTTCTGTTTCCTTTTTACAAGATATAGAGAATTCCTTTTAATAAATCCTTCCCAGGGGATGTGTGTGTTCAAACTCTGTGCTCCTCTGCACCAGTCAGCTTTCCCCCAGCCCTTCGTTCAGATAATTTTATTAATGTGCTGCTCTACCCCTGCAGATGAGCTCATGAAGAATGTGCACAAACATACACCTTGTTAAATTAGGTGTTTCAGGTTGTGTCTATACTTTGAGTTGCGCAATCAGTAGCCAGGGAATCTGTATAGCTAAGCCATTGCAGAGCCCAAGTAAACTGTTACCAGAGTTTAATCTAATTTTTGAGTTTTCCCCTGCTTGATACAGAGGTAAGCTCAATTGGTGCAATTCATTGCTACTTTGTCTATACCTGGGGTTTGCCCTGATACAGTTACACTGGCTGTTGGCTAGCAACTGCTGAATGCCAACTATCGAGTAGGGCTTGAATATAGAATTAACGAAGGCTTCTTTGTCCATAGTTGAGCATTTCCCAAGACTTCCTTTCAGATGTTTCATATCTTTAGTCCTCTACTATTTTATTGTAATGGTACTGTAAATGCCATACCCCTGGGTTGAGGCAAGCTTTGTTTCATCCAGGGGTGTTCCTTAGGGACCACTGGTGATCAGTGAACATTGGCTAGTGACACGATGCTTATTTTTGTTTCCTTCTGTTGCATTTCATTACAGAGAGCTGAAGATACATTACTTTCCATGCAATGTGAAAGTATTTAAAGAATGGCTTCACTTGTCACAGGGAAGTGTTCAGTCATAAGTGAGAGTAGGGTGATCCATGTTATCTTGAATGCGAGAGGACATACTGGCAAGTCTACCTGCATACTTGGCTGTGGTCAACACTATGGAAGACGCTCTTCTTTCTTAATACTTCCTATGTATATTGAAAATAATAATAGTTAAACTACTAAAAGTTAGTGTCCTTTTGATCAGTTTCACTTACTGAGCTGTAATCCTGTGTCCCTTTTTACTTAACATATCTGTGTTCTGTAGATACATTTTAGGGGAAAAGAGATGGGTTATATGACTTATTCTAAGCAGCTGCCATGTAAGGTATGAGGCATAAAAGTGATGGTTTGCAAGTTTGTACAGATTTTATTGCCATGAGTTAGGGGTGGAGCCATGAGTGAATGATTGAGATCTTCTCAAACTTAAAGGCAAGAAAAAAAGTGTTTATGCCATATTTGTTAACTCTAACAGTCTTAGTTTTATGCAATATTTGTCCTTTCTTCTGGGTCCTTTTGCTTTTCCCCTTTTAAAGCTAATTACTATGGGAATAATGACATTACTGGTATGAAAGGAGTTTAGTGACATCCACAACTGTGGCATAGTTATGTAATAGCTCTAAAATTCTTTTTAAAATATAGGGATCTATGTAATGTTTATAGTATATGGCATAAATATATAAACCCTACATATAGTCCTTAAAAACAAAATACACCCCAGTTTGTGGAATATAGGAGTAAAGTTTCAAGTTATATAAAATGAACTTCTCTCATACTAAAGGCAACAGTGTTTCCATAGTAACTAATATATTTAAGAGGGATAGAAAAAAGAGGGGGGAAGTGAATAAAATGAATACACATGGTTGGAATTGCTCGTGTCATAAACAAAATGTGATGATGTTGAGGTACTATAAAGTTTTTATTGTATAATTCACTTATGACTAATACGGGCACCCCAAACTCATAGCAGTAATTTGTATCTCCCCATAATATCAAATTCTCAGTTTTTGTCATTACCCCTTCCTCCTTCCCCGTACTTTCTTCCCCCATTCCATCTCTCCCAGAAAGGCAGTACCACACAGATGAATGTGAAAGGAATAATTAAAATTATGTGCAAAACACAGGAAGCTACTCTTTGGTTTAGAGTAAAATCTGTATCTATGAAGTGGGAGGCAGTGTTGTCAGAACAACTGAGAGGTTTTTAAAAAAAAAAAAGGGGGAGGAGGGAGGAAAGGGAATTTATCTCCCCCTGAAGCCCCTTTACCGTGGTGTATAAGGGCTACAAACAGCTCACAACGTGCCGGAGAGAATTTCTCTAATGCAGATGATACGCTGGGCTTCTATAGGTGGACCTTTGCTGGTCCCCCTGAAAGTCCTGGCTGTAGGAAGTGAAGCTCAGGATGGAAGGGGTCTGGCTGGGTGCCATGCCACTGACCATTCTGGCTTGTGTGGCACTCAGAGTAGTCCTCAAGACTGACTCACCATGGCTGATTTAGCTTACTCACCAGCCCAGAATTTGGTGGGTGCAAAGATAATTTAAACCTACTTTGGCCACCTCTTTTCCTTCAGGTTGTGTCTTCTTTGCTGTGCCACTCAAAAGCATTTAAAAAAAATCCTTTGTGCTCTTTCCAATTAAAATTAGTACCCAAATTGTGGGTGTGTTGTTTTTGGTCCCTATTGTTAATTGTTTATAGGAAAATTTGCTTTTCTTCCGCTCACTCTCTGAAACTGAGGGACAGATGATACATTTTCTGATGCCGTTAATGGTCTGTTCCAAAAAGTCAGTCTTTCATCTGTGTTGTAGAAGTGTAAGGCTGGAAGGGACCTTGAGAGGTCAAGTCTAATCCCATGCGCTGAAGCAGGACCAAGTAAACCTAGACCATATCTGACAGGTGTTTGTCTATCTGTTCATAAAAACCTCCAAAGATGGGGAATCCACAGCCTCCCTCAGAAGCCTGTTCAAGTACGTCACTATTCTAGTTAGATATCTTTTCCTAATATCTAGCTTAAACCTCCTTTGCTGCAGATTAAGCCCGTTACTATTTGTCCTACCTTCAGTGGACACAGAACAATTAGTGAGTCAAAGTGGGGGAGGTAATATTTTTATTGGACCCACTTCTATTGGTGAGAGAGACAAGCTTTCAAGCCACACAGAGCTCTTCTTTAGTCGAATAAGATACTACCTCGCCTACCTTGTGTCCCTAATGTCCTGGGGCTGCCATGGCTACAACTACACTGCATATACAATAAGAACAATTAATCACTCTCCTCTTTATAAGAGCCCTTAATATGTTTGAAGACTTTATGCCTAAAGCCCTCTTAGTCTTCTTTTCTCAAGACTAACCATGCCCACTTTTTTAAAACCTTTCCTCCTAGGTCAGGTTTTCTAAACTGTCATTTCTGTTGCTCTCCTCTGGAGTTTCTCCAGTTGGTCCATGTCCTTCGTAAAGTGTGGCACCCAGAACTGGATGGAGTACTCCATCTGAGACTTCACCAGTGTTGAGTAGAATGGGACAATTACCTCCTGCGTCTTACATACGACAGCCCTGTTAATATACTCCAGAACTTTTTTAGATAAAGGGAAGAGTCAAATTACTGTAATTTAATAAGCACATATGCTAATGTTGCTCACAGATGTATGGGGATAGTCTTCCCACTTCAGTCATATGACTAAGGACTAAATTATAGTAGCATTGCATTATTAAACTTGAACATAGTAAATTGAGATTTAAGTATCCTCCATCTGGGGCTTATATACTTGAGAAGCAGCAAGCAAATTCGCATGTAAAAATTCTTTTTTTTTTTAATGACTTTATTAAGACCATTCAGATTTGTCAGCAGTACCTGTAGCAATTTGAACCAGTCTGGTTTTACCACAAAAGCAGTGATAGTATGGACTAACTACGTTTGGGACTTCCGTGATGCTTCAATTTTATATTCTGTTTGTTATATAGCAAGAACTGTGCCTATGCCAGATTTGCTAGGAAGTTTCTGAAATGATTTCCCTGTCCAGTGTGTGCTAAAATTACTTTGAGAGTTTTTTATGGGGGCTTCAAAAGGCAGTTGATTTTCTGCATCTGTTATGTCCACATCTGAAGAAAAGAAAGGATGAGAAATTGTTGCTGGTAGATTAAACTCTAGTAACCGTTTATTAGCAAAGATCCTTAGCGGTAACCACTTCATAAACTGTTAGAGGAGGAAGAGAGAGACTAATCTCTCATATATATCATTTGGAAATATCACTGCCAGATATTGCAACTGCTTGCAGTATCTTTGGGGACCATTCTTTATTAAGTTAATGAATGGTTTATGCACCATTGTAGGCAAAGGATTGTATGCAACTTCAGTGGAGAGGATTATCAGAGCTCCTTCAGAAACTAAAATCTAGATCTGAGGAGGAGTGACTTAGGCAAATCACTGAGGCTGTGGACAGCTCCAGAGAGTTATTGCTCCCTGGGGAGGCTTGCATATACTGGTTTAAACTGGATTTTCGGAGGCGTACAGACAAAGACAGGGTTTTTGGTATACAGAGGCTGAATTTGAGGCAACTCAGTGCCTTCTTTTGATTCATTGGGCAGAAACTTCTATCCATGAGGGGACCCAACCTTTGTGGAACAGTTGTAAAATCTTTGGCTTACTAGGACCCCATGAGACTGATGGGGGATCCCTGATGTGCTTTTAGCATTCACATAGGAAGTTATTTTTCAGTGTGTTTTTTTTCGATATCACTTTTGCCCTATAACATTTATCTTGCCTTGTGAAGATTTGGTATACACTGTTGCAGCTCCTGGAGAAAAAGTTAACCACTGGTGTTGGACCCCAGTCAGACCTGCTGTGGGGTAATCACAATGAGGTGCAGAAAGACTGCAAGCCCAAACCCCCAGTATGGAAGGAGAAAGACATGGGGACGTTGCCTGAGAGGTGATGACTGATAGTCTGAAACCTTAAGTGGGTGCCTTTGAGGGACCACGGAGGGGGAGATGTAAATACAGTTACTCCTGAAATTGACTCACTTTTTTCAGTTTTTGTGCATTAGTAAAATGAAGAGCAAAAATGACATGAAAGAAATTATACGCTTGATGTAAACAAACTAAAGCTAATTTGTTGATTAGTTTGACATTTGTTTCAAAATCATGTTGATACAGGAGTTCCCCTTTCCTGTAGCTTTACAGTCATTCCCTAATTGCTATCAAAAGGGCTGCAAGACAATTGTTTTATTATTTCTAACTTGCAGCTTTTATTTGAGTTACAGGGATGATGGGGAGGGGATAAAACTTAGAAGTGTGAATTCATTAGGCAAAATAAATAGCTAATGGTTTGACTGTGAAGCATGGCTTCCGGTTTCTATATAGAGTTCTCAAATTTATCTTAATTAATGGTATGTATCTTGGAGTGTCTTATTTTTTGTCTTGTTACATTATGAGATATAGAAGAAGCCTACACATGGTGTTCTCCTTGTGACTTTGGAACTAAAAATCATGTTAATTAGGTGCATCAGAGCAGGTAACACTTGGCCAGTGCACATTTTTAATTAGTATTTGTCTTTTGAGGCATATAGTTTAGCAATTAGATTGTGGAACACTGCCACCTACCAGATCTCTTATCTCCTGCCCAGTTCAAATTTACAACAAATTTACGCTCACCAAAGTGAAACTGCACAGCCATAGAGAGTATTGTAGTTATTGAGCTATTTAAACCTAATCTTGTTGACTGAAGAATGAATAGAATTCCACTGCCTCCTAAGCATATCAGTGTTTGTTACTTGAAATACACCAAGTAAAATAAAACTCACAGAAAGTGCAAGAATGTTTTTGTTTTTAAACAAACAATTTCTCAAAACGCATTCTCTGTAGTGTCTCTTAATTTGGTTGTGTTGCTGGAATTGATTTGAGACATGTAGTTTCAGTATCTCTTCCAAGTCTCTTTCCTTGCCTCTGTTTAGGGACAGAATTGGGCACATATAGGGGGAAAGTAGGACCAGGTAACATATGAAGGTGTTGGGAGCGGGAAGAGAACACATAGGAGGAAAGCTTGCTGAGAGAGAGTTTGGGAGACTTTTGATCAAGGCAGAAAGTTAAATCATGGTGCCTGCAAGTTTCTGTACTAGGACTGGTGTTTTAATGTATTGGATCTGAAAAAAGGGGTCAATACTGAGTGTCTAAACTTGCAGAAGACTGAATTAATTAGATTTGTCAAGACCACTGAGAACTGAAGAACTTCTGAGAGACCTAACCAAAGTAGGTGAGTGGAGAAAACAGTGGCAGATACAATGTAGTGTTGGCACATGCAAAGGAGTGGGTGTTGAAGGGAATAACTTGAACTATATAGACACCTTTCTGGGTTTTAAATTAACTGTCACCTGTTTGTGGAACACTCTGTGTAGCGGTGGTATAAAAATAATCAATATTAGGATGTATGAGAATGGTATGGAAAGAAAATATGATAATCCCACTCTAAATCAGTGGTATGACCCCACTTGGAGACAGTCTTCAGTTCTGGTTACCTAGTATCAAAAAGGTTTTAATAGGAATAAAGGAGGTTCAGGGAATAGTAACAAGAATGATTAGGAGCATAGAAAAGTCTTATATGAAGAGAGATTGAAAAGACTGATTGACATGCATCTGACAAAGTGGGTATTCACCCACGAAAGCTTATGCTCCAATACTTCTGTTAAGTCTATAAGGTGCCACAGGAATCTTTGTTGCTTTTTACAGATCCTGACTAACACGGCTACCCCTCTGATACTTGAAAAGACTGGGATTGTTTAATTTAGACAAATTCCAGGGGACATGATAAAAGTATAGAAAATAAATAACTGGAATTCTAGTCCTTTTTTCTTTTAAAAGAACAAGGGTACATTCATAAACTTCATCTGACATGACCTTGAAAGGTGCCATTCAAAACTGTTAGAAGGAAATACTATTCCACACAATGCATTTACCCTGTGGCAATGGGATCTTCATGCTAACAAGGCCAGGAGTTCAGCAGAACTTTTTAAAAAGGGCTAGGCAGTTATATAAAAACAGTATCTGATTTATTATAATTTGGAAAAAACCCTAGCTTTGGATTAATATAAATCCTCATGCTTCAGGGTTTAAGCCAGTTTCTCACCAGTCATCACAGTTAACCATCTGCTGTAGGGCTAAAGGAACACATCTACGCATTCACTCCAAAACACAAATATTGTGTATGACAGTGTCATGGGTAGTGTTTCAAAATCTCAGATTGTTGGGTACTGCATTGGGAAAGTATTAACTAGGGGCAAATACTTGTTAGTGCCCTAAGACAGTTCCCCTGAACTCTTTGGAACTGTTGTTGTGTGTTTGCGTTAATATATGCCCATATATTTTCTGTACCAGCACATATTTTTAATGTCAAAGTGCTATACAAAACCAACCTTCATTACCCATTTATCATCTCTATAATTGCAGAGTTCACTCGGGACAAGAGACTCTGTCATTCACTTCCTGACTATTCTGTTTTCCTTCCTCAGTGCTCTATTGGTGGTATTCTGCAAATATCTAAAATGAGTAACTACGTGGAGGATTAAATAGGGGAAGGCTAAAATGGTGCTGTAAATTGCTGTGACAGGGTCTTGCGGTGTAACTTGTATGCTGTGATGAATGGTTTTTGGGTGTCATTGCTACTTGAGTGGAGTTTTGGAGTAGATAGTTGGTAAAATTGTTCAGCGGCACCAGTAATTTTGTAAGTGTGATTTGGTTTAGCTAATGTTATCAAATTTTGTGCACTTTGTGACATTGCACTCTATATGATTTTATGAAAATATGCTAATATAACTGGAATATGCTTCATGCAAACGGTCTCTTGTAAGGTATCATTACAAAGCTTATACTCTGAGTGTGATCATCATCCTGTTTGTATAAATGTATCACTCTTGTATCTGAAACTAGAAATATGAAATATAACTCTGAGGGCCTATTGTAATTATGCAAAGTGTGGGCCATTAATGGTGGTTTGGAATCTTGATGACTCCCATTAACCAGGACAATTGTCTGCAAATGGCTCTGTTTTACCTGTAAGTCTTCCTGTATATGTGTGCTGGCAAGTGGGTAATGAAGTCTTAGGTCATGGCTACACTTGCAGATGTGCAGCGCTGGGAGGTACAGCTGTGTAGGGAAAGCGTTGGTGTGTGGCCACACTCACAGCTACCAGCGCTGCAGTGTGGCCGCATTTGCAGCGCTGTTGGGAGTGGTGCATTATGGGCAGCTATCCCAGCATTCAAGTGGCAGCAACGTGCTTTTCAAAAGAGGAGGGTGGGATGGAGTGTGACAGGGAGCGGGGGAGAGAGAGAGAGTGGATTTTTGGAGCCGACACTGTGTGTCAGCTCCCTGCCTTGCAAAGCCTGCCTTGCAAATTCTGTGTCAGCTCCCTGCCTTGCAAAATTTGACCATTTCCTCGACCCCTCATTCACTCTTAACTGCAAGTAGCCTGCAGACCAGATAAGCAGCTGCTCCAACGGACTCCCTTTCTCCCCCCGCCCGCTGTTTCTCTCCTCAAGCAAACACTAGCTGTAGACATTCATCCCCCTGCCTGCCTCATTCACAGCAAACAAGAGCTGTGTTTGTTTTTTAGATAAGCAGCTCCCGGAGCCCCGAGTTCACAACAAAACAAAGAGAGTAATTTAGTTAAAAGCATTCTGGGATATCTCCTAATACCCTGGAGGCCAATAACAGTGCTGGTGTGTGGCCACACTTGACGAGCAGCGCTGCATCACCAGCGCTGCACTCGTTATACCCCAAGCAGACCAGGTGTACAGCCAGCGCTGCAGCCAGGGAGTTGCAGCGCTCGATGTGCCTTGCAGGTGTGGACAGTTACTAAGTTGCAGCGCTGTAAAGCCTCCACCAGCGCTGCAACTCTCCAGTGTAGCCAAGCCCTTACAGTGACATGTGATCATGTCACCTGAACTGGAATCCATCTTTAACCTGGTGCTTTTCCATGGTGGGGGGGAACCACCCAGAGGGACAAAAGATTCACGCCTTATTCAAAAGATATATAAGTGGGTGGAACAGAATAAAGGGAGAGCCATCATGAAGAATTCCCTAGCTACCACCTGAGCTGGAACAAGAGCTGTACCAGGGGAAAGAATTATGCCCAGGTCTGGAAGGTGTCCAGGCTGAGGAAAAAACTTACTGAAGCATCTCTAAGGGTGAGATTATCTGTATTAGATTTGTGTGTTTTATTTTGCTTGGTAATTAATTTTGTTCTGTCTGTCACTACTTGGAACCACTTGAATCCTACTTTCTGTATTTAATAAAATCACTTTTTACTTATTAACTCAGGATATGTATTAATACCTGGGGGGGGGGGAACAGCTGTGCATCTCTCTCTATCAGTGTTACAGAGGGTGAACAATTTGAGTTTAACCTGTATAAGCTTTATACAGGGTAAAACGGATTTATTTGGGTTTAGACCCCACTGGGAGTTGGGCATCTGAGTGTTTAAAGATAATAACACTTCTGTAAGCTGCTTTCAATGAAGCCTGCAGCTTTGGGGCAAGTAATTCAGACCCTAGGTCTGTGTTTGAGAAGATGGGTGTGTCTGGCTCAGCAAGACAGGGTGCTGGGGTCTCGAGCTTGGCAGGGAAAGCAGGGGCAGAAGCAGTCTTGACACATCAGGTGGCAGGTCCCCAGGGGTTTCTGTGATTCAGCCCGTCACACACTTGCTTAGTGTTGATTGGCACATTTTAAACACATCTAAATAAACTGTTAGTTTCCTTGTCACATGATGACTGGCCCTTTAAAGGGAGCTGTGTCAAGCCCCACCTGTGACAAACATAGCTTGCCTCTCCAGGTGGAGAAAATGAGCAAATGTGCATGACAGGCAAGTCATCTAGCAAATCAGACCTTCTGCAGTGGAGGTAAGAGGAGTCATCTGGGGAGAGCTGAAGCAAAGATTCAAGCAGGAAGAAGCCCTGGGAGTTGCTGCTTGATAGAGAGCGGGGAGAGACTCCATGAGTTGCTCTACACAGAGACATGCTTCCCAGCACTCAGGCAGAGGGCCTAGTGGTGCAAGCCTGCAGGGAGTATGAGCCAGCTAGGAAGGCTGGAATGTGGAGAGAAAGTCTGCTGGAGGAAAGACTCGGCAGGCAGGACTAAGAACCCTGCACAAAGACCGAGGGTATTGTGAGCCAGCTAGGAACACAGAGTGGGAGTTCTTGTGTTTACTTGCCAACTTAGTTAATAAACCCAGACCCCAAGAAAGGGTGTTTCTCAATATATGAAATCCTATGTAGCAGTTATTATGGAACCCAAGTGGGGGAAACTGAGACAGTGACTAGCCTGAAGCCAGATGGGGTAGGCCCCGCTGCTATATTCCTAACTGGTGAACTGTGGCTGATTTTTGGTCCCTGGTCAAAAGTTAATAAAAGTACAAATGCTGTTATGTTAGTGTGTTCAGACTCACTTAGCAGGTTTCAGGTACAAAACTAAAAAAATTTAGCTCAGCAGAGCAAAAAGCTGCTTACAAAAGCCAGAATCCATGAAACAACCTGTGTCCATTATTCATGTTCTTGTTTTTACCTCATGAGATATGAGAACAGCAATATCTATTGATCAAAGATTATTTGTGTCCACAGCAGTGTTTTTATATAAGAGAAAAATAATCTTACGCCTGTTTAGTTCTTGTCAATTCTTGTTCCAAAATTGCTTTCCTTGTGGTATGAAAAAAATTACCAGAGGTTTAAACTTAACAGCTAGAGGGAGGTGTGTATGAATAATAAACTTGGCGGCTCCATCGGTAAGGTTTAAGTGTTATAACTTAGTATGAGAGTATGCAACCGACAAAGTGGGTATTCACCCACGAAAGCTCATGCTCCAATACGTCTATAAGGTGCCACAGGACACTCTGCTGCTTTTACAGATCCAGACTAACACGGCTACCCCTATGAGAGCTTGACTTCTTACCACTGCTATCTACTAGAAAGGAGAAGGATCTATACTGAGCAGGATGGTGACTCTATTTTTCATAACAGCCAGTAGCATCTGATTAGTAGTCTAAAAAGTCTGAAGATCAAGCTAGCCTCTAGCTGCTCAGAGGGAGGGTTTTATTTACACTAAAACTCCTCCCAGAGCCTTTTGACTCATGGGATCTGAGCATAGAGGAGCAGGGGAAACCACTATTGTTCTCCAGACTTTAATTTGTGTGGTCCTCCTTTAATAATAGATCTAATGTTTGCTTATGCTTAGAACTTTCCCAAGCCTGGGCAGTGTGAAATTGACATGTTAGTTTCTGTGCTGCCCATCTTGTTGTGAATATCAGCAATTAAACTGGCCAGTCTTGTTAAAGCATGGTTCTGCTCTGATCAGTGACTGTAGAATTGGCATTGTGTGTATTCCCTGAGTATGTCAGTAACTAAACTTTCTCAGTCTGTACAAATAAATTGTTTTTCAGCCCTGCAAAGTAAATGTGGAATCTGGACATGAAACTTTTTTTTTTTTTGTCTCTCATAACCATCAGGTGCAGAATATTCATTGTTTGGTTAACAAGTCTGATGTGTGAGGCTGAGGGCAACTACCTTGCTGTCCTGGAGCTGTATTGGCTCTGCTGTATTAATAGAGTAAAAAGGTGTCAAAACTTACATTGGTTAGTAAAATAAGCAGATACAAGAACCAACTGAGCAAAAAAACTGCATTCCTTTGCTGTCACCTTTCAGCAGAACCAAAAATGAATTTCTTTCTGGTTGGCAAAGCTATGGTCAGCATTAAATTTTTTGAGATGTCTGACTACAGACTTGGGAGGATGAAACTATCCATCTACATTTCTGTTCACATTTGGAATGTTTCTAGCCATAATGGCTAGAAACTTCGATTTAAAAAAAATAAAATTAAAAAGCTTAAATTATTCAGAACTGATATCAAGTCCGACAATCACCAGGGAGGCCTCCTATTAGCCACAGATTGGATTTTTTAAAGCCTGGTTTTCATATATCTGTATGGTGGTGTTCTCCTTTGATATTTGAATCGGGAGCACCCTTCAATAGCAAAAAGCATTTTCAGTAAATCCTGATATTTATAGATTAAAAGCTTTTGCTATATTATTGTGTAGTATGATGATTGTAACCTATAGCTTATTTTATCATTATTGCTCCTTAGCTTGAGTCTGGTTCTCTTTAAGAAAGGGATATTGAATATTAGTAGGGCCCTACAAAATTCACGATTCTGTGAAATGTGTGACCATGGACCGTGAAATCTGGTCTCCCCTGTGAATTCTGGTCTTTTGTTTACTTTTACCCTATACTATACAGAGTTCACAGGGGAGACCAGTGTTTCTCAAATTAGGGATCCTGACCCAAAAGGGAGTTGCAGAGGGGTCACAAGGTTATTGTAGGGGGATTATGGTATTGCCACCCTTATTTCTGCACTGCCTTCAGAGGTGGGTGGCCAGAGAGTGGTGGCTGCTGGCCAGGCACCCAGCTCTGAAGGTAGTGCCCAGCCAGCAGCAGTGCAGGAGTAAGGGTGGCAATACCATACCATGCCATCCTTACTTCTGCGCTGCTGCTGGTGGTGGCACTGCCTTCAGAGCTGGGCTCCCGGCCAGCAGCTGCCATTCTCCAGCCACCCAACTCTGAAGGCAGTGCCACTGCCTGCAGCAGCGCAGAAGTAAGTGTTAATACCACAACCCCCCTACAATGACTTTGCAACCTCTTTCCTCCCCTCCTCCCCCCCCCAAAAAACCCAAAAAACCAAACTCCCTTTTGGGTCAGGACCCCTGCAGTTAGAACACCAAGGAATTTCAGATTTAAGTATCTGAAATCATGAAATGTACGATTTTTAAAATTCAATGATCATGAAATTGACCGAAATCGACCATGAATTTGGTAGGGCCCTAAATATTAAGCAAAAATACTCTCCCACATCTTTTTTTAACTCTGTTATGTAAAGTACTGGAAATTCATAGACTAAATAGCTTAAATCATGACAAATGCATGTAACAGTTCAGGCACCTGTTTCTTTTACCTACTGAAGTTCTGACAGCCCTGCAACTGTTAGTACAAGGACTTTGCAGAATAATCAAGCATTGTAGCTTGACCAACACATCTTGTCCAAAAGTTAAAACGCCCTGTTATGCACACTAGTGATTCTGAGCTTTCTCTACACCTGGCATGACCGCTTGTAATTTTATGGAACAAAAAACTTGGCATGCTTTAAAAAAAAGAAGGGGGGAAAAAAAAAAGGCAACACCTGCTCACCTTCATGGCCATTCCAAACTTTTATTAATCTTTCCCTTCAGATTCTCAAACACAAGTTCTTTCAGAACTGGACCAGGCTTGTATCTGTAGAATGGATTGATTTAAATCACTGATGTTGATCAATCAGGAAACATTAATTTTAATTATATTTTCCTTTTGTACTTTAGAACCTTACTTTCAGAAAATCATTTTCTGATTGACTGGCATAACCATTGAAATATGTTTTGATTATTTACAGCTAAATACAGCTTTTACACTAATTTTGGTACTTTTTGCTAACCAGGAGGATATACTATAACAATGCACAAGTATGTAAGCAATTATATGTCTTAATATGTAGAAATTAAGAGTGACTGTTTTTTATTGTTAATCTAGTAAAATAAGAAACATTTAACTATACTGATGCTTTGTGTAAAATTGCATTTGTATGGAAATGGGAATTAAAAACTGCAAAAACATGTTAAGTTTTTATTAAATAAAATTACTTTAAACAGAGGGAAAAATGAAACTAAGTTTTTCTGCACAGTATAGTGAAAGTACTGACACGGGGGGGGACGGGGGAGGGAGCAATAGGTGAATACTAGAGTTTGATTCATAGTAAACTGAAAAATGATACCGATACTTAATACAGTATGAATGTGACATGCTGTTTTAAAAAGTGAGTAAAAAAAGCAATTCAGTATGTCTTTTATTGAAATGATTTTAATAGATTGGGTCTTAACATAGGTTGTCATAATTCCAAATTTAATTTTAAGCAGGTTCATTTTTTAAAAGTAAAGCGTATGATAAGTGAAATTAAAAAATCCCTCAAATTGAAATTGAATAATTTTTAAATAAAAATTAATCTCCCTTCCATGTTGTGTACTCAGTGTTTTACATGAAACTGAAAGTGTCTGCCAAACTCTCTGTGCCCCCTTGGTGTTTACGGTGAGCCACTCACAAAAGCAAAAAACTTTCTTCTGCTGTAGTAAACCAGTCTGGAGCAACATAGTAAGAATAAGAAATGTAAATAATCTGCTCCAGAAATCCAAACTATCAGGAATTTTGTTAGTTGTCTCTTAAGAATGTATTTCATGCTCACAGGCAACAGAATAGTTTCTCATGTATTGGAAACTATATTTCAAACTGTTCCATTTTAGGTCTTAACTGAAACGTAATGACTTCATTTTATGGAAGTGAAAGCTTGAGTATTTATGGAATGCCGAATATTCTTATTGTTGATGAGCCATGTTGTGCTTAAATTCACAGCTGTCCAGCACATAATAAAGGGGGAAGCATGTTTTTAATTACTTTATGAAACTTCATGCCCGAATGATTTTATATTGTGTCTACAACTAAGCCCATTGGAAACTATGGCAGCCTATGGAGTAAAACTTCAGATTCCTGGCTTCAGCCAGGCCTTCATAGTTCAGGGCCCCAGTGACATAAGAGCTTACTTGTGGGACATTCTTCACCTGAAGGGACCCTCTTGACTCCTTCATTTCCCACATAGGGGCAGGAGCATCTGGCTCATCCCCCAGATGCACCACAAGGGGTAGAGAGGAGAAACTGAGGCGCACAGCTGAAGTGGCTTGTGTAAGGCCACAGCAAATTGTTGGCAAAACTGGATTGGAACCCAAGTCTCTTTACTTCTGGTACAGTGTCCTGTCCACTAGGCTGTGCGGCCTCCAGAGCATGATGGAACGAGAAGTATTCATAATATAATCAGTGACATTATCCTGTACCCTGGTCCCCTATTTCCTTATTAGTTTCTTTCACTTGCTACATAACACCTTTTAGACAGTAAGCCCTTTTGGTGCAGGTACTGTCTTTTAGATCTTTTTGCAACGAGTTTTATAGCACCCAAAAGTGTGCTAAGCAAATGATGATTCATTGCTCTTGTAGAGTGGCTACAGACTCCGTTTGAGGTTGAAGTACTGTGAGTATCTTTGAGTATGTCTTGCTTCTTCTGTCAGTTACATTAATTATAGCTGTGATGTTTTAAAGCTGTTATTCAGATATAGGTAGGTGGTAACCTTTTTGGTATCCTCATCCTTAATTTGCTCTTAAAAACTCTGGGGACTTAAAAAAGGCAGAAGTAGAAAAGGAGGATAAAATAGATCTGAAAAAGCAGAAGCTTGCCTGAAAAACAATGTTGAAATCAGTTATGAAGTTATGCCTTCAGTCATTTTAATTTAAAAAAATGTAACTAGATTTCTATAGGGCTTTTAGCTGAAAAGTTGGGTTGCAATTTATAAAAATTGTTAGGAATTTCTTCAGAATGTCTTATGTAGGGTTTTCTTGGATGACCTGATAACAGCCAGCCTAGAGACTCTGGTGCTCTCCGCCCTGGTGTCTTTTTTTTTCCCTACTGTTGTCTTAGGGCTTGGCTACACTTACAAATTTGCAGCGCTGCAGCAGGGTGTGAAAACAAACCCTCTCCAGCGCTGCAAATTGCGGCGCTGCAAAGCGCCAGTGTGGTCAAAGCCCCAGCGCTGGGAGCGCGGCTCCCAGCGCTGTCCGTTATTCCCCACAGGGAGGTGGAGTACGGACAGCGCTGGGAGAGCTCTCTCCCAGCGCTGGTGCTTTGACTACACTTAACGCTTCAAAGCGCTGCCGCGGCAGCGCTTTGAAGTGCTAAGTGTAGCCACAGCCTTAGTTGCTTTTCTGTTCTGCCTTCGTACATGAATGTCTCAAACCCTCCTAGGCTCACATTCAGTTCACCACTAGAGACTTACTCCTGTGTGATCCAGACAGTGACTCACATCAATCAATTGCCTTCTGCACCCCAACAGTTAAAGTGAGTCAATAAAAAAAAATAACATAACTTTCTCAAGATCAGTTTTACATCTTATCAGTGTGTGGATTTTATACTGCAAACTCTCTTGCACACCATTGCATAACAAATGTACGTGAATTTTTGATTGGACAAATGCTGAATAGGTTTCAGATGGGGGGAGGGATAGCTCAGTGGTTTGAGCATTGACCAGCTAAACCCAGTGTTGTGAGTTCAATCCTTGAGGGGGGACCACTTAGGGTTCTGGGGCAAAATCAGTACTTCGTCCTGCTAGTGAAGGCAGGGGGCTGGACTTGATGACCCTTCGGGGTCCCTTCCTCTTCTATGAGATAGGGTATATCTCCATATATTATTATCTAAATTCCCAAGCAACATAAGAATGGCCATTTTGGGTCAGAACAAAAATCCATCTAGCCCAGTGTTCAGCAGATGCTTCAAAGGGAATGAACAGAGCAGGTAATCATCAAGTGATCCATCCACTGTCACCCATTGCCAGCTTCTGGCAAACAGAGGCTAGGGACACCATCCCTATCAATCCTGGCTAATAGCTATTGATGGACCTGTCCTCCATGGATTAATCTAGCACTTTTTTTAAACTCTATTATAATCTTGGCCTTCACAACATCCTCTGGTAAGGAGTTCCACAGGTTGATTGTGCATTGTTTGAAGAAATACTTCCATTTGTTTCTTTTAGGCCTGGCACCTATTAATTTCATTTGGTGACCCCCAGTTTTTGTGTTCTGAGGAGTAAATAACACTTTCTTGTGTACTTTCTCCACAGCATTCATGATTTTATAGACCTCTCTCATATTCTCTCCCCCCCACCCCCGTCGTCTCTTTTCCAAGCTGAAAAGTCCCAGTCTTATTAATCTCTCTTCATGTGGAAGCTGTTTCATACTGCTGATCATTTTTATTGCCCTTTCTGAACCTGTTCCAGTTTCTTTTTTGAGATGTGCAACCACATTTGCACGCAGTATTGAAGATGTGGGCAGACCATGGATTTATACAGAGACAATATATGTTCTGTATTATTATTGATCCTTTTCTTAATGATTCCCAACCTTCTGTTAGCTTTTTTGACTGCCGCTGCACATTGAGTGAATGTTTTCAGAGAATTATCCACAATGACTCCAAGATCTTTCTTGAGTCGTAACAGCTATTTTAGAGCCCATCATTTTATACATATGGTTGGCATTATGTTTTCCAATGTGTATTACTTTGCATTTATCAACATTGAATTTCATCTGCCATTTTGCTGCCCAGTTTAGTGATATTCCTTTGTAACTCTTGGCAGTCTGCTTTGGACTTAAATATCTTGAGTAGTTTAATGTCATCTGCAAATTTTGCCACTTCACTGTTTACCCTTTTCTCCAAATCATTTATGAATATGTTGAATATTACTAAGTCAAGTACAGACCCCTGGGGGACACCAGTATTTACCTCTCTCCATTCTGAAAACTGACCATTTATTCCTACCCTGTGTTTCCTATCTTTTAACCAGTTACTGATTCATGAGAGGACCTTCCCTCTTATTCTATCATAGTTTACTTTGCTTAAGAGCTGTTGGTGAGGGACTTTGTCAAAGACTTTCTGAAAATCTAAGTACACTGTATCCTCTTGATCCCCCTTGTCCACATGCTTGTTGAACCCCTCAAAGAATTCTAGTAGACTGATGAGGCATGATTTCCTTTTACAAAAACCATGTTGACTCTTCCCCCCACAGATCATGTTCAATGTGTGCCTAATATTTCTGTTCTTTACTGTAGTTTAAACCAGTTTCAACTGGCCTGTAATTGCTGGGATCACCGCTGGAGCCTTTTTAAAACATTGGTGTCTCGTTAGCTATCTTCCAGTCATCTGGTACAGAAGCTCTTTTACGTACCACAGTTAGTAGTTCTGTAGTTCTCACTTACGGTGAGAGATGAGGGATATGTGAAAGAGGCTCTGTTGTGAGCTATGTGCATACAGGATATGTCTACACGTCAGTAAAATACCTGGGGCTGGCCTTTCTCAGCTAAATTGGGTTTGTGGGGCCTGGGCTGTGGGGCTATAAAATTGGAGTGTGGACATTTGGTCTCTGGAACTCTTCCCACTCGCGGGGTTTCAGAGCCTGGGCTCCAGCCCGAGTGTCTACACTGCGGTTTTATAGCTCTCATGAACCAGGCCAGCCACAGGTGATTTATCGCAATGTAGATGTACCCATAGAATTTGAGAAGCAAAGATTGGGCTGTCATCAGTCCAGATGGCTCTTAAACTCTAACAGAAATAGCTTGAAGAAGTCTGCATGCTAGCTCTGCTTTCAGGTTATGAGAACTGGAAAGAACTGTCGTTATCACCACATGCATTTGTTGCTTCTGGAAACTGTGAATAACATTTTGTACATCAGAGAGGAACGTAGTGCAAAGTTGTAAATTGTGATACCATCACCCACAATTGCTCAGAATCATGGAACTGTTTGGTTTAGTCACAAGTGATAGAATACTCTTCTGCCCACACTTTCTCTACAAACTAATGCCGTGCTGAAATTGTTCTAATTCTTGCAATACTAGTCAACTTTGATTGCCAGTGAGATTGAGGTACACTTCAAAGAGCGTGGATGATGGGCAGAATTGGTTTCCTCTCCAACTGTCTGAGATTTTCCTGCCTTTCATCAAAGTAACTGACTGGCTCAAGGAGGGATCCAAAAGAACCCTGCTCTTTCAAGAATGAGTAGGGTCCTGTAGTCACTTGTCAGGAGGCTGTGACCATTCCTCTCTCAAGAGGACTTTGTAGAAATTTTCCAGTCTATACTATACTCCCTTGGGCTAATATGCTCTACTTGGGGCTACCATTGAAGCCTCCTTAGAAAATCTAGGTAGTGCAGTGTAGGAGCCAAACCCAAACATGTGCTGAAGGTTTTGTGCTTTCTCTTTTTACTTCTAGGGAAAATCTAATGTGTGGGTGACAATTAGGGTTGCTGGAAGTCTGCAGGAGTACATTTTTTTTTAATTTGAAGTTCTTAACCATTGTCTGTTTGGAAAGATGATTTCTCTGCAGTAGAACAATTAAACAAACCCCCAAAACCCTGCAGGGTCAAGGAGCATATGTGACCAAAGGTGTTCGGTGGAAGAAAACAGTTGAGAGTGCTACCAGAAACCTTTTAGTGGAAGATTAATGTAAATGGCAGTTACATTAAATATTCCTGCAAGTATTTATAATAATCAAATAGAATTTGCTAAGCAAGATAAACAATTAAAAAAAATCTCCTGAATTGGTCTCTTGTGGGGTTTTCTTTCTCTATCATTGAATTCATAGCATGTCTATAAACAGAATTACCAGTTGGATGTTTTGAGGGAGGCATTTTAATAACCTGGCATGAGTGTTCAGAAACTGGATGAGAGACTTTTTTGGCCTTATTGCCTTCTGAATTTCTGTAAGACATTGTGTGGTGCTTGCTCAACAGAATTTCCAAAGTGTGTGTGTGTGTGTGTGTAGCTATGCTTATTGCTGTTTTTGGCTATGTCCAGACCTGATGGGTATAAAGAGTCCAGCTATTCAACACCGGGAAATAATGTTACGTTATCTTTCTACCCAAGGGCTACCAAAGTACTTTACAAGATGTATACAAACAATACACAAGGTTCAGTTTACCACTGAAATGTGGTGCCATTTGTGCACAGTAATTCTACCAACCAGTATAAAACAAGAATTGGAGTATGTTCCCCAGTTGAAATAATAAAGTGAGTTGTAAATAGGTAGGATATAATTTGCCAGCTTGACATTTGGCTGGAACACAGGGGGGTTAACACTCCTATTCCAATGTATCCTCATAAGATCTGTAATAATTACAGGTGGTCAGGGCGTTGTTTTTTTTCTCTCATTGAAAGATTACACTTCCAACAGCACATTGCCTAAAGACATGGAGAGAAGAAAGCTGCCCATTAAATCGTGTATCCTGTTTTCTGCAGTCTCATGGCTATTGTTTGGATTATTCCTACCCAAGTACTCTCTTTTGTTGTTGTTCTTTTGTCCATGCTGAGCAAGAGTTAATAAGAAGCTTGAGTTATGGAGAAAGCATTGTCTGGGTTACCAGTGTCTCTTATTCAGCCTGCTTGGTTTTTTTATGCAACAGATTTGTTTGTGGTGAGGTTTTTGTTTTTTAAGTAGTATTTACGTTCGCTGGTGTATATTGGTGGTTTCTGGCATATCATTCACTGTTTTGTTTTATGCAGTGTTTGGTGTCTTTAATAGGATCAGATTTTTAAGTAGCTCCAATTAACTAATGTCCTGAGTAACCTACCATAATCATTTTATTGGTAGCTAGGTGATAGTTTCACTAGAAATACTTCTGGACCATATGAGCTTCTCCTGCCTTGGCTTTATGAGACATGGTTGTTCAGAGGTTGGAGCCATTCTGAAATTAGATTACAGAAACTTCCCCTGTGGATTTCTTGCAGTTTCCTCTCAATTTGAAGTGCTTACTGAGGAATTATAGGGGATTACTGGCCATTGTCAGAGACTGAATAATGGCCTGGATAGGATGCTTGTTCAGCTGCAGAATGTTACAGGAGAATGAACCAACTCCAAGGTCAGGCAAATCCATGGGTTACTTCCGAGCACTGAAGTAGCATAGTTGGAACAAAATAATCTTTGAGATGTACACTTTCGGTTTATATAACACACAAATAAAAGCTAACATAGGTGCTTTGTAGAAATCCAAACCAATCACAGGCATATGTCATCCAGGGCCATGTTACTGAAATTGCATTTTTCAGGAAGGGAGGGGGTTCAAATCTCTCGTGCTATCAAGGCTCACCAAAACAGAATAAAGTCAGCTTCTGGAACAGAAAGATCATATGGCTCTTTTGTAAGGCTATGATCTACAAATCTGCCCATGCCTTTTGGAGATGTGGAAACTGAAGTCTTCAATAGATGGCTCTTTCAGCAGGAAATTGTTACATGCTGTAACTCCTTAGTAAAGTCTACTTTTGGGGGTGCAAGTACACTCTTTTTTTTCTTGTGGACCATGTTGCTCTTCAAATCCCATTGTGAACCTATCCTTTCTGAAGAACATAGGAACTGCTATGCCATCTGGTCTGTCGGTTCAGGATATTAGTGTCTGTTCTAAGAACACTTTGTCAATATGAAAATGCAGTAGTGGTGCTCCATGAACGGAGCCGAAGTCCAATACTTCTCTGGATGCTATAACTCAGGGGTCGGCAACCTTTCAGAAGTGGTGCACCGAGTCTTCATTTATTCACTTTAATTCAAGGTTTCGAGTGCCGGTAATACATTTTAATGTTTTTTAGAAGGTCTCTTTCTATAAGTCTATATATTATATAACTAAACTATTGTTGTATTGTAAAATAAACAAGGTTTTCAAAATCTTTAAGAAGCTTCATTTAAAATTAAATTAAAATGTTGATCTTACGCTGCCGGCCCGCTCAGCTCGCTGCTGGTCTGGGATTCTGTTCACCTAGGCCAGCAGCGGGCTGAGTGGGGCCCGCGGCTGGGACCTCAGATCAGCAGTGGGCTGAGGTTCCATCCGCTGGCTCCTGCCAGCTGGGATCCTGGCTGCCAGACCCGCTCAGCCCGCTGCCAGTCTGGGGTCCCGGCCCTGCCCACATACAGTGGGTACCTACCTTCTCCCTGGTTCTGGCCCATTCTCTTCCTCTCTCTGCACTGAGCTGATGGTGGGAGTGCACTGAGCACAGGGCTGGGGGCAAAGGGTCAGGCCAGGAGCTAGAATGAGGGGAGGGGGCTCAGGGTTGGGGCAGGAGGTTTGGGGCACTTACCTGGGCAGCTCCCATTTGGTGCGAGGGGTGCAGGTGGGAATGTGGGGAGGGGTGCAGGAGCTCCCATTTGGTGTTCAGGGTGGGGATGTGGGGGGTGCAAGAGTCAGGATGTGGGGGGAGTGTGTGGTGCCAGAGTCAGGGCTGGGGTCGTGGACGGGGTGAAGGAGTCAAGCAGAGGGCTGGGTGTGTATGAGGGGGGTACAGCCTCAGGGCAGGGGCCTGGGGGGTATGCGTGGTGCAGGGCTCAGGCCATGGACCTGGGTGGTGTGCGGGGCTCAGGGCAGAGGGGTGTGTGTGTGTGGGGGGGGAGGGGGAGTCAGCGTAAAGGGCTGGGGTGTGTGTGTGGGGGGGTCAGGGCAGGGCGCTGGAGGGGATATGCCCCTATTCCACCTCCCCTCCCCCTTCCCCGCAGCCTTGCCCCCGCTTCTTCTTTGCCTCTGCCGGGCACAGCAAGCACGCTGACTCTGCTCATCAGCTGGCAGGGAGGGAGGGGCGGAGAGGCGGAGGAGGGGCAGGAACCCAGCACACTATGGGAAGAGGCAGGGGATCTGGTAGGACCAAGCTTCTGCCCCTTGCCTGGGAGGAGGGGAGGCCGGAGAAGAGCGGGCTGTGCTGTGCTGGGCAGGATTTTTAATGGCACGCTGCTGCCTGCCGGAAGTCCGGCAGGCAGCAACGTGCCATTAAAAATCAGCTTGCTTGCCATCTTTGGCACGCGTACCATAGGTTGCCAACCCCTGCTGTAACTATTGCAAATTGCTTGTCTTTGCTGCCGACTTAACTCAGGCTCAATCTTAATGTGCTCTGTGTTTATGCTTCCTAGAGATAGGGCAGACTCTGAGGTAACTGTTAAAATGTACTGCTACCCTGAGGTAACTGCAGACGGTCACTTGCCCCCTTGTCCGGAAGCAGGCTATCAATCTGCCTCTGCTCAGCTTCCTGCTTGCAATTTGCAGTTTCTCTACTTTCACACACAGCTCAGTGTTGCTGAGGCTCAGAACCCAGCTGAAAATGGGGATGCTGTGAGGCAGTTAAGGACGACTGCATAATATTTCTATTATGTGATTTCTACCCGAGGGTAGCAAAAGCCCAAGATGTGTTTGTGGCAACTGCCTATAATAGAGGACTCTTTTCAGTGAGTGGCCATGGATATTGTGGGAGACTTCAGTTGAGGACCCTGACTCACAGCCCACATGGAGGTGGGGCAGAAAGGAATCTCTGCTTGGGGAAAGAACATGGGGATAGTTTCCGCATATACACACAGCCCATGGTTAGAGACGGATTTCTAGGGAGGGCATACCAGGAGATGAATTTTGTGGGCTACACAGTTTCCTCCCACAATCCCCAGAATGGGCAGATGAGTTGTTTCATGACACTATGTGAATGAAATATAGACAGGTACAGTGAATTGTGGCACTCTGAATCTTGGGATATGTGCCCGGATAGCTAGTCATGGTCAGATAGGCACTGTTGTGGATGCAGGGCACGACAGCATATGACAGAGCTTTTGTGGGTGAAACTTCTGCAGGTTAACTTTTATCTTCTGACTTAGTGCACAGTGAAGACATAGCAAAGTTAGTTGTTGGGTGTGGAATATAGTGATACGTTCATTAGAGGCTTAAAAAGTTGCATGAGAATATTTGGTGCAAGGTTGTCCCTAAGGTGGAGCCCTGCAAAGTTGCTGAGGATGTATCAGAGGCTGCTTGGAGAAGTCTGTGTCTGGATGATATGGTATTTTCTTCCCTCTGGACATTACCCATACACTGGATATAGTTGATGCACATACCTATTTTTTGCTTGGATGCCTTTGAACCTAGAGTGAGACAGTCAAAGGAATTCTAGTATGTGATGTATTTTTGCTGTGTAACTCTGCTCTATATGTATACCAGCGTTTGATTTTAAGCTCAGTTGCACAATATATTTTTTGTTATCTCTGTTGATTTAACAGAGTAATTCCTATGCTTAATTCTCCTTATTCTTTATTTGCCTCCTCTCAAATCAGAGCTGTAGTTTTCTCTGTTCAGGCTGGGAGAGGAGCCCCTCCCCAGGTTAGTTGATCTTTTCTGTTTTGGTGGCAATTCTAGAGCCTTAAGTATGGCTTGTCAGTTTGCTCTGAGGCAGCAGTAACCTAAGCACTTCCCTGGCGTTGTGTACGCTCATGTTTCTGCTAACCTAGATTATGATGATAGGGCGCAAACAAGGAACTAAATGAAGTGGAGGAAATAGAAGCATGGGCTGTGGTTTTGAGCTGGCTTACAGGAGGGAAACGCAGAGAAGAGGGAGGAATGTTTGTCACAGGAAAAGAATCAGTAGAAAGAAGGGTCTAGTTATGAGCTGTGCTTCCAGGAAGTGCAAAGCAGAAGGTGCAGCTCACTGGAAGAGGGCAATCAAAGGTGACATTACACCACCTTTACATCATCAGTATTGTGTGCTGTGACTGGAATGGCCCCCAGTGTAAATTATAACAGTTTAGGGCTGCTGTAAAATACTTCATCAGTCCTAGCCTGTCTGAACTGCAGTGCACCCTGGGGTTCATAAAGCACATGGTCCTGTGGCTTACTGCCTTTGGGGTGTCCCTGTGCTCGAGCATGCGTGGGTGACAGTACAGAGGCATTTGACTACTCTAGGCTGTGGTAGCATTGTAGAAATTCTCTCTGCCCCCATGCCCTTTACATCTCTGGTACGCTGCTGCACTGACATATGGGGGCTGAAGAGGAGGGACTGGCTCTATCCTGAAATGTTTAATTTTCATGTATATTATAGATTAATTAAAACAAGGTTTCCTGCTTTCTGATTTTAATCATGATTAAAATAGCTGTTTTTAATCACCTTGACTTAAATCATTCAGTTCTAATCATGTTATTTTCCAAAGGAAAGATTGATTCCCATTGGTTGGTAACCATTAAAACATGTTGATTTGCAACTAAATGTAGATTTTTACACTAACTAGGAGGATATATGAATATGGGTGTGTGTGTGTACGTACGTGTACACACACACACACACATTCATGCAATTATACAGCTTACCTTATATTTATTCACTCTTAATTTATACATTTTTTTTATTGTTAAATGGTGAATGATACATTTCTTAGTTACTAGATAACTATTTTTAGTTGTGATTTGTATCAACCTCTTTGTGGATAGAAATTCAAATTAAATTAAAAACACACAAACCAGCATTTTACATTTTTTTAAAATTAAACTACCTTAAATATGGTGGATCCATAAGGAACAAGTTTATCCAAATATTTTGCATTTAAAACTGATTTATTAAACAAAGGAAGTATCTGTGTGCTTCAGGTCATCATATCTGTGAAGTCTTTAGAACTTTTATTTCATCCTCCAACACCCAGGTTTGATTCATAGGTTGGAGATGGAAAACAAGCTTTACTGCTTTTTCAATTCCCAAGTGGTTTCTTAATTTTGAATGAACTAGACATTGAACTGAACTAACTGAATAAACTGAAATGAAGGTATCCTCTCTCCGCCTGGAGAAGAGGCTATTGCTATCAATAGCTGGTTTAGCACTTCAATGAACCCTTGTTCCACATGCTTTAGCCAGTGACTTCCACAAGTTCAATGGTCTGTCTTTAAAAGTTGGCAGCAGACATGGACTGATTTATAATATTTACTTTATTTAATACCTAATCTATTACAATGATTTCAATTATATTAAGTTTAGGCCTTACCATTGATTGTCAATATCTAAATTTGTTTTAAACAAATTTATTTATTTTTTTAAAAACCCTGTATTTAATTTAAATAAAATCTGGTTTTACTTTTGAAAAAAATCATTGTTTTTGAGTATCCATCTTGTATCTAAGTATTAAAAGCAATAGGACATACACTTAATAAAAATTTACATTTTTCACTTTAATATTGGTGCATAATAACTAGGTAATATCAAGCATTAATTAGTGTGTGTATGTGTGGGAAACAAAATTTGAAATAGATTATTTTGTTTCAGCATCAGCGGACAGTCACGAGCTCTGGATACCATTCCATCAGAGATTCTAAAGGCAGACTTGAACAACACAGTAGACATTTTGATAAGCCTCTTACAAAAATATGGGAATAAGAAAAAAATATCAAAGAAGTGGAAAAGGATCATAGTGAAGCTGTCAAAGAAAGGAGACCTCAGTCAGTGTGAAAACTAGAAGGGCATTTAATTGCTGTCTATCCCAAGTAAAGTATTTATACACATTATTCTAAGTGGAATAAGGAAAGTGATAGATTCAAGGTTACAACAGACACAGGTATGGTTTGGACAGGAGGATAGGTCAAATCATCTCACAACAGTTCGTTGAATGGCAGTCACCGCTTTATATGAATTTTAGTTTTACAAAAAGCCTTTGATATAGTCTATGGGACATTTTAATGGAAGTTGCTATTCTATAGTGGAATGCCTCAAATTTATGAACCTATTCAAAGCTTCTATGAAAATAGGACATGCAAGCAATACCTATCTGTTCATTCCCTCTGAAGCACCTGGAATTGGCCACTGTCAGAAAACAGGATACTGGGCTAGATGGATCATTAGTCTGACCCAATATTGCCATTCTTAGCAGCAGCTCACTAAGCTGTTTAAGGTTACTATGGCTATTAGACAAGGGTGTCTTATTTCACTCGTTATCTTTTTACTGGTAGTGGATTGGGTAATGAGAGAGACCACAGAACAACCAAGGAGCATACAATGGACTTTTACCCAGAAGTTAGAGGACCTTGACTTTGCAGATGACATCAACTTGTTATCCCATAGCCATGGAGACGTGCAAGCCGAAACAAACGATCTCTAGGCTTATGCACAATTACTAGGGTTGAAAATCAACACTGAGGAAACTAAAACCATGAGAAGCAAAACACTACAAGAAACACCAACAAAGCTTTGTGGGACTGATACATTAGAGGTCTGATATTTCACACACATTGGCAACGTAACTACAACTGGTCGAACAGACATTAAAGCTAGAATAGCAAAAGCCAGATGTGCTTTTGTAACTATCTAAAGCTGATCTGGAGAAACAGAAATCTTGCCCTCCAAAATTCTAAACTAAACTTTGAATATTTAACACCATTGTAAGACCAACTTCACTATATGGTGCTAAAATTGTAGACTTAAGACCTTACTATCTAAACTCCAAGTTTTCATTAACAGCTGTCTCAATATCAAATGACCAGTTAAAAAAAAATCAGACTAAGAACTCTGGAGCAGGATAAAACGAACTGATAGGACAGGAAATTATGGAGTGAAAATAGAGAGAACATATATGGTGGAAAGATTGAAATAACATAATAACAGGTGTTGAGCTGGAACCCTGAGGGCAGGAAATGATGAGGGAGACCAAGGAAAATATGGAAACACACAACAGAAACAGAATTGAAAGCCTTCAAAATGAAATGGGAAGAAGCTAAGATTGCGGCAGGAGTCTGGCAAAGCAGGAAGGACCCATGTTCTGCATAGAATAGAGAGGCATAAGAGAATTTTTTTTCCAGCTGCTTAGAGCATTTTAAAAGGAAAATAAAACACAGCTGCTTTTCTGTTAGAAATGTATTGTTAGATATTTCACATCTTGATTTAAAATAAATAAAGGGAGGCATGATACACGACTGAGAAGGAGACGATTAAGAGGATCTTAACAATCTTCCATAGTATGCCAACAAATTTTATGAGAACAATCTTCCCAGCACACCCTGATCTAATAGATGAGATTTATATATCCTGAATTATATAATGTGACCAAGAATTTCTCTATATTTAATATTTGATGTAGGCATTAAAATGTAAAGAATATTGCTGGATTTTTTTCTCGCTTTCTACTACTGTGGGTAAAAGGAGTTAGATTTCATTTAGTATGTTTATGTGCATTTCTAAAAGGACTGTTGTATCAAGAAGAAATCTGTATATATACTATTTTTGTTGGTTAATATTGCCTAGATTATAGAGGTCTACCGGTGGTTATATAATTATGGGAATAACATTTCCATCTGGTTAATTAGGCTCTTAACCAATGGTAGAATAGTTTTTACAGTACTCGATATCACAGTCAAATGCTGATTGTCTTGCATTCAAATTGAAGTAGCATGTCTTTTTAAAAAAAAAAAACCAAAACACATTCCACTTTCCAGACTGATGTAGTAAAATAAGATATGTGCTAGGTTACAGTGAAACAGTATATTTATTTTAATAATTATATATATTTATTTTAATAATAAAATATTAATAAAATCCTGTGAGCGCCCCCCCCCAACCTCTAGCTATTCAGAGTGAGCGTATGTTGCTACTCATCCATGATGTGGGATTCTAACTCTCACCCTCCTAGCCCCTTCTACCCTACAAGTGCATTAGATTGGAGTAAATAGGGTGCTTGTGTCACATAATATATAAAATCTAATGTAAAGAGACATGGCCAACTCAAAATCTAGTCAGTTAAAAAATAGTTGCATAGTTCCACGTCTCTAGTCAGCTTTTGTGGTTTTACAGTTACAGTACAAACACCAGAGTTACGAACTGACCAGTCAGCCACACCTCTCATTTGGAACCAGAAGTATGCAATTGAGCAGCAGCAGAGACCAAAGGGGGAAAAAAAACCCCAACCCCCAAACACAGTACAGTGTTGTTAAATATAAACTACTAAAAATAAAGGGAAAGTTTCAAAGTGCTATTAAATCAGTGTTGTAAACTCTGAGGTTCTACTGTACATTTTTTTTTTAAAAAATGCTGTTGTCTCCTTTGTGGCTGAGTAAAAGACCCACAGGAACAGGACGGATCTGGGTAGTAAGTTTCACTATTCTGTCTACTTAAAGTATTGACAAATATATGAATTGGGGAAAAATATTTGTTTACATTTGTAAGCCTTGCTAATACAATACAGGGAGGGACTGAAGTATTAGATTCTGTGACTCTTTAAATAGGAAAGTGCTGTGAATACAATGTCCCTGTTGCTCTCTTTTAATAAAGAACATTCCTAGCATCTTTGAATACTACATAAATTTTAAAAAATCTTAAAATTAAACAAAAGAACATATACTGTAACTAGGAAAATAGTGTGCATTCTAGAGTATTAATAACACAATCTTGGTTTACAGTGAGTGGTAGTCTATTTTAAGATAATTTAAACAATATATTTTTAACATCTGAATTATACAAACATATTACTTAACAATCCTTGTGACCACAAATTAGAGGAAAGAGGCTTATCTATTTTAAATTTTATTAGTTATTTAAGTTGAGATGGTGAGTGAGTCGATACAAATATAATGTATGCTTGAGAAATTCAACTAGAAAGTACCATCTATAGAAAAGAGCTGTTTGATGCATCAAATAGGTGGTGTGTAATGGATTGAATGAACTGGAAGAATAGAGGCTCATGAACGAATAGGTGTTAGGCAAGGAGTTCTCAAAAGTGGGGGTTGTGCCTTTGAAAAGGGCAGTGTTCTGTAGGCATCTTTGTATTCCTGTATCTGAATTAAGCTCAGCCCTGGAACAGATACAGACACTTAGAGACAAGAATAAGGGAAGAGGAAGAATAGTAAAATAATAGTAAAAAAAAGATGACAAATTAACATTTTAAAAATATTTTATATTTCAATAAAATGAATGTTTATAGAATAGTAGCATATATAGTGCCTGCTTTGGGACCATAAAAAAGGAACATTTGCCTAAAATAATATTTGAGAACATGGTAATTTTCTGTGGATAGAATATAACAGGGATCGGCAAACTTTGGCACATGGCCTGCCAGGGTAAGCCTGCGCCGCTTCCCGCAGCCCCCAATGGCCTGGAGCGGTGAACTGCGGCCAGTGGGAGCCACGATCGGCTGAACCTGCGGATGCAGCAGGTAAACAAATGGCATGCACCACGCCAGAAGGTTGCCAATCCCTGGAATATAACTTTGGTTTCATGCTGAATAGTCTCTCTGTAAATTTTGAGTTTTTAATGGTCGTTGTGTCTCTGTACTGTTTGTGCAAGCCCAGGCTTTTGAATTTGTGAGAGAAGGTGACTTCCTACCTCTGGTGATTCATTCTCTTCTTTGGGTGGGGGTGGTTTAGTACTATCAGAGTTGACTTTTATCTCTAGATCTTTGCTCTTCAAAAATATCTACTCCTCTTCCCCTCCCCCACTTGCACTGCAGCAGTTAGGTAAGTAACTTTTGGAAAAATTCTGTGTGGATTAACTTTCTCTATAATTACTACAACATAGACTGGACACACAAATATTGCTCAGGCCACTGTAATTATGAAAACAAAACCAAACTAGAGCACAAGTCCCTACAACATCACTGGTAGATCCGTGTGAAATATTTTTTGACAAGAGTCAACTTGACAAAAAAATCATTTTTTTCCAGTGCATGAAAACTATTTGTGAATTTGAGTTGAATTTGGGAAATAGTTTTGGTTGAAGAAAACTTAGTTTTTTAGAAATTTCAAAGTGGTTTGTTTCAACATTTTCAAAACACTGTTTGACACTGCAGATTAGCATGTTAATTGAGTAAGATGATTTCCCATTTTTGTAAGCTGCATTGTTTATCTGAGTAGCCTTAGAGGTCTGGTGGAATGTATAGGCCACAATACACAGAATAGATGGAAACTTCTAATTCTGAGTACCCCAGCATGGTCTGTTAGTGCTGTCATTCCTTCAGAAAACAGCTAGCAATTAGTGCTCCTACTGAGCTCACTAAAGAGAGTAGCTACACATGGGGAAATTGGTGTCCCCAGTGTTATCTCAGAGGAGTCTCAAGCAATGACGTTACCAAAAATTCTAGGGCTACAGCCACTTGGCCATGACTGGTTTCTTTTCAGCTCCTCACACATTATTGCTCTGTCGGTCATCTGCCTCAGGTCTAGGATTTCTGTTTCTACTAGGTTCCTCCCTGCTGTTGCCCAATGTGTCCCCTATTCCCCTACACACACACTGTCCCAAACTCTCTGGCACATCTTCTCTACCTCTGGCTAACTCAGGTGCAGTGTAAACCCTGTTTCATTGCTGCCTCTTTGGTGTGGCAATGGCTGATCAGGCAGCCAATATGGAGTTGAATATATGACATCCAGCTGGATCCCTTTCTGTATGGGTGCAGATATCGGCTAGCACACATCTTAGTTAGGAGTGCACCAGTCTGAAAATAACTTGTGTGGGCCTTTCAACCCTATTTGCTTAGAATAAGCCTAAGCAGTCCCTGTGAAAGTGGTGCACCTAATTCACCTGATAATAGCATGACTTGCACATTTACCAAACAGGTGAAAAACACATGGGCCACCAGATATACCTACAGCCACATCTACCAAAGCCAAACAACCTGCAATTTAAAGGAGCTAAAACACTTCTGCTCTGTATGTAACTTTCTGATACCCCTGATCATGATATAACCACCTTCATTCTCAGATGCTTGATAATTTATGAATCGTGTGGTAGCACCCAGAGACGCCACTCAAGACAGGACATATCCAGGGAGCCTTGTTAATAGATAAACTGTACCATATATACTTGACAAGTAGTCATGCATTTAAACCTATATTACATTTACCAAAGGTAAACCTCTTAAATAATAGGCCAAAGGCTTTACCTTTATGTTCTGGGTAATGACAGTGACATGGTTATTCTATACCTAAACTGCTGTAGAGGGAGATTTCAGTCTGACCTTAAAAGGTCACCAGTTCCCAGTGAGAGGCCCACTGACATTCTCCAAATACAATTCAAGTGTATTAAGTCTGGTTATATTGTATGTAGCCCTGACTTTCCCAGCAATTCCCTCCTAGATCCTTCCCTCTAAATCTGCTTTGAATTCCTTAAGTTCCCGAGGAATATTCTCTCTGGAGGGAGAATTAATGATGGTTGAAGTTCAGTTTCATCTGTAGACCTCTTCTCCCTTTACAGTCACTGGGAGATACGGGGGCCGCCCACAGCCACTGGGAGCTGCCCACAGCAGCTAAAGCAGAAAAACTTATGGAGGTCTCTGGAAGTCACAGAATCTGTGACTTCCATGACCTGCATGACATAATTGTAGCCTTACCAATAATTTATAAGCTAACATGTTCATGTGTGGATGTAGCTGCACCTCACTGTATCTAAAATGTCTGATGCTTCGGTGTTTTAAATCACCCGTTAGATGCCCTTATTCCTAAAGGTGTTACCTGATTTCAAGATGTGCCAGTGCATAATTATAGGAAGTGGGCAAACATCTAGCAGTTTTGACCAACTGAGAGTTGCATCTCCATGACTGGGGTGTTTGATTGTGTGCCCATTTCCCCAGCTACATGGTCACTGACTTTGCCCTTGTGCTTTGTGCGTCAGGTGTGCTGGTTTTGTGTGTGTGCACACATACATTTCTGTCAGAAGCGCACATCTGCTTCTGAAAATGTGGTCCCTAAATGTAAACTCTAAAGAGTTGACTTCATTTTTTTACCCTTTTCCTTTTAGAATATTTCATGTGATCTTGAATGAAAAAACAGAAGGGAATTTAAAGACTCCAGTATCTAAAATTTGTTTATTAAAACCACAGTCAGAAAATAATTGCATTAACCCTTCCCTTCCCTTCCCTTCCCCTCCCCTCCAAAACAAAACAAAGAACCCTTTTATACTGTACAGGGATTAGACTGAAAATAACACTGTATGTTACGGCTAACTTCTGTTTTACAATTGGCAGAAGATTATATAAAGAAAAACTTAGTCCTTTGTAGATGGATAACTTCTTGGTGTAAATTTATGAAATATGCCAATTTCCCATTTGAGATTGATTTCGTTAAATATGGTTACTTCAGAAGAATTTTAATAGCTTTACTGTGCTTACTATGTAAGCTATTTCTGGCTAGTACAAGAAGGATTTTAACTAACAGTGTTATTGAAAGGCTAGGCTTTAATAGATTAATACTCAGGCGCACAGTTTGTACAGTTTCATAGAGCAGCTGATGGTGTATAGAAAAAGTTGGCAAAACATTCTATTTAGAAATAATTCTGTTTACACATTATATTCATCATTTCCTTATCATTTCCTACTCAAGTATTTACACACACATGGGCTGTCTCCAAACTACTGAGGTCTCCTTAGACACCCATCCCCCCATCAAGACTGAATTTTCTTGGATTACAAGTGGGCATTCTTTCAAGGCGGAGAATGGGGTTGAGCTTTGCAGTTCCTTTCATTTTACTTCACTTTGTGTGGCTTTTGAACCTATACAAATTCTAAAAACTTTATTACCTGATGTGAATATGTGATCTTCGGTTTTCCATTTCAGACTCCCAGGATATTTAAAGTTCAAATATCTTTTTTAGAAAGTAAAAATTTTAAGATCAAAACTAGTCCTTTTATTAAACTCCAAATCTAAGTGGTGCATTCATGTACACATGAAATGATTAAGATTGAATGGGACATTCCTGATGAATGCTCATCTAACACATTAGTAAATTTTATATCCATTATAGAAAAATAACTTTCTATAGAAAATTCACCTAGAATTTCTACAATTAATTTGTGTAGATTGTGTCCTTTTATTTAACCATCTTGGATACCGCAAGGATTTATTGCAGAAGAGACACTACAGCTTTTAACAGACCCTTTCTCTCTCATTTGGATTTGAATTTATTTTTAAAGTTCTTGTGGCACGTTGCTCTAAAAAACCCAGAAAATTTCAGGTTTGTTGCTTGCTTTCTCTCTCCCTCTTTCTCTTCCCCCTTCTTCCCCAATTCCCTGATAGTTACAGTATTTGCTTTGCATGAGAGCTGCAAGTGCTATCTTGTATTTTTATCAAGATTAAGTTGTAGTCAGCAGTAACTTCAAGCATATAACCCTTTCCAAAAGTGTCCTCTTCCTTTTACTCACCAGACCAGAAAACTGTTTCTCAAAATCAAAACAAACTATACTGTCTGGATGCAAGAAAGAGGATAGAAATCTTAAGTTCTTAAAAGCTCTTTGATGCTGGTGTGAAAGGAAGGCCAAACTCTTCTCAAATTTACCATGCTAGATGGGCCTTACTGCTTCTCAGAAACATACATTACCAGTGGCATTTAAGCTCAGTCCAGCAAAGCTGTAGCTTGTGTGTGGTAAAGGCACCTCACTGCTAGGAATATGTACAGACATGGTTTGGGTATCCGTTTATTCTTTGTCATTTACCCTGGGCTGGGCATATCCATGATTGACTGCAGTCTTGGCTACTAAATATCTGCATAGAAGTATGTGTAAAATTTCATCATCTCTTAATTCTCCAATAAAGACTGCAGAATGGACAGCAACTTTGTTTCTGTGTTGTGTGGGGATATGTGTGTGCGTGTGTGTGTGGGGGGGGAGTTGCAAAAAAACAAAACAAGAAAGCCAGTCCACTCACTATGTGAAGATTATTTATGTTTACAATCCTTGATCAGCTGCTCTTCCTGGATCCTGATCAGGCTTCTATTCCAGACCCAAACCTTGGCTTCCATATGCCCTTCATTTGCTGGGACTGGACATTGTTTAAGCTCTGGAGTCTTCCCAGTAATCCAACTGTTTAAGCCCTGAAACTGGTGCCAGCTCTCCAAGCCATTCCAGTAGCAATTGCATACTGTGTTCCACCAAAGCTGTGGACCTCTTGTTTACAGTTTAACTCTTGGGGCACCGTGTGATAGTATAAGGCAGCAATGAGTTTTTTGCAACAGAATTTCTGAACATAAGCACATTTCACTCTTGACAAGCACAGGAGATACACAGATCTAAGTAAAAACAACAAAACCTGCATACAGATCCCTGCTTCAGTTTCCTCACCATAACAAGAGCCATTTGGGATTTATTCAGTATTTCTTCAGGGGATCTAGAAGTCTTCCTTCCCTTTTGCTGCTCAGCCTTGTCTGTGTCTGGTCTTGGTCTGTTCCCCTCTCTGAAAATGGCAGGGGTGCAAATCTTTCTGTTATAAGATTCCAGTTTCTCTCTCCCTCCCTCCCCTGGGTCAGATGATGCTCCTCAGCAACTTCATGTCCCTTGTCAGATGATGCATTGCTTGGTTACAACTCACTAAGGCTGTGTCTACACTTCCATTTTCAGCACTAAAACTTTAGTCGTTCACTGTGTGGGCAGAGGTTTACGGTTACCCCTTCAGAAATGTATCATAATGAACAAACAGACATGCAGGCTTTGCAAAGGGTTCCAACCAGGAATGTCTTTGCTTTACTAGTGTAAAAAGTATACATGTCTAGATAAAAACAAACACCTATGTGCATTTCCCTCTCTCCTCAACAGTCTTGAGTATTCTTTGGGTTCAGAGCAGACTCCTCTGAGTCCAGAATCCTCCAAATTTTAGTGTCTCCTCTTTCTTGTTGTTCCAATTTCCTTCTTCCTCAGTTGGTCCCAGTGTTTAATTGGTGCCAGGGCTGAGACCTGGCACATTTTAGGTTTGGCAGTTCATAGTCCTGGCACCTCTGGGCTTGCCACATCAGTTATTAAAGTAAAAAAATTTCTTGAGCTCCAGCACCTCTTTCATAACAAATTAACCCCTGGCTGGTCCTGTAGCTAAAAGGCTCCCTCTGCTACAAAAGCATGTTCAGCTCTTCTGCCAACTTTCCTTTGTCTCACTTCCTGACCCACCAAGTCTCTGTGACTTCAAAAGGTTGCATCACCACCTTCATCCTGCTGCTGTGGAAATTCCACTCCAAAATCATAGGTCTCTAGACAAGTGGGGTGAAACTGGTTCCATGCAGATTGCAGTTACCCCATTTTTCTTTTAGGGCTCAATCTGTTCAGGTGCTAATAATCTTTAATGAGCATCCTATTCAAAGCCAGATACACTTGTGCTTCTTCCTTCCTTAAAACAAGGGCTATGATGTAAGAGACAGATGTAAGAATATAGACAGTTCATAAAATGAAACTGGAATACATAAACTGTAAATTCCCCCAAATTGGCAGATACATACAGACATACTCTAATCTGTCAACTTTACAAAAACCTCCATTAAAAGAATGTTAACGAAGTACTCACAAGTCAGACAATGGCAGTTATTGGTCCAGGCAACCTTTGCTTTGCTCTTGGGTGCACATTACCGTAGCCCTAAACTGCAGTATAATTTTAAGTCTTGAAAGAATGTTGCTCTTCAGAGTTTATTCATAAGTGCATGTCAGAACTTTACAGTTCTATAAACCAGGGGTCTCAAACACACGGTCCATGGAGTTATTTCCTGTGGCCCGTCATAGGCGCCAACTCCACTGGCAGCCAAGCTCCAAACATTACTTAGTGTTCATATTTTATTAAATCCCCTTTTCGCTTTACAGTTAACACATTGACTTTTAATAGCATAATAGGTTACTCTTCATTTTTTACTATACTTTTGTATCATTATATGAAAGAGTTTCAGTGATGCGATCCTCGGGCCAATGTACTAGTCCTGTGGCCCTCATGGTGATTTGAGTTTGAGATCCCTGCTGTAAACTATTAAGTTGTGGGAGGAGCAGGAATCATCCTCATATAGAGCAGCTGTTTCGTTTGATCAGTAAGGGATTCGTGAACAGAATAAGATGTTTGAGATGGGGGTGAACTGAGAATTTGTCAATCCCCAAAAATCTAAACTCTGTTCAATTGGATTGGTTTTTGTGAGTGAATATTATGCCTTGTTTAAGATAGGGATTTAATTACTGAAGGAGAAACTAAAACACAGTAGGTATGACTAATTTTATATGGTAATTCTTGTGACTGTTTAAGTTACAAGAATATGCCTGAAGGAGATGATGTAGGAGAATGATTTTGTATATACTGAAATATTTTGCTTTAAAAGATACAGTGCCAACAGATTATTTTCAAAGAAACTGACATATTACAAACAGAGGTGGAGAAAAATTAGCAATTTATACAATATTTCCTATTCATTTTATTTTGAAGGTCAATGGCAAAGAGACAATAGAAATTATTTATTGGAACCCTGAATACTTAATCAGCCTCCACCATATAGCATTATGTTTGATACCATAATGAGTGAGCTGTGAAAAGAGGAGAAAACAGTCATTAAATGGTAGATATCTCATCACTTACACCACAGATACTGGGCTGGGATTGTCTAGAGATCAGAAATGCTGCCATACTAAGTATATAAATTAATCTACCAGAGGTATTTGTTAAACATTACGCTGCACATCTTTGATTTGGTGTGATGATAGAACTTACACTATCTGAAGGAGATCGATATATGTTGTAAGCAAAAATTCACGGAACAGGTTGAATTTTGTAAGATTCTGTTTGTATCGATGAGGTATTCATCTTAAAATGGAAGTGTTGGTCTGTAACTGTAAATTCATATATTGTGGCAGAAGTGAGTCTGAAAACAGGAAGGAAACCTTTTCTCCTTTCTATTTTAATAGAAAAGAAGGGACTGTAGACTTGGGTCAGTGGATGGTTATAATCATATGCTAGGTTTTCTTCTTAGCCCTGGCCTCACTGAGTGCACAGAGTGGAGGATTTGCAATGAATGAGGCAGCTGTTGAATATTTGGATCTCTCACAGCACTATGTCATTACACATCCCCACCTATCTATCCTGTCTTGAGGGCTGAAATAAGTTTGGTAAATTTGGTTTTAAATGTAGGCTTAAATTCTACATCTGCAAGTAGGACCTCTGTTCTACTCACTGTGTATCCTTGCCTCATTCACTGCACACTGAGTGAAGAAAGGATTCTGCAGGAACTTTGCCTTATTGTTATGTGATATTTCCTAGTGTGATGGGGCAAGGCCAGATGGCTACAGTAAAGTGGTGAGGGACAGGTATGTTAGCCCAGGCTAAACAAATCCCTGGTACCATGGTAACCAAATGGCAGTTGTCCAGGTTAATCGACACCTGGGGCCAATTAAGATCTTTCTAGAAGGCAGTGGAGGTAGCTACATTGATTGGGACACCTGAAGCCAATCAAGGGCTGGCTGGAACTAGTTAAAAGCCTCCCAGTTAGTCAGTGAGGTGCGCGTGTGAGGAGCTGGGAGCAAGAGGTGCAAGGAGCTGAGAGGGAGAGGGTGTGCTACTGGAGGATTGAGGACTACAAGCATTATCAGACACCAGGAGGAAGGTCCTGTGGTGAGGATAAAGAAGGTGTTTGGAGGAGGCCATGGGGAAGTAGCCCAGGGAGTTGTAGCTGTCATGCAGCTGTTACAGGAGGCACTATAGACAGCTGCGATCCACAGGGTCCTGGGCTGGAACCTGGAGTAGAGGGTGGGTTCCCCCCAAACCTCCCAAATCCTGATCAGACAGAGGAGAAGTTGAACCAGACTGTGGGTTCTATCAGAGTGGAAGATCACTAAGGTGAGCAAATCCTCCAATAAGCACAGGACCTACCAAAGTAGAGGAGGAACTTTGTCACACTAGACCAATTACAATCCCTTGGAACTGTGTGTAACACAACTAGCTGCCATAGCTGTCACTTGGAATATGGCAGAATTTCCTCTGTTTGTGCACTCATATGCAATTAACCTATAACAAGCTTTTAATTTCTCCCCTCAAATCAACCCCTCATTGTTAAATTAAAATCAATGTGTATATGCAAAGTCCATTTTCTTTAAACTTTACAGTTCTGTCAAAACACTTTAATTGAACCAGCAAAAGATGTTACCCATCACTAGGAATTATCTTCTCAACTTTCTATCTCAAGCAACTAAGATGCCAGAGCTGTTGAAGAAAATGCCAGTTGCTTTTATCAAGTAAAAAGTGGTGGTGGTCCTCCCCTCGACTTCATGCTAAAAACCAACGGAACTGCTTTTCCTGCTTGTACTCTGAAATAAATCAGTCATGCTCTGAGACAGTCTAAGCCTCGATGATTGATGTAAAAGTTCAGTTTCAGAAAGTTAGAAGTAACTGAGACAGACTTTTCCCTTACATTCCGAGGAACCCAAACTATAAAGGCAGAGCTCTGTGTATTCTACATTAAGCTGGACCTAACTTTTTTAACAAGTGTCAAACTAGAAATTATACAACATCTGAGGGTAAATTTAAAATTGTGGTTTACATAGAATTAAATATGAAAATGAATAATGCAATCCATATTCCCTGCATTAATTTAACATCAAAATAATTCAATTTTTTTCTTCCTCTCTGATGTTAACCGTACTGCAGAATTTTTTACTGAAAACATGTAATTGCACTGAAGATTTGTTCAGGCTAAGTTGGAGGTTTGCACAGCTTGTATGGGATAGTTGTGGTAATTTCAGGTTTTAGGTGCTCACAGAGTGGTTGAAGCATTCAATAAATCTGTTCTTCATCTTTCTTTTTTGGACAGGGCTGCAGGTGACTTGAAATCTTGGGAGTTTTTGTTGACCTGGTCACCCAACCCAGCAACTCTTTACAGCCAGTTGCCTTTCTACTCCCAGTATCTATCATTGGATGTAGTATATAAAATGTTGCTTCTGAACATTGTTATAAAACTGGCTGTCACTGCAGTGTTTTAGTCCATAAAATATATCTGCATTTTTAGTGGCCTCACAGTTACTGTTATTGAGCAAACTATGGAGGTTTCATCTTCTTGTTGTGATGTGAACCTAGCTGAAACACTTTATTGCTGTGCTAAAATCTTATGATTCTACAGTGGAACAGAGTTCAGATTTTTATAATCCGCACAAAAAATGGCGCTCTCTTCACCTCCAAGCACAGATGAATAGGCACTGTAGTGAAATCTTGTACTAACACTGAGTAATTTTCAAAATCTACACTTAACTATGAAATATTACTATATTTAATTAAAATTAAACTACAGCTGACACAGTCCATCTGATATGTTTACTTAACTGCCAATTCAGAATAGGTCCTGCCAGTCATTAGTTTAGTAAAGTCACACAAAATTCAGTGTTCAGCAAATACTTGCTAGCTTTCTTACAAGTGAGCGCATATCAATAAAATAATAAACTATGGTATGTTTAGTGTCTTGGAACTGTCACAGTTAACAGCTTATAGCAGCAATTGGTAGGATGACATGCTCAGGGACTCTTAACGTAAGTGCAGTTAACTCTGAAAGCTAGCAGGTTTTAAAATTGTGTACCAAGTAGCTGAACACTGGAAGCCAGCTTTATCGGGAATCACAATTAGAGTATTAGTGTGGACTTAACAGATCTTACTTTGACAGACCATATGTCCTCTTTGGCGATTTTACAGAGGTGGAGGGAGAGTTTAATACGTGGAACTATGAAATAGGGCAGTTATGAGAAGGTGTGTTTGGTAAAAGACAAATGAGCATATGACATCACTTTGTAATGATGTGGACATTTAGGCAATGCCAGAAAACATTTTTAAAGCCCTGGCACCACGTGTAATAGTAAGACACAGTAAAACAAGAAAAATCAAAACGATTGTGATCTTGTCAGTGTTGTAAGGTTGCTTACATATTTTGTTAAAAAACACATGCAACTCTTTAAATTATTTTCACTTGATGCTTTTACATGAATTCTAATTGTAATTTGACATTGTGTATAAGAGCTTATCACTTCTGTAATTCCTGCATTTTTTCAAATGAAAATGAGACCTAGTTGGGCATGACAAGCCAAATCACTGCAGCCCCATCTTACATACACCTGTTTGCTTACATTTACTTACTTAATAGAGACAGGTGGATTTTTTGCTCTTAAAAAGCATACAGTTAAATCCTTTTGAAAATATATCAGAAATAACAATCAATCTGTACTTCTCATTTGTATAAAAAGGTAGTATAGTGGAAACGCTGATGTCTCTGGTCATATATGGCACTGTGCCCATTATCCTAGTCTGAATGTTGTACAGAGCATATTGCAACTGGAGGTTTTTAATTCCAGATATCTGAGGTCTCCAGTTCCATTTACAGGATGTATCCAAGCAGACTTAAGTATCTGATAACTGATTTCTTTAAAGACCTGGTAAGTACTCTCACTGGTATATGTGAATCTAACGCTATTTAAGTTATATGCCCATAAGGACATTGTAATAATAGGTACTTAAAAAGGGAGAGAGAGAGAAAACCCTTTAAATGTTAGACTGAAATTCAAGCAAGCAGTGTTTTAAAAGAACTGAGTATTACAGTTTAGTACTCAAAATGTGATACGTTCTTTACAAACAAATCAGTAAAAGCCATGGTCCCTACTTTGGAAATATATCTACTTTAAGATACAGGATGATAGGGAAGATAGAACGTGATGCAGGGCAAAGGGATGGCAAGCAAGGGTTACAAATAAAAGATGTTTGGTGGGTCTGTGGATGTCTCTTATTGGTCCCTTGAAAGTCTTTTAGAAAAATGTGTGGCATTTTCCCCCTTGCATGTGGTTAAGGGAATGGATGGTCTTGAGCGCAGTATGGGAAAAGAAAGGGAGATGGTGGGGATTGACAGAGTATGAGAGTGAGACTGAAGGTGAAAGGGTTGGATAATGTATGATGAGAGGAGGAAAACTGATAAGCGATAGGATAACACAGAGGGCACAGACACATTTAGCTGAGAAGCGTAGCTTGGCAGAATGAGCTTGGAAGGAACAGATGTCTGTGCAGGCCTAGCATTAAGTGCCCTGTGGTTCTAGTATGGACTGCAGCAATGATGGCTGGAGCTCATTACTTTTATTGCTTCATGGGGAGAATCTGCAGGGAAGGGCAGACAGTCTTAACCCACTTCTAGTGTCCTGGTGGAGGCTGCCTTTAATTAGTGTTATGGTTCTGTGTGTGTGTATTTTCACTCAGATTGATAATCTTTACTTGAAGTACCTGTGTTACAGACTTGGTTTAACTGGATGAGATAACCAGGATCTCAGTCTTTTGAAATGCTCACAAGATGACACTCATCTGCCAAAAGAACATGCAACTGGCTGTTGTGTGGTTATTTGTTTTCAGTGAAAGTATTCAGTCACTGAGGCAACTCGTAAATTGTATTTCTTTATGTTCACAAATATTTTTTCTTTAAGAAGAGAAACAGCTTGAGTGCAGAAGTGGGAGTCAAGAAGTGCTCAGTTCTAATCTGGCTCTGACAATGACTTGCTCTGTTACTTTGGGCAAGTCATTTAGTATCTGTTTCCCCATCTGGAAAATGGGGTAAACACATCATCGACCCTCTTGAGTCCTCTGAGAAATATTTTTTTTTTTTTGGTGCTTTGTAAATAAAGAACCAAGAATTTCTTTAAAAAGGAACTCTTTGTTTTAAAAAAATCTGCTGTCAAGCAGCATGGGTTGCATTACCGTATATTGTAAAACCTTCATTTTATGGGTCAACTTATTGCTTATTAGTTGGACTATGGCTAGATTCAGGTGTAGCACATTCAGGCACCATGCTAGTTCACCTCAGTCCTGACCTGCAACCCTAGTGTTTTTCCTGTCTTAGACTAATGGCAGTCACTTCACACTACACTAATTTTTTATAGAGATATTTATCCTTTAGACAAATGTGAGGAGGCTCTTAAGAAATTGTCCAACTCCCTTTTGTTTGTGACACTTCAATAAAATCTTGTAAGATCTGAAAGTGAAAGTCAGCATTAAACCTATGTACATGCTATTCCCCACCTTTATTTGACTTAAAGAACTATATATATTTTTGAGTATAAATCCCCCTTTAAAGAGCTTCACTTTTTGCTAATTAATTCCAGTTTTATGACTCACCATATCCTAGGATGTGTGTGTCTTGTTTAAGTGAACAGTTTACTTTATCAGGGTCTAGTTGCTCTGGGCACCAGAGATAGTGACTCCACTGTCTGACTTATATACTGAAGTCATTGACTTTTTCCTAAAATATAAACGTATTGAGAGAACTGGACACCGCTTCTTCAATGTAAAATGACTATTAAAAATAAAGGAATATTAGAAATTTTAAAGAAGTGAACTCGCAGAAGGGTGCATAAAAATCAGTGACTTTATTTGGCATTTTTTAAATTTAAATTAAATAGTTTTTAAATTGACAGCCAATGTGGAAGCCTAAAGTTAATATAATCTGTTAAAATCATTTAAATTACAAAAAACAATATTAAGCAATACATATTTGTTGCCAAGTTTTAAAGGCAGTCCAACTGCTGAACTGGTGGGTGGAAGTCACTGACAAAGCATCTGGAACCAGAGTTTGTTGAAGTGGTAAATCAGCTTTTGACGGCAGTACCCTCTTCTGCAGGTAGGGAGAGAATATTTTCTTTACTTCTGTGTGTTCAGCTAGTTCAATTACTAGTTCTTTCAGAGTTAAGAAACTAATTGGGATGTTAAAAGCACAAGATAAGTTTTATTTTCCTCTTCCTATCTATAAATAAATAATTACATGTGAGAGGATGAAATTTACTAGTTCTAAAATCTTGAAGATGGTTACCAGAAATAATCAATTCAGATCATGAACCTCAGATAATACAACTGTTGTTTAATAAACCAGTTAGCTTTAAATGCAAAACAAGTTTCGATAAACGTTCTCTTATGTATCCAGCACATTTAAGGTAGCTTTACTTAATTAAAAAAATTTAAATGCTGTTTTTGTGCATTTTTAATTGAATTTGAATGACCAATTAGAGCTTGACACAGATCACAAGTGAAAAATCAATCTAGTATATGGAAAATGGTGTATGACGCATTTCTTAACATAATAACAAAATAAAATTAAGAATCTGAATAAATATACGCTGCGCTATATAACAGCATATCTTTCTGGTTAGCAAAAAAAGGTACCAAATTTAGTATAAAAGTGATAGTGGCCATTAAAGATGTTGATTTGCAACTACCAGTAAGAATCAACCTTTTTCTTTAGGAAAATAACTCAAAAATACAAATGCAAAACAAGATTAAAATAAATTATTTAAATCAAACTTTCCTGCTTGGTGATTTAAATCACAGAGATTTAAACCAAGCCATCCTGTTTGGCAGAAGATACTCTTGCTTTTCTAGAAAATAAGTTATATTAAGCTTTTGAGTTATAGTAAGCATAATCTGTTTTAAAAATATGCATGGTAAGTCTGCAGTGCTCTCTACGATACTGATATTGTAAAAATGAATCACTGTCTAAATGTTACAAATGTGTGGGTTATAACATAACTGAAATATTATTTTCTGGGGTACATATGAATACCTCACTTTTTCAGAGGTCCTGGAAACTTCCAGGTAGTACTCAAAAAATATTTGAGATGATGAAAATCCAGTGAGACAAGGTGACCTGGGACCCCACCAGCAGTCTGTCAGCCAAGTTTATCACAAGAAAAATCCCTGTAGCATATTAGGAAGAGCAAAAATGTCAGTTGTGTAATCCAGAATTGGACTTGGGTGTTAACTGCAGGATGGTTCATGCCTCTTCTGGAAGAGGAATTGTAGTGATGTCTTCTTAGCTGCTGGTGATGTGCACTACTAAATCTGTGAATATTTATTCTCATATTAAACTGCCTACACAAACTACAGTATTTTTGTTAAGCATTAAAACATGCTAATGTCGAATGGCAATACAAAGAATATTTCAGAGGAGGTTTACAAATTTTAATATATTTAAGGCAACTGAATATGTGAATTATATTTATGAAGGCACGGGCATAGCAGTTTTGCTGTAAATATTAAAGGAAATTTACTGGTCTGTGCACATATGATGTAATGCTAATAAAAGCAAATATTTAAAATGCCTTTGCACTGATGGATTAGATCTTTCACCATGTGTAGTGTATCATTCGTAGTTTGGGTTTTCATCAAATATCTGTTTTGATTTGTCCTCTTCAAAAACAAAAGTAAAAATACATTCTGACAGCGTCTAGTTACCGGAACTCTGAGGGGTCTGTGATATTATAAGTGGTGTTTGTAGGGGATTAAAATTGATTCCCTAGTGTTGGGACAGTTAATAATACATGCCCTAGATCCACTAGTGTAGAAGACTAAAGTAATTCAGTAATGCCAGTGATGTCATGTATGATTCATTGATATAGGATATGATTATGAATCATGTGCGAAAAGCAATATATCTGAAAAAATAGATGGGCAATTAAAAGTATAATCTTCAGAATGTGAATTGTTATAGTTTTGTGTGAAAATGTTGCTATTAATACATGATTTAAATTGCTAAAGATGTCTTGAGTTAACTCATATGTACACAGTATAATTTTTGCCATTTTTTCATAGTGGCCCTTTTCATGTATTCCTCAAAGTTTCAGTTTAAGATAATTTAGTTTTTGTGAAAAGTTTCATAATTGGACCGATACTACATACAAATTCTATTAAAATTTAAAATTCAGTTTGTAAAACTGGATCACATCTTAGTCAATGAAGTGAGTTTTCAGCACTCTTGACTTTGTTTTAAAGAATTAAATCATTTTAGATGTTTTTGTTCATGTTAAGTAGTTGTGCATTAACATCACAATTTTTTACATGCTGAAAACTTAAAAAAAATTATCTGCCTCACCACTGGTAGTATTTCTATCTTATTCTGGGAGCCTCTCTCCTCCAAAAAGATAGCTAATGGCCCACATGCTGTCTAGCTCCTGGGTTTTACCCAGGGGGTGAGGATTGGCCACATGTGATGGGATTTTGATGTGGGCTTCTGTTCAGTAAGGCTAGATGTCAGATCACCAGAGCTTACGTAATCTTTTGCATTTCCACAGTGCCAAACCATACACATTTGTAAGCAGGAAACTGATATTTTCTATCTAGAAAAACAATTGTAATTATGAGGAAGCTTGCTTGGCAAATCCCATGTACATGTTTTCAGACATCCGGAGGTCACCTATAAATCACTTGTGCTTTCCTGACCAAATTAAGCTTAATTGTGTTAAGCAAGTGGTTTAAAATACCACACCTTTTTTCTTGATGTCTTTTATATTTGTGTGTGTGCCATAGAACAGTTTTAGGCTTGCATGTCCCAGATCATTTTTTATTCCACAGGATGGGAAGGGAACAAGTAATTGTTACTCCTCCACTATTCAATAATCAGCTAAGGTGTTTTTTGTTTTGTTTTTTAGGACACACAGTAAAAGTTTCCTTGGACATGTTTCACCCATTCATCACACATTCATCAGTAGTCAGTTTTATAAAGTGGTAGTGCTAGGAGGATGACACAGGGTCAGAGATCCTTGGAGTGAATACAGGGCTGTAATTCACTTGAACAGCTTAGCTGATGACGTGTGTGGCTCACAAAGAACACAAGAACTCCCAGAGTGAATTCAAAACCTCATATCCGCCCACTACCGAGCCATCTTCTACAGTGTATGAAATACAGTACAAAAATTACTTGGAAATGTTCTTGCTCAATTAGCAAAATGAATGGATTTGAGAAATTATTTCATTGTCAGTGAAAATCTTCTGTATTAAGATCAAAAGTCGTATATACTTTTAGTTTTTATTAAGGCTTTGGTTTTAGTTTTAACAGTATTGTAGAATTCATAACCCTTGTTTAGTTTGTACGTGAACTCTCAGCGCACACCCTGTTTCACTCAGATTCTCAAAGTATTTATTGTGAGGTGAATGTCGTCCATGCTTGTTCTTTGCCCAGAATGAGTTTTTTCTTTCAAAAGTTTGTAAAAAATACACTCATCTGTTTGAATTATGTGAGCATGAAAAAGACACCTGACTTTCTGTACTCTGGAGTAACTCAAGCAGTCTTAAAACTTGGCATTTGGCTGTTTCTTCAGGAGAAATAAGTCTGAGCTATGATATAATTTTAAAAATCTTTTCTCACTTAACTGTCAGTCCATACCTGTGCCTCTGGCCTTGAACAGGGATCAGAACCAGCAGCAAGATGTGAGCACTTAGTGCGTTCATCTCAATATCTGTGTCTTTATTTAAAATCAGAATTAAAGAGATGACTTTTTTTTCTTCTTTTCATCAGTTTTCCTGAACAAACTAATGTAAAAGTTAAGGTGCACATGTGATGCATGGCCAGAAAAGGTTAAACATCCTGCAGGATAAATGAGTCAAACGGGAGCACTGACCACTCCAAGTGAGGAGGGGAGCAGGGGAAGTTGGAGATGGAAGAGGTTTGTCTACATGGGGAATTTATTGCCAAATAGCTAGTACACTTTAAATTCACATCCTAGCTTTCTGTGCGGTAACTTCCTGTGTAGACTAGTCCTTAGTCTGTTAACCACTGTATACAGTAGTTAATTTGTTTAGTGATAGTGAGCCTTTTCTCTTCCCCTTCCTGCCTGCCCCCCCCTTGAAGATCTTGAATTCAGCCTTTTGCTTTTTGTCCGGCCAAACATAGCTACTAAAGATTTAGTTCTTTATCAGGAAATCTGAGACATTGTAAAGATCTCCTGCCTTCTCCCTGTCAGAAATCCATGTGAAATACGATGAATGAAGATGTGCACAAAAGCTTCCTCTTGTGGGAAAATGTTGCAGGACATGCCTGAATGGTGCTAATTCAGAAGAGTTGGGAGAGTCTATTGACTTGCTTCAAGGAGAAAGGCCTTTGCTTTAATTGTGTGTGTTTTTCATAGCCATGTCAAAGTAAAATTAGTAATGCAGCGTGTGTAATGTGGTAGACTGTAGAACGAAAGCATTTTCAGACACCAGGTTTTTCTAACTGTGAGTAAATGTTTTGGATTCCTCTACAGTCTACCAGAAAGTTAACCATCTGTGCTATTTATACAAGGTGTATTTCAGTAGTTTAACCAGGAAAGACTTATTTTACAGCAAAATGTGAATTAAAACCCATTTACTAATTGGCTTTGCTAACGGTGGTGTACTTTAGATTTCCATTTATTTTTACACTTCTATTTAAATTACTTTTAGTATTAAGTCCTCAGAAAGATCTGTTGGAGGTGGGGAAGCAAGAGGGCTTAAAAAAATCCACTAACTTCCAAGAAATGCCTAATATTTTGATTTGACATGAAGTAACAAGGAAGATATATAGCCTCATACTTTGCATGCCATGAGATCCACAAAACTTATAGAATACATTTATGTATGTGTCATAGGTCTTCTCCCCCACTTGGAGCTTTTGGGTTCCAAGATGGGGACCTGCATGGGCTCCTCTAAACTAATCCTAGTCTAGATCCGGTTCTGCTGCCACCAGTTAAGTTTAAAGTGGGTAACACACTGCCTGTCCCCCAAACTTCCCCTGGGGAACCCAGATTCAAACCCCTTGAATCTCACCAGAGAGAGAGAAACAGCCAGTTCCCCTCCCCCCCTTCCCTCTCTCCAGTCTGCTCCGGAGAGATTACACACCGAGTCAAATCCTTGACTCAACACAAAGAGGGGCTCACCTCCCCCTCCCCTTCCCTTGAAAATGCAACCAAGAGAAGAATCAATCAAGTCCTAAAAAGAAAAGAGTTTATTAAAAGAACAAAAAGAAAGTACACTATCTCTGTAATACCAGGATGGAACAATACACAGGGTCTAATTTATAAACCTGGAGAGATTTCTCCCTCCCCCTTTCTTTCTCAGTAAAAGCAAAGTAACAGCAACAGAAATAAAGATATTCCTTGAGCAAAACACACAATTGCAAATGTAGAAATAAACTTATAATACTAGTTCGCCTTTTTAACACTTACTAGCCTGAATAGATGAACAATACTGCAGAAATCTTGGAGGACTTGAAAAAGGTGTCTGGACTCCCTTAGCTCCAAAGAGAGACTCTACTCAAACAAAAAAAACAGAAAAAAACCTTCCCTCCACAGAGATTTGAAATTATCTTGTCCCTGATTGGTCCTCTGGTCAGGTGTTCATCAGGTACTGCTTGTTAACCCTTTACAGGTAAAAGAGACCTTGACCCTTAACTAACTGTTTATGGCAGTATGTTTTGTGGAAGTTATTTTGGGCAGAAAATATTCTGACCTTTTCATTCGGAGTGATCCGTTTTTTTTATGGGCAAGGTTTATAGAAATGGCATATTTTTTGGCTTTCCGTAGAGCTGTCAGGATTGTCTTTCCTGATTGTACTAGATGCCTCTTTATGGGGTTCTAATGTATATTGGGAACTTTCTTAGAACTAAGCTGAAAGAGTGGGGATATTGAATGTTCAATAAAGACTTAATGATATCTTAAGAGAAATTAGGCATTTAGAATAGTGTGTTAAGAAACAAGTGTTTAAAATATCATCCTGAAAATCTCCTTTCAGTTGCTCATCTTTCAGTCTCTTGTGATGTCATAATTCATTTAGTTTGTTAATAGAATTTCCTGAATGGAGATTAGTTTCTAATGTAAAATAGTAAACATGCTAAGGTTTTCAGTCTCTAACACATAATTGACAGAAAATAGGGGACAAACCCAAATATTTTTACATTCCTGGTCACTATAAGGAATCTTGTTGTATTGATCAGGAAGATGCAAGTTATTTCTGTAATTATTTATGCTTTTTTTCTTGAAAACCTTGTCCATGTGGTTGCTTTTATGTTTTTAAATGAAGACATGCTGCTGCATTACAGACGTTCTCATTTGTTATTTAAATAAGTGTCACAAGTGACACAGTTGTCAAGTTAAAATTCTGTTCTGTGCAGCCTGCTTGCCATTCGGGAGTGTTTAATAATTAGGTGTAGGAGTGGTTGCTTTTGGCAGTATTTAATAGAAGGAGTGAGTGAAGGTCCTATGGCAGTTTTTCTTGAAATACTTGGTAAAGGTTTTAATGTCTCACTCTTTATCATGTGAGGATTTGAGATGAGGGGCATGAGAACATATTTTTGTTGAATTGCCACTTTGAATACCTGTTTCAAATGCCACATGGTGGGTCTTTAAAAGCAAAACAGCTTAGCTTTTTTCGGTAATATCAAATAACCAGTATTGTGCCAGAATATCTGGGCTTTTCAGCTTGTGTTCTTTTGTCTTCCGAATCACTTCCTGCTGTAGCATTTTTCTATTCAGCTTTTGTATTGTCTTTTTAAAGTCTGTTTTAATTGCTAGAAGGAGGTATTGTGCTTAGGTGGTGCAGTATTTAAAGTATAATCTACAGAACTGAAGCAGGAGGGAAGAAAATGGGAATGTCAGTAGCAGAAAACTGTATGAAGATGCAGACAGGCTTTGGCATGAGGAGTACTTGTGAATCTATACCCTGGCTGTGGAAGATGCAAAGAAATCCCACTTCTCCATCATAGCGACCTGTAAATTGTGCCCTGCTGAATTGTTCTAGAACCTGATTTGCTTTATTCCAGGATGCCTGTAGTCAGCTCCAGAATTTGGCACTTTCCACTGTGAAGAATACCCAGTGTACTTCTGTGGAAAAAAATTACCCAGATCTCAGATTGCTTCTCCAGAAATCAGGAGCATAAAACTGACAAATCTGATAACATGGTACTTTTACTCTCTGAATTCAGCCTATTCGTAGATAAGGATGTCCTAGAAACTCTACAGGGAAACCTGTGGCCCTGATCCATGCCCTTTTCCTCCCCTGTGTGTGCTCACAAAAACAGCGTCATAAACCAGCAGTACTTAAGAAACCATTGTTAAATGCAGCCACTGTCTCCAAATACTGCTTAATACTGAACTTCCCACTTATAAGCAAACTAATTGAGAAGCTTGTCTGGCCATATCCTGACCCCTTTCAGTCAGGTTTCAGTACAAGACCGAGAACAGAAAGGGCACTGATGGATGAGCTCCCATTGGCCATGTGCATCACACTCCTATTGTTGAACTTCTCCACAGCATTTGACATGATTGATACTGCAATTTTATTTTAATACCTCGATTGTCTATCCTCTTAGAGATTCTCAACCTTTTTCTTTCTGAAGCCCCTCCCCCCCCAAACATCCTATAAAAATTCCACGCCCACCTGTTCCACAATAACTGCTTTTCTGCATATAAAAGCCAGGGCCCGATGTTGAGGTAGCGAGCAGGGTAATTGCCTGTGGCCCCATGCCCCAGGGGCTCCTGTGAAGCTACATTGCTCGGGCTTCGGCTTCAGCCCAGGGTGGCAGGGTTCAGGGCCCCAAGCTTAAGACCAATATGATGGAGCTTCAGCTTTCTGCCCTGGGCCACAGTGAGTCTAATGCTGGCCTGCTTGGCGGACCCCCTGAAACCCGCCCAAGGCACCCCAAGTTACGTTTTCTACATGCTTTTTAAAATGCATCAGGGAATATGTTTTGAGGCTACAGTAACATGAGATCTGTTCTTTAGGTGTAAAAGTTGAAAACTAAACATACGTGTGTGTGTGCGCGCGCACCCGCGCGCACTGGAATGGTCCAGTAATTAGGGCACTGGTGTAGAACTTGGGAGAACTGCCTTCAAATTCTTGCTCTGCCACAGACTTCCTGCATGATCTTGAGCAAGTCACTTAGCTTCTCTGTGCCTCAGTTCCTCATCTGTACAATGGGGATATTAATATTGTTCCTTACTGGCATGTTGTGAGGATAAATACACTTAAGATTGTGAGGCACTCGTACTATATGATGGGGGTGTGTGTAAGTACAGGATGATAAAGTTTTTGAAAATGATACTCACAAATACTTGAAACTAGCAATGGAAGGTGTACTCACTCTGCCTGATTTCTAATCTGTACTGATATTATGGCTTCAGAAGTTCAGTTTATATTGCTTTTTGGAAGGAAAAGAGTGCAAGGCAGTGCGGAGAGAGAGAGGGAGATTCTAATGGAATGCCTGATTTCACTTTAGCTTTAACTCTTTGTTTTTTTTTTGTTTGTTTGTTTTTAAAATCACCTTTGGAAAAATAAGATCTGCCTAAATTACAGTAAAGATTAAAATTAGTTCAGTGTGCACAAAGTCTGCCTGCTGCCTCTTGAAACAAATCCAAATACTAGATTAACACCCCTAATTTATTGACAGACCTTCTACTGTGAGAATGGCCAGTTAGGGGCCCACTTGCCTGAAGAATTCCCTGTGGTAGGAAGTAGGCTGAGTATGGTACATTTCCTACTGGCCCAGAGATAGAAGACATAGTTACTCAGTGACTTGTGGCAGGTGGAGGGATCATTTCAAAAGGCTTCTGCCAAGTACATTGACTCATTGAGCCATAAATTGCAATAGTTTTAAAGTTTAATCTTTCATTGACAAATTTCCTCCTGGTGATGGCCACATGCTTCCTTTTAAAATTTCTCTCCCGCCCCCTTCCAAAAATGACACAGCTGTATGGTAACTTCTAAGCACACTTTATGCAGTTTTACTCCACATTACTTCAAGTGAGTACAGCTTCACTTGCATCTTTACTGGCAATAGCAGAAGGTTAATGGCAAATTCAACTTCAAAGATGACTATACCTTGCTACCTAAGAGTGGTTTTTCAACCTTTTTTTTTATTTGTGGACTTCCTTAAAAAAAACAAACCGTCATACCCCTTTGGAAATCTTATACATAGTCTGTGGACCCTCAAGGTTCCAGGACCACAAGTTGAAAATCACTGGCCTAAAATATTTGACACTATTCCTTTAATTCTTCACATCAGTACAGTTTGGGATTAAAAGTAAAGATGTTATTGTAGAAACATGACTGCATGTCATAGTAGGCCAGAGAAATTGGTCCATACATAAAGCCAGCCTGATCACTAAAGTGTAATGGAGGGTTTCAGAACCCAGATGATTCTACCTTTGACACTCTGGATCCAGATAGGAAAGGGTTAAAACCAAGGTAGCTTTGCACCACCTTATTGCAGTCCCTAACATTTTTTTAGGGTTTCTGCCTTACTTTAAGATAAATGAGGAAGAAAATCTCCATTTCTTAGAAGTTTGATAAGCTCCTACCAAGAAGTCACTTGATATTAATTTCAAGTTAAATTTCTGCCTTGCAAACAAGCACCAAAGTAGAGCTTATCCATGTGCATACTAAGAGATTTTCAAAGCTGTACCTGATTACTCAGTTTTTCCAAATGAATGGCTTTACAAGGTCTGAACCAAATCTGAATTTTTTTTAAATTGTTTTTTATCTGTGTCCAGAATAATATTTAGGTGAGTGATGTGTATCTAAAGCGAGCTGAAGTATGCTGTCAGCTAGGGAATTGTACTTCTAATTTTACTATATAAAAATAAGCCTTGAGGTCAGACTGATTTTGTTCAGCATATTGTGTGTCTTTTCTTTTCAACCAAGACATGGTTCAACTTCATGTTCCTCACTCCGAAAAGCAAACAGGAACTTGATCTGCTCTTTAATCTGAGGGAGGTATCAAGTGTTCCCTCAATCAGAGCTCAGGACATGTGAAGCCTGGGTTGTCTGTCTGTTTTTTCTCTTAATAAAAGCTGTCATGTCTTTTAAAGTACACTTTTTAGGCAAATACATGTAATGTGTGCAGCTATGCCTCTTTTCATTCTCAGAGATATTAAGAAGTTAATCAACTTGAGTACACAAAACTTTGTGATCAGAGTAAAGCTGTCTAGAATGAAAAGATAAGTTTTTGGGGTTTTTTTTGGATCTATTCAACAAAATGTTAAAAATATTTTATGGGTGGAAACTGATAACTGTGTGACCAAATTAGTCTAGACTTGGTTTTTTCTACATGAGTAGATTAGCAGGTGTAATTAAATACAAATCCGTCACTCAAACACACTTCTGTGCTATTTATTCTCTTTTTACCTGTTCTGATTTTCTTATGCATGTGGTTCTCTTTTTACTTTCGATTAGAAGAAAAGACTCATCAAGTAGATGTAATGTTATAGTGCAAAAATAATTATTCTGATCTATTAGATTTCTTTTTGTCTGAGATAGGTAAGAGAAGTCAAGGTGCATTTGTAGGAGTATGCAGAAAAGTAGTAGTATACTCTGTTGTCTTGCTGACTGGCTGATGCTGTAGTACAGGGGTCGGCAACTTCTGGCACGCAGCTCGCCAGGGTAAGCACCGTGGTGGGCCGGACCAGTTTGTTTACCTGCCGCGTTGGCAGGTTTGGTGGACCGTGGCTTCCACTGGCCTTGGTTCACAGTCCCAGGCCATTGGGGGTGGCGGGAAGCGGCATGGGCAAGGGATGTGCTGGCCACGGCTTCCTGACACCCACATTGGCCTGGGACAGTGAATCGCGGCCAGTGGGAGCCATGGTCCGCTGAACATGCCAACGCGGCAGGTAAACAAACTGGTCCGGCCCACCACGGTGCTTACCCTGGCGAGCCACGTGCAGAGGTTGCCGACCCCAGCTGTAATATAAATTGCGTGTCTTTTGAAGGCGAAGGGCAGGGGACAGGAGCATGAATGGAAACATCTTCCCTTACTATTTGTAGCAAAAACTTTCCAGGTGGGTCATAGATTTTGGAAGGCAAGTTATTATGTTAAGCACTCTGCATAACATCTTTATATTTCATAAATGTCATTGTTAGGACAAAGGTTTCAAGGCTGTCAATTTTTGTATAAACTAAACCTATTCTTCAAAGAGGCAAAGGCTGCTAAATAAAATCTGGGGATTTTTGTTTGTTTTTTGGGGGGGGGGAAAAAGAGCAGATTATTCTGACCAGCTTTTCATTCTCTGCACTGCAAAACTGAGCACTATGTGGTGAATCACGTTGGCCTGTTGTTGAGAGCTAAAAAGTGATCTCATTGTTTAAAACGTATGCTGAGCACTCCTGTCTACAGTCATGACCTAGTTAATGCAACTAGTGTTGAATTTCACGGTGACTTCAATGGGGATCCTCTTCATTTACCATCACTGTTAGGAATTTGATAGCAGTTGTATATAGTCTCACTCCTTGTCTCGTCCCATCTGGGATTCCAGAACAGATGTGCACAATCATTAGTGGGATGCGGGACAGTTTGGACATCTGACCTACAAAGGAGGGAGGTATTGGTGCTTACCTAATCATAGTCCTGATAAGGTAAATTGTTCAGTCTCAAGTACATTCCCTTCTCCTTTGCTCTGTAGCTCTGTGATGCACCAAGCCTTTTCAGCAGCTTTTGTCATTGACTTGGATGCTCCTGTCTTTCTAGCAATGTTACCATAGAGCTTGGAAATAGAGGCTTCTGTAATTTACTACAAGGAGGTCAGTTTGGATGTTCCAAACCTCGTTAATTCTTCCACTCATGGACTGTTGTCACCTGTGGGTGTATTTGTGGATCATCTTTGATACTCAAGCAAATGAGTGTGTACTGGCTTCTTGGTAGCTGTGTGAAAACTTTTGTAGTTCTTTAAGAAACCACCTGTGGCAAATGTTCACATGCTGCTCATTTGGCTTGACGTCTCATTTAAATTGCTGAAGGAATTGAGTGCCCAACTGCTCTGTATAGCAACTCAGCATAGCACTTCATTGCATTTTTGATGATGAGGGAGGGTGTTTTACTTGTCTTTTTGTTTAAGTGGAGTTTTCCACAAGCGTGCACTTCCTCCTATATGTTTCGGTGCCTAGATAATGCAGTGATGGGTGCATTTAAATGTATTGTATATTAACTACCGGCTGATACAGATATCCATAAAGGATCTAGTACAATACACCTAGCTAATAAATGGCCAATCGCTATGAGACGTGGGGTTTTTTAAGAACAGCATCTGTTGGTATGACTTCATTCAGGCATTTGAATCTCTGCCTCTTTCCCTACTCCTGACACAAGGAGATCAGAGCACCCTGTACCTTCAACACGGCTATTGAAGCAGTGACAGGGAAAACCAAAATGTATGATTTATAAACTGGAGTTTTCCCTCCACAACAAGTTACTGTTTTTAAAATGACTGTACAGGGCTACCAAGTGTGTGGCTTCAGTTTTCTCCCTGACATGCCCATGTCTTGTTTCCTTTCATTGCAGCCCTTTTGCAATAGCCTACATCCAGTAGGGTTATGGATATTTAGCAGGCTTTCCTGTTCACTTAACCTTGTGTGGACACCAGGACCTGATGTGAAGCCATAACTGCAGAATTAAACTTAGTTACTTCTCTTCATTCTTCTCCTCCTCCTTTCTCCTTGCCGCCCTGCTGGCGGGCAGAAAACTAGGTGAGGCAGAGGAGGCACTGGCTCCATTGGCTGTTGCAGTGATCTACCTAAGGGTTGGGGAGAGAAGGAAAAGGTGGTGAGCGTACTTACGAAGAAAGGAGTATTGGAGGAGGGGAAACAAACTACCTTTTTTTTCCTCCTCTTATTCTCTTTTCTCCCTACAAGAGTTCACTCATTTCACTCTTTTTTCCTGCAAGAAATGTCACTCAAGAAGCTCCCAAAACTGAGCACCTATGACTAAAGGTGTCTACAGTCAAGCCACACAGAATTTCTGTATTAAAATGATAAAGGCATGCATTTAGTTAATATTAAAAATTGAAGCAGTAACTCATGCTCTGCTCCCGAAGAGGGGAAGAGCCACTTTCTTGGTTGGGAATTGACATTTCAAGGCACTAAACTAATGCTTGGTTCTTGTCCTTCAGATACCTGTAGTTCATTGAGTCCACCATGCTTTACTGAGGAGGACCGATTCAGTCTGGAAGCTCTCCGCACGATCCACAAGCAAATGGATGATGACAAAGATGGTGGTATTGAAGTAGATGAAAGCGATGAGGTAGGTGGAGGCCTCAGTTCTTTCCATTTGATATATTTTTGTCTCAATTTAAAATACACTGGAAATAGTGCCTTGGAAATAAAACTTCTCCGTGACATGTTTTGAAAATGAAGCCTTGTTTCTAGAGTTGTCTATCGAGGATTGTCATCCTTTATATTGGCACATTATAAAAGAAGTAAAAGGAACAGTAACATTGTCCATATAATGTTAGGCATGAGGATGGGTAAAAAATCATGTTAGGCAAATCTTGCTTGCGGTGAAATCAATGGGAGTTGACTGGGCCCCAAAATGGTAAAAACAAATCTTATTTTTGTTTCTAAATGGTATTTTCCTTTCCTGTCTACCCCACTTACTTCCTCATGGAGTGAATCCCAGGAAGTAAAGAATTCTACTCTCCTGCTCATCTAAGGTCAATTCCAGTTGCTTCATCCTGTGGAATGATGTCTTACCCCTTGCATAGAGGGGTCTGAGAAGAGGTCATGTTTCCTCTTCTTAACACCAAATTCCCAATGTGTCTTTGCTTCCATGTTTGTTTATGGGTAGGAAAGAAACCACTCTTGCTTCATGGCAGGCTACCAAGGGCTGGTCATAGTGGACCCAAGCAGTTCCATGTCCATATCATCCTCTGTGGCTGCAAGGGCTTGATGGCTCAAGAGTCCAACATCAGAACAGACTTGACGAACCCATATAATAGGGTTTCTGCCTCTGGGCCTCCTCCACTTCTCAGCTGGTGGAACTTTATCCAGGATGTTATAAGCCACAATGGTCCCATCAGTCTGTAGACCGGAGCTGCCATTAACATCTGCCTTATAAATGAAGTCATTCCACTTTGTCCATCTTAACTAGCAACCCTGTATTCCTTTCCTTAACTCCTGAGGACATAATTGCCCATGCTAATTATTTAAGTTTAAAATGATGCAATTTAAAATTAATCAATTTAATTTTTGAAATGTTTCTTGATTCATATGAATGTGTAAGGAATATCCTGGTACATGAATCCGGGACTTTCATTTCATAAAGGCATGGAGTACAATGGAAGGAATAGTCTATTTTGTACCATTATATGTAGCCAAAGTTTCCTTTTTTTATATTATAAGATACATTTAATTGTATTATAATGTGTTAGTCTGTAAACCAGAACATTAGTGGCATACTGAGACTTCTAAAATACATTCCAGTACTGTTGGGATTCATTCCTGACTTCCATTGTGCTTGTGATATATAAAGCTGCAGAAAAATAAAGAAAATACAGAAATATTTGTTGGTGGGAAAACGGCAGAATCTTCTGCATCATAGATAATCAAGTGAACCGTCCTTAGAACCAATGGAGAATTTTCAATGTTCGAAGATTCACAAATTCAGAGAATTTTCCATAGAAGTGTCAAACCAAACCACGGCAATTGCTATATTGTATCTGTTGTTGGAGTGACAGGGGAAGAAAATACACATGAGGTCTCCCCAGAACTATGCATGATAAAGAACAGTGCATGATGGTCATGTTAGATGAGGTATGGGAATGTGAAGTGAAACTCTCTACACAGAAGTGAAACTTGCTATACACCAAGTGCTATCACATACACAGAGCAAGCTGAACATGCATTTTTTTCCTTTTTATTTCAGTAATCTAAGATGCTATTTCTAACTATAGTAAGGGCAGCACAAAGACTTATTTTTAACCATTTTTGTGTGTGAACATGAGACTGGGTAAAATACACCTGTGCAAATATTTACTAGCACGACTAGTTTCTTCTGTGAGATGTTAACATGCTGACCAGAAAACCAGGAAAAAGCTATTTGTAAAATAATATGTACAAGGAAGTTTAATCAAAATTGTAACAAGGTAAATAAAAATAACGTATAGATCAGTGGATTTGTTTATGGAGTGAGAAGCTATAAAATCTGGTCAACCGCTTCCAGCTTAATTTATAGAAATGTTTATCGTTTTTGAACTTTAATTATTCATTTGACCCCATTGAAATTGGAGTAGATTGCATGTTTGAAATCCTACCAAATTCACGGTCCATTTTCATCAATTTCATGGTCATAGGATTTTTTAAATCGTCAATTTCATCAGCTATTTAAATCTGAAATTTCAGTGTAGTAATTTTAGGGAGGAGTTGTGGGAGAGAGGGGTCGCAAGGTTATTGTAGGGGAGGGGTTGCGGTACTGCTATCCTTACTTCTGCACTGCTGGTGGCGGCAGCTGGTGAGTGGTGGCTGCTGGCCGGCAGCCCAGCTCTAAAGACAGCGCCATTGCTAGCAGCAGTGCAGAAGTAAGGATGGCATGATGTGGTATTGCCACCCTTAACTTCTGCGCTGCTACTAGCGGGGCATTGCCTTCAGAGGCAGGTGCTTGGCTAACAGCCGCCATTCTCCAGCCACCCAGGGAACAGGGTAAAAGCACACACAAGACCATGGTCTGTGATGCATTTTTCATGGCCGAAAATTTGGTAGGGCCCTAGTCATAAACTTTTTCTCTTTAACACTTCCTGTTGTGAGGAAGCATATGTATTGATGCTTGTAGAACATAGCTACGTCAGAGCTATATTTGGTAGAAAGCTGCCAGGCTGTGCAGAAGGGATTTGACTAAACAGCAGAACAATAGATTATATTCTGGTTCATGCTGCATGGTTTCTACTTACAAAAAAGCCTCCTCAAAGTGCAATAAGTGTGTCTTATTTTGTTATAACAGGCAGTAGCTTTTTATCAGGAAGTGGAAAATTTAATACTGAATAGTAATTTTCTGTTTCATGTTCCATGGTAATCAGAGAAATTAACAAAGTTAGTTTTTCACAAAGAAAACATTAAATAGGGTTTGAATTAGGTTATTTTTAAGGGAGGGAAGGTAAGAGTTTAAAGTACAAGGGTTGTTATTAATACTATATTTTCTTTCTAACGTGTGGAAACAGGCCTGTATTTAAAAAGAACACTTTCAGTAAGGATTCCAGGGCTTCAGATTACCTGTCGGAAACCATGTATTACTCTTTATCTCCTGCTCTCACACTTTCTGCTGTAGTTGTTTGCTTTTCTTTATGTACACCAAGTCTCACTTGTGTGATATCACTGTAGGGAACATTCCTGTATTCAAGTTGCTGCTTTCCCCTTAGTATACTGAGAAATTAACTGTTACACCATACATAGCTAAAAACTTTTCAACATTTCTAGTATAAACCTTATTTTTCAGGGATTCAGAATTTAACCCTAACATTTGTAATAGGAAGAAATTTAGCATAAACCCTTCTGTGTGGGGGGGGAAGGGGAGGAGGAAATCACCATTATCTATGCACGGAGGGCTGTTATATAGGAAGTCAGACTAAGTGATCATATAGTCCTTTCTAGCCTTAAAAGACTCTGAAATTTCTAACACCTCTCTAGTATTAGCTCAATACTTTGAGCTCTTGTCTGAGTAACCATTTGTGTGTTTGAATCCTCTTTCAGTGCATGTCATCATGCTACTGAAGAATCACGCTGAATTTTGCTGGTTATAAAATGGTAGCAGGGATATGTGGTTCTTCCCACATCTGGTGAATAAAGACTTCTGTAATAACATCAAAGTTCATGGTGCTTAACAAACACAGAAAATAAGTTCTTTGGGGGCAAGTTAAAATGAGAGCGGGGAAGATCATGATACAGGGGGTGGGTAGGAGAAAGGAAGGATATGGGAGAGGACAATGAGTATGCAGTCACTTGGGCCGGCTAATGTGTACTTCCTGTCTGTGTGCTCTAGAGACACATCAGATTTAGCTTTAGTATTTTTTTCCCTGTTAAATCCGTTAGCCAATTAGTGTTGTTTGCACTCTACGGCTCTTTAAAGATACGGGCTGTGAAAAGAAACTTAAAGGAAAGGTTGATGCTTAGTGGATGGAGTTGATAAGGTGGATCCACCCATAGAGTGCAACAGATTTTGCACCTCAGACATCATGTCTGTTACCCCATATTGTATACCTTTTGTTTATGATGGAGAGGCACAATCAGTAAGAGGCACATGGATTTGCTATTTTGCATATTGTTTAATTTTCCTTTATTTGGCTTCCCAAGAAGCTCTGTATAGAAATGTCCCATCAGTATCTAAGTAAACTCATAATGGAATCTTGTATTCCATCAGTCAGTCAAGAATGTTGATAGCTGCTTCTTGATTTTTTTTTAATTCCAAAACATTTAATTTTAAGAAAAACCATTTGCACTACTATACAAAAGTGTGTGCCTCTAGTCACACTGAGTACTGTTCTAGGTAGGAACTTCAGGTAAATCACTTAATTCAGTTATTTGGTTTGATTCTTTCAAATGTACTTCAATGATCATTTAAAATAAACCTCTTTGAATTAGGATGGCTTTTTAAGCTTATGTATAGCTTTTGTAGCACATGAAACTTGGGTGCTAAACAACGTGGATGTCCCCCCTTTAACCAAGTCTTTTATCTGAGTAGTAATAGTTGTTGTTAGGCACTGCTGCAAATTAAACATTAAACTGACAACTGCAGCTAGGTTTGGGCTCTTTTTGCTAAGTGCTATGCAGACAAAACAATAAATGACAGTCACTGTCCCAAAGAGCTTATGGTCTAAGACGAGATTTAACAGGTAGTTGAGGCAAACAGTGGCGCGGGAGGTGAGGGAGATGTGGTAATAAAATAGAATGTGCAGATACTTAGCTAGTGAGCAGTAGCAATCGCAACTCTCCGCTTGCCTATCAGGTTATGTTTTACAGACGGAAGAGATGAGTTTTGATTACTGACTTGAAGGATGACAAGGTGGTGGCTTATGGATTTTAAGTGGGAGCTTTTCTCCATATTAAGGGACGGTTTGGAAGAAAGCACAAAAGTGTTTGTTGGAGAAATGGAAAATTGGATGGATGACCAATACTGGACAGAGCATAGATGGGAGCTGACCTTGCATAAGATAATAGTTTGGGTAGGTAAGGTGGTGCTAAATTGTGATGAGCTTTGAAAATAGGAGTAAGAAATTGGTGTTGGAAGGGGAGCCAATGGAAGGTCTTAGATGTCAGTGATAAACCAGCAAGATTGTTAGCAGCAGTATTTTGAATATTACTTGAAGGATATGACTCAGGGTTATAGACATTGACCTCAGGGGAAGTGCTTTGCAGTAGGCAAGGCACAAGTTGATCAGAACTTGGACAAGAGTTTTGGCAGTTCTAACAGAGAAAGAAGGTTTGTGTAGAAGAAAGTGGCAAGATTTTAACACTACCAGGGGAAGGGGGAGCCAAAGGAGAGGGCCAGGTCAAAGATGAAGCCAACATTACTGGCTTGAATAACAGGGAGGATAGTTGTGTTGTCCACCGTGACAGTCAAATGGGAGAAAGTAGGTGGCCTTAGGAGGAAAGAATAGGGCCAAAATTGAGCTCTTGATAAGTTCAGTTGATGGCTGGACAACCAGGAGGAGATATCTGTACAACAGGCTGAGATTTTAGTTGAGATGGAGGGAGACTAGTCCAGAGTAGATGGGCAGTTTTGAGTAATCAGCATACAGATGGTATTCAAGCCCATGTTTGAAACTGAGATTGCCCATAGTAGGATATGAAAGGAGAAAAAGAGAGGGCAGAGGATAGATCCCTGAAGGGGAAATCCTCACAGAAAGAGGAAGTGGGGGAGGAAGACCAACAAAATGAGACAACTTGAAAGGTAGGAGGAGAGACAGGAGAAGATGGAATCATAAAAGACCAGAGATGAGGGGATTTTGATAGTACGGTCAAATAGGTCAAGTAGGATGAGGATGGAGTACTGGCTAAAATACTTGGTCAGGATGAAATCACTGGAAAGCTTGATGAGAGCTGCTCAATGAATGGTGGGTGGAAGCCAGATTGGAGGGTGTTCTATAATGGAATTCGAAAAGATACTGAAGGGCATGGATTGATAGGAATTCTCTGATAAGAATATGCCAAGTAAATGAAAGAATAAAGTGTATAAAAGCATGATTAGGCCAGCCATGACATATGGGTCGGGGTGCTGGCCAATGAGAGAGGGAGAAGAGCTACTACTTCACACTGCTGAAAAGAGAACCTGAGTGAGACGAGAGCTGATACTACGCAGTGAAATGGCATCAGCCATGATGGAGGTAGCTCCCATCACGGAAGAGTTGAGGGAATAGCTACTGAGATAGCTCGATCATGTGAGATGACCAGATGTGGGCTATGTTGGTCAGAGAGTATAGAAGAGCTAGGAGCCACAGGGCAAAGACTCTGGGAGGAAGACCTAGAAAAAGGAGGTTTGAGATGCTGAAGGTGGACATGAAGGAGGTTGATGTGAGCTTGGAAGATGCACTTTACAAGAACACTTGGAGATGAAGAGCAAGAACTGCCAACCCTGATTGAGACAAGGTGAAGGTAAAGACAATGACTGAAAGGCATGGATTGCAGAATCCATCCCAGGACAATGTCAAGAGCTAACGTGGGCACTCATAAAATAAAAAACAGCCTTGTGTGCAAGAAAACTTGCCCTCTTTTATCACCACAGAAAAGTTAAAAATTTGGTACAAGAGAAGTGACAACAGTTGGTTCAGGGTAAGAAAATTAACAAGGTCCAATACCAAGAAGTTAAATGTGAAACCATTGCAACCCATGTGGTGTGGAGGAAGAATGGTTATCCCCTCTCTCATACCATTGCAAGACAACAGAAGGTCAAGAGAGCCCCAGATTTGTACCACTGTTCGCACATGGGGGACACTTACATGGACAGGTGTAATGTCTTACAGACAGAGTTGCTGGCATGTGGGTTCACGCTGGGGGAACAGTCTCCAAACTGCACAGTATGGTGGGGATGTTGGTAAAGTATAAACTGCCTGTGGTAGTGATGAGTATTGTGTGGTTACTGAAGAATACCACTTCTGGTATAGACCCAGGAAATGTTGTTTTAATTGGTCTGTGTCTTGTTTCACACCTAAACTTCCTGTGGTGACAAATATAAAAATATTTCTATTTTGTACCAGTTTTTTTAAAAATGTAATTAAAATAAAAGCAAAATTAAAATTACAGAAAGACGCTTTAAAAACAGAGCAAGCGTATAATGTGTATAGCCCTGGTGGGCTATACTGGAGAAGGTGAGCATCCCCTTCCTCCCACAGTGTGTCTTTGAGCCCAATACTAATGGTTGTTCAGATAATAACAACTGATTATCTGAACCACTGAGTACCACTACTGTGGTCTTTGGAATGTATTGCTGGGTAAGTAAACTTTAAAAAGAAAACACACACAAAAATAGAATGTAAATAAAGCAAGTGTGTGTGTAGATAGATATAAAAAAAGAAATGGAATATAGGCCTGGATTGACATGAGTAATTGGTAATGGGTGAGGCCTCATTTCTTGAGAGAGAGGATTAGGGAGGTAAATAGATCAGCAGGCTGGAAACAGACTGTGTGTACTAGCTTAGATAAAACACCCAAGGAACCAAGATAACAATGGAATAGATAAACCTGGAACATAAAATGAGGTAAAGAATAAGTTGTGCATGGACAGTGCATGCTGTACAAGAATTAGTTTCTACAAAGTGACCAAGCCAATCCCAAAATGTGTAGTGCAATGTATAATCACAATATAACATGTGAACGTATATAAAGGAGGAGGTTTGCTATGTGTGGTACACCCTATACCCACCTGCTATGCTTGAGTTGGATCGACTCAGCATAACTTTGTTGTATGCCAAATAAAGGAACCTGAATGTTGAGACTGGAATCAAACTGAGTTCTTGGGGAATCAAATGGAAGAGGTCTGTGGGAAACCCCAACAGGATCAAGTCTGGGTTTTTGTGGTTGGAGAGACCAGTTCATTTTCCGTTCTTTGTGTGATCTGTATAATGTACTGTTTTGGGTTTTTTGGTTGTTTACTCTTCCTTGGTAATCTGTTAACAATGAAAATAAAAGAAAGTTATAACATTTACCACAACCTAGCTGTTTCTAATATTTTAGTTAATGAACCTTTAAAATCAGTAATTCTGTTCTCTTTATTGCCATTAAAGAAACAGCATAACTTGTCAGATTGGAGTAGCTCAGTATGGGAGTAGTCTGACAGTGTATGAAGGCAGGTTTATGATAGGGTTATAGTGGTTATGTTTATTCCTTACATTAAAATTTCTTAATGAGTCATGAGGGGAAATGGGAAGGTACATGAGGACATGGGAATTGCCATAACTGGATCATACCAGAAGTCAGTTTAGTCCAGTATCCTGTTTCAGTGGTCAACACCAGATGCTTTAGAACCTCCATAGTAACAAGATTCTGATTCTAATTCCCAATAGTTAGATTGGTTTAAGACTTGATGTCCCTTCCAAAATTTGTTAGCATAAATTATAACAATTCTGGCTATTTTTAACCATATAAATGTTCATTCCTTCTTTGAATATTGCTCAATTCTTAACCACATATGCAACCCAATTGCAGGGCATATACCTTGCAGGGTTGGCTGCTTCTTTCGTCTTTCTAATTGCTCATCTGTTGAAAGAATAAAGATTTAGGAAAATGTATTTTGGGGTAATATTTTGGTGGTGGTATTTTTTGGAGCTGGGAGGAGCTGCAGTGTTTGATGTTAGCTGAGACTTCATTTTGTGTCAGTGGAGGGCCTTATGGGCTATAATTTTTATAGGACTGCAGATACGATTGCAAAGTTTGGTCAGAAGTTTATTGGAGCTTATTCTAACATGGGAGTTTATTGTAGCTGAGGTATTTTCTTTAGTTTGGAAGTGTGGCATAGGTCAGACTGGGAGTTAGCTTAGCTCAGGGCCTAGTTTACCTTTAGGACCCTATTCCACTCTTGAGAAACTTAGTTTGGGTTAGGAGTTCAGCCCAAATTGGGACATAGAACTGGTAGATTTCAGTTAAGGGTTTAAATTACAAGTCTTTCTTCCTTAAAGAGGGATTACCAAGAAGGTGTTTTGTTTCATAAGAAATTTTGCTGTTGGAATGTGGTAAGTTTAAATTAACATGATTCTTACACAATCTTAACTTTAAATCCCTTATTTTCTATATTTCAATTGACTCTTAATTTTTTTTCCTGTTCCCTTTCTCTGCATATCTGACCCAAAGCTCTCATGATCCAACCATAGAATGATCTAGTGTGTCAATAAAAATCTTTTAAACACAGAATTTTTTTAAAGTGTGGTAGACAGATTTACTTCACTGTTTAAGAGGGGTTAGTATTGTGGCATTAACTTCTTGTGCATAGTTGTTGAACAGGGCTTGTGTTCCCTTTTACAGTGCAGGGCTTAAGAACATTCTTTTAAAATGTTCACTCCTTGACTTTTAAAAATTAAAATGCATGAATTATTTTCCACCCAATGCAATGAACTCTTTCCACAAATTTACTGTATTGCATTAAAGTGCTGGTGTTCATGTTCATGTAAGGTTATAAGTCTCTTTTGATGTGCTAAAGTATTAAGATGAAAGAATGACATTCTTTTAAGATTGGACTCTGATCTCTGGATTTTTTTTTTTTTGGCAAAGTAAACTGCTGCATGTTTTCTGAGAATTTAAGAACTGTAAATGAAAAGACTTTTCATCTCTGCTCTTCACAAAAGATGTTTGCACTGAACTTCATCATTAGACTTAATGTTTTGTTTTTTTGTTTTCTGTATGTAATTTCAAACTCATGTCTTTAAGCCCCCTCCCCCTTCCCCCAGTTTTGTAAGGTATGTTTTATAGGGGTATTTGTAAAACAATAATCTGTGCTACTCATTATGTGTCTCCTGACTTCATTATAAACACTACGGCTTTTGCCCATGACAGGTAAATGCTCCGAATGAAATACCCTGCCAGCTGAGCTTGTTTGTTACAGTACCTGCTTATGTCTGCACTTATGGTTCAGACATTAGTGGATTCAAATTGCTGACATTAATAGCTATTGCCATGCATCCGATGAAGTGGGTATTCACCCACGAAAGCTCATGCTCCAATACGTCTGTTAGTCTATAAGGTGCCACAGGACTCTTTGCAGCTATTGCCTAGTTTACTTAATTCTGATTAATCAGCTAATATACCTGTTTCCCCTCATTTTTGACTTGTAATATAAATTTTTGGTTGCATAGAATAGACATTTGGAAATGAGATAATCCTAAGTATTTAAATATTGCTCATAGCTACCGTACACATCAGGTGTTTTGTGAGAGTTGCCTTCTGGATACAAGTGTTTTACATGCCAGTGCATCTCCTTTGAAAGGAGTGCTTTCCTGAGTTTCTCTTTCAGCTTCTGCACCAAAAGTTGTGAGGAGCAATTGTGTAGCACTTCCTACTTTCAAAGCCCTGGATAGTGCTACCCAGTGCTGTAACACTAATCAGTATTTGGCATTCCAGTGAAATAGTATTCTTATCCCACTGCTTAAGGCCACACAGCAAGTTGGGGCAGGACTAGAACTTGGATGTTCTGGGCTCCGAACTCCATGTTGTAGTTGAGGTTAAACATTAGTGGCATTTTTAATTTACGAAAACATTTTTGAGGAAAGTTGTATTTGTGATGCTAATGAGAGAGAGGGCGAGGACTAGCTCAAGAGGCACTTGGCAGACTGCTATTTACAACATTGTTGGAGTTCAGTGCTACAATGAAACATCCACTTAAACTTTAGCTCAGGTTGCCAGAGGTTGAAAAGTTACAAAAGTTACTCCAATATGCTACCTAATCCAGAACCAGGAGTTTTTATAAATGCTATCAAATTAATTAGTGACCTGGTAAGAGTATTTTATGTGGAACAGGCCAGATTTAGAGAAGAAAATTTTTCTCAGACCAGATCCATGTGGTCTTCCAAAATAATAGGATCTGCATGCTCCTTAAAGTATATCTGACACTGTTTTCAGACATTCAAATTTTCTAGTAAAACATCTTGTACTGTCTCTAAATATAGTACCTTATTTTAGTGTGTGGCTTACTTGGAACCAATTCTTTAAAGGGCTACAGTAAACACTGACATGCTTTCTAGGTGTTACATTTTTATGGGTTTTAGCTTCAGTGTTTCTTTGGTTTTCATATTGAATTTTTTTGAGAGTTGTCAGTGCCTTTTTTTCCCCTCTCAACTTCATGATCTTAAAAGGCACTATCTCTGGTGAGCAATTACATTGGCTATGATGATGATGTTTGGTCTGTTAGACCTTACTCATTTTACCTCCCTATTTAGAGTTATTTTCTTAACCTCTTCTGGCCACCATAGCAAGGAACAAAAATATCTACCTATCTATCTCAGCCTTTTTTTATGATACCAATCTCTCCCTCTGTCAAAGGAGAACTTCCATACTGGAGCCAACTTGGACACAAGAATACTTTTAAAGAAAAAAATGTCTTTTACCAGTATGTTTTGTTCTGTTGGTGGTAGTGAAGGTACTTGTATGTTAAGAACTTTATTCTTCCTAGGCTGAATACTACTCCAGGTTTCATTGTGCACTTATGTGACAATCCTATGTTTAATATACTTTTGCTATGGAGGTCATTATATCTTACAATCAATATGAAGACAATATTATGGAGGATCAAAGTAAGAGGGATTTGCATGTGACAGCAAAGCTCTTATTTAGACCTATATAGTTAATAAACAATAAGAACACTTATTTAAAGTGAAGACATGAGAGGTAAATAAATTTAAGTAGTCTGTTCAAAACTCTTCTCTGTGCTGGTATGCTATTTCCTTTGTAAAAGGATGCTGTCAAATACTCCTAATTATTTGTAATAGCCTCTCAAAAAAAAAAAAACCTAGAATTTTTTCCCTACACATTTTTATTCATTTTTTAAATTTGTTTCCTGTGTTTGTAATGGAATTTGAAATTAATCTGGCTTTCCTGCTCATTTTCTTGTTTGTGTGTTTGCATTATCCATGTTTTCAGCAGAGTTCTGGGAATATAATTTGTTAACTTCTGCTCCCTCTGCTGGCTCTGTAGCAGCAAAGCACAAAAACATTGTAGATTTTATAAACAGTAGCACTCTTTACATTTTGTGAAGGCCCAAGTGGTTTATTATTCCCTTGTAGTGAATTAAAGTACTGAGGGGAAGACTCTGAACCAGAAGTTTTTATGTTTCTCTTTAACTGACTTGGCATCTCCTTTTTTCTTAAGAATAAAGCAAAAAGAACTGGTACCTCCATGGATGGAACTGGGAGATTTCCTATTCCTTAGACTGTTTCTTTTAGACTGTAGTCGCACGTATGTATGTATGTATGTATAGATACCATGTGAACCAAGAGGAGTATACACCTGAAGCTCTTTCTAGATAGTTCTACACTATATTACAGTTAGTTTCTTCTGTCCCCTGAATATTGCGGTTTGGAATCAGTATTGACTGAAAACAAACCAGATCTGTGCAAGGCATTCAAAGAATGATTAGACTAAAAATAATGTCAGAATACAGGCTTCCAGGATCTCAGTGTACTTGACCACATGCTCATTGGGTTTCTTAGAAATTTTTAGCTTTTTACAAAGACTGTTGGCTGCTTTGTATGTATGCGTTCATGGGGATATTGAGCCTTCCTACTGGATAATTCCAGTGTCTCCCTCTGTGGCTGCACCGTAATTTTTAAAGCATCATTATGAAATAGATATGTAGATATTCTTAACAGTGTGCGTCCCACAAGCTTCTGAATAGCAACAAAAAGGCTGATCAGAGACTTGTTCCTTTGAGCATTGGCCTGCTAAACCCAGGGTTATGAGTTCAATCCATGAGAGGGCCTTTTAGGGATTGGGGCAAAAATCTGTCTGGGGTTTGGTCCTGCTTTGAGCAGGGGGTTGGACTATATAAACCTCCTGAGGTCTCTTCCAACTCTGAGATTCTATAATTCTGTGAAAACAGCTACTCTTCAACTGCTTGAAAAAGCTATGAGTTGTGGCAGACATGCTGGCTCTGTCTTCAGATTCAAGAATGTGGCATTCAATTTGTTTATATTTAGTCCATGTTCAGAAGGTTATCACAATCATAGGAGCCTAGAAACTTCATTTTAAAAATAAAATTGATTCTGCATAAATTGATGTCTTGGATCTCCACTCTCCTAGCTCTCCACTTCCCAGTGTCAAGTCAGTGTGTGATTTTTATCCCATGCCTTTTTTGGGGGGGCACTTAAGGTTGTCAGGCTTCTGGTTTTCAACCAGAGCTCCCGGTCAAAGGGATCCTGGTGGCTCCAGTCAGCACTGCTGAGTGGGCTGTTAAAAGTCCGGTTGGCCGCCTACAGTAGAGCAGGCTGGGTGCCTTCATGGCTCTGCACAGCTCCCGGGAAGTTGTTAGCATCTCCCTCTGCCTCCTAGGCAGAGGGGCAGCCACAGTGGCTGTGCATGCTGCCTCTGTCCCAAGCACCAGCTCCACAGTTTTCATTGGCCAGGAACTACAATGGGCAGTGCGCACTCTGCAGAGACTGCCAAACTAGGTGCTGATTGTTTAGAAAATAACTTTAACGTGCCAATTACATATGCCCATCCCCATAGTGTCAGTTATCACCAAATTGACATAATGTTATAAGGTACTTAGATGTATTTTCCTGTAGTTTTCCTGCATTTTTACAGCAGTTCTTTTGGTGATCATACAGAAAAATGGCCTTGATTGTCTTCCAGAGAATGAAAGGGTTATATATATTTGCTGCGAACAGGAGGAAAGCAAACTTTGAGTGGCTGATTTAGACTAAGAAGGCCACACTACTCAGAATGTGAGACCACCTTAAATCATCTTGTCTAGAATCAAGAAGATATAGGTGGTGATAGAGAGCAAAATGATTCCTGTTCCTTTTTTTTAACCTTTTTTTTCTTTTTAAAATAATTTGTTTACTTAAAGTGGGCTCGGATGGGATGGGAATGAGAAATTTGTCCCAAGTCTGTGCACTTACTGCAGCATATGAGTTGTGATGATTATCCAGCATTGCAGTAGCTGTGCCAGTGTGATAATTTCTCCACATACTCCACAAACTAATCTGCTCACCAAGAGTGGTATCTCCAACAGGCTATCCCTGGCAAACTGCTGCAGTTGGGATGCCCTTTTGGGTAAAGTTAAAAGTACCTGTTCGGTTGCATTCCAGTCTTGTTACTAGTTTTGGTGCTCAATAGAGCCAGTAAATTATCACTGTCCATATACAGGCTTATGGCCTGACTTTCAGAGGTGCAGAGCGCTCGCAGTTTTCAGTGACTTCAAGTGGAGTTGTGGGTGCTGAGCACTTCTGAAAAATCAGGCCCATAATGAGTATTTATTTAAAATGAAACCATTCATGTCTTCTGAAAAATCGCTGACGCCCCCCAGCAAGAGAGAGAAGCTGGAACATAACGTGCCCAGGTTTTACTGCGTTTTTACAATAAATACATCAAAACTTTGAGGCTGTCTTTATAAACAACATAGAAAGAAGTGAAAGGTACAAGCATGCTTTGCTTTGTTGTCCACCATTAACTATATTACAGTATCATAGCATAATTAACAAACGTTTCTAATCTCCAGTCAATATACTTGTAATCACATATTTTTCATACTAAGATTTTTTTAATTTTCAGGACTTTCTCATGGTTTTTGGTTTCAGTTGTTACTGATTTTATTTAAGGTGTTTTTCTTTTGGCTAGTTTTTCTTGTAAGCAACTATTTTTTTTCTAAGAAACTTTTTAAAATTAATTGCATTGTTTTGATTTGAAATGAGTTATATGACAAGCCCTGAACAGTGACTTAATTCACCTTGGGGCAATAATATAGACATTGGTTACTGAATGGCAAATCATTCAAATACCCTCAATACTAGCGTGCAGTATGGCAAGTACTTGTACTGGTGCTGAGTGAACAGGAAGTTTACTTTATGGTGGACAAAATAAACAAGTATTAAAAAAAGGCTTAATTTATTTTTAATTGCCGTGTTTGTTCCTTAGTTTATATTTAAAAAAAAATCTTTTACTGAAAATGAAATGTTTTCTCTTTGGTAGCCTTCAATTTAAATTGAAAACTGTAATCCCTAATTACACAAAGCTTGTTTTCAGAATGATTTCTCATGAAAACGTTTACTTAGTGTCTACATCACAAGTTATTTGTTGATACTTCAGAGAACATTGTACAACTGGTTCATTATTTATATGGATAACAAGAATAATCAGAATTGTTAAAATAGGGATTACGTATAAAAGAAAAGCTTTGGAAGTGATAGAAATTCTCACACTTCAGGATCTGGGACGACTTCTAATGAGGGTTAGGAAGAGTCTTTCCCCATGGGAACGTTTTTTTCCACAACTGCTTTCTGCATAGTTTCTTGTACCCCCTTCAAAAATATCTTGTACTGTCCCCTGTCGAAGACAGTACACTGGAATAGATGGAGTACTATCTGATCCAGTATGGCAATTTCTGTGTTTCTGTTTTGTGGCAACCTTTAATTACAATAGCACTTCTGTGCAATACTGTAACTTTGCAGCTAATTTTTGTGTATAATACGGCAATGTTACTTTAAACTGTACAATTATCAGTTTTCTCTTTCTAGATTTGTATCACAAGGTGGTTTTGCTTTACTCATCTATTGTATTAATTCATGTTCCTATAATAAATGGCCCCAAACACTTTATTTTAGCTCACCTAGGTTTAAGTGATTATTTTAAATCACTTGGCCAAATTCAGTATTTTTCTTTGGGAGCAAGTCACTGATCTGATTTCAGAAATCATTGTAGGTGCAATGAGAGTAGAAAGCAGGTCAGGGAGGTTCAGATATTACTTTCTCTGTCTAGTGATTTGATATTAGGCTTCTGGAAACAGTTCTTAATTTTAGGCTTTTTGTGACCATTACATTCATCTGCATGGAATCTCTGTAGGTTGAATGTAAACATGAAAATACTGACAGTGAATAGTTTGCTAGTGTGTGACTGATGTTGCTAATCTGAATTTCTTCCCACAACAACGTTCTTAAATTGCTATGTGAAATTGTAAAATGGGTTAGGAAAGGTCATATTTGGTGAATAAAGGTCAAATCTGTTTTATTATATGTACTCAAACTATATCTTCCCCTCCCCCTTGCCCAACCCCTCTTCCCCCCCCCCCCCCGAAACCGGCTACATGTAATTACTGTCAACCTTAATCACAAAAAAAAGTACAGCAGAAATTATATACTTACACTTGCAAACAAATTTTTGGTTTTGTTTGAGTTTTCCCACTTTTAAAAAAATATTCAAAACATTGAAAATAGGGCGTGGCCTAAACAGGTTTTGTACTGTTACAACTGTCATCCAGAGGTGTGATTTTTTTTTTAATTTAATTTAATTTTTTTTTAAAGTGAGGTAAACCAGTGCAATCTCTAATGTAGATGTAGTTATACCAATATAACGGTTCCCTATTTAAAAGTACCAGTGAAATGGGAATTATGGAAATAGCTATACCAGTATGAAGCACCTTTATACTGGTACAGACACATTGACATGGGCAATGTACCACCTACAAGTACAATTGAAGTGGTACAACTTTCTAGTGTAGAGAAGACATTAGAGAGAGTAGCTGAGGTCTAAGCCAGGCAGATTTAAAATCAATGGGATTTGGGTGCCCTTTGCAAAATCCAAGCCAGTGCCCCTTTGGCACAACAAATTAACTTTAAACTCTATCCAGTTTAGCTCAGTGACAAATTATCCAATATGGTTCATGTATTCACTGCATGTGGAAGTGAGACTGCTCCTTGTAAAGATGTCCACTGTGTGTCATTGTCCTCAATGGGAGTGAAACCAGGGACTTCCATCAATTAAGGTGGCTGCTGTTTTCCTACACACTTTCCATTTTCTAGGGTGCACCTCATTTCCACTTGCAATTCTCTTCATTTCTGCAATGGAACTGAAGACAGGGTTGCCCTCAAAAAATTGCTATCTTGTAGTCTATATGGCTGGGGAAACTAGAGAGAAAACTGTGAGGAGGCTAGGAAATGTTGATGTAGGTTCTACCCACCGTTATTCTGTTGTCAACTGATCAGACATCACTGAACTAGTTAATTGTTAATAATTTTGACTTTTTTCAACAATATGTAATTCAGTTGTATTTTCTTTATTGTACCTTTTGTCATTTTTCACCAAAAGTGTTCTGGGAAAGGTGGATATTGGCAGGAGGAAACTCTGACTTTCCAATAAGTTTGGAACCCAAAAGTATTTAAGGAAATTCAGACATGCTCAAAATCATTTCTGTTATTTTCTCCAGAAATAGTTAAATCATACCAGAACTAAAAGGTTAAAAAGGTCCTATAAAAAAGGCAATTCTGGTATAACTTCAACTGATGTACCACTAGTGCGCCACTGCTATAAATATTTGTTTAGTCTCTTCCTAAACAATGTAAGTTGCATATGAAGTATTTTTACAGAAATATTTGTGCAATAGTTGCTAATTTTCTTTACCTTACTCTCATCTCCGCTAATCTTGTTGAATGGGTTGCCTTCCTTTTTGCTTGTAGACCAGGGCAATTCAGTCCTGTTGGATGGCCCCCAGGAGCTATATCAGCAGAATTTTTCCAAATTTGTGAAGACATTAACTTGTAGAAAACAATATAAATTCACATTAATGTAAAAGATAGCTACGTGATATGCATCACTTTTGTAATACACCTGAATCATTAAAATCAAAGTAGATGTAGCCCATAATGCCAAAGCATGGTAAGGATTGGCTGGATGAGAAGAGATTGGAATCCAAGAAATAAATGTTTTGGTAAATTAAAATATTCCACTGTTCCCTTCCATCTCTATTAATTCTGTTGAATCAGACATAGCAAGTTGAGAGGTAGACTGTAGGGAGGAAAAGACAGAAGGAATAGATGGCTTGCTTAGTTTTATATTTGTGCCATTTATATTCAAATATGGTTTGTGTTTCTTTTAAAATTAGGGGAATAATAGTCATCAGCCTTCTAAGCTATGGCTGTGGTGGTTTGGTCAGTAAGAAAAATTGTGAACTGCCCAGCAGTATTAGCCATAATCGGTAGAAGAGGCAAGATCAAAATCTATGGGCTTAGATGTGTGTGTGTCTCCTAGCCCAATATACTTGCTATAGACCAGACAGTAGTCTGTGAAGAATGTGTCTGTGTCTTGTACAAGAATTTTATCTGAGTTGTAGGCAGGGATTCAGTGCTGCTGCTAAGTGCTCAGGATGTCAGAATAAATAAAAATAAATTAAAATACCCCCTCAAATAAATTTAAAAATTAAAAAAAAATTTACAGTGTTTTTTAACATGACTTGGAAACTAACTTGTTTGCCCTGCTTGTATGTTACATCACGTTTTCCTGTTCTGACATCTGGCTTGTGTATTTACATTGTAAGCTCTTTAGGGCAAAGTCCACCTTACTCTGGGCAGTTTCTAGAATAATGACATCTCCAGGCCTTATGGTAATACAAATATTCATAATTTCAGGCTTCCCTCTCCTTGTCTGCCACATGGCTCTTGTCAGATGAATTGTATGAAGTGGCTCTGCAGAATGAAAGTTTCTAGATTTAATTTGCATAGGTAGTATAAATGTGCAAAGATGAGCTTTGAAGTAGCGTGGCGTTAGAACAGAGCTGGTAACTCTGTTAAAACATTGCAGGTTTTAATGTCCGCAGCTATGCCAGAATTCTGTACCTTTGCAATTGGTTTTAGTTTTGAATATCTATAGCAGATTGCACTTCACTTAACTGCTCTTGCATGTGGCAGTATAGATGTTTTCTTTTTAAAAGCCAAAGAATATCCTGACAGGGTGGGTGTGAAGGGACATTGGGAACACTATTTGTTCCTATCTCTATAGTAACATGCTTCCTTGGATTCTTTTCTCCGTGTGAACAGTTCCTGCTATGAATGAAAATCATGTTTAAAGCATGTAATAATTCTGTGTATCAACAACTTGGAGCACTACAACTTACTTTGCTGTTAAACATGATTATAAAACTGATCTTCATACCAGAGGTGTAGTAGGCATGGTCTTGACCCATGAGAGAATTTTGAAAACTGTCTGTATTTGTATAGGAGTGTTGTTCCAAAAAACCAGGATTTGAAAACAAACCTTAAATACTGGATACTCCTTTTTGGCCCAAACAGTTGCTTTAAAAGAACATTGCAGGTGTTTAGACTGTACAACTGAACAATCATTTATGAAATTTAAAAATATGTTCAAATCTTCTGCTTTCTGTTTTGTCTTATAACCTTTTGAACTATGGTTTACCTGTTAATATCATAAGCTGTAAACTGACACAGTGCCACGCAAATCTGTATAACAGACTAATAGACACTTTTTCTGATTCTCTTACGTGATTGGGAGGAACATAGTAATTTCCCTGCCAGAATGGAACATCTGCTGTGGAATCTGTAATCCAGCATAACCTTCTGATCACTCCTCCTTCAGCATCTCCTCCTTTTTTATCCTTCTTCCCCTTCACCCTGTGAAGGTACCACAAAGTGCTCCTTCACTCCCCCCCTCACCCCCCATTCCTCTACATCTTGTCCTTGGGTGACTTCATTCACTTGCATGGTTTCAGTTACTGTCTTTGTGTTGGTAGATTTGAGTCACCTACCTATGTCTGATCTGTGTCACTCTGTCCAGTCCTACATTTTATGCTAACCTTTCTTTTTAAAGGCGCTATAACCTTTCCTTTTAGAGGACTCACTGACCATTTGGAGCTAACATGGCTGAAACTGAGCTTCTTTCCTCCTAAACCTTTTGCACTCCCCCCATTCTCTATTCCTGTCAGCCACACACATCACTATTCTCTTTTCATCCCAGCCCCTAGCTGGGGGATCTTCTTTGACACTTGACTTTGCATGTCCAGGCTGGAAGACTCCTGCATCTCCTTCCTCTCACAACACAGCAAAAATCTGTCCTTTTCCTCACTCTCCTTCCATATACACATTTTGTTCTTAACCTTGTAATATTTAGTAGCACTTGGTGCTGAGCTGCCTGTTTGTGATGGAGATCTTCTTGGAGGACTAGAGAACATGGGCAGGAATGTTTTAAGTCTTTTAATGAGGGGATAGATATGCTGAATTTTTTCAGTACGGGAGCCCTATTCAGTATTGAGCATTTGCTGTTTAGCAAAAACACAAAATAATGTTTAATTAGTCCAACTAAATTTCTCTTAGCCTTGCTCAGATTTCGTTTTCTAGGATTGTTATAATCCAGTGAGTCCTCTTGGGGGGAAGGCGGGGGGGGGAAACCAAAAAAACCAAGGCATGTAGAACTGATATTTCTAGTGAGGAAAATTAAAATCTCTCCTACCCCATCCAACTTTATAGTAGACAGACCATTTAGGTCTCCTTGATACATCAGAAGAATAAAGGCTGCAAACGTTTTCTCCCTTTGCATATAATTTAAAGTGAAAGGAAAGCAGGGACTTATCTGTAATTACAGTGCAGTTCACGTGAGCACATGCACCATGAACATTTTTTGCCTAGTTTTGCATTTTGGCCTAGTAACATAAGGATATTCAAAGTTCCTGTATACGGTACTATTCTTACTCATCAGAAACATGAGCAAGGTACCCAAACAAGTGTATAACCCAGCTTGCTTTGGCAAACCCAGAGCAAGACTTTGACATAAGTGGAGTGCTTAGACTATAAAATTACTTGTCTACACTTGCCCTACATGCCATGCATATGTAGCTACATACTGAATTGAAAAGCTGTGTCCATACTGCGGTGCGTAGCCACATGTGAGAGTGAAAGGCTCGGCAGCAGGGAAATGCCCTGGCAGCAGGAAGCTGCCAAGCCCTTTACTTGCTGCTAGAGCCTTCTTCTGCAGCATCTTGTGGCAGTGAACGTCTCCAGCAGCCAGGAACTGCCAGAGCCTTTCACTGTGGCAAGGAAAGGCTCTGGCAGCAGAGAGGCAGTGGGAAACTAATAGCAGTGTAGATGTGTTAGGCAATTCTTGGGCATGCAGAAAGCCACATAGGGTACATATGCACAGGATTCAGGTGCGTCTTTACTCACCTAATCCGTGCCTCACTGTTTACGTTATTTATATCTTATCCCAGGGGTGCATGCAGTGTCTGTACTCCACACTGCCATAAGTGTAGACAAGGCATAGATTTGTATTACTATAGCACCTAGAAGCCTCAGTTAACAGACCAGGACCCCATTATGCTAGGCTTAGCACAGGCCAGCTAACTTTCTCTGTTTGTTGCATTGCAGGTTTCCTAGTGCTAGAGAACCTCCTCAATGCTAGCTGGCTTTAAAGTATAGCTCATTTAAGCTGTTTTGGTACTGTTTTGGTACTGGAGAGACTTAAGGAAGTGGAGAGAGAATGCTGACCCTGCAGTGTCTAACATCTGCACTCCACAATGTTGACTTCAATTCTATGAGGCTGGCTTCTTGGATTTGTATTTGTTTCTGAAGATTGAGTCCCCTGAAATGTAATAATTTCTGCAGCTATTAAACTAGTTTTCTTGGGCAGCTGGTTGGTATTTTAGGTCTCTCAAAATCATACCTTTCCATTGCCCGTTGCTGATTAGAGGCATACAAATACCCCAAATGTGGATTACGTTTTTCTCTCTCTCATTCCTGTCCCTTCCTTCCACAGTATATTCAGATGCAGCTTCTGGTAGATGATGGTCAAACATTTTAAAATGTTTTAAAAAAAATAAAATATTTAGAACAGCGTATAAGCCCTTCTGGAGAGGGTGGAATTTCACCATATTCTACTCTTTATACTGTTTTAGTTGAATTTTCTCTTAGTAGTCTGAGGGACTGCAGACATGCTCTTGCTTGAAAACTAAAAATTTGTCACCCCTTGCTTGTAAATTTATCTTCTGAGACATGTCCAGCAGGCCTTTGGTTTAGGATGATGCTGGCTAGAGGCAGTTCTGGATAAGTATTTGGGACCCGTTGGAAAGTGTAGATAACTAACCATAAGTGGTATGTGTGTAGTATTTTTGAGTTTTACCATGAGTTCATCCTGGCAGGTTGGATTCATGGTGTTAAAGGGTCTTCTGACCCTGCTTTGCCGCTAAAGCCTTAAAGGGGAGAGACCTGCCCTCTACTGGGGTCTGAGAGACAAATCTAGGAGAAGAGAAGTTTAAAGTTAAGGGGACCTAGACTACACAACAGTATCTTTTTTAAAGTATAGCTTTCAGTTTAAATATATGTGTACCGAAAAGAATCTTGTGCTTAATATGGTTATAAATGTGTTCAGTGGTGTTGCTCCATCATTATCTAATACTGTTTTTTCCAGAAGGGCTAACTAGTAAAAGAAAATGAAGCTGTGCAAATAATAATAATAAGAGATTATACCAATCTCCTAGAACTGGAGGGGACCTTGAAAGGTCATCAAGTCCAGCCCCCTGCCTTCACTAGCAGGACCAATTTTTGCCCCAGATCCCTAAGTGGCCCCCTCAAGGATTGAATTCACAACCCTGGGTTTAGCAGGCCAGTGCTCAAACCACTGAGCTATCCCTTCCCCCCAAAGCTTCTCCTGCAGTTGGCTAAAAGAATGTCACACACAGCCATACTGAAGTGAATTGCAAAGGGAGACAAAGTAGTTCCAAGATTTCAGTAACTTGACTTAATGATTCTGAAACACTGCTATATTATAGTTTTTCATGTATTACAGAATATACCCTTTATGGAGAGAATTATGGTAGTAAAATGTGAAACCCACATACTAGTACATGATGCACAAAGAATATTTAAGGAAGTCAATGTGACTTTACAGATGCATGCATGCTTTCAAAACTATTTGCCAATGAACTTTAATAACATCTTTCAGAGGCTAAGGATTAAAAGGTAATGCTGTCTTTTTATACCTTTGAGCAAGTTGTAAATTTGAGCTTACTCTTAGTATTGCGCTTCTCACTTAAACTATACTGTCCTGAAAACCAGCTAGGTAGTGGATGTAACATCGGATTAATGTGCCTGGAAAAACAAAACTGAAAATTGAGATTGATTGAATTGAACATGGACATTTCATAATACAATATAAGGATTGTTTTGGACTTGCTCTTGAAGGAAGGACTTACTGTATTCATTTTACTAGAAACCATATACCAACCTGAAGAAATTACTGCCATCAAACTTTGCTGTACTGATACTGAGTGTAGTGATTTTGCAGATTATGTTATTTCTTGATCTAAGGTTACCTACCAAAAGAATGTGTAGCTATTGGATTGTTAGTCTTTTTATTAAGAATAGAAGAACGGCCATACTGGGTCAGACCAAAGGTCCATCTAGTCCAGTGTCCTGTCTTCCAACAGGGGCCAATGCCAGGTGCCCCAGAGGGAATGAACAGAACAGGTAAGCATCAAGTGATTCATTCCCTGTCGCTCATTCCCAGTCTCTGGCACACAGAGGCTAGGGACACCATCCCTGCCATCCTGGCTAATAGACATTGATGGACCTATCCTCCATGAATTTATCTAGTTCTTTTTTGAACCCTGTTAAAGTCTTGGCCTTCACAACATCCTCTGGCAAAGAGTTCCATGGGTTGCATTGTGTGAAGAAATACTTCATTTGTTTTAAACCTGCTCCCTATTAATTTCATTTGGTGACCCCTAGTTCTTGTGTTATGAGAAGGAGTAAAATAAAACTTCCTTATTTACTTTCTCAGCACCAGTCATGATTTTATAGACCTCAATCATATCCCCCCTTAGTTGTTTCTTTTCCAAGATGAAAAGTCCCAGTCTTATTAATCTCTCCCCATACCGAAGCCGTTCCATACCCCTAATCATTTTGTTGCCCTTTTCTGAACCTTTTCCAATTCTAATATATCTTTTTTTGAGATGAACGACCACATCTGCACTCAGTGTTCAAGCGGTGGTTATACCACGGATTTATACAGAGGCAATATGTTATTGTTATGGCAGAAGGGGCAGGCAAAATAAAGTGTTCTAACTTTGATTTTTGCTAGTGGACCATTTTAAATGGAGGGCTCTGCATGATCTCTTGCTCCTGTCACCTTTTCCATGGATCCTCCTTGTATCTAGTTCACTTGGATCTTCATCTGTGGAGTTTGGTACCTGGCAGGGACAGACGATTCAGACGGTGGCTGCCTTGTGAAGAGAGGTGGAAGTGACAGAATTAGATGTGTCCATGAATGGTGGTCATGAGTAGGGATTGAGGGAGTGAAGGAAGATGGGCTTCTAGTGATGGGGAAGCTTGACTTTGTGGCACAAGGAGTAAGAAGCTGTTTCCCAGAACCCAGATATTGATACTTTGAAGATCGGCTGTACAAGGTGCTGAGTGGTGATAGAGAGGGGACAGAGTTCCCCTATTCTCTGCCTACAGAGCTTGAGCCCTAAATGCTTGTCTTGTCAGTGAAATGGCAAGAATGTGGTTTTTTTGTTTGTTTGTTAGTGTGGTTTGTCACTAGTTTGCAGTGCCACTGAGGCCAAAGTAACTCAAAGCTCTAGCAGTGGGAGATGTTTGAGGACTAGAATGTTTGGGAAGGATGGGTTTTTAATTCTTCAATTATGTGGGGGAGAACAACTGCTGTATTACGTAATTTTTTGGGGGGGTAAAAGGTGCCTAGATTATGGGGCAGATTTTCTGTGTGGATATATATATACGGAAGAATAGAGAAATCATTGGTAACTCTCCTCCTCAGAGTGGCTGGGTATTGGTGCTGGAAGAGATGTTCTGCTCCTGGCCTAACAGCTTCCTCAGGCCATCATTTCCAGCTGTCTGTGTATTTATAAGATGCCTCTCACCTTGGTATCCATTCACTGAATTGATTGGAGCAGTGGCGGAGTCCACTTGTTGTTGCCTTTGGGTTATTTTCCCTGAGTGGACTCTGCTATTTGGGGAGATCAAGAATTGTGGAGTTTTTGGAAAAAAGTGAAATCTGTGGAGTTGGGTGGGAGATTTAAAGCCATGAATATAGGTGCAAATAACTATATAGCACCTTCCTTTCAAGGAGGTTTTCCAGAGAACTGCATACTTGTTCTGTTAGGATCACTCGTTAAGCACTGAAATGTAGCGATCTCTAGGTTTGGAATGTAGCAGTGATTGCACATTAGCAATGCCACACAAGTCTCTGTGTTGTAAAGAAGAGGAAGTGGGTGGGGGAGAACTTCCTCAATTGAAATTACAGGGAGCATTTTAAATAGGTAATATGTTTACGCAGATTGAGTTTGTTCAGTAAATTGGGGCAACAGGTTAACATGGGTGAAAAAATTTAGCTACTAGAGAGGCAGATGTGGCTTTCACATGGGCATCTTCTCGTGATTCCTCTGTCATAGCACCCATAATCTGTTTCAGGGCACTGCTGAACCATTCCATGCATTTGCTGCTAAATTCCTAAAGAAAACATAACCCATGAACTGGTGAAAGTTGCAGGCCAGCCTCCCAATTTAAATTTGATAAACTGATTTCATGTCAACCAAACTTTGTCCGTTTCCCTTCTCAGCTGATAGCTTCCACTTGCCTTCACTGTCATCTACAGATGTGCCTGTCACCAGTTCCATATTTTTGGGCAAGGTATAATTCTCCTATTGAAATCACTGTCTCAGTGCCATCTCTAAAATCCTCATCTTCAATATTTACCATTCCCTGTTTGTGTAATGCAACTTGCTTCCATAAGACCTCCCCAAATTTCAGTGCTTCATGAAGTCTAGAGAGTTGTCTGGTTCTGTCACATGCAAAGTAGCCCGATAACATCTCTCTCTACCTCAAACATCTATCTCCATTTGCTCTCTGTTCTTTCTAGTGTCCAGTTCAAATTGTTCTCAAAATTGTTTAACTCAGTGACCTTTACTCCAACTGACCGTACATATGTCTCCTGCCTTTACTCTCTCCTCTCTTCTTGGCTAGCAATGACTGACGGCTCTCTTCCTCCACACATTTTTAATTACTAGATCTCTTGCACCTGATCAGTTTGCTGTATCATTTCAAATCATAGCTGAGAATGAAGTGTGTGTGTGTGTGTGTAGTATTTCCCCTCGCACTTACCTTTTAATTTTTATCGTACTGCTATTTTCTCTGTAGTTATTTAATTCTGCAGAGTGACGTAGAATGTAAGTTTATATGAAAGATGCAATGCAGAATAAAGCATCAATTTTATTATTAATAATTGACTTAGGAATAGACAGTTGCAAAGCAAGATTTCCGAGTCTGACCAATTAATGTAAAAAAAAAAGGATATTCTGCTCTAGGTAGTGGGCACAGTGACTTAAAAAGGTCGGTGTAATACTCCCACAGCTATTTCACTCCAAGTATTGAAAATTGGATAATACCAGGAACCATTCCAGCATATAAGATTTTTCAACTTAATTCATACTTGTCTATAAGGCTATAATACTGTAAAGCACACTCATGCTGCGACGAGTGACATTGATGTGCAATGCTGGTGTATTCTTAGTAAATTGAACTGGCTGGGGAGACCAACTTCTGTATTTTTCAATAACTACAGTTTATGGTGTCCTTAGTTCTTGACAGACATGCATGTAAATTCACTCTTTAATTTTTAAAAGTTTGTGTAAGAATATCCCTATAAACAATTTGTTTTAAAAAGTCTGGCTGTTTAAAAACCATGATCTTTATCGCTATCTCCCTGCTCCTCACCCAGTGGCTTTTTAGTCAACCACACTTTAAAAATAGTTCTCAAAAACCCATCTGTCCTCCTCAATGTGATGCACAAAAAACCCCCCTCAGCAACAGAACATAGCATCTTAGCAGGCCACAATACCAGGAAGCTCTTTACGCCTCATGCAGCTGTCTTTGTCCGCTTTAGATCAACTGTGTTTATGTTTTGTGGGTGAAAATTGGAGTAGTACTAAACAAGGCAGAAGCAAACTACAAAACAATAGATAAAAGCAAAGGTTGCTGCAGGCAAGGCAGGGAGAGTAAGTACTGATGTGAAGTCCTTTAACCCTAGGCGAAGAAATAAACAGCTCAAATGGAAAATTGAGGGTTTATCCAAGCAGCCACACCCTTCGCATTAAAGCCAGTTTATTTTCTCTGTAGCATTTACCAAGGGTTACTTTTTTGTCTAACCAACCACAGTATTTTTCTCATGGAAACGGGAGTTGGATTAGAAGATTGTGAAGGGAGGGTTCCACAAGAGGATAGCTGTCCTTAAGAAGTTGTCAAGAAAAGGCAAAAGTTAAACAATCTGTCAGCGAGGTTAGTGTAGTTCATGCTGAAGCAACTGACCTCCTGAAGGCAGCTGCCATTAGGTACTTTCTCCATCTGCATGACGCTTTTCTAAAGAACATTTCTTTTATTCCTTAAATATAAAACTGTTGTAGGCTTTTGTGCTTTAAAAATAGAAGCACTTAGTTTTTCCTTTGATTCATAATATAGCTATGGATTTTGATTTGGGATTTAGCAGTCATCTCTGCCTGGTGTTCCTTCACCTTCCTCAGCATTCTTGGAAAAGGACAAAAGTCCCATTCAAACACCTGTGTGCTTTGGTATCAAGGGAAGTCAGTGCTGCCAGAGTGGAGCATATCTGCTGAAACATGAAATAATTCAGGCTCTGTTTGATGGGAATCAGTTGGTATCAGTTGAACTCACCTGCAGCCTTGTTGCTCTTCTATAAAAAGACCACCCGGAGTGACAACAGGTGAACTCTTCCAATTAGCCTGTGCAGAGAGATTCTGAAAATAGAAATGGATTTGGTCTCCTTTTGGCTTTATATATGTCTCTGTATCTGAACTGTTGCACAGGACAAAAACTTGTGAAGAAGCAGGGCTTCCCATGGCCACAAGTTGGGTCAATGATCGAGCAAACTGATGCTGTCTGTTCAGAAGGGGATCATGTCCTCTTGCCCAAGAGGGGGAGCCCAAGTAAGTGCCCCATCCTGAGAGACTGACGTGTAAGAACATAGGAGAATAAGAACAGTCATGCTGGGTCAGACCAATGGTCCATCTAGGCCAATATCACATCCTCTGACAGATGTTTCAGAGGGAATGAACAGAACAAGGCAGTTATTGAGTGACCCATTCTTTATTGTCCAGTCCCAGTTTCTGATAGTCAGAGGTTTAGGGACACCCAGAGCGTTGAGTTGCATCTTGGCTAATAACCACTGATGGACCTATCCTGTATGAACTTATCTAATTCTTTTTTGAACCCTGTTATACTTTTGGTCTTCACAGCATCCCCAGCAACAAGTTACATAGGTAGACTGCGTATTATTTAAAGAAACACTTACTTTTGTTTGTTTTAAACCTGCTTCCTATTAATTTCATTGGGTGACTCCTAATTCTTGTATTATGTGAAGGGGTAAATAACACTTCCTTATTCACTTTCTCCACAAGATTCATGATTTTATAGACTTGTATCACATCCCCCTCTTTTTTAAACTGAAGTCCCAGTCTTTTTAATCTCTCCTCATATGGAAGCTTTTTCATAACCCTAATAATTTTTTTTGCCCTTCTCTACACCTTTTCCAATTCTAAGATATTTTTTGACTTGGGGTGACTGTGGGCATGGATTTATATAGTGGCATTGTAATATTTTCTGGCTTACTGTCTATCTTGTTCCTAATGTTCTGCTTTTTTTACTACTGTACATTGAGCAGATGTTTTCAGAGAACTATTCCTCTGACTCCAAAATCTTTCTAGTCATAACAGCTAATTTAGACCCCATCATTTTGTGTGTATAGTTGAGATTATTTTCCAATGTGCATTATTTTGCATTTATCAGTGTTGAATTTTGTCTGCCGTTTCATTGTCCAGTCACCCAGTTTAGTGAGATCCCTTTAACTCTTTGCAGTCAGCTTTGGACTTAAGTATCTTGAGTAATTTAGTGTTGTGTGCAAACCTTGTCGCCTCACTGTTCACCCCTTGTTTCAGATCACTTATGAATATGTTGAACGGCACAGGTCCCAGTACAAATCCTTGGGGGGGGGGGCTGTTATTTACCTCTCTCCATTGAGAAAACTTGCCATTTATTCTACACCTCATTTCATGTCTTTTAACCAGTTACTGGTCCATGAGAGGACCTTACTTTTTATCTCATGACGGCTTCTTTTGCTTAAGAGCCTTTGGTGAGGAACCTTATCTGAAAGTTGAAGTACACTATATTGACTGGATCACTCTTATCCATGAATTCCCTCCCACCCCCCAAAGAGTTCTTATAGATTAGTGAGGCATGATTTTCCTTTACAAAAGCCACATTAACTCTTCCTATAGTTTAAGCAATCTCCTGGTACTTGAGTTAGGCCCATAATAGTCAGATCGACTCTGGAGCCTTTTTTAAAAATTGGTTTCACGTTAGCTATCTGCCAGTCAGCTGGTACAGAAGCTGATTTAAGCCATAGGTTACATGCCACAGTTCTGCAATTTGAGTTCCTTCAGAACTCTTGGATGAATGTCATCTGGTCCTGGTGACTCATTACTGTTTAATTTATCAATTTGTTCCAAAATGTTCTCTATTAACACAGACTGGGACATTTTCTCAGATTTATCACCTAAAAAGAGAGGCTCAGGTGTGGGAATCTCCCTTGTGTGCTGTTCAGTGAAGACCAATGCAAAGAATTCATTTAGCTTCTCTGCAATGGCTTTGTCTTCCTTGAGTGGTCTTTTAACACCTTGATCATCTACTGCCCCACTGATGATTTGGTAGGCTACCTGCTTCAGATGTACTTAAAAAAAATTTTTTTTCCTGTTTAGTTTCACCCTTGGCTTGCCAGAGTTTATGCTCCTTCCTATTTTTCTCTGTAGGAGTTGAGTTCCAATTTTTAAAGGATGTATTTTGGCCTCTTTTACTTTGTGTAGCCCTGGTGTCATATTTTTGATCCTCTTACTGTTTTTGAATTTTGGGTATATTTGTAGCTTGAATCTGTATTATGGTACTGTTTAAAAGTTTTCCTGCAGCTTGCAGGCATTTCACTCTTGTGAACTGTTCTTTTTTTAATTTTTGTGTATTTATCTTCCTCTTTTTTTTGGTGTAGTTCCCCTTTTTGAAGTTAAATGCTACCGTGATGGGTTTCTTTGCTATTTCCCCCCTTGCAAGTCTGTTAAATTTAATTACATTATGGTCGTTGTTGCTGAGCAGTTTGGCTATGTTCAATTCTTAGACCAGATCCTGTGCTCCACTGAGGATTAAATCAAGAATTGCCTCTCACATTGTGGGTTCCAGGACTGGGTGCTCCAGGCATCAGTCATTCATGGTGTGCAGAAATTTTATCTCTGCATCACATCCAAAACGTCTGTTAGTCTATAAGGTGCCACAGGACTCTTTGCTGCGATCCTGCAGAGGTGACACGTACCCAGTCAAAATAGGGATAGTTGAAATTCCCATACTGTTGTTGTGCTTTTTGCTTTTGTAGGCTCTAATTTCCCTGAGCATTTCACAGTGATTTCAACATCCTGGTCAGATTAAGTATATTCTGATAGCTATACTCTTATTGAAACATGACATTTATATAATAGAGATTCTATGGTACAGTTTGATTTTTATGAAATTCATAGAATATCAGGGTTGGAAGGGACTTTAGGGAGGGTCATCTAGTCTAACCCCCTGCTCAAAGCAGGACCAATCCCTAGATAGATTTTTTTTCCCCCAAATCCCTAAATGGCCCCCTCAAGGATTGAATTCATAACCCTGGGTTTAGCAGGCCAATGCTCAAACTACTGAGCTATCCCCCGCTTCTTTCACATACAGTGGTAGTGCTCCACCCACAAGACCTACTGTCATTCCTACATATTTTGTATCCCGATATTACTGTGTCCCATAGATTATCATCATTCCACTAAGTTTCTGTGATTCCTGTTATATCAATATCCTCATTTAATGCCAGGCACTAAAGTTAATCCATCTTAGACTTGTAGCATTTGTATGCAAGCACTAATACAATTTGTCAATATTTAGTTATCTGCCTTCATGTGATGTTATTGAATGGGACTCTTTTTTTGGTTTGTTTTTTCCATTTGTCTATTTCTCTTCAGTTTCTGCCTGTATTTTATCAACTTCTATCCCCTCCTCTTTACTAGGATATACAGTATCCCCTTTAATAAATCCTCCCCTAACAGGCGTCCCTGTCTGAACCATGTGCACCTTCACCCCTGTTGGCTTTCCCCCAGTCCTCAGTTTAAAAACCTTTCTTCCACCTTTTTAATTTTACAGTTCAGCAATCTGATTCTGTTGGTTTAGTTGGAGCCCATCTTTCCTGTGTGGGCTCCTCCTTTCCCTAAACCTTTCCCAGTTCCTAATGAACCTAAATCTTTTCTCCAAACACCATTCTTTCATCTATATTAAAAGGAACCACGAAAGCGTAGGGAAGGGGAAAGTCACCGTGATGCGTGGCAAATGAGGAACTATAATAGGAGTGATAGAATTCCTTCAGGAAACAGTAACCGTTTGGCCAAAAGTGAAGATTGTAGGGACCGAAGGGGCAGATTCTCTGACAGGCCACGTAGTGGTCCAAAGGATACAGAACTGCTCTGATCAGAGTGAGGGGGACAGCTAAGAGTTGAGACAAAGTTCAGCAAGGCTTTCATTGTTCAGTGTGGAAGAGCCTGAGATGTTTGCTTGTTTCTACAATGAGATATGGCAATTGACCTCAACCCCAGAGGAAAACCTTTCCCTGGATGCAACCTCAGTGATGTCTATGTCTTTGACTCCATTTCTCTTTGTAGGATGTCAGAGCAGGAATTTGCACAGGGAAATTGCTTGCTGGCAATTGCTCCTGTCACAGACCTCCTTTTCTCCCATTCTACATTGTATCTTCTTGCAAAGCCCTGCTGCCTTGTAGTTTGTATCTTTCTCCTGATTTCTTTTCTCCCTCCAGAAGTGTTTGGTCTCAGGGTAAAAATGGGCAGACTGGGCCCTGGTACAAAGGGCTTAAATGAGAGATTCTTTCCCCATGGCCAGATTAAAGGTACCCTCCCTTGGGTACCTCACTGCGTCACAGCCCTGCTGCCCTGCACTGTGTTATTTCCCTCTTGTCCCCTGCTTGGGGTTTTAGTGGTAGAGTGCCCCCATGACGAACTCGTCTTATCGTGAAGAAGGGAGGACTCTACCTGCACCCTTGTGCAGAGGACATACAGCACAAGAGGACTGTGCAGAGTACTCGCCACCTCAGTATAGCTTTGAGGTGTCAGTAGTGAGGTTACAGTCTGGGGTTTGTTTTACAGAGATGTCAGCCTGTTTGGTACCATGGCTCAAACACAACTAAAAATCCTTTAACCTTTTATTAAAGATAAAGAAAAGGAGAAACAGTGTTTGAAATGTCAAGTATAAAGTATCACTTTCATTTTAATAGCATTTCTTGTTCCCTTTCCCCTTAGCTGGAGAGAGTTTTCAGAAGGACAACTCCCTTTGTTTTACAGTCCTAGATGGTATAAAAATGATAATAGTTCCTCTTTTGTGGAAAAGAGACGTTATTTGAGATGGGCTAGAGCTGTTGTTATAGCTGCTGATGTTCAAGTCCGATCCCATTTCATGATAGCTGCTGATTGGGATTCAGCTGAATCTGGTAGACCAGAGGTAGTCAATAGGCGGACCGCATGCCAAATCTGGACTCTCATGTGCTTTTGAACAGACCTTGAAATCTTTTAATGTACTTATCATTTTTTTTAAATTATTTTCTCTGGATTCTGGACCTTGACTATACCTTGACCAAGAACTTTGGACCTTGACAAAAAATAAGACTACCCTTGTGGTAGGGGTCCCGATTCATCTGGATACCTCTCTCTGGCCAGGGCATCTTTCAAGATCACAGGGAATGAAGGCCCGGGCTCCCAGGATATAGTGGTGGTGACAGCCATGATGGTGAAGTTTGCTTCAGTAGCCTCTGTCTGTTCTTCCCCATTGTTCTCCCCCCCACTTCCCCCTGAGTCTTTCTTTAAAGATCCATTAAGGGAACGATGGTTGGAATAGCCTGTGTCTGCATTGTTTTTGCACCAATTAGACCTAATATCCAACAGCAATTTTGGCTCATTAATTTCAGATTTCATATCATCTGTTTTTACCAAGCATGATTTTAACATAGTCCATGAATCATATTAACTTGGCTCTCCATGTTTTGACTAATTTAGTTTTTCTGTCTCTCTTTCATACATGTTCCCACCAGCGTTTATTATTGATTATTGTAATGTTTTATGAACTTTCATATGCTTAGGGTAAACTTGTAGGCCAAATTATCACAACAGCCCTCACCTTAATTTTTCTTGGTTGTACATGTCTGGTAAATGTTTTTAGTACCTAATTACTAGTGACTTTGAAGTATTAAACTAAATGACTGTGGTACACATAAATGAGCAATATACACTGATAGATAGGATCCCACTTTTTAACAATTTTTATGTGCTTATTAACATTCACGTTACGATTTTGCCAAAGGCTTCCCGTACATTATTGCCAATTGTAAGTTTACTATGTACTATTTATGTGTGTAGAATATAACCATTCTCTTGATCATGCATCACAATAAAATAAACCCACGGCTGAAGATGAATTGTATGTTAACAACTAGATTTAATGAGGCAGAACGTGATCTTTTGGTGTCTAGTCATAAGACTTTGAGAGGTGGGAGAAAGCTAACTATTAGTTTCATTTAACTGATATAATGGGATTCAAGATGGACAAATAACTGCTGGTTTATAAAGCACTGGCACACTTTCAAACCCTATCATGTGGGCTTGCCTTCAGACAGGTGAATGTCCATAGAATATAAAAGCATGAGATAGAACTTGTTTGGGATGTTTGTGGTGACTAGCTGTTAATCTTTGGAGTATGTTAACCACACACTTCAATTTGACTAATATCCTCACAAGTGCAACATTGTTTTCCCAGGGTTTATTACATTCCAATTCAAAATTTATAAGAATGTTGAATTAATTATGTAGGTTGACTACTTTAGAAGCTTAACTAAATAGTGCCATTTGTACAGGGCAGATGCAAAAAGCATGTCTACTGATCTACTTCCAGTTTCCCTGTTAAGAACTAGGCTTGTTTACTGTTAAAATTTAATCAAACTTTCTTTTCTTCCTCAGTTTATCAGAGAAGACATGAAATATAAAGATGCTTCCAATAAACACAGCCATCTGCACAGAGAAGACAAACATATCACCATTGAGGATCTGTGGAAACGCTGGAAAACCTCTGAAGGTAGGAGTCAGGAAATATACCATTTCCAGATCCATGTCATGGTTTTTTTAGGTGGCACAGTACTAAATCCAGGCTTGCTTGAAGTAAAGATGATATTGAGATAAATGTGGTTGCAACTATTGGCATTAAATGACATATAGTTAGGGCCTTACCAAATTCATGGTCCATTTTGTTCAATTTCACAATCATGGGATTTAAAAAATCATAAATTTCAGGATTTCAGCTATTTAAATCTGAAATTTTAGTGTTGTAACTGTAGGAGTCCTGACCCAAAAAGGAATCATGGGGGGTTGGCAAGTTTATTGTAAGGGGGGGGTTTGCAGTATTGCTACCTTTGCAACTTCACTGCTGCTAGCGGTGGCAGTCAGAGCTGCCTTCAGATCTGGGCAGCTGGAAAGTGGTGGCTGCTGGCCAGGAGCCCAGCTCTGAAGGCAGAGCCGCCACCAGCAGCAGCACAGAAGAAAGGGTAGCAAGATATGGTATTGCCACCCTTACTGGAACAGAGATGGGTTTAACATTTCAGCCAACTACTGAACGGACCATCCTCAATTAGAACAAGTGCTATTAATCAGAGACCTCAAACACCTATTTAGCACCACCTTGACTCACCACCCTCACTTGAAGAAATAGAAAAGGCAATCACTTTGAGCTCAGGAAAGTCCTCGGGCAGAGATGGAATACCGGCAGAAATATATAAATCTGCAGGTCCAAAAAGTGGTGGTAACACTCCAGAAGATGCTTATTAACATCTGGGACAGTGAAGAAATGCCACAAGACTTCAGAGATGCCACAATTATTCCTTTATTTAAAAATAAAGGCAGCAAAATGGTCTGTGATAACTACCATGGGATATCTCTCCTATTTGTCACTGGAAAAATCTTTGCTTGTGTCCTTTTGAACCGACTGATTTCATCTGTTTCAGAAGCCAATCTACTTGAGACTCAGTGCGTATTCAGACCTGGTTGTAGCACCATAGACATGATTTTCAGTATCAGGCAAATACAAGAAAAAGGTATCAAACAAAACATGAATCTGTTCAGTGTTTTCATCTATCTGACAAAAGCATTTGATACAATCAGTAGAAAAGGATTATGGATGATCCTCAGCAAACTTGGTTGCCCACCAAAACTGGTAAAGATCATTCGTTTATTTCATGAGGGGATGCAAGGTCAAGTACTTTTTAACGGAGATCTCACTGACTTCTTTCCCATTTCAAATGGAGTCAAACAAGGTTGTGTCCTTGCCCCTGTGCTGTTCAACCTCTTCGTCACCCAAGTTCTCAACCATGCTACAGATGGGCTCAACAGACGCATGTACATGAGTAATCTGGATTCAGAGCAGGATAGGGAATTGAAACCACTTTAGTGGCACTGATGGATGATCTCCTCCTGCCAGTGAATAGAGGGCAGTCATTCATTCTCATCTTCCTGGACTCCTTGCAGCTTTCACCTGAGAGAAATGGCAACAGTCCAGGGTAATGTGCTAAAAGGGTATGAGCCCCTCCTAGAGAGAGACAGCCAATTCCCAAGGATGGGAAACTGTACCTCTACCTCAAGCCCCCTCACCTGTAGAATCCCACAAGGATACATTTTTTTCACCAGTCCTATTCAACATCTACATGCAACTACTAGAGGAAGTGATTAGACATGAATTCAAGTGCCGGCATACATAGATGAGACAAAGCTCTGCTTATCCTTCACCACACCACTACTACTAAGATAGCCCAATGCCTGCACGAGACCAGCTCATGGATGAACAGCAGCTGGCTGAAGCTGAACCAGAATAAGAGAGATGATGATGGTGGGCAAAGCATTTTGAGTAATTTGCCACCATTATATGATCTCCTTTGGTTGAAGGTACCACTCATGCCTGATCAATCTGGTCAGTGGTTTAGGAGTAGTCTTGGATTCCTTGTTGATACAAAGCTCTCACATAGCAATGTTCGCAAGTAACACGCCATCATCTCTGATTGGCTTGCACTTAGGAAATTCCCAAGTAGTACAGAATACTCAAGTGTGTCTCTTCAGCAGTGTGGGCTACCGCGAGCACGTCAGATCTGTCCTCCTCTCTCTACACTGGCTTCCCATAGGATATTGAATCAAGTTTAAGGTCTCAGTCTTTATCTTCAAGGCTCTCCATTGCCTGGGCCCGGGATACCTAAAGCCCTGGGATGAAGACCATGGTTGACAGCTTTGTTCCTCTGACACTAGGGAATTCTCTACAATAAGGGTAAATCTCATCTGTGCAGGACAGAGAACTTTCTTGGGGGCTGGTTTGAGACTGTGAAATTACATTACTTACTTTGTCTGGCTTCGTTATGAACTTGCTCAGGAATTTGAAATTTGACATTGGCCAGTAGTAGGCTTGAGCTGATTTATCTGTTTAGTGCAATTGCTGTGTGAATAAGTCTTACCCTCTTTGTCAGCTTTTTTTTCTAGTTGATTCAAGCTGCTGTCGTGTGAGGTCATTGTCATGGAAGAAGAGATCTGTTAGGTAGCTAGCTCCAGTACAAGCAGGTCTCTGAAAATCAGTACAGCAGCCTTGAACTAGACCCTGCTTAATGGGGAGCCAAGTGCAGTGAGTAATGAATCAGGGTGATATGTTTCTGGTAATATGTGCTGGTGAGCAGGCAACCTGTTGCATTATGTAACAGTTGTTGTTCCCTCAGGGCATTGGGCTTCATTCCTAACTATAAGAAACTGCAGCAGTTCTTCTCTCCTTTCTTGATACACAAAGATTACGTCAAGTCTGGCAATATTAGTAGTAGAGCTTTTTTTTAGAGGTTAAATAGGAGGGCTGGTTATATGTCATGATTTGTGATAGGCTGCCTTGCTTTGGACTGGCATTGAACAGCAAATGTTCTTGCGGCAACTGGAAATAAACGACATACCAGAGAGAGATGCTTTGGTTGCCTTTCACATTCTTGATCGATGCCGGTCTTGGGTTTTAAATATCCAGACAGTGGAAATGCACACAAGCCAAACATTGCTAAGGATGCATTACATGACACCGAATTCCATTCCAGACAGAACTAATACAATATTTCAAACACCATTCTTGGGAAGAGGAAACTGAACTATCTTTTGTAATATTAAGCCATTGAATATATGAAATATCAGGGTCACTTAAACTAAATTGTTACTCCATTCAGCTCCCTTTTCTGTCATTTTCTTTGCTCTTGGTCAGAGCCATCCCTAGAGTATGGCAAATTGGGGCAACCACCCTGGGCTCCATGCTTTGGGGGACCCTGCGCTTTGTGAAGAGGCAGGTGGGGAGGTGAGGCGATGGGTGTGGGGGGGGCAAAGAGAAGCCTCCTCTCTCCCCAGTGCCTCCTGCCCATCGGCAGGCCCCACTGATCAGCACCTTCCCCTCCCTCCCAGCACCTACCACCGATCAGCTGTTTTGCTGCATCTAGAGGCACTGTGGGGGAGAGGAGAGGAGCAAGGGCTCAGTGCGATCGGGGGAGGGGGTGGAACCAGGTGGGGCAGGGGTGGGGCCTTGGGGGAAGGAGTGGAATGGGGGTGGGGCCTGGGCGGAGCCAGGGGGAGCACTCCCCAGCAGATAGAAACTTGGCACCTATGTCCAGGGCCCCACCCCCTAGGGATGGCCCTGCTCTTGGTATTAGAACATATGCTAGTAGCAGCAACATGTCCTGTACTGGTGCTCTCTATGGCAGTGCTTGCTAAATGAAAACATGCTCTATAAATTCTACTGAAAGTCCTGTGACATACATGGCTTATGTCAGATAAAGTTCATGTTTCTCTGGTATTCTGCCCAGAGTTTCAGGGAGACATGGGTGGACAGAATTTTATGGCTTCACATGGTTCTGGTGTCATTCTCCTTTTGCTACATACTGACACCATCTGGTTTAGTGTCTTACCCCAGAAAGAAATGGGGGAGAAGGTAAATCCCATGGACCCCGAATAAATAGCTAATGTGACCATAAGAGAAACTTCTTCTAGGCTATGCAAGGGTATCTATAGTAGATAGACTATATAGGAGAACAGTCTGCAATATGATAAAATTGAATTATTTTCCTACACTTAGAATAGGAAACAACTGAATAACTTCAGCTTCTGTGGGGTGGTAACTGTCTGTAAGGGCTGACACTATAATAGCAGCCCCTGTAGTATTATGGCAGGTGATGCAGACCGAGGTGAATTTCAACCAGCATTCACTGTTTGGTTTTCAGTACAGAACTGGATAAGCCCTGTGTGTGTCACTTCTTTTACCCTCTCATGCTCCAATGTACTTGGCCCTCTGTGCTGGGTGAAAACTGTAATTTACAGGAACAGTTTAGAGTGCAGTATGAGGTGCAAGAATGAGCTTGTGTACTCAGCGGCATGTTGACTTGTGTTTCAGCGATGGCGTCACTAGGGCAGTAAGCTTTTTCTCTTATTAATAAATGTTCTCTATCCAAGCATGTTCAGTTATATGAACCTGATCTTGTGTGTGTGCCACACTCCATATGTCGTCTTTGGAGGTATAGCTTGAGGCTCTTCAAGGAAAGGGGTGTTGCCCCAACTGGAAAATCTGTTCTTTACAGCCTGAGCTTGGAATTTTACTGAAGTAGGATTAGTTGTCATGAGTGTCAAACAGGTAATCCCTGCAAAGTCTCCAACAGATTCCACAGAAAATTAATTTTGTGATAAATAGAGCCCTCAGGGTTTTACTGATTAATAAGCTCCTGTTGTGCAACTTACTTTGTGACTTGCCTTAAGTTGCTTGGCATGATGGATAACTCTATAACCTGATTTGGTTTTTGTTGCAGTTTCTGTTTTGTGTCAGACATGCTTCAGAATTCTAAAGGTTGTGAAAGGAATTAGACTTTATCCAGGTCATCCAAGGAATGTAAACTCCATGAACCCCTAATAAATGGCTTATGTGACTATAAGGCAGACTTCTTCTAGATTGTACAAGGTTGATCTATAGTAGATAGACTATATAGGAAATGAATTATGTTTTTTTTTCCTCATTACATAGAATCATAGAATATCAGGGTTGGAAGGGACCTCAGGAGGTCATCTAGTCCAACCCCCTGCTCAAAGCAGGACCCATCCCCAAAGGACTATGGCTTGTTTTCAAAGTTAACCAATGAAGTGGTCAAAATTTCCACTTTCTAGTGTTTTACTCAGAAAGAGAATTTTCTTATTTCATAGGGTTAAAGAAATTATGATTGAAAGAGAGGCCTGCTAACACATTTTAAAAGGTTTTAAACCTGTCTGTGCTAAGTGCTAACATACTTCTAAACACCACTTAAAATATAATACCTAGCACATTTTTTAAATAAAAAATGAATCTTTTTCCTCATCTAGACAAGGCCTATGAGTGCCTGGAGGGTTGAGACGCTAGTAGTCTTTTCTTGTAAGTCTTTCTCCTTCATCCTAAATAAAAACAAGGCCCATTTCCCACTCTGTAAAAAGTAAGAAAAAAATAATCCACGCCAGCGTGCTTGACTTTTTTTTTAGTTCATTATAAAATCAGTTTTCTGTCTTTTCACTATATTCATTCTTCTCCCTTTTCTAAAAGCTGAGTTGTCCATGTCAATTTATGCTGACTAAATGTCTCATTTCCCCATCTCTTATTTCATATGTTCCATGCATGTTTTTTTACCTTATTTCCGCCTAAGTTTTTTTGTTCCTAGTTTTCTATTTGGAAATTGGTCTTAACTTTGAAACTCCAAATGTTAAAAATTGTCAGTCAGCTTAATAATTTTGAAAACTTCTGTCCATCAGAAAACGAGACTGCCAGATGAATAACCTGACTCTTTAAATTTTCCTCTGTTTAAATAATTCAAATGTAGCATCTTTATTACTGCACTCTCTTCGGGTAGTATTTTCCTTTGCACTATATGTTGACCAGTACTGTATGCTGTGTTTCATAGATCGTTCTTCAGTTCTTGACTTCGGTAGCAAGGTAATTTTTCCCCTCTCTGTAAACTGGTTTTCTCTTGATCATGTTCTCCACTCTGGACTGACTTGTTGTTTACTGCTTGTTACGATAAGTAGGCAAACAGCTGTTGAAGCTTTTCCTTCCTAGTAAGAGGAGCTGCTTTAGGTTTCAGTAGGGAATACTAGGCAGTTTTTCCCTTAGCTAACTTAAAATTATTTATGAACTGAAACAAGAGAACTTGCGGAACATGTCAGTGATGTACCCAAAAGTTTAAAAAAACACAGGAGATTCAGGCTTTCAGATTGTTTTATATGAACAACAATTATTTATAGGTAGGGACTACAATTTATAGGTATATGTACTTTCTCTGCTCACCGGGTCCTCTGATTTGGATGTATAGATTATATGTAGCAACAGTCCGGGCTGTGGAGTGGGAAGATTTGAATGAGTGGACTTCTGTGCCTAGAACCTTGCATTTAAAGTTGCATCTGCCAAGCCAGATTGTCTAATCTGTTGTGCATAGAGAAAGTGTGTAGTGACCTCTGTGTGGCAGTCCCTACTGATCTCTGAAGTGCCGACACTTGTAGACCCAGATGTGGCTAGGGCCCTTTCAGATTGGGGTTGGCACTAATGTGGGCAAACTAACTTCATAGAATGCATTTTGAGACCCACCAGGGTGATGAAAAGATCTAGAAGTCTTTTCTCACTTTAGAGTCCTTCCTAACAGGCAGAGAGAGCTTGGAGTTCCTGATTTAATGACAAGGGGGCTACTGTCAGGAATTTTTTCAGTAAAGCACCGCTCAACAGAAATTGCTTTCCTCCCCTTGGATCAACAAGATATTTGTCTGATCTGCAGGCCTAACTCAATTTCTAAGTGGAATTTATTACTGAGATAATTTTTGAAGCAAGAAGAATTCATAATGTATTGATTTATTTGTAAGATTTGTTGTTATTAATCTACTTATTCTCAGAGCAGTGGTTCTTAACCGGGGTCCAGGGCCTCCTGGGGTGGAGGGGCGCCGTGAGCAGGTTTCAGGGAGTCCACCCATCAGGACCAGCACTTGACTTGCTGGGGCCCAGGGCAGAAAGCCAAAGCCCCACCGAATGGGGCTGAAGCCCAGGGCTCTGAGCCCCGCCACCTGTGGCTGAAGCCAAAGCCTGAGCAATGTAACTTTGCAGGGGCTCCTTTGGCATGGGGCCCCAGCAACTGCCCTGCTTGCTCCCCCTAATGCAAGCCCTAGATTTTGTATGCAGAAAACCAGTTATTTTGGCTCAGGTGGGCCATGGAGTTTTCATAACATGTTGGGGGGCCTCAAAATAAAAGGTTGAGAATCCCTGCTCAGAGCATTAGATGAGTGAATTTTTTGAAAATGTACATAAGCATTTGTTTCCTGAAATGTAACAAGAAAAATGTAACCCAGTTAGCATTGAGAAGGGTGTACTGGTAGCCCAAGCTCCATACAGTATGTAGGGTGGAGTTAAAATTGCCGCAAGGACCCACTGAAAATACCCCATCCACCACCAAAGCCAACTTTCAAAGGTTTTCCTCCACTCCAACAAAAAAAAAAGAAAGAAAAGAAAAAGTGCCTGGGAGATAACTAAAGACAAATGACTACCACAGTGGGGTCTTGATCTCTGACAGTAACCTAAATTTGCGCTAGTTCAAAGCAAGAGGAAGGGTGAATTCTGAAGAGTAGGGCAACCACAAACAAAGCCCACTCAGCAGCCCCCTCCATTTTAAAGATGAGAAAGCTCTGTCATAAGCCCCCGTGCTGATCCCCGTGGTGGCAGTCTCACACTGCAAGAATGGTGATCTCTCAAATGGGCAGCTCCGAAACCATGTAGGGCTCCATGTCCGGAGCAGCCCCTCCCCCCCTCATATTTCTCCTGGGGACCCAGAGGCAGACAATACAGACTAATGAACGCTGATGTCATGTGCTAACAACAGGGGTAGGTATGTTCTGTTCCAGCTTGGATTTTTTTTCAGATGGACATTGGTGGGTGGCCAAATCCGAGTCCTCCAAACGTCCCTCTGGAGTGCCGAGCCTCTGGTCCATTGAACACTGATCCCTACTCCCAAGGGGATAGTACACACTAGCTTACTAGATTCAGCTCAAGATTACCACGCTGTTTAACACACAGCACTTAGATTTGTAGTGAAAACAAGAATAAGTTTACTGTCATTTGAAATCTGTTATTTGATAAGTAAGCAAGCATATTGGAAACGGTTATATAAAAAACAAAATTATCACATGCTTTCTAGAGCAGTCATTTTCAACCTGTGGTCCGTGGATCCCTGGACAGTCTGCAGACTACCTAAGATTTTCCAAAGGGGTCTGCACCTTTATTTGAATATTTTTAGGGGCCCACAAATGAAAATAGGTTGAAAACCACTATTCTAGAGCCTAAACTTAACTCACAAGACACTTCCCTGTCTTGTACAGGATTGCTGACCCCAAGTTCTTAGCCACCCTGGTTGAAAACATTGGGAAAAGCTCCTCCTTTCATAAGATCAAGCCCACTGGCAGTTTGTCTTCCCAAACTGAGGAATCCCCAGTGTACCCCCATACCCGCAAAGATTCATTGTCTTTATTTGTAAATAGAATGGCTCTTGCTGGTTTTGTTTTTTCTGGTAGCATTCTCAAAATTTCTTTATTAGCATGTGACTCAGTATGCAAATAGTAAGATACGCAATGGTCAACGGATGGATAAATGTCTCCCACCTTCTGTCTGGAGAAGTCTTTCTCAATGCTCGCTGCCTCTGACTTGCCTTTAGCTACAAGGCTTTAAGAACATAATTTTCAGTGTACGTACATAACTCCTACATATTATGTGCATATATATTTTTGAAATAATTATGATGACCATTGTGACACAGGTTTTCATAGACACCTTACATGACCACTTTTGGATTTCAGGGATCCCTGAAATCTTATGTCCCCTGTGCCCTCTGCCAGTGGGCATCATGAGATTCTTGGGTCACACTCTCATCTGTTCTTATCTGTGAGTGAGGAAGTACCAAGGCAGAAGTGCCCTGTGCTGAATTTTCTTCAGCTGCATTCAGGACTTTAGCTATGGGAGCATCCCAGCTGATGATTCCATGACTGGGTGTAGGAGGATGGGGCATGACAGTGGTCTGTGAAGTAGCTGGGTTCCAGGATATAGATGGTATCCGATATCTTAAAGTGAACTTCTAATCTGAGTGACTGTTTAAAAATGGATGTTCATTGACTCATTGATTGGCATATCATAATATGTTCAGTTTACAGATATGAGATTTTTTTCCTAACTGCTAGCCCTGTAAACTCAAACTGGGCTCTGAAAGTCATGCTTGGTGCTTTCCATCTGGCACCCAGTCACTGTTTTGCAGGCCACATTATACTCAGCTATAATGGTACAAGCCTACAGAAGACCATGGGTTTGCACAGGTGCCTTCAGTGGATGATTCGGCCTGCCGAGTCTTCCTTTCTGGTGGTGATGGGTGAGATGGGAAGAATTCTGACTCTGAGCCCATGCTGAACTTGTGGGGATGGCATTTAAGAAACAATCTCTTCACTTGCAAATTTGATCGGAAGTCAGTTGGACACAATGAATATTAAACCACACAATGCCATGTTACAAAGGCACTTTTCAGGGTCAAACAGTTTTATACCCTGTATCAGAGGGGTAGCCGTGTTAGTCTGGATCTGTAAAAGCAGCAAAGAATCCTGTGGCACCTTATAGACTAACTGACGTTTTGCAGCATGAGCTTTCGTGGGTGAATACCCACTTCTTCGGATGCAAGCCGAAGAAGTGGGTATTCACCCACGAAAGCTCATGCTGCAAAACGTCAGTTAGTCTATAAGGTGCCACAGGATTCTTTGCTGCTTTTATACCCTGAAGTATTTTAGCAGCCAGTGCAGAGTACGGAGTGCTGCTATTAATGGTCAGAGCAATCTGCCCACTTATGATTTGATAAAGTCTTAAACTGATTGAGTTTGGTTCGCAGTCTCAGAAGTATTTCAGAAAATGCATGCTTTTTTAAACTTGTTTAAAGCTTTTAAAGATTATATTTTTTTGAAATCTTCAAGATCGCAAGGCTAGCAAGGACAAGAAAATAACCACACCCGTGATACAGCAGAGATGATGTAACTATCAGGACAGATCTGCACTGGGAAATTTCTTTGTTTTCTGGCAAAGATGCAGCAGCTCCGGTACTACCCAATAGTGTAAGTGCTGCTTAGATGACACAGAGGTAAAAAGTGTCTGCTCTTGGTTTACACAAGTGGTTATGCTATTGGTGGTGCTTGTACAGCTACCTGCGCTATTGCTGGGAAATGGGTCACAGATTTCCTAATCGAGTAGAACCCTCCCTGTAAGTGAACCTGCCCTACAGTGAGATTTCCCTGCTTGATTTCCTACAAAAGGAACATCACTCCATGTTGGGTGTTAATATCAATAGTTAGCTTGACTGTCAGTAACTGTTATGTATATCTCATTTGTTACATAGTAATGATTTTTGGCCATTCATTAGGACTGAAAAGGAGAGCAGATTTGAGAGTGTGAGAGAACCATCATATGAATGTTACGGTTTGGTTGGTCCAGGCTATGAATGGAAAAAGCATACTGGAATATATATAAATGATAGAACTCCCAGAAGTTCAAAGATGTTTTGGAATGTGTATGAGGGGCCCTTCAAATTTGATCTGTATTTATCTGGATCCAGTTATCTTACATCTAATCAAAATGTTCTTGACCTTTATCTTCTGATAAGGGTTCGACTGGAGTATTGTGCCTGGCTCTGAGTGCCACACTTCATGAAAGATGTGGATAAATTGGAGAAAGTCCAGAGGAGAGCAACAAAAATGATTAATGATCTAGAAAACATGACCTATTAGGGAAGACTGAAAAAGAAGGGTTTGTTTAGTCTAGAGAAAAGATGGAAGGGAACATAATAAGCAGGATTGTCGCTAGGAGAGGTGCGGGGCCCGGGGTGGAAGTGACGAATCCATCCGTCACTTCTGAGACCGACCCGTCACTTCCAGGACTGACCACGCCAGCCAATCACACCGGCCCACGGGGTCCCCCAAAGCACGGGGCTCAGAGCAGCTGCCCAGATTCGTGGTACCCAAGGGATGGCTCTGATAAGTTTTGCAAGTACATAAAAGGTTGTTACACAGAAGAGGGTGAAAAATTGTTTTAATCTCTATGGATAGGACAAGAATCAATGGGCTTAAATTGCAGCAAGGGAGGGTTAGCTTGGAAATTAAGAAAAACTTCCTAATTGTCAGGGTAGTTAAGCACTGGAACAAATTGCTTCAGGAGGATATGGAATGTCTGTCACTGGAGGCTTTTGAGAACAGGTTGGGCAAACACCTGTCAGGAATGGTCTAGTTATTACTTAGTCCTGCATAGTGTGCAGGGGACTTGACTAGATGACCTACAGAGGTCCCTTCCAGTCCCACACTTCTATTAGTCACAAATTGTTGCATTCTTCAAAAATAAAATGCTATTTCTCTGGATCAGAGTTCAGGCCATTCAGATGAGATTTGTAGATAATACAATATTTTTAGAATGTCTTCATGTTCCATCAAGCATTCCCACAGGAAACAGCTCCTACACCTCTTAGAGTTCATTGTCCTTATCGAGTGGTGATGTATCCTGAAGGTCATCTTATTTTTAATCATAAGATCAAATAACTTTTTTTTTGGCAGCTCTTCCTATGTTTGACTCTGTTGCACAGAATAGGGTTTACTAGAGATTTCTGTAAATTGAGATTCTTCCAGTTATCTGTTACAAAGTATATTGTCATGGATTTTAACAAGCACTGCATTCTATTTCCTTGCAATGAGGAGACTTTTGTCATTTCATTATAAAAGGTCTCGGGGTGTAAGTGGGTCTTGCCCAGGGTGAAAGTAAGTTAAAGGACTTATCGGTAGCCAGAGTCCTGAGCAGGGGTGTGGCCTCAACAGGAAGAGGTGTGGCCTCAACCGGAAGAGGTGTGGGAGCTTTAAATCAAGATTTAAAGGCCCTGGGGTTCTGGCTGCGGCTGAGAGCCTCAGGGCCTTTAAATCACCGCCGGAGCTACCAGCTCCAGAGGTGGCTGGGAGCCCCGGGGCTCGGGTGATTTCAAGGGCCCGGGGCTCTGGCCACCGCTACCGTAGCAGAGCTCCAGGCCCTTTAAATTGCCAATGGAGCCCTATCGCTGCTACCCCGGGGCTCCGGTAGCTGGGCTCGGGCAGCATTTTAAAGGGCCCGGGGCTCCCTGCAGCGGCCAGAGCCCCGGGCCCTTTAAAGTGCTGCCTGAGCCCTGCTGCCGTTACCTTGGGGCTCTGGCAGCGGGGCTTTGAAGGCCATGGGAGGCGTTTTTAAAGGGCCCTGGGCTCCAGCCGCTGCAGGGAGCCCCAGGCCCTTTAAATCGCCAGCCTGGGGAAGTCGGTTCAGCACGGTGTACCGGCTCTTGCTGGTACGCCATACTGGCTCGGCTTACTTTCACCTCTGGTCTTGCCTTATCACAATTTATAGTTTCAGAGGAAAAGGACAAAACTGGTGAAGATTAATTATTACAGGATGCTGAATACTGGTAGATCAGTGCTTAGAAGATTAAAGGGTTTGTAATCTGGAGGCACGGGAAGAATCATTACAAAAATGACATTGTACCCAGTTTAGGGTCGGGGACTATTAGTTCTTGAATGCTGTTTATTTTTAAAGCTAATTAGTGACATTGGAAACAGTGTAGAGTAAAACTGAAACAGTTTAAAAACACCCATGGAACTATCTGGTAATGCTTAAACTGGATTTTCATTGATATACTAAATGTAAATAATAAATCTGTAGGAATCCCAGTTGAAACTTCAACTCATATGTTAATCATACCATGCTAAACAGTCTGAAATGGATAGTATCAGAGGGGTAGCCGTGTTAATCTGGATCTGTAAAAGCAGCAGAGTCCTGTGGCACCTTATAGACTGACAGACGTATTAGAGCATGAGCTTTCATGGGTGAATACCCACTTCGTCAGATGCATTGGTTTGAGCATTGGCCTGCTTAAACCCAGGGTTGTGAGCTCAATCCTTGAGGGGGCCGCTTAGGGATCTGGGGCAAAAATCAATACTTGGTCCTGCTAGTGAAGGCAGGGGGCTGGACTCAATGACCTTTTGGGGTCCCTTCCAGTTCTGTGAGATAGGTATAGCTCCACATAAAACATTCTGTTGTGTTTGCACACAAGTGTGTCTGCAGTTTACAAGTGGAAAGCATTTGCAATCTTTACTGCAATTTTTTTGTAAAGGGTCCTTGTCAAGCTTCACTATTGATAATGCACTGTTAGTGTCAGATTTTCAAAGGGGTCTTAATCTAGCCTTTCCTTATCCGGATACAGTTGCATGGAGAAATACATACAGATAATGGTCTAGCAGTTCCATGCACAGGTGGTAGCGCTTGAAAAGCCTGCAGGTGTTTGTGCATGCAAAGTTATGTGTGTACAAAGGGAGGCCACTACTTGGTGATTTGCTCCAAAGCACAGAGGGTCTAGATAAACTTTGCAAGCACAGTGGAAGAGAGAGGCATTTATCGTGTATAGCCTTACAAGGTGCAAAACTGGCTAGCAGTGGCATACAGTGCCTGAAGCTCTGCCCTGGGCTGAGGCAACAGTTTTATCTAAATGAAAAGCTCCAGACAGTGTTTCCTTGTGTGCCGAGACCTCTGCAATTACCAGGGGGTCATGTACACTGCTGGCTGGCAGTTTCAATAGTAGTAGCAGCCATTGCAAATAAATATAAGGGGGAAATTGTTTTTTAAGCTTCTGTTGTTGATATTCACTTCAATAACCTCCTTAGTAAGAAAAATAATTTGACGTAACACAAGATGTCCCAGGAACATTTGAAAGGTGGTGGTTGTTTTTGGTATTTTTTAATTGTACCCCATTTGTTCAGTATCGGGGGTAGCCATGTTGGTCTGTATTCACAAAAACAAGGAGGAGTCCAGTGGCACCTTAAAGACTAACAGATTTATTTGGGCACAAACTTCCGTGGGTAAAAAAACCTCACTACTTCTTTTGTTCAGCACTCAGGGATACGTCTACACTACAGGATTATTCCGATTTTACAGAAACTGGTTTTGTAAAACAGACTGTATAAAGTCGAGTGCACGCGGCCACACAACGCACATTAATTCGGCGGTGTGCGTCCATGGTCCGAGGGTAGCGTCGATTTCTGGGGCGTTGCACTGTGGGTAGCTATCCCATAGTTCCTGCAGTCTTCCCCCACCCCTTGGAATTCTGGGTTAGGTACCAGTGCCTGATGGGGGAAAAATAATTGTTGCGGGTGGTTCTGGGTACAGCCTCACCCCTCCCTCCGTGAAAACCGTTTTGCGCCTTTTTTCCTGGGTGAACTGTGCAGACGCCATAGCACAGCAAGCATGGACCCTGCTCAGCTCAATACCGCAATCGTGGACGTTTTAAACACCTCGCGCATTCTCGTGCAGTCAATGCTGAACCAGGACCTGCAAAGCCAGGCGAGGAGGAGGCGGCTACGGCAGCGCGGCGATGAGAGTGATGAGGACATGGACACAGAATTCTCTCCAACCACGCGCCCCTGCGTTTTGGAGATCCTGATGGTAATGGGGCAGGTTCTAGCCATTGAACGCCGAGTTTGGGCCCGGAAAACAAGCACAGACTGGTGGGACCGCATAGTTTTGCAGGTGTGGGACGATTCGCAGTGGCTGCGAAACTTTCGCATGCGTAAGGGCACTTTCATGGAACTTTGTGACTTGTTTTCCCCTGTCCTGAAACGCCATAATACCAAGATGAGAGCAGCCCTCACAGTGGAGAAGTGAGTGGCAATAGCCCTCTGGAAGCTTGCAACGCCAGACAGCTACCAGTCAGTCGGGAATCAATTTGGAGTTGGAAAATCTACTGTGGGGGCTGCTGTGATGCAAGTAGCCAAAGCAATCATTAAGCTGCTGCTACGAAAGGTTGTGACTCTGGGAAACGTGCAGGCCATAGTGGATGGCTTTGCTGCAATGGGATTCCCTAACTGTGTGGCGGGGCGGTAGATGGAACCCATATCCCTATCTTGGCACCGGAGCACCAGGGCACCCAGTACGTAAACCGCAAGGGGTACTTTTCAATGGTGCTGCAAGCACTGATAGATCACAAGGGATGTTTCACCAACATCCACGTGGGATGGCCGGGAAGGGTTCATGACGTTCGCATCTTCAGAAGCACTGCTCTGTTTAAACGGCTGCAGCAAGGGAATTACTTCCCAGACCAGAAAATAACAGTTGGGGATGTTGAAATGCCTGTCAAAGCAGCAAAGAATCCTGTGGCACCTTATAGAGTGCCAAAGGATTCTTTGCTGCTTTTACAGATCCAGACTAACACGGCTACCCCTCTGATACTTGACGAAATGGCTGTCGTTATCCTGGGGGACCCAGCCTACCCCTTGATGCCATGGCTCATGAAGCCATACACAGGCAGCCTGGACAGTGGTCAGGAGCTGTTCAACTACAGGCTGAGCAAGTGCAGAATGGTGGTAGAATGTGCCTTTGGCCGTTTAAAGGCGCGCTGGCGCACATTACTGACTCGCTCAGACCTCAGCCAAACCAATGTCCCCTTTGTTATTGCTGCTTGCTGTGTTCTCCACAATCTCTGTGAGAGTAAGGGGCAGACCTCTATGGCGGGGTGGGAGGCTGAGGCAAATCACCTGGCCGCTGATTACGCGCAGCCAGACACCAGGGAGATTAGAAGAGCACACCAGGAAGCGGTGCGCATCAGAGAAGCTTTGAAAACGAGCTTCTTCACTGGCCAGGGTAGGGTGTGACTGCTGTGTTTGTTTCCCCTTGATGAACCCCCACCCCCCTTGATTGACTCATTCCCTGTAAGCAACCCACCCTTCCCCTTCGATTACAGCTTGCTTAAGGAAATAGTCACTATCGTTTAAAAATAATGTATTCTTTATTAATTCATTATAAAAAGAGGGAGAGAACTGAGAAGGTAGCCCGGGTGTGGTTTGGGAGGAGGATAGGAGGGAAGGAAAAGGCCACTAAAAAATTTCACAGTAATGACAACCTTTTGGTTGGGCTGTCCACGGGGGTGGAGTGGGCGGGTGCACGGAGCCTCCCCCCACGCGTTCTTACACGTCTGGGTGAGGAGGATGTGGAACATGGTAAGGGGTGAGGGTGGTTATTCAGAGGCTGCAGCGGCACTCTGTGATCCTGCTGCCTTTCCTGAAGCTCCACCAGATGCATGTCAGTTTGATCACACAGCAGCCCCAGAGTTGCATCCCGCCACCGCTGATCATCCTGCTGCCACCTCTCATCTCGAGCGTCCCTCCTGTCCTCACATACACTGGCATCTTTCCTGTAATTTGATACCACCTCCTTCCACTCATTCAGATGAGCTCTTTCCTTGCGGGTCACTTCCATGATTTCGGAAAACATTTCTTCTCGCGTCTTTTTTTTCCGCCGCCTTATCTGAGATAGTCTTCGGGACGGAGTAGGGATGCTTGAAAAATTTGCAGCTGCATGAGGGAGGGAAAAAAGGGAGAGAAGTATTTAAAAAGATACATTTTACAGAACAATGGTTATACTCTTTCACAGTGAACAACACTATTCACCTTACATAGCACATGTGATTTCACTACAAGGTCGCATTTTGCATCTTAATATTGAGTGCCTGCGGCTCTGGTGTTACAGATCTCACAGATGCAGGTCCGGGCATCAGAATTCAGCTTGCATGCGGCCATGGTAAGCCACTGTCTTTTGGCTTCTGCAGCCTTCATATATACAGTGCTTTACCCCTCCCCCCACCGCATGGCTGGTATCATGCAAGCTCACTGCTAATCATCCCTCTTCCCCCCCAACCCCACCGCATGGCTGGTAGCTGGGAAGATCCCTGCTAGCCAAACGCGAAAAAGCTCATCGCTATTTCTCTCCTCCCCTCCCCCCGCTTGGCTACGTGCAAGGAAGGATTTATTTTAAGCAGCAGGCCACGAGCCCAGTAGGAAAATGGGCATCTCTGTCCCCTTAATTAAATTCCTGATTTTCAACCAGGTTACCCTGAACGATATCACTCTGCTGAGGATAACACAGCGAGATAAAGAACGGATGTTTCTTGAATGCCAGCAATCACCGGGACCATACGCAGCTATGCTTTGTCATGCAATGATACCTGATTACTTGCTACATGCATGGCGTGGTAAAGTGTCCTACCATGGTGGACAGAACAAGGCTGCCTTGCCCAGAAACCTTATGCAAAGGCTTTTGGAGTACCTCCAGGAGCGCTTCATGGTGATGTCCCTGGAGGATTTCCTCTCAATCCCCAGACATGTTAAAAAAAAACTTTTCTAAGTAACTTTACTGGCTGTGAATGCATCCCAAGTCCTCAGGGCAAATCAATCATTAAAAAATGCTTGCTTTTAAACCATGTTTTATATTTACTAAGGTACACTCACCAGAGGTCCCTTCCATGGCTTCATTGTCTGGGTTAGTGGCCTGGGAGGGCTGGTAGGGTAATTCCGTCTGGGTCAGAAAAAGCTCCTGGCTGTTGGGGCTAACAGAGTGCTGTATGCTCTCTGCAAGCTCGTCCTCCTCTTCTTCATCGTCATCTTCCCCGTCCGCAGAATCCTCAGCCATGGCAGAGATTACAACCCCCACCTCGGAATCCACGGACAGGGGTGGGGTAGTTGTGGTGCAGCCCCCTAAAATTGCATGCAGCTCAGCGTAGAAGCGGCATGTTTTTGGCCCTGCACCGGACCTTCCGTTTGCTTCTTTGGTTTTCTGGTAGGCTTGTCTGAGCTCCTTAACTTTCACTCTGCACTGCACTGAGTCCCTGCTGTGGCCTTGTTCCATCATAGCCTTGGAAATTTTTTCAAATACTTTTTCATTTCGTCTTTTGGAACGCAGTTCTGTTAGCACTGAATCCTCTCCCCATACAGCGATCAGATCCAGTACCTCGCGTGCAGTCCATGCTGGACCTCTTTTTCGATTCTCAGGAGACTGCATTGTTACCTGTGCTGATGAGCTCTGCGTGGTCACCTGTGCTGATGAGCTCTCCACGCTGGCCAAACAGGAAATGAAATTCAAAAGTTTGCGGGGCTTTTCCTGTCTACCTGGCCAGTGCATCCGAGTTCAGATTGCTGTCCAGAGCAGTCACAGTAGTGCACTGTGGGATACCGCAAGGAGGCCAATACCGTCGATTTGCGGCCACACTAACCCTAATCCGATATGGTAATACCGATATTAGCGCTACTCCTCTCGTTGGGGAGGAGTACAGAAACCGGTTTAAAGAGCCCTTTATATCGATATAAAGGCCTCTTAGTGTGGACGGGTACGGCGTTAAATCGGTTTAACACTCCTAAAATCGGTTTAAACGCGTAGTGTAGACAGGCCTCAGACAATGTAAATTCACCTGCGAAAAATAAATAAACCTGTCCATTTTTTTGAATATTATCATTGAGTCAACATATGGATTGTTAAATATGCATAATCAGAGGTTGCATTCAGTTTAATAACATCTTAATCAACATTTCACTCAATTTAATACCCGACGTGTCACAGGTAGGGTAAAGATGCTCATTCTGTAACATAGTATCACCCTCTTCAATAGAGAGATCTGATGAGTATATTACTGTATAGTGTTTCTCTAAACAAAAGCTCTGTGTTATAATGATTATTGTGTTGTTTCTGATACTTAAGTGGCTAGAATTTTTAAACCTGTGTATTTCTAAATAAAGAAATAGTTAAAACCCACCCACCCATCATACATCATTTCTGCCCCTCATATTTTCTTTTTACTCCAACTCCACCCCCATCCCTCACCCATACACAATTTCTGTGTTTGAATGGTATGAGTTTGTATGAAAATGCCAGAAAAAAGGGGGTCTGACTGGCTAAGATCTTGACACATTAACTTACGTGTTACTGCATCTGCTGGCATATGTTCAGCGCTGTAAGGGTATGAAGGACAGTAGAATTGGGGCTGAGAGAGCACTTAAAATAGGTCACAAGATGCTGCCCTGATTTTAAAAAATAATTCTAAAGTATACTACGGAATTTTTGATGTTTATGTTGGTTAAACACTTGTTTACTTACAACTTGTTTAAGCTTTGTCTTTAAAGAGCATATAATGAAAAAGGCAAACTGCTAGAAACAACTTTTGTTAGTAAATGTGAATACTTATTTATCTGTGGTTCCATCCAGGTGAACTTGTTTATGCTGGCTGTATAACCTGCCAATCTACCATCTGTTTTATTTTTAGCTGTGGTACTGATTGTTTTTGTATTCCTGAAAATCAGATATCTGTGATAGTCTATCTTTTGTCTTGCAGTTCACAACTGGACTCAAGAGGAGACTATTCAGTGGCTGGTAGAATTTGTTGAATTGCCCCAGTATGAGAAGAATTTTAAAGACAGTAGTGTCAAAGGAACAACACTTCCCAGGTGAACCTTCTCTTCTGGATTAGTTTAAAAAACCTTATTATATTTTTCTATTGGACAACGTTCTCTCTAGCTTGTCTGTGCAGGATGATTATCTAAATTTAATACTGGCAGGCTGTGCTCAGGTATAAGAGAACTGATGTAGGCCTGCAATTCTGAAAGGCCAGGGAACCAGAATTTCAATTTTCTTCTGCCAAAATATTCCTGAAAGTCATTTGTCTCCAGCCAGTGTTCCCTACCTCAGTTTCATTACTTTCTTCCTTTTAAAAATAATTTGCTACCAGAGTGTTTCAATAGCAATCATTTAGCTTTGTGGTAGCTAATTTCTGTTGAAAAGCTACACATGTATTCAGCTTAGTAGAAACACATTGCCAGTGTGGACATGAAAAGACTTTGCAGACTTTTCCCTTCAATATTAACTGTTGGATTTTTACAAGTATTAAGTATGTTAGGGGACTTGATGCCATCAGGCTGCACATAAGCCGTTGCAGTTAACTTCTACAAAATGGATTTAGTTAGTGGTGGTTGCAGAAAACCATTACTACATAGTGTAATGCTTTTGATAACATAAGTCATAAAATATTAGCGATAGAGATAGCAAGAGATATCTCGTGTTAACTGTGTACATATTATCCGTATAAATTGCAAATAGATTACCACAGTAATTCTTCTACAGTATAGTTCTGTGTATAGCTTACATGAACGTGTGTGTGAGAATTACATTTGATTTATTATAAACAGGATAGCAGTAAATGAACCTGCTTTTATGATCTCTCATCTGAAAATCATTGAACGGAGCCACAGACAGAAACTTCAGCTGAAGGCGTTGGATGTTGTTTTATTTGGACCTCTCACACGTTAGTATTATCTAGTTTTTCTAACTTGTAGCTGTAAAAATTCAAACACCAATTTTTTGCTCTTAGACTGAGATTATACCTCACTCCACTTGGTCAGTATATTGGTTTGTTATTTGGCTCGCAGTTGTGGGACATCAACTAAGACAATGAAGACTTCAGAATAGGCAACCTAACTGTCCTTTGTATAGTAGTATAAAGTACTAATTTTAGTGTGTCACCCAATAGTCTAGTAAATTCTTGAAATATTTTTTGTGCTGACCTAATGTGCTCTGAATCTTTGATTTTGTTGGGTTTTGGTTAATGTGTAGTTAAGCCCAACCTTAACTTGATTATTTTCCTGGTTGGGAAACTGGGTAATATTTTGCTTAATTTAACCAGTATGATTAAAGTCAAGTTAAACCTGTTACCCTGAATTTACCCTAGGAAAAAAATAAACTTAAGTTGGACTTAGCTAATGCGCATTAGCTAAGCTTAACTTAAAACCAACCACTTTTCCTAGACAAGAGCAAACTCTTAGATGTTCCACAGTGTAGGCTCTATTAAATTGTCAAATAGGATAGTGGATGCAGCACAAAGCCACAAGTCTGGGAAGTTTTTTTTTAAAAAGTTAATATTTTGAGTTAATAGAAACATTACATTTTTGTTAAAATGTAGCTTATACCCTTTGCTTCACAAAACTTCAGGCGGCTCCTAGAAAAATTGTTAAGAAAGGAGTTCATGCAATAGATTTCTGGTAACGTGTCTCATTTAAAAAGAAGCATTATTGACTTCTTATCCATTTTCAAATACCTTTTGTATAGGAAAAAAAATTGTATAAAAATCAGTTTCATTTCGGCCTTCATAATAGTATCCAAGATTTATTTTCTTTACAGGGCATTTCATAGGCCTCAGTTTATGAGACAATTACTTGGAACCTGAAGTATGACTTTGTTTTGGGCTTCTGTAATCACTTATTTTAGTGTTGTCTATTGATTCAAGGGTCGCAGCACACTTTCTGAAATACTTGATAATATATGCACATTGGTCCAGATGAACATGTCAGAACTGCATATGGATAAATGACTCCTGCAGTTGTATTATTGAAAGTGAGATTAGATGGAACATTAACTTCCAGTGCAACATTTATTGCAAAACTCCTTTATTTGTACAGAAATATCTCCTCAATAGCGTGAGTCCCACCTTTCTGTAATCTTGTTTTTGTTCCATCTGGTTAACAATTGATCCTTTTAAACTTACCACATTATTTCTTGCTCTGAAACATGGATTGACTAGTGGATTGACTAGTGAGGCCTATCATTTCATATATGCTGTTTGAGGAGGATACTGCAATTCTGAAGGATAATGTCCTCTAGGGAAGCTCATCTGCCAGGTGCTATCTAGAACCAGTTTGTGTTAGCAGTGGTTCACAAACTTTTTTTTGTTCCCACGGACCCCTTTGAAATTGCTGAGGGTCTCGGCGGACCAATTAATGATCTTTGCAAATGTTGTTTGTACTGTTAGCGAACTATTGTAAAGTGCTGTATTTAAAAAAAAGTAATCATAATTAACATTTTTTTTGTTCTACAAAAAAAGCACACAACTCATTTTAATATCAGTAGTCTCACCTTTCTAATGCGATGGAAGTGCCCTCTCTCCCCCATCATGGCAGCCCCTGGGCTGCGAAGGAGTGGGAGTCTCTCCCTCACCATGGCAGCTCCTGAGCTGGGCCTGGGAAAGAGGGGGGGGGGAGGGTCTTACCCCCGCCACAGCAGCCACAGAGCTGAGGCTGGGAAGGAGGGCCATCTCTCCCCAGCTGCCGCAGCCCTGGAGCTGGGGAAAGTCACCTCTTTTTCTCTGGCAGTTGCAGCCCTGCACATCCAAATTCCCCCCTAAACCCCTCTTCTCATCCCACTACCCCCTCCCACCTACCCCTTATTCCCCCCCAAAGGCCACCACCTCCCCTTACATGTGCATCTTCTCCAGAGTCCAGGCACCTAATTAGTGGAGCCATGCCTGCATGGCTCCACTAATTAGGTGGGTGGCCCTTTATTCCCTTATGTACGGCCGCCCAGGCGTGCACCTTAGAGGGAACTATCTGCAGACCACCTGAATACAGCTTGCGGACCACAGTGTGAGAACCTCTGTGTTAGAGAAGATCATTCATATTGATTCATGTGCGAATCTTGGGTACCTGTTGAAACATTGTGAAGTCTCCACGTGTGCAGTTATATCTGTCCTTCCTTCACAGTACCACAACTGTGCAAATTAGAAATGCCATGCATAATTATTTAAAAGGTATTGTAAAATCTAATCTAAAATATTTTACACACACACACATCTGACTTGACAAGCCCAGGACCCAACCAGATAAGGAAAATTCTTGGTGTTCACAAGCAGCAGAACTCAGTTTTGGCAAGTGAAATTTAATTACTTGCCATCAAATTGGCAAGCTGCTGACCTGCACTTAAAAGTCTCGGGTGCATTAACTGAGACAAGAGGCTGCACGTGTAAACTAGATGCCTGTCTTTCCTCCTAAGCATGGCTGAAAGAACAGATGATTGGCCGTCCCAGGCTGCTGCTTTATTAACTTCCTCCTTTGGAATGCTGATGAAGCAGCTGCACCCAGTTCTGCACTCAGGAGAATGTGGATGCCCAATTAAATGTACACTCTCATGTGTGGTGTGGGACGTCAGAACTTGTTTGTTGCTATTTACGGGGTAACTGAGGCAGGAGGCTAGTTGCCATCTGTGGCCTTAAAGTAGGCACACAGTGTTCCCAGGAATACTTTTAAACATTTCCCTATTGAAATATGTATGAGAGGAGTATAGAGTATACAGTGAAAGCTATCATCTGTTTTATACTGTTGAGTCCTTGTTTCCCAAATGTTGCTTCCGAGTCTGTAAACCTGTTACAAGCAGTATTTTAAAAGTCAGATTAGATGGCTTCCTTGTTCCTGAGGATGCGGCGTACAGCATCAATTCATTTATTAACTGCTTTTTTGGATACTTTAAATACTATTTTTTAATATAAAAGAAAGTGACAACCATATCTTTTTAGTTGGGTAACCAAACTTTAGATTCTTATTGACCTTTTAAAATTCATTTTGTTAGTCTGAGCCCCATCATTCACCCATTCCCTTGAGGGACTACCATGGAAATCAAAGACAGTTTTTTTGCATGCAGAGGAGGGACTGTAGGATCAGACCCGACACTCACTAGCCACATAATTTGATAATGGATTAAGCTATACTGTAGCCTGTGAAATAGAAATGTTTCATGAAGAGTCAATGTGTAATTATCATGTAGAAGATTCATTCTTTTCAGTATACAATAAGCATTTAAGTTAATCTCTCATAGATAGAATATAATATTAGCAACAGAGCTGTTGGGGTTGTGTTAGAATGCTCCCAAAGTAATTTCAGTGGGGATGTGGAGAGATCTTGCTGGTTAAATGATCTCGAATCTCTCTTTGAGCTCCAAGTTGCACCATTTTTATGTGCTGAAAAGAATTGATTTCGATAGTGCACCTATTAAATCTGCACGGTACTTGATTGTTTTAACTATTTGTACAGGCCCATCTCACAACTGGATGAAGGATTTTGTACTAGCAATTTCTATAGTGATTGGTTTTGGAGGCTACTGGTTTGCACATACTCAGAACAAGACCTCAAGAGAGCACATCACAAAAATGATGAAAGATCTAGAAAGCCTCCAGACAGCAGAGCAAAGCCTTCTTGATGTGCAGGAGAGGTATGTGAACTGAAAAGGTTTAAGTGTTCAGTGATTTGTCTAATTTTTTGAGGTAATGATGTTTAGCATTTAAAGCAATAAAGTGAAAGATAACAATTTGACTATAACAGGCATTGAGTTTTGTGCACCTTCCTCGATTCATTGCACACATTTAACTGCAGTCTTAATGAACATATCTGTGTGTGGCATGTTGAAATATCTCCTTGACATTTTAAACTGTAATGTGAGAGCTGAGCAATGGAAAGGAAAGAGAAATGGATACAGAGATGGGTCAGATGAATATAAAAGGGACAGTGGTGAGTTAATCTGTTACTTTACCTGTTGATGTAGGAAATTACATAATCTTTATTACTGGAGATTATGGCTGAATTTGGGATAAAACTGTTTCTTACCCTACTTTGTTGTGGAAGAAAACTTCTTGTAGCATCTTCCTTACAGCTTTTTGAGCACATGAGATTCAGACAAGCCTTCACTGAAAATTGTTTACTGTTTTTCTACCAGTATGGAGAAAGAGTGCCTCCTCTATAGTTAAGGCAGTAACTCTTATTGTAAGCCTGGTATTTTTGTCTACTTTCATACCCTTAAAGTATATATGAAGGAGATTATCATTAAAACTGATAAGTTAGATCTAGGGTGTTTGAGGCTGATTTATGATTGAATTTGGATATAAATGCTGCAAATTATATTGACGTGTTACATACAATCTGTATAGGCTTCATTCTTTACCAGAACACTGCATCTTTAACCACTGTTCTTTGAGTAGTTTCTCACTTCTTTGCTAAATTGTGTTCTTAAGGCTTGAGAAGGCACAGGAAGAAAACAGAAATGTTGCTGTAGAAAAACAAAACCTGGAGCGCAAAATGATGGATGAAATCAGTGATGCAAAACGAGAAGCTTATCGACTAAGGGAGTTGAGGGAGGGAGCCGAATGTGAGCTGAGCAGACTCAAGTATGCAGAGGAGGAACTAGTACAGGTATTTATGAACTATGGAACATTTCAGTTTTCTTAACTTAATTTCCTGGTTTTATTGTGGTTTAGTTTACTGAAGAGATGTATTTTTATTTATTTTTTTTTCAAGTGGCATTTCTGTGATGCTAGGTTTATTGTCCTGGAAGTATCCTATAAGCCTCTGAATCTTTCATTTCTTTACATTGACCACTATTAAAACTTGTGAAGCGTATGGACCCCTGTAGATATGCTACTGAAACATATTTAAAAGAACAATTCTTCATATTTTAAGTCCCTGTATATAATGTACATGGGCCAAACAATGCCAAGACTAGACCTATGAAGGAGGTTTCCTTCTTGCTACCAGAACAGAAGCAGCTGGTGTCTTTACCAGACTGTTGCTTATATTTTCTTTAGTGTAAATCTAATGTATAGTATTAGAAATTAGTTGTGGCATATCAGTAAGTGTTAGTTTCAGCTTGGTCACCAACATGAAATAGGAACAGAAAGTTTGAGGCTGGTACAGTATATGCAAATCCACAGCATGACTTTTCAGAAACTTCTCACAACTTACTCTTGAGAGCAAAGAACCACATGCCAGAGCTACATGATCCCAGAGCATGGTTGCATGAAGAATGAGTTTTAGAGGTAATTACAGCAGTATTCGTGGCAGACTGCTTTTTACCTTCAGTCTTAGGAAAATTATCTCAGTGACTTTTTCATCTCTTTTGACTGCTAGGTTCGCATGGCTTTAAAGAAGGCCGAGAAGGAGTTTGAGCTGAGAAGTAACTGGTCTGTTCCTGATGCATTGCAGAAATGGCTCCAATTAACACATGAGGTTGAAGTTCAGTACTACAATATTAAAAGACAAAATGCAGAAATGCAACTAGCGATTGCTAAAGATGAGGTAATTTACTTTTGAGTTACTTCAGTATGTTAATGTGCTAAAGACTCACAGACCTGTCCATTTTGTTGGATATAGAGTATTCAGATAGGATAGAATGTTGATTACTTACATTTTCTGCAGTCAGAATATAAAAGTCCTGTTTCATTCAGATACTTACTGCCTTTATGTCCTCTCAAATTATTTTTTGTTATCTGCATTATTTATACAGCCTTTGGCTTCATGTTTATCCTACATTTTAGGCAGAAAAAATTAAAAAGAAGAGAAGCACTGTATTTGGGACATTACATGTTGCACACAGCTCCTCCCTAGATGAGGTGGACCACAAAATCCTTGAAGCAAAGTAAGAGCATTGACTAGATGTATATTGTCCCTTGCTTTCTTTTATGCCAGAAACAGTGAAGTTCACTAAGAAAATGATATGAAGGAATTCAGCATTTTAACATTATTGTACTTTAAGTAAAAATCTGCTGTCAGAAGATGTTGTAATGTGAGTTTTTGCACACTCAAATAGGTGATTGCTTTCTGAAATGCTGCACTGATTATACTGTTACTGTTCCATACTACGTCCAGCATTCAAGTTTTAGTCCAATGACATAGTAACTAAGTTCAGTATTTTTATTTTTTCCAGGAAAGCACTCTCTGAATTGACGACATGTTTGCGAGAGCGTCTCTATCGATGGCAGCAGATTGAGAAGATCTGTGGCTTTCAGATAGCACACAACTCAGGATTACCAAGCCTGACATCCTCCCTCTACTCTGATCACAGTTGGGTGGTGATGCCCCGAGTCTCCATTCCACCTTACCCAATTGCTGGGGGAGTTGATGACTTAGATGAAGACACCCCGCCAATAGTTGCACAGTTTCATGGTATGTGGTATATACTCCGAAGGGAGATATTGAGGAAGGGAAGCAGAAGTGGGGGAGAGACTTTAAGTGGCGAGACGAGTTACCAGTAAAGGGAAAATTGAGCAGGAGGGCAACCTAAAGCACAGAAATTCAGGAGAAAAGCAACCTCAGAAGGAGGAGTGCAGGACGTAGAGACAGGAGCAGCACAAAACGTAAGGTAATAGTGATGGACGTCTTCAAAGAAAACAAGCCCCTGCATGAGTCTTCTGTTAATTAGATAGAAAGTACAGTAAATGGGCTGGGAGTTGAAATAAAGGTAAAGTGAAGCAGTAAAAACTATTTCCTGCTACTCTTCATTCTGAAAAAAAGAATAACCTCAATCTGGTCACCATAAATAGGTAACAGGTTTTTTCCAGTAAAATCCATAATCCTAAATTTACCCTGTAACTTTGCTCTTGGCCCATTGCCCTACCATTATGGAAGGGCAGGAGTTTCTGTCAAATCAGGCGAGCAGGTAGGACGAGAGATGATACTTTCTGTGGGAGCATGTGTGCTACACAGCCTTCCAAGCATTCTTTAATGACTGGAACAAAAAAGTGGTGGTATCCAAGGAAGCTTCCAAACAGAGTGTTTTTGTGCTGGGAGGCAATTGATTGTACTCACTGGAGAGTCAGACCATCTTGATGTCTGACTTAAGTCATTGCGTCACTAAGAGAGACCATCTTATTGTAGCTGAGATAAACTAGACAGTGAAGATGAATTGATATGAGCTTACACTTGACTGTTTCAGCACACAGAAAAAATCAAACTGAAGAAGGGATAAAATTTTGTGGCAATTACTTCTACAATTTCTTGTTGATTATAATTTCCTTTGAAAATACCAGCACTGTATTTTTAAAAGCCTCCTAAGGGAGTTAGATGCACAGGAGTTGGATGGACCTTTGGTCTGACCCAATACGGCCGTTCTATGGAGTTAGAGGATAGAAATGAAAAGTAGGCTCTGTCTGACGCTCGCATTGTTCCTAGTGCTGCAGAAAGGTCAGCTGTGAATAATGGCACTTTCGCCTCTGGACCCAAACTCGCTTCCCTGGTCTGGCTTGCATGCTCTCATCATCTCCCACTGAGGAGCAGAGATATCGGATATGTTTAGGTCAGGTGCTGCTAGTTGCATCATAAGTTGTGATTTCCCCAGTGACCTTCACCACTAAGAGTAGGATGGTAACAAAACTGAATGTGAGATTCCAGCAAGTAGAAGTCAATGCAACATGTGCCTTGTCCTTGCCTGTCTTGTTTGCTTACATATTTATATTTAGACTTCTGCCTAGTTAATACAGAGGAATGGAGAATATAATTTATCCAAGATTAATACAGCATCCCAGGAGGACAGGTGTAGATGGCATCAGTCCAGAGCTGTCTGCAAAATTCTTGGGTTTTCTGACATTTTTAGTTGAGTAAGCAAACTTGACCCCTGGCCTTTTTTTGTCCAAGACAGACAATACAAATTACAGTAGTCTTGGTATCGAAAACTTGGTGGAAACTTGTCCACAACAGAGAGTCTTGAAGTAGTTCCATTGGCCCACTTCCACATGAGAGCATTGCTAATCTGCATGCTTTCCAAACTGAAACCAGATTGGAAGATTTCCAGAAACTGCAATGACTACAGCCTCCTATCAGGCCTTTCTTTTGTTTTGCTCTCACCATCTGCTGGCAGGGAGGAATGGACTGGTGTCTGGACTGGTGTAGCAGATCTTGAAAAATGAATTATCAAATAGGGAAAAAAAGGTCCCATTACAAATGAAGTTGGACAAACATTGTGTTTTGCTTGCTTTCATTTTGGCTGGCACTCCTGTTGAGAGAGTGCACTAATACAGTTCTAGAAAAATAAATCACATTTAATGACTGTAGCATTCATGATTGTAATTTGTGTTGTTTACTTCCGTCCTTCTTTTTGGTTAGGTGAAATTATCTTAAAAACAGTGGTGCTTCTGATGCTCACTCAGAAAGCTTCTCACTTTTGCAAGATTTGAATGACCACGAAATTAGAATGGATGAGAATAATTATGTATTTCATACTAATTCAGCACCACCATTTCTAGTCTATAAACATGTAGGGCCAGATTCTCAAATGAGACTTGGCCTCTTTGGGCTTCCCAGGAAGCACAGAGGTCAGAATCTGGATGCAAATGGTCAAAGGAATGGTCTGTTGGCATGAGTCTTGCACTAGCTCTCATCTCCTGATCCAGTGGGTGTGACAAAGCAGAGCTTTGTTACCCCTATCATCCATTAAGGACCATACCTGAGGCCTGGTCTACACTACAGAGCGTCAATACTAAAATGTAGCTCCCACCGATGTAAGTCGTCCACTACATCAACTTAATAACTCTACCTCCATGAGAGGCGTAGCGCTTAAGTTGATGTAGTTAGGGTAATGCAGTGTTCGTGAAGACACTGCATTATTTACATCCTCTGTTGGTTGTCAGCCCTACTGTCCCAGGCCTCACAGCCGGAGCCCCGCGGCCCCAGGGCTCTCAATGCCCCACATAAGTAAATCAGTGGCAGTGCTCCTGGTAAGGATGGGCACCGTGGACGTGAAACCCTGCTTTCATTACTGTGGGGCTGTATGTCAACTTCAGTCAACTTAATTTTGTAGTGTAGACATGCCCTAAGAGTCAGCTGAGAGCAGCCTCATAGGAGCTCTAAGAATCACTGGGACTGGTGCAGACTGGCTCCCAGAATCATTAACCTGGTGTACCTGCCCTCAGGGAGAGAATCTGCTGATAGGGTTTTCAGAGTAGATTGTTAATTTTAAATTAACACGGTTTGTTTTTTCTTCCCCCAGGGTCCACTGTAAAGCCTCCCAGCACATTAGCAAGAAGTAGTAGTGTGTGTCGCTCAAGGCGGAATGTTGTGACATCATCTCCACAATCTCTGCATGCTCAACATGCTCAACATACGCCGCATACCTTGCATTCCCCTGACCCTGACATCCTGTCAGTGTCAAGCTGCCCTGCTCTTTATCGTGCTGAGGAGGAGGAAGAGGCAATTTACTTCACCGCTGAGAAACAATGGTATGACAAACAGCAAAACATTAGAACTCTGGTTGGATTGCTCTAAATAATTATGAAGGGTTAGAGGTTGAACTATGTCAAACGATGAAGTAGCCACCTGAATAATATAAATTAAATTATTGGGCCCAAATGGAACAACAATTGGGCTATTTGTGCTACTGTGTGAATATAAAGGAGTGAAGTTCTGGAACAGCCTTCTAAGGGGAGCAGTGGGGGCAAAAAACCTAACTTGTTTCAAGACTGAGCTTGGTAAGTTTATGAGGGGGATGGTACGATGAGACTGGCTACACGTCATTGTAGGCAATCTGTGACTGCTAGTAGCAAATATCCCCAGTTGCGGTGATGGGACGCTAGATGGAGAGGGCTCTTTGTTACTGCAGAGAATTCTTTCCCAGGTGCCTGGCTGCTGGTTTTGCCCATAGCTCAAGGTCTAACTGATCACCATATTTGGGGTCGGGAAGGAATTTTCCCCCAGGTCAAATTGGCAGAGACCCTGGCAGTTTTCACCATTTTCTGTAGCATGGGGCATGTGTCACTTGCAAGTTTAAATTAGTGTAAATGGTGGAGTCTCTGTAACTTGAAGTTATAGAATCATAGAAGATTAGGGTTCGAAGATGTGTCACTTGCAAGTTTAAATTAGTGTAAATGGTGGAGTCTCTGTAACTTGAAGTTATAGAATCATAGAAGATTAGGGTTCGAAGTGACCTCAGGAGGTCATCTAATCCAACCCTCTGCTCAAAGCAGGACAGACCCCAACTAAATTATCTCAGCCAGGGCTTTGTCAAGCCGGGCTTTAAAAACCTCTAAGGATGGAGATTCCACCACCTCCCTAGGTAACCCATTCCAGTCCTTCACCACCCTCCTAGAGGAATAGTTTTTCCTAATGTCCAGCCTAGACTTTCCCCACTGCAACTTGAGACCATTGCTCCTTGTTCTATCATCTGCCACCACTGAAAACTGCATAGCCCCATCATCTTTGGAATCCCCCTTCAGGTAGTTGAAGGCTGCTATCAAATCCCTCCTCACTCTTCTTTTCTCTTTTCTCATGGTTCAGTAACTAGGTTAGAGGTCTATTACAGGTGTGTGTGGTTCTCTGGCCTGCAGTGTGCAGAAGATCAGACAAAATGATCAGGATGGTCCCTTCTGGCCTTAAAGTCTGAGTCTAATTAGCCAGTGCAAAAGGTTTAATTCAGTGCTGCCACTGTCCTGGGTATACTGAACTAATCCAGTTTCTTTCCAATAGTTTGTGCTTATAGCTTTAACCTGGACCGAAAGCAGACTTTAGTGCTCACTGCTGTTGCTACACTTTCTCCTAGGAGAAAGTTAAGTTCCTTTAGTCATGTAACACATGGACTAGTTAGATTGTATATTGAAAGGTGAGGATATCTAACTTTCAAATGTATTAATCTGCTGCTTCTGTGACTTTTGTAACTTTATTTACTCTGTTACTGGTTTTGTTTCTTCACAGCCAATCTTCTCTGCCTGTTTGTTTCTATAGTAAATTCATTCAAAATTTTTGACATGACAGTCAGTCCTAGCACAGCATCTTGTCATCTCGTAAATAAACCATTATTCTTTCACTTGTATCAACCTTAATCCTTCTGATTATCAAAAGAACTGGCTTCATTAACAACTAAAACACAGGCCAAGTAAATTTCATATTGCATAAATGGTTTTTTTCAAGCTTATGCCAGTATGAATATACCCTTCTAATTTAGTTGCTTCAGGCTGCTTTGTTCTTTGGGTGTTAGGGAACTCCTCAGTATGGCTCTTCCAGAACCATCCTTTTTAAGAGAATATTCTAATGCTTTATTTGGACAAGGGTTATTGCTCTTCTACAGTGAGGTGTAACTCACTGATCTGAGCTTGATGCTTATTTTGGCTGAGATTAAAATCATTCAGCTTCTTTTACCTATTGGCAATCAAATAAGTAATATTTTATTATGGTCTCTGGTAGTTTTAATCTGTTTTTTGCCAATTGGTAGCAGTGTGTCACACACCTAAAATTACTATCACATCTGTATCAGATTACAAGGCTACATACATAATGGCATAGATTTTAAACTGGTTTCTTTCTCCTCTTAATTTCATTAAGGCAATTTCTGTCTAAAAGTTTCTTTCCTCTCTCTTTGCTTTTACTTAGGGAAGTACAGGATGCTGGTTCAGAGTGTGACTCCTTAAACTCATCCTTTGGAAGGAAACAGTCTCCTCCTTCAAGTCTTGAGATGTACCAACCTCTATCTCCACAAAAGGTATCCCGGGAGGAACTGTCACTAGAGGAATCGTCCACAGGAGACTCCTCATCACTAACTGCAGATATTTCTAGAGGTTCTCCTGACTGCCCAGGCCTAACAGAAACTAAAAGCATGATATTTAGTCCTGCAAACAAAGTGTACAATGGCATCCTGGAGAAGTCCTGCAGCATGAACCAGCTTTCTAGTGGGATCCCAGTCCCAAAGCCTCACCACACCTCCTCTTCCTCAGCCAGCAGTGAAAGTAAACCCATTCATGAAGTCTCCACTGTCCCTAGGATCAGCAGCATCCCACAGGACCTATGCCAGAATGGCGAGAAAAACAAAAAGCCATCAAAAATTAAAAGCCTCTTTAAGAAAAAATCTAAGTGAGGCACAGAGAAGTAACCCATAACAGTGGCAAAGTTAGGCATCCTAAACTTCAGGAACATAAGTTCCATTTGGGTCTTCCAGACTGGACATCATAGTGGAATGCCCTGTAGGTCAACTGTCTACTATTTAAATGATCCTAACGTTAAAGATCATGCCAGCTGTTAATGAGAAATCAAAAGTTCAAACAGTTTAGTTATTTCTGCCTATTTATTTCTGCTTTGTTTTTAGTTATAGATAACTTTTTAAAAATGCCACTTTGGACTGACAAGCTTTAATGGACTAGTAAGCCTGCATGGGCTTGCCAAAATTTCTTGTTTACCAGATCATCTTCTTATCTTTCCACAGAGCTATGACATTTACCTACTGAACTTAAGTAACTTAAAAGATGTAAAACTAATTAAATTGCACTACTGTTTTCCAGACTGGAAAAGTATCTCTGCAAGTGAAACTAGGATTTATAAATGACTGAGGAGATGGGTCTTTACACTTTTAGATCTTTTGGGGTTTTTAAGTAGAACCTAGGATTTCTAATTGACTTGATTTCTGGAAATGGAAACCCCACACTTTTATTATGGGACGCTTCCTTAGATGCATTTATTATTAGAACGGTTCAAGTCCTGCTGTAAAGATCATTTTTTCCCCAGGGCTTTCACTGTGATTTTACTGCATTGCAGGCTGTATGATAAAATATATAGATAACTTAACAAGAGAAGAAGCTCTTGATTCCTTATGCAAGCGATGGAATGAAACTTGATTGAAGGACTTAAAAATTCACATGCTTACAATGGGGAGGGGGAGAATACAGCCCTTGTTTACAGACTTTGACAGACAAAGGATGTTTGGTTTATGAAAATGTGTACTATGGTAAAGATAATAAATTGGAGACATTCTTGTGCTTGTAATTGTTCTGATTTTAGCTGATCTCTTTCAGACATATTCCTGAGGACCTGTTTGTTGAACCTGCTATAGGCTACATTGCTTATGCTTATAAGTGTATAAATTATTTTTGTTGTTAGCTTTTAACAATGTCTTTATGTCCCTTTGTAGGATTTCATACTGTTTAATTTTGTATAGTTTGAGGAATTAGCTGTTCAGACATGTCTGGTTGAAGTAAACGGTCTATAATTTTATAACGTACATAGACTATTATGAACTAGTGTAATTTAAAGACTTTAAAGTGAGAATCAAGACATGCTTCAGATAAAGCAGCTTTTACATTAAACAAGCTTTTATCATAAGGCATTAAATTACCATTGGGTAACAAAGAAGCCTTCTTAGGAAAACAGTGGCTAGTTGTTCAAAACCATCACCATTTTTTACATTTTAGATGAACAAAATGTACTGAGTAACAGTGCCTTTTTTATTCCGTTTGTCTGAAAATGTTTAATGCTGAGCAACAGTTTTCTTTGAGGTGAATTCCAAAGAAATATTTTTGCTCTAGTGAACACAAGCAATTTATCCTGTGATGACTAGATCTCTTCAGTTCTGCTATGGGGTTGTGTTAGTGGCCTCAGTAGCTGCTGCTGTGACTGGACTTCTGTGATTAGGAGTTCAAACCTTGCCAGTACACACACACTGTACTGTAGAAAACAATGAATTCATTGACTGCCTAAACAGATTGCTGGTAAGGAGACATTAACAAAACCTTTAACCATTTGTTTAAACTTGAAGCAATACATAGCTTTCCTATTTTTGCATGAAGGTCCCATTATATGGGATTTCTCTTTGTTTATATGCATTTGCAAGACAGTGGTGGTATTTTTAGCAGAAACCTTTACTATGCCCTATGAAAAAATAAAGAATATCGAAATTACCAGCTGAAGTTAATATGTCCAGAAAAGCTGTGTTGGAGCTTTTAAGCATAGTTATTTCAGATTTCTGTTACTGGTTGTTTATTGTTAAGTTTAGGCAGCTTGCCATCTCAAACTTATCCAGAATATAATTCACTACCCCTGCCGCTAACCTGGCTACTCTGGAGGCATTACCCCTTATCCTTCTAAAGAAGATGTTGAACAATGCCATCCTGTTAAAGCTCATAATTTAAATATCTGATCAGACAGATGAGTGGCTCTTGGAACCTTGGTTGCCCTCCAGGCTAGTGCAACCAGACTTTAGAAGTTGCTTGCCAGGAGAAAAAGCTCAGTTTTGGTCACTGGCATTGAAGGTGGATTCTTCCTGGCAAACTGCTTCAGCAAATCCAACCTTCCTGTAGAGGGATATGGCATATGTCCATATCCTGTAGATAGAGGGGTGCGGTGTACTTCAAATGACCTACAGGTTTTCCTGTGCTCAGCTAACTGTGTCTTTCCACTTCAACTATTTGGATTGGCTGACAGTCAATGAGTCCAATTGGCAAGGCAACCATTGAAGTGCTCTTGGAGACTTGCCAGTCCTCCTAGACAGCCTTGAATGGCACAGGACTCTCTGATGCTCTCAGCCAATATTGTGTCTATGATCAGAGTGGCTCCTGGGATATCTGTCTAAAATCATGCTCTGAGGATTATCTGAAGTAGGAGATAAGGGTTTTTTTATTGAATATATTATGATGGTGCCTAGAGGCCATGATCAGGATTGGGAGCTCATTGTGCTAGGCCCTGTAAATAGGTAGGCACCCCTAAAAAGCTTACAATCCAAGAACTCAAGTAACAAAGAGTGGGGGGAAAGGAGGCCAAATATATGCCATTTTGTAGTCATAAATATATTTTTATAGACACAAATATATCTCAGGCAGGTTACATTAAAACATGTTTTCCAGTGGATGGTGCCTTTTCCCATCGGACTTCCAGTGAATAGGGTTAGATGGGGAGATGCATTCAGTTCTACTTGCTGAAGCCAGTACAGAGAATCACTAGATGCCACATAGCTGCTGTAGCTGCTTTCCAGTGACCTTCTGTGTATGTGTGTTTGCTTCTCTTCTTGCAGAAGGCTACTGAAAGAATAGGACAAACAAGGTTTGCTGACCTTTTCCAACTGTTCCTCGACAGAAGATGCCACTATTTCAGGTTCCATGTGCCTTCTTCTCAGAATAAAATCAGGCAAATTATGTACCTGATAGCTAGGTGCATGAGAGGTTAACACTGCAAGAGGAAGGAGTTTCTGAAAGGTAGCTATATCCTGCTAAATTTGAGAGAGATTGTAGTGTCTATTACTACTTCTGGTTAGTATGGACAAAAACATTCTACTGGTGACAGCCTAAGAACACACTGTTATTGGTGTACCTCCAGATAATTCTTTCTCTGTAGCAAGGGTTTCATGTTGGCGTGAGTTTGCATGCTCAAAGTTTATGGCTCAACTCTCGTTTGAAGTTTCAGTAGAAGGTGCTTGCCCCCTAATCCACATTTTTGAGACCCTCTCTTTAAACTCTCCATGAAGACAGACCTGATCTGAAGCTGCACCTAGTCCTTTAGATCTTAGATAAGATTTATTTTGAAGCTGTTACTTTAACAATATTAACCTTTAAAGTATTCCCAATTGCTCTGTCTGCCAGATAGACAAGCTTTTCTTTCTACCATCTTGCTTATTTTATCAGCCAATTCTTGCTCTTTCACAAATATAAAGTGGTTTTGCATGCTATTCCACTGTTTCTGCACAACTGTGAAACTGAGTTTTGCCTGCACCAGAGCAGTATGTTCTGCGTGTATGCCCTTCCCTCTAGTGCAGTGGGAGAGTCAGTCCCACTCTTTGGACATTAAAAGGGCTTATGAAGGTGCATACTAGTGTAGAGTACAAGAGTTTGAACAGAGAAACTTACAATCTTTCTCATTTCAGGGGGCAAGAAAGGGTTCAAAAAAGTCTCCAAGCTGGTCGTATGAATAGAAGTAGTACATGCTGCCCTGGGGGGTGACAGGCCTGTACCTGTTACACTCTCGCTACTAGATCAACCTCTGCTTCTTGGGCACATAGAAATAAAACCTTTCCTAATAGGCTTTCTTATTCAGACTTAAACCTAATTCTTTCCATATGTGTTCTGCTTGCTTTCTAATTGCTATGACTGAACCTGTGGCAGGAGAAGTGTGTAAATTTAATCAGGAGCATTTTTTTGTTTTGTTAGCGACATATAGATGAAAACCTAGCAAGTTGTGAACTGACCTGAACCAAGGCACATACATCCCACCCTTTGATTTAACAGCTTGTTTATTGCCTCTGACTGGATGAAGAAGCGAATTACTTTTTTATTTGCCTTGTATATTTCCGACCCACTCTTCTGCACAGAACAATACAGATGCACATATTTTCAATAAGTTTCTTTGGCGCGGGGGAAGGTGTAGGTACATTTATATATGTATATTATTACCAAATCACAGGTTGGATTGAATTTAAATGTATTAATATCTGAATGGAAGGCAAGCACAATTAAAGCCTGACTCTGTGTTCCTTATCTCAAGCCTGTAAAAATGTAAATATTTTTGTAAAGCTGAAACATGGCCAGTCCTTGGATACCAACATAAATCTTTCTTTCAATACAGTAGCAACCAACAAAGACCTAGACAGTTTAACTATATGCACTTTAATTTAGAATAATACTCTGAATTCTGTCATGGTGGGCTGATGCTCCCCCCGCACATAGCAAGTGCAAACTCTGCTGCACTGTACTTGCTCTTAGCTCCTGAAGGTTATACATTTACCCATTAAATTAAAACAAGCAGCAAGATCTGAGATTTCCCCCATCCCCGTATATATATTCACGCACAGTACTTGCATAATCCACTGCATGTCACTACTGCTTTAAAAAAATGCAGCTGGAGTATTTATTTGGCATTGTGTGGCATGTTACATTTCATTCACCATTACAAGTTTACCCTGTCTCCCATTAGTGTGATTGGTTTATCACTGGATGCGACTGAGTTTTGGGAATTAAATCTTTGTTCACATTTACAGTCACTTTTCTGAGATTCTTCTGAGGAAAATATCACTCTTGGAGATTTGCTGTACAGTGTCTTCCTGTTTTTTATTCTTATGGTTTTGCTTCATTTCGTAAATGGATAATGATTTTTAATGTGTCACATTTAATGTCTGAATAAATCTGAAATTTGACAAGTAAAAAATATCAGTGCAAATATTGTATGTGTTAATTCAGCTTCGGTTACCCCGTAATATGTACAGTATAAACTTTGTCACTTCTACCCGCTTAAGGGCCAGTGTCTACCCCGCCTAAAATGTTTGTGTAATCTTGCCTGCTTTACTAAAGGCATGATACCATGAGTACTGGAGAGATGGACCTTGAGGCAGTTCTGTCCAGTAGTTAGGGCACTAGATGGGGAATAGAAATCCTGGGTCCCTCTGCTACTGACCTGCCATGTGACTGAGCAAGTTAGTTACCTTCTCTGTTTTTGCCTCTCGCCACAAATTTTGAAGACTACTTCTTCTTCTTTTTTTTTTTTTCATTCAAAGGAAAGCTTTTCTTAATAGCCATTTGGGTAGTCCAGTACTTTAGTGTGTGACTGTTCCCTTTGATGTCATACTGACTATCATATATGAGTGAGCATTCACTATTGAATTATTCATTCTTACTTATTGGTAATGTATTTTCCTGTCTTAAGTGTTTGTAGTCCAACCAAGGAGCAGAAATACCAATCACACATCAAAAGTAGCAAATAATTATTACTTTGCCCACAATCAATCCCATAGGCCAAACTGTTCAATAACAAATACAAGTGCAGAAATCAGGATCATTAAGAACATAAGAATGGCCATACAGTGTCAGATCACTGGATTTACCTAGCCTAGAATCCTGTCTTCTGAGAGTGGATAGTGCCAAATGCTTCAGAGGGAATGAACAGAACAAGGAAATTTTGAATTATCCTTTCCCTGTTGTCTAGTCCCAGCTTCTGGCAGTTGGGGGCTTAGGGACATCTGGAGTATGGGATTATGTCCCTAAGCATCATGGGTAATAGCCATTGATGGATCTATTCTCCATTAACTTCTCCAATTCTTTTTTGAGCCCAGTTATACTTTTGTCCTTTGCAACATTCCATGATAATGAGTTCCGCAGATTGGCTATGCGCTGTGTGAGGTAGGTGTGCGCGCACCGTGTGCACAGTTGTCAGAAGGTTTTTCCCCTAGTGGTACCCATTGGGTTGGGTGTGGAGCCCCTGGACTTGCGCATTCATGGCGGTGAATATAGGTCCCTGCCAACCTTCCACCTCTTCAGTTCCTTCTTACCACCCATGGTGGTTTTGGAGCTGCTGCTTCTTTTCCTTGCTATGGCAAGCAATCCCCTAGTGGACTTTTCCTATTTGTATCTGTAAGTAGTTTTTACTTAAAGTTAGTGTTTAAGCATTTTTAGTTAAGTTTCTGTTGGGATTTCCCGCACCATGTTCTTCCCCTCTGGGGGATCAGGGCATGCGTCAGTCTCAAGGCTTCAAACCATGCGGGTCCTGCCAGAAGCCTATGCCAAGGGGAGACTTTCACAACACCTGCTTAAAGTGCTTGGGAGAAGCCTACCGGACTGACACTCTACAGTTTTTGTAGTTAGTCTGTATCTCTACAGATTTTAATGAGGAGTCCATGGCACCTTAAAGACTAACAGATGAAGTGCGTATTTTACCCACAAAAGCTTATGCCCAAATAAATCTGTCTTTAAGTCTTTAAGGTGCCACCGGACTCCTCATTAAAATCTGTAGAGGCTTCCATCCATGAACCAAGAAGGAGAGAGACTTTAGGTTAAAACTTCTCCTCATGGAGTCCTCTGTCCAACATGAGCAAGCACTCAAAGAATTAAAAACAATTATCTACCTTCTCGTGACTGTTATTCTTAGAGATGTGTTGCTCATGTCCATTCCAAGACCCACCTGCCTTCCCCTCTGTCGGCGTATTAGGCAAGAAGAAACTGTAGTGGCAGCGGGTCAGCAGGGACCTATATACATCACCATGAAGGCACGACTTCAGGGGGCTCCACAGCCGACCTGATGGATACCACTAGGGGAAAAAACCTTTCAACGACTGTGCATGGGCACACACACACCTACTTGTAATATACATGAGCAACACATCTCAAAGAACAAGTTATGAGGAAGTAAGTAACCGTTTTTTTCCTGGTTTGTTTTAAACCTGCTGCCTATTAATTTCATTGGATATCCCCTAGTTCTTGTGTTATGTAAAGGGATAAATAACACTTCCTTATTCACTTTTTCCACAACCTTCATGATTGCATAGACCTCTATCACATCTCCCATTAGTCATCTCTTTTCTAAGATGAGAAGTCCCAGTCTTTTTAACCTCTCATTATGCTGTTCAGCTTAGAAAAGAGATGACTAATGGGGGATGTGATAGAGGTCTATAATATTAATATATATTTGAGATGTGGGGACCAGGTCTGCAGGCAGTATTCAAAGTGTGGGCCTACCAGGGATTTGTATAATGACATATTTTATTATCTATTCCTTTCCTAATGGTTCCTAGCATTCTGTTAGCTTTTCTGACTACTGCCGCACATTGAGCGGATGTTTTCAGAGACCTGTTCATGATGACTCCAAGATCTTTCTTGAATGGTAACAGCTAACTTTAGACACCATCATTCTGTATGCATAGTTGGGATTGTTTTCCAATATGAATTACTTTGCATTTATTAACACTGAATTTCATCTGTCTTTTTGTTACCCAGTTCAGTGAGACCCCTTTAACTCTTGACAATCAGCTTTGAACTTAACTATTTTGAATAATTTTGTATCATCTGCAAACTTTGCCATCTCACTGTTTACACCCCTTTTCCAGATCATTTATGAACATTAGCTGAATATGAATATCAGAATAGGCTAGTGAACGGGACTGAAAATGGGATTTTGAGAGTGGGAGAAAGATTCCCCAGCTGAATGAACAAGATGCGAGTACTGACTTTGGAGTGAGTCAATTTGTTTGGCTGTTTGTGTTTTTATTTCTCTTTCAGGTTATTTCAGTTAATTTCAGTTATTTCAGTTACTGGGTCAGTTGGGAATGTGTGTTTGAGCCTTTGTTCCCTGAATCATTCTTGATCTGCTACGCTGCTACACTCTCATTACGTGGAAGCTGTTTCATACACTTAATCATTTTTGCTACACTATGATTTTATGCTGGACCTTAAATAGAAATATAGGACTGGAAGGGACCTTTATAGATCATCTAATCTAGTCCCCTGCACTGAGGCAGGACTAAGTATTATGTAGACCATCCCTGAGAGGTGATTTGTCTAACTTGTTCTTAAAAACTTCCAATGACATACATCCCATAACCCTCTTCAGGTCATTTGTTTCTGTGCTTAATCACCCTTACAGTTAAGAAATGTTTCCGACTGTCTGACCTAAAACACCCATCCTGCAATTTAAGCCCATTACTTGTCCTGTCCTTAGTTGTTAAGGAGAACAATTTATCACCCTCTTCTTTATAACAACTTTTTACATACGTGGAAACTGTTAGCATGCCCCCACTCAATCTTCTCTTCTCCAGACTAAACAAACCCATTTTAAAATCTTTCCTTGTAGTTCATGTTTTCTAGACCTTTAATTGTTTTTGTTGCCATCTTCTGGATTTTTTCCAATTTGTCCACATCTTTCCTGAAGTGTCATGCCCAGAACTGGGCAAAATACTCCAGTTGAGGCCTCATCGGTGCTGAATAGAGTGGAAGAATTACTTCTCATGTTGTGCTTATGGCACACCTGCTAATACATCCCAGAATTATGTTTCCTTTTTTTGCAGCAGTATGACTTTCCTTGCTTTGCTTGTCAGTCCCTGCTCCTTCTAGCTTCTGCTGCATTTTCTAGTGTTCCTTGGAAGAAAGCTTCCTTGCATCTTCTTTCACAGGGCCCTCTGAGAGTGTGCGCTCATTTTGTTTTCTGAAAATTTTTTATACACTCCCTATCAATCTGGGGTGGGGGATGGCTTTTAGCTATTTGTTTACACATGCTGCTCCAACTAAAGGCATGTTTATACCTACTTGAAAGAAGAGCATCTAATATGTTCGTCCAAACTTCGGCTTCTCTTTGGCTTCTGCCAGCCATTTCCTTCTACCTCATGCACCAAACAGTCATGCTGAGGTTTTTAATGGCAATACTTCAGCTTTACTTTGCACTAACTTACTTGCTAGAGCTGCAAAGAGTAATTTAGATCCTCTGTCTACTGTAGTTAACAATACTCTAGTGTCCTATCTTTCAGAGGAGCCCTGGATGAATCCATTATTGAAGAGATTGTGAGTTATTTTGTGCATTATGACCAAATGGCAATTTTCCCCTTTTGCTTCAGAGGGAGAAGGGGATGTACATTCCCCTCCTTTTAAAGATGATGATTATCTCTTAAACATTGTGCATGCCAGTATCTATTATAAAACTATGAACATCAATGGAAGAGGCAGCACTGTAATTCACACATTTTGGTTTGACAGCTGGGTCACAAATACATTAAAAATGTTCAACTTAGTTGATGCTGCTGCTGTTCTCTTTCTCAAGGGAAAATTAGTATGCACATCTAATGATGGCTCCTTTACAAAAAGTAATATAAACCAGGAGGCTGGCTTGGTTTCCAAGTTGTTTGTGAGAGATTTTTAATCCTTTCTGTATTCCCTCTTTGGGGAAAAGACAAACATTCATCTGAACAAAAAGACTTGGAAGTTAAACAAATCGTTCCTGCACTTAACCGCTTTTTTGAAGTGCTTGCTGTTTCCTTTGTTTTTGAGGGGGTAGCATCAGTGAAGCACTACAAATCTGCTGATTTAATGCTACAGGCTCAGGGTACAATATTAGAGGTAATCACAATCTGTTGAAAGGAAGGCATTAGGGAAATCTGACTCTTCTAACAATAGGCTATTTTCCATGCTAAAAAATGAGGGGGCTCACCTCAACACAGATAGGTAGAAAGGCTAGTAGTGACTGCTACTCCTAATCCTGTGCAACATGGTATGTAATATATCAGTGCAAAGCAAACTAGAATTCTCTAGTGATGATCTAGGTCTTCTAGAGAATCAGGACATCTTTTTCTTTTTTATAGCTCTGTCTGGATTACACTGCAGATTTAAAAGGAAAACTCCCATCCGACTTCCTTCTAACTACTTCCAGAAACTAAACCCAGTTTTGTGAACACAAGTCTGATTTATCCCCCTGTAGAAGTGGCCCTCAGTCCCCACTATGGCATAGCATAAGAGTTTGAGGTCAATGGAAGACCTAAGGTTGGGTTTGCAGCCATAAGTCCCAATCAAAAAGCTTTACAAGGGCAACATGATTCGCTCAGCTTGTTCCTGTGTTCTGCTTTCTAAATACCGTCTTATACTATTTTGGCTACTGTACATTTCAGTTTTACTTGGTTTTGTTTTGCAAATGGAGGCCTTTGTTCATTGCTACATACATCTTTCCTCAGTCCTAAATAAAACTAGATTATTTTAAGTTATTTGAAATGCTCTTCTGAGGTGCTCCTCAAGGTAGCATTTGTGCATGTCATATACCGTCGTGCATGTAGTAACTAACTTTTCATTTCAGAATAAAGAATTGACAGTACACATTAGACATTTGAATTCAAGGGACCTGGAATATATACAACCCTTTAAGTACCAATCTGTTGCAAGTGGAGTTCAATAGGTGAAGGCTAATCCCACACACGGGTCCAGTTTAGCATGTGCATATAGTCACATTCAGTTACACACACTTTTGCATACATCTGCTTTGGGCATGCAAATACATGATCAATGTCCATTCATGCAAAACTCTTCATGAGTGCAACACTAACTTCAACACATGTAAAAGTGTTTTACATCTAAAAGCACATGTTTGAGATTACTCTTGGGGTAGTCATTCTGGTCCATCTTTGAAGACAAGGAAATCAAATTGTTGATAACTGATGAGAGTCAGAAGGAAGGCAAAAAGATACCTGCTTTGGTCACTCAAAGGCAACACCCAAGAAGCTGGCTGTGATTGGTACGGCCATGGGAAGAGAAGGGCAAACATAGTACCTATCTTTAAAAAAAGGGAATAAAGAAGACCTAAGGAATTATAGACCAGTCAGCCTAACTTTTGTTTAATAATTTGTTCCAGTATCTTTCCAGATATCAATCAATGCGTGAGCACCTAGAGGATAATAGGATTATAAATAATAGGCTAGCATAGATTTGTCAAGTTTAGTGGATGGGGGAGGGGGGAAAATCTGTAAACATGATATAATCTCAATTTTAGTGAGGCTTTGACACAGGTCCACATGACATTCTCATAAGCAAACTAGGGACATAAGGTGGGTGCATAACTGGTTGAAAGATCATACTAAATGTGTAGTTATTAATGGCTCGTAAAACTAGGAGGGTGTATCTAGTGGGGTTAGCAGAGGTCTGTCCTGGGTCTAATACTAGTCAATATTTTCATTAATGACTTGGAGAATGAAGTGGAGCATGTACTTATAAATTTTATGGATGACACCAATCTGCGAGAGGTTGCAAGTACTTTGGATTAGAATCCAAAACGACCTTGACAAATCAGAATTTGTCTCAAATCGACTCATTGCATTCAATAATGGGCTGGACTGGATGAGCTTTTTAGGTCCCTTCCTGCCTTACGTTTCTATGATTCTTTAAACTCCACAGACCAGGAGGAGTAATAGGGGAATCAAAGCTTAAACTTATTTTCAGATTTTTATGCCGTCAGTCTTGGATTGCTCATTGTATTTAATAAATTGACTGGGACACTAGAAAGATTACAGAAAAAGGATTAATACTCAACTGGTATATCAATGTAGTTCCACTGATGTCAGTGACTTAAATAGAGCTATGTTATGCTGATTTACACCAGCTGAGGATCTAGCCCAGAGCTGCTAATTTGGAAGAACATCCCCATTTTTATGGAATGTTGTATTCTACCTACACGCTCAATACTGTCTGATTTTTTTCATTAAACTCCTTTCTGCATCTCAGTTACTATGTGATTTCAAGGCCAACTAAAATCTCAAGCTTCATTGAGATTCACTTAAAATCTGCAGAAAACGCTGCATCAGATGTGTTTTATGTGAGCTTTCAACCTGTTTTCTGTATAGTCAGTAATGCCATAAATCAAGCATGTAAAAATATTTCGGAAATGACTCTCAATTGCAAGGCCCAAGCACTGCAATTTATTTGTGTATTTTTAGTGAAGGGTATAACTTCATTTTCACTTCACAGCACTCTAGACCAGGACACTTTTCTAAAGAAATTCTGTATCCCTCTGTACAGAGCTGAGGTGCCACATTGGTTTTCCTCAACAATAAAATGCATAAGAATGCATTGTCATCCTGCTAACATGTATCTTCTCTGCTCTGGTCCATGTTCTCCTGTATGCAGTGCCAGTGAGTCTGCTTGACGAACATTTAGACAAATGACTACTTTTCACATGGTTGACTTCTCTCTCACTATGGAGATGAACTGCTTAACAAAGTGGTTCTCGCAGCTGCTTCCTGAGATGAAATTTTAGAAAGCGCTAAGGAGCCATTAGAGTTCAGTTTCTTTCTATCACAATCTCTCTGCTGTAGAACTCACAAAGCACAGGAACTGACATGGCAATCTTCCTCAGCCTGTTCCTTACTAGTGCCTTACCAATGCCTTACTCATTCCATTTTTGGTCACTCTGGCTAGATTGCCACTGATGAGTTTTTTCATATGTGTTGAGGAACCTTATTCAATAGCACTCAACCAAGAGTAACTCAACCCATTCCATGAAGCCTAATGAAACTGCATAAACATGGCAAACTTTACAGCAATGATACAGTGACAAAATGCTTCATATTGCATTGCCAGATGTCCGTTTATCTGCTCCCACCCACCTTGAGCTAGGATGTTTCTTCTTGCCATCTTGTGTGTTCCACTATGGTTTACTAAGTTTTGTAAATGTATGTAATTTGCTATAAAATATTTTGATAAAGTTTGAACAGTGGGGGCACTTCCCTGAAACCGGCCAGTGCTAGAGCCCTGGATAAACTCCCATTAATGCATTTTGGCAATAACTTGTAGTGAGGACACATTTCTTCTTGACCCAACCTGTGCACTTGTGTTATCCTAAGATTTTAGATGCCAATTATGTCACCTACAAGTTTGGTGTTGGGCTCTCTTAAATAGCACTTAGCTCATCAATAATTTAACAAAAGGGTAACCAGGTTGTGGACTGCCCTAAAGGAATTGCCAGTGTGTTACCGGGGGTTTCTCTGACCTCCAGAGAGCTCCCCAGAGCAAGCTAGTCTTGCTAACCCTCCAAAATAACAGAGATACAGCCTTCCGCTCAAGAATAGATAACAAGCAGTAATTCTTCGAAAACAAAAAGGATTATTTTTTTAAAGAAATAAGTCATTACAATGTAATTTAGAAAAGCAAGAAAATATATAGAACAGAGCAAAATGCAATAGATTTACAGCTGAAAGAATTATGGTGGCGCAGCAAATAAGAGAGACTATATAACATATAATAATGTAACCATTCACTTAACACTAGCATTTAATAATGGGGAATTTAGATAGGAAGATGGGGAGTGAGAGAGAGGCAAGTGATTATTGAAGGAAGGTAAGGTTGTATGAGGCCATGGAGAGGGAGTCAGGAGGGGAGAAAACACTGAGCGAGAAGAAAAAGGATGACAAACTAATTTGAAGGGAAATGGATACGAAAAATGCCAGGTGAGGGACAACATAGCAGAAAAGGAAAGAGATGGAATAAGTTAAACCTAATTAAAATATAAATGATTTACAGTGCACGAAAATGCAAAATGTTTGACTTTTTTGCTAAAATAGGTTTTGAACAATGCACAAAATATGACTGCAACACCCCTAAATGTCTCAATATGTATATATGTAGTTGGGAGTGTTTGTTTCTACTCAAGGTTCTTCTTTGAGTAGTGTCCCTTTAGATGCTCCTTTCTTGGTGGGCTCATGTGCCCCATGTGTACCCTCAGATGGAGATTTTCATTAGCAGCATCCTTTCAGCCCATGCATGCACTGTTGGTATCCTCATGCCCCGCGCCAAGGCTATATCAGGCTGTGTGGGCAAACCACCTCTCAGTTCCTCAGGCTTTGGCCTGAGATGAAGCTGGTGTGTTTGTTTCTTGCCTACCATGGTAGTTTTGGAGCTTCGAGGGAGGGAGGGAGGGAGGGAGGATTGTTGGTTTATAAAAATTATTTTCTGGTTAGAGACTCCCACTGGGGAAATTCTCCCTGTGAGGGGCATGCCTGGTACACCAGGGTTCAAATGCTGCCTCTCCTGTAAAAAGGCAATCCCAGTCAATGACAGACACTCTAAGTATGTTTGCTGGCTGGGTGAATCAGACATGCCACAGTCCTGAAATCTCTGACTTGAAAGAACTGGCAAGTCAAACTTCAACTCCTCACGATGGACTGTTTCCCCCACTCCACTTTGGAACCAGGTAAGGACCCCTCTGGATGTCAGTCGCCAGGATCATCTAGTGCCCCTTCCATCTTGGTGCAGCGTTCTCCTAGCAAAGCAAAATCCCCAGAGCCCTCCTCTAAAGCCTCCCGGAAGAGGAGATCTAGTTTCCCTTGCAGGTATCACCCCAAAAGACCTTGGTCTCTGGCCAGATCTACAGCCTCTGAGAGGTCTTCCTTGAGGCTCAGTACTGTAGACGTGAAAGGCTCCTCCGGTATAGGGGATGCAGGAAAACACCATGGTTCTAAGACCAAACTGGACTCTGGAAAGACCTTGGTGCCATTGTCTGGGGATGGTATCAAACATGGAGGATTAGTACATTCATCTCTGATTCCACTTTTGATGCCCTTACCAAGTGCCATGGTACTGTGTAAGCCTTCAACATCAGCACCAGTCCTGAAGCGCCCTAAGGCTCTGTTAGCATCAGATAAGGACAAACACTTGGTACTACAACATCTCTTGGTACTGCAGGACTTCAGATACCAGAGGGAATTGGTGGCGAATGCTGAACCACAGTTTCCGTTGCTAGTGGACACAGAGCACCTCTTGGTATCAAGAACCTCTCAGTCTGTGGATCCCTTTGCATCCCTGGTGCTGTCGCCCTCCTATTCTCTGGGAGCTCCTCCATTAGAGGAGAAGACAGGGCTGGCATGGTTCCCTTACCTGTTTCACTTTGCTCTCTATCCTCGGATTGATCTTCTAACTGTCCTTCAGTTCCTCTCTCAGGAGGCCTGACATGCCCCAACTTGAGTATTCTTCACCTCAAGATGTGGTTCCTCAATGGTTCATGGGGCTATGGTCATCCTGCTCTGTGGAGGTACAACATTTACTATTAAATAGTAGAAAAGTTTCCCCCAGAAATTCTGACCTCTAGAAGTGGGCCAGATTCAGTCACTGATGTGAGCACCACAATGCTGCTCCTGAATCTGCACTGCTTCCTCTCATTCTGAAGTACCTGCTACTGCATAAGAAATCAGGATTGTCCCTCAATTCCATCAAAGTTCACCTGGCAGCCCTGACAGCTCTTCATACTACTATTGAAGGTTTGTCTCTTTGCTCACCCCACAACTGCAAGATTTATGAAAGGCTTGGAGAATCTCTTCCCACAGATAAATGGTCTTACTCCTTGGAACCTGAATTTGATTCCTGAAAGCCTTACAAAGCCCCCATTCGAATCAGTGGCCACCTGCTCCCTCTTGAACTTATCAAGGAAAACAGCCTTCCTAGTGGCAATTACCTCAGCCCAGAGAGAGATTGAGGTGTTAATAGCAGACTCCCCATTCACAATGTTTCACAAGAATGGGTGTTTTAAAGGCCACATCCCAGGTTTCTCCCTAAAGTGACTTCTGAATTTTACCTGAATTAGACCATATGCCTGCCAATTTTCTTGCTGAAACCGCATACTTCCAGCTGGGAGCTGGTTCTCTACACTCTAGATATCAGGAGGGCATTATCCTGCTACCTGAACAGAACAAACCATTTAGCAAATGCAATAAACAGTTCCGTTCAATTGCAAATAGATCCAGGGGTTCTCCCATTTCTACCCAGAGACTCTCAATAGATTTCGGATTGTATTATGGCTTGCTACCAGACTGTCAAAATTCTCACCCCCTACTAGCGTTTCGGCAAACTCAACTAGATCATAATCTACATCTATGGCTTTCCTTTCAAAATGTTCCTATTTCAGAAATCTGCAGGGCTGCTACTTCGTCTTCAGTACACGCTTTCTCTAGACAGTCTGCCTTGGTTGATGCCTCCAGGTCTGATGCTGCAGTTGGCAATGCAGTTCTCTCTTATGTGATGGACTCCATTCCAAAGCCCCTTCCTCATTCTGGGGATACTGCTCCGGAGTCATCCAGAGTGGAGAACCCATAGGGACACGACTCGAAGAAGAAGAGGTTACTCACCCTGTTCAATAACTGTAGATCTTTAAGATGTGTATCCCTATGGGTGCTCCACTACCTGCCCTGCTTCCCCTTTGCTTTGGAGTTCCTGCTGAGTCTTAGTGGTGCAGAAGGAACTGAAGGGGTGGTATAGCCTTGGCGCAGGGCATGAAGATACCTTTGGCACATGCATGGGCCAATGGATGCTGTTAATGAAAATCTCTGATTGAAAGTATGTGGGGTACACACGTACCTACCAATAGTGGAGAACCTACAGAGGGACACCCATCTTGAAAAACCTGCCCAGGGTGAGTAACCTCCTCTTCTTCCCAGTACTCAACTAACTTCTCTGTGCTTTGCCTGAGTTTCCTTTCTCTCTGACACCATCCACTAGGTACAATAGTTGCCTTCTGGATATCATAAGGGTAGTGCAAGGCTTAATTATTGCTTGCTGAACACTTGGCAATCCTTGCATGAAATTGGCTGTACACGTTAACTGAAGAGTATCTTGTTGCTGAGGAGGGTGAGGCTGTTGCTATTCAGCAGTGATGATTTAGGAATGGCTTTAATAAACTTTGAAGGGAATTCTTGTCCAGGCCTTTTCAGGCAGCAATTGGAAGCTTTGTGGGCTGGGAGCCAAAGGGGTTAATGCTGGTTGCAGTCCCTGGGTTTTTCTCCTGTGTAAAAAGGAATAAGGGGCCTAAAGGAAAACAATGTATAAGTTCAGTCTGTTAGTCATGGTGGCTAAAGTCTATTGACTGTGAAAATAGATGGGTATATTCTTCTCCAAATACTGAAATAAATAAATATATGTATTATAAGACAGTATTTGGTATCTCAGCACTTCTTTTTTATGGGAGACCTCAGCATTACTGTTTTATCCGCCTGGAGGGGATGGCTTATTGGTCTAAGCTGAATATTTGATATGCCTAGACTCACTGAAACCACAGGTTCAAATCCCAGGAGACTAGTCATCAGCTCTTCATCCCTTTGAGCTGAATAACTTGAATCCTATGCAGATTACTCTGTGTGTGGATTTTCAGATGATACCTTAAAATCCTAACATCTTTCTTTATTTTGAAATTTTATGTCCCATGACATTCTTCCTAAAAGTAATAGTTTGCTGTGGAATAGCCCAAAATATCCCCATCCCCAGGCTTCTACATGGTGCTTTGTACACTAAATGGCTGTAGCTGTCTGCCACAGAAGCAGCTGCATTTGCTGCATCTGTATGTACAATACAGAATCCCTCTTCTGTGGAGATAGGTTAAATCTTCCAATGTGCACAAATTAAACAATTCCTCCTAGTTTGAAACCATGTCTATAGGGATTACACCAATATCCCTTTGAGTTAATGAAGTTCTGCGGTATGGGAAGTATTGTGGGATCCTTTATGATTAAAGTAATCATCACAGAAGAGAATTTTGTGTGTGCGTTTATGTATATAATAGAAAAATCTAAATTTTTCACCTGGCAATTCTGCTATCTGACACTGCTCTTGTGCAGCCTACTAATTACTGTGCAGTATAACATCAAATATGAATATAGCCATAAAATATGTGCATTTAATTACCTGACAGGAAATGTATCAATTAGTGGCTCTCCAAATGAGTCTGGGAAATGTGCACAGCAAAATCACATGCCTCATTTCTGTATTGGCCTCTAGGTGGCAGAATTGCACTGTGAACAATATATGAGGCAGGCATTTAAAAACAAGAAAATGGTTAATGATGTATACTTTTCCCAATGTGAATAATTCTTGTTTCTTAAATCAGCAGCCTTATTTTTCCAATAGTGTCAAATTTATCAGTAAGCAGGTAGAATCCATAAGCAATATTTTTTTAAAGAAATAATAAAAAAGCAATCTTTTGTTCATAGGTGCTGCCTGATTTTATTAGAAGCTTCATTGTGTTTTGTAAAATATAATTGCCATGCTAACACTGGTTCTTGAAACATCTTTTTTGGGACTGTGTACAAAACTGCTACGTGTGTATGTGAGAGAGAGAGAACCTTCAAACAAGTTAAAATGTCAAACACTTTTCATTTGGAACAATTTATTAATTTCTGACAGATAATGGAAGCTGCACATAAACACAGGGAGCAGAAGAGCTGAAAAAACCATTTGTAAGACAAGGAGAGCTCTCTGAGATAGAAATATAAAAAGCCAGGCAACTTTGAGTTGGATCTGTCAGCTTCATTATGTAAACATGGAAAATGTTGAACTGCTATGAGAACTATTGTTAGATGTGTGTAAATTATACTAATTAACATTTGAGAACAATTCCATTCTAGAGCATATTAAAATATTTCACTTTACAGAACATTGGATTTAATTTGTCTTGGTATATGACAAACATAAATATTAGACTCTCATCTGAATAAGACATGCCAAACCCACAGGGAAAAAAACAGAGAAATTGGGCTTGTTTTTGGCTTAATTGGTTTGTGAGTTGCTTGTTGGCTAGTTTTTTGCTTGTATCTTGTTGTAGTTTGTTGCTTCTCTTTTTTGATCAGCTCCCGGCAAGCAGGGGCAAGGGGGGCAAGCAGGGGTAAGTCGGGGGTGCACAGCGGGCCCACCACAATCCCAGACTGCACGCCTGGGGAATCTAGGCACATAGAGTGTTGGGGTTCTTAGGGATTGGCTTGTTTTGGCCTTGTTTTGAAATGGGATTAACTTGACTTCTGGTTTATTGCAAAAGTCGGGGTGCTTATTTTCAAGTTGGCAACTGTGATCTGAATCTATCTTCACAATGGTACCATCTATGTTTCATTGCCATCCTTTGATTTATATAAAAACAAGAGGAAGTTCCAGGAGATGGAAGCTCTAACGCGGACTTTTCAATTACATCTCTCTTCAGTAGAGGGAGAAACAGATGGTGTAGAGGGTGAAACTCTGAAGTTCCCCTATGAATTTTCCCCCAGAGGGTTATAGTAGGGTGGGGATTCTTCCTGCCCCCTCTTGGCTACCAACACTCCACCTTATGGCATGAGCACTGAGTTCAGCCTCCAGAATATGCAGACCTCATGGGATCCATAGGAGGACTAGGGATTTCCAGGTGGGGGACCCGTGTCATCATACCATCTCCCTTGACTCCCTAGCAGTGGTTTTCCTCTCCATCGGCTGTACATAGGAACATAAGACTGGAAGGGACCTCCTCGATCATCGAGATCAGTTCAGGCTATCCCTGAAAGATATAAAGAATTAAACTCAGAGTGAAGAAAGCTCCATTCAAATGTTTATAAAGTCTCAAGCTCTATTATATTTTGCCACTTAACAAATGGAGTGGGAAGAAGAAATGTATGTGTGTCACCACTACCTGCTAACCCATCCCATACAGGGATCTGCTGATACACAGATCTTCACTCAGTCTCTTCAAATCCAGTCCAGATTTATCAGTTGGTGAGGTTCCAGTGTGTTTTGTGAGGTGAATTGCTCTGACCACCTAGTTTTTAGTTGCCCATGTCCCAAACTACCACACCAGGTGTTCAGTGATATTGTAAGTGGCAGAATCAGCACAGAGGCCAAGGATTATGCATGGATACTGTCCTAGAAGTATTCTCTCCAGGAAAGGGTTGAGGCATATTGGCAAGACTGGGGCATCTTGCACTGCTGCTGTTCTTGTATGTTTAAATAAAGGACTTCAGCCTACACTACTGTATAGTGCTTCCCTGGAGTATTATGTTCTCTTCAATTGTATGAAGAAGAGAGCTAGTATTGTGCTCAATTAATTAAAACACTAATTTAAAAAAAGTGGGATTTTTTCTAAATCTCAAGATGGTTTTTCAAAATTTCAGTTAATTCTTCTGATCACTGGGAAAATTTCAAGCCACTATAGAACTGGTTGAAAACTCCCAAGGATTTTCTTCCCCATTGAAAACTGATTTTTTGAAATATTTAATCAAACTTGAAAGGTGGAACATTCCAACCGTCTCTAAACACTATGGCTTATTTTAGTGCAGTATGCCTAAACCTTTAAGACCAAAATCTGATTCTTTACTCTGACTGAGTAGCACCTTATGAAGTGGTCTCATTGAATAAAGTGAGGCTACTCCTTGAGTACTTTTACTGTGAGTGAGGGAATTGGAATCCAATCCTTTATTACAGAGTTTCTCTGAAACAAGGATATAAGGTACAGAATTCCTAAAGCAATGTCTTAGTTTGTAAGTTCTGAAGCAGGTTTATTTGATACTGTTGATCTTTAATCAGAGAAGATACCTTTTCCCCAGAAGAACTTTAAATTGTTTAATGCTGCTGAGTTTCATCCCATGAAAACTGAAAGGAAGTTTGCATAAAGATATTTTGGGGGCATAAAATATCACTTCAGAAAAATGGGAAACTCAATGTTTGATGGATTTATGATAATTCTATGTTCCAGTCCACTCACTACAGTTGTATTTGGTTCAAAGATGCCTATGAATATTTCTAAACAAACAATACAGAGCAATGCAGTTTACCTATTCTGAGCTTTAACTTGATTTACACATAAATCCTGGAAAGCCTGAAAGCTTAGTTTTAGCATTTCTATAGACTCTAAAAGCAGCCTTTTTATTGACCAGAAATCTAGTGAATTTGTATGCCTACAATATCTAAAATAATAAAGCAACACTCATTACTGAATGGAATTTAAAACAGCTTCCCAATTGTGCAGTTTATTTGAATGAAATCTGTTATGTTTGCCTACTACAGTGTAATCAGTGATATATGGTTGTGGGAATGTTGTGACTCAAGGGATTTTGACATTCTGCATGCTAACTAGTGCTACCGCAATGTAACCATTTATCATGACGGAAACCTTGAAGGTCTACCGTACTAATGCTGTCATGGACCGCTTAATATGACAAGACTAGTGTTTCCACAGATTACTCATACCATGCCATCAATGGGAAAGGTCATATAGGACTGAATTCTGCTTAACATAATCATATTTTTTAATTTGTGACTACTGTTATTTTTAAACAAAATAATTTCTCATAGTAGTAAAACAATTTCATTAGCCCTGATGCTCTTTTTTGTTTCTTACTATAATTCACATATTTTTATCTTCTAGAAATATAAATGTATGTTGCCATTTGTCTTTAAGATTAGGTAGAGCTCACCTTCCTGATAACCTTCTTCCCTCCCATAGGCCCGAATGTCCCCACATTGGCATTTTGTCCTGTATGTAGTAGGATGACTACATAGCGCATAGTAATTTTACTTAGTGTTTTCCAAAGATAGTGGTGCAGTTCAGGAGGTGTAGGTTACAGCCTGTGTAGTGCTTCACCTATGCCAGAAGGTGTTATGTTTTAGATTCTTTCTCCGTTAATGAAGATGCCTGGAAAAAATTGACTTTCAGTGAGCTCTACCCTCTAAGAAAGTGCCAGTGAAAGCTTTATGGCACACAACATTATCTTGCATTCTGTATTTGCCTTGTATTTTACAGACAAAGTATATAAAACATTTTATTAGTGCTATTTTTCATCTGTCTATCTGCCCTCCTCACCATAGTATCTGAGTGCTTCCCAAGTAGTTAAAAGAAGGAAATGGCAATAAGTGGCTCTCTTTCTTTCTTCCCAGCTGGTATGAGCAATGCAAGTTTTATTAGTTCATAAAGTTCTTTTGTTTGTGTCTGAGAGAGTTTATTGAGGGAAATCTGAGGCAAGGAAATATTGCATTTTGCTCTGAAAGTGTTGGTTCTCTGGTAATTTGTCTCTTGAAAAGTTTAGTCCCATAGTCTAGTTCCTCTTTTTCTGTGAAAGTTCTCTCCTGCACTCTCATGCTCCCCCTATCTGTTGACAGTTTCATTTTTCCAGTGAAATGTAGGAATTGTGGGATGTCATGGTCTTAAAGAGTTCCTCTCTCAAGTAGCTAGGGCAAATCACATGGAGGGACCTGCCAGGTCAGCTTGCCATAGCTGCTGTGAGTAGAGCTGGTTGCATTTTATTCCCTCAATGTTTTTTCAGTACTTTTTGGAAGAAAAACATTGTTGTCCATTTTGACAACAAAAAACCCATTTCTCTGAGAAATGTCCATTTTCAAGTAATTTTGTGGGAGTTTCCATTGAAAAACCAAAACTCAACAACTTGAAATTATTTTGGTTTTCAACTGAAAAATAATTGGTTTGGATGTTGTTTTTTCACTGAAAACTAGACATTTTTCAAAGGAGCAAGAAACATTAACTGACCAGCTCTAACCATATGTCCAACAGTACAGGTCTGCGAGGCAAAGGTTATAGAAACTTCTGAAAATAACCTAAAATTGCTTTTGCATATATAAAATCATTATTTTCAGGACTGATACTTTAAGACTTTCCAGCGCAAGCAAGTGCAGTGTCTCACTGGAAACCTGGGATTATTTCATTTAGAAACCAGCAACTCTCAGGATATTGAACTTGAAACTTGTCACTGGCACAGGGCTAACATTGCATTTCCAACCAATATAATTTGGGAGAATGGGGAAATGCTCCATTTTTTTGTGAGGGCCAAGGAGGGAATATCAGGTATCTCTGAAATTGCTCAGAAGTTTGTAAAAGCTTGACATGTCCCAGTGGAGATGGATGAGAATGCAGTTAGTGGTAATAGATGCCTTGTAATGCAGTTTGAAATGGTTCTACAATTTATTACATGCATGTCACTTGACGTGTGTATGATGTAATTAAGGTGAGTTCCAGCTTTTGTCAGACTCACTTTTCAGTGCTCCTAACTTCCTGAAATTCCTTTGAGGCTGAAGTTTCTCAAGTTTTGTCTCAGCTCTAAGTTGAATGATGGGTATTTGTGTTAATTCAGTTTTGACATTTGTGAGCTCTGCATGTATTCAACTCCAGTGCCATCCTCTTCTTTCTTTGTGCTTGATAAAGTTTGTAGAAGGAGGGATGCATAAATTCTGAGGTGTGAGGGCTTTCTTTACAGACATCATATACCATGCTGACTTAATTTTGGCATGCATTAAAGAAAAATGGAAATGAATAAAAGCCATAGTTAAAGGTTTGCAGTTGAAAGTGTTTTATGAGCCCAGTTCATGAGCCAAAAAATTACACTTTCATTACCAAAAAAGCTTACACCATTTACAAAACAATGACCAAAAAATCCATTAATTTAAGCTTGGAAATAGGAAGTAACTAGATACCTTAACTGCTTAATTGCCATATAACTGTTCATCATTGTCACCCTACCTGATGTTTGTTGCCAGTCCAGTCTTAAATTTACCACTAAAATTTGGAAAAATATATAAAAAGTTTGCGGTGTATCACTGGGAGATAAGATCCTATTGTTTTGTTCAATAAATCAATTTCAGGTAATCTATCATACGAACATAGGGTGACCAAAGGGTGAGTGTGAAAAATCGTGATGGAGGTGGGGGGGGGTAATAGAAGCTTATATAAGAAAAGGCCCCCAAAACTGGGACTGTCCCTATAAAATCAGAACATCTGGTCACCCTATACTAACACATACTTACAGCACTGCTTATTACAAAACACTACATATCTTAGTTGTTGCCCAGTACAGTTGATATAACTAAATACAAACTTGTACTGCTTCCATATGCTTCATAAAACTATAGCACATTTTAACCAACACATTTCATAACATCAAACAGATCAATCATTCCAATGTTTTAATACAGTATTCCTCCCCACTAGCACAACACGCTGAGCAAATATACAGAACTTTGAAATAATTTAACGTGCCTTGAGACCACAGGTGCTGGCTTCCTCTTTGCCTCGGTGTGCTCAACCCCTGCTCACTCCCAGGCCCTGTCTCCACTCCACCTCTTCCCTCAAGATCCCTCCCCTGCCCTGCTTCTCCCACTCCCCCCCCCCAGTGCCTACTGCATGCTGCAGAACAGCTGATCATGGCAGCCAGGAGGCATGGGGAGGGAGGAGGAGGAGTTGATTGGCAGGGCTGAAGGTGGGTGGGAAGTGCTGGGTAGGGGCAGTAGGGAGCTGGCTGCTGGTGGGTGCTCAATTTTTTTTCCGGAGACTATATTTCATTCAGTATTTTTACTACCTCATAGATGCTGGAACAAGGGGTGCTGGGGATGCTACCACATCTCCTGGCTTGAAGTGGTTTCCATTATATACAGGATTTACAGTTCGGTTCAATGGGTCTCAGCACCCCCATATAAAAATTTTCCCACCACCCTGTACTATCTTATGCTAATTATTATTATAGCAATATATAATCCAACAATTTATATCTAAAATATGACCCGAGGTGCCTAGGGTAGCCCACACTGAAAATGCCAAGGTCAAGACAGGTTGCAAAAAGGAGAGCAGATTCTCCCAAAACTGGTGGTTAACACTATAGTTAGATTCACCAAGCAGTCACAAAACTGTGCTCCTCATCCCCCACACTGGTTATCGAGAAGCTAGGGGGGAAAAACAGCCCCCTTTATTTCATTCCAATCTCTACTGAATGTATTTGCTGATTGGAAGACAAAGTGAGAAGTTACTTAAAATTCCATTCTCTGTACTAAATATTCTTCTGATTCCCAAAGGGCCAGCCACATTACCAGATTAATGCTAGTTTGGATCTTACCCAAAATACCATGCTGCCAGCCAATCCTCTAGTATCTATAACCAAAGGTTTATTATAAAAGAAAAGAATGAGAAGAGAATTGTTAAATGGTCAAAGCAATTAGATACATAGGACTTCAGAGTCCATATATCAGGTTCTTTAGCAGCATTAGTGAGTTTGCTGGCTTGTAAAGTCCCTCTGGAACACATCCAGAGCTTGGATGGGTCTATCAGTCCTTTGTTCAGAGCTTCAGTTTGTAGAAAAGTTACTCCAGAGGTGAGAAGCAGGATTGAAGACTCAATGGAGGTGATGCAGCTGCCTTTTTATATTCTGTTATGTGGCTTGTACATCCTTCATCCCAAACACAAGCTCACAGCATATGGGCATAGAAAAGTATTTCACATTCCCTGTCCCCGACATGTCCTGCTGACTCATAGGTGTAGCTCCTGGCTTCTCTCAATGGGTTCATTGTACAGATGATTGCCCTTGATGGGCCATCAAACAGGCTGGTTAGTGCTGATGCCAATCTTTTTGGGAGTGTCACCCAGATATACAGCACAAGTTTGAAATATCAATATACCACACATTTATAACTCACAATACAAAGATGACACATACATACAAACAAACATCATATTTAGCAAATCATAACTTTTCCGCTGATATCTTACATGGCATATCTTGTATAAAATTCATTGTAACTTTGTAATATTGGTATCAGTAATATTATAAATGGTCACGCATATTCCATACAGCGTTACACATGCCTCCCCACAGTCTTAGTGATAGTGGAAGGTTTGGTTGGAAGAGTAGGGAGTTGGTCAACCCCTGGAAACCTGAGGAGAGGGCAAGTGCTCATACTCAAGTGTACTTTCCCTTGCCATTGCCCTTCCTCATGCATCAGGGAAGGGGAGGGATTTCTCTGCCTCTTATTGACTAACCAAGAGGGGCTAGAGAGCTGATTGGCTCTCATACCAAAGCCCTTCTCCTTTTGAAATCCTCCTGGGCATCTGGCAGCCATCTTTGTTGCTATTTCTGGCCCTTTCCCACATAGTTAATATATTGTCAGACTGTATTTCCAGGATCCGATAGGTCTGACCAGATTGCCTCTTTTGAGATGAATAAGGAATTTTTCTCTCTGGACCACATTGGTGACCTGTGAAGGTGGTTGTCTGCCTTGTAGCATAGTAGAGGCTTAGTTTAAGGTTAAAAAGGAGTGAAAACAGGAATTTTTAATTTTGAAGAGGTAGTATAGGAATGTTCAGTTTGTTGCAAGTTGTGACCAGTGTTGAGTGCAGATGAAGGCTGAAAGGGCCAGCTCCCAGAAATAAATGAGTAAGAGACATGGGATATGGCTGCTGGATTTTTTTAACCTGTAGGCTGGGTTTATGGGAGGCTGTAAGTCTGCATAGGCTGAGGTGCTATCCTCATTTTCCCTTGTAGAAGGAGTGTGGTGGTGAGATAGTTCAGAGGTGGGTTGAGTGCTAGAGGTTAGGCAGAAGAGGCACAATCCTGATTTATTGTTAAATTGTGTGATGCCATTTAACCTCAAACCAAACACAATCACATTTCTGGTGTTTGCTGGGGGATGGGTGGATTGCACTTCTTCCCATTATTAAGATTAATAAAGTTACAGTTTGCCACTTTAAAATCCATCCTAGTGTCTATTTTGTTTGCTTGTATTAATAGCATAATTCTATCACAGTTCAAAACAAGGAGGCAAAGTTAAGGTTGGGCAGAAGGTGCAAATCAGCTGAGCTGAGGAATAGAGGAGGATTATGAGGCAGTGAGGAACTGGCTATGTCCTTTAACTGTTAAAACCCCAAAAAGGTCTGGAAAATTTAAAGAAACAGAATTTTTGAAAAAAAAAGTGGTTTGTGTGGGGTGGTTAGTTGGGCTCCAGTGAAACACACTTACAATCTTAACATTTATAACATATTTTTGTTTGTGAAGTTCATCTCTATCTCTAGGAATGCATCAGTTGGAAAGCAGTGCTTAACAGGGTTTGGATAAAAAATGACTTTCATCATTACAATTCAAGGGAAAGCAGCTTCACTTGATTCACTTAGATCAAACAAGCTTTTTCTGGGTGAACAGCAGATAATATGGGAAAAAACTATTTCATCTTAAATCATGCTAAGCCATGTAAAACCCTTATCATAGCTGGTTCCCTGGCTATAGAGAGTAACTTTGACAAGGCTTCTTGGATGCACTCTATTTTTCTGCTAACTATATAAGAATGGGACTTTGAAAGTTTGTTCAATAAGCTAGAATTCTCTGCATGAAGAGTTCATACAGGATTTAAACTGCACCCAGTGTAGTTTAATGCCATTTTATCCTGGTTTTAGTCAGTTTTGACACTTTAACAATTTCTAATATTGCTTGCTGTGTAACACATGCAAACACTTGCATTTTTACAGGGAAGGATTTATTTTACATTTGCCTCGCCTTTCAGCAGAAACCTATAAAAATATCAATGACAATTTAGGAGAGAGAATTTTGCTCTTAAATTAATAAATTGTGGGTCTTTAACTTTCTTCCTTGCAGCCTTATAACCGTAACTAAATTAATAGATGGTAGTAACATGAATAGTCTTTGCCCATGTTTGTGAATGTCCATTATTCCATAATTATTTCTATCTTGTTTTTCACTTTGGGGGAACACATTTGATAGTTTTATGCTTTTTAATATTTTATTTATTTACATTCTGTCATGGTTCAGGGTTAGCTGCACCTTTGACTTCTCTTGAGTGATGGTAGAGTTAAACCTCCACATTGGAATCCCAGGAATTGACAAACCAAATCCCCAGGCTTCAGCCACCCCGGTTTACCAACTGGGTTTTCACAGCATGTCCAACTGGAGCTGTGCCCAGTAGATAAATACAATGACTTAGAACAGCTTCTTCAAAACTAAGGCCCTGTCTTTTGTCACTCAGGGGTGTGAAAAAACGATAAAAGTTTTAACGATGAAAAGTGCTGGTGTAGACAGTGCTTCATTGGTGGGAGTCGTGCTCCTGGAGATGAAGCTACTGCCCCTCGTTGGAGGTGGTTTTATTTTGTCACCAGGAGAGCTTTCGCCTGGCGATAAAGAGCGGCTACACTGCCTACCTTACAATGGCGTGGCTGCAGCGGCATATCCATACTGTTGTAAGTGTAGATAGTCTAATATTTATCCATTGAAACACTGCATTCACAGAGAGATGTTAAGACAAAAGGCCTCCATGCATGTGTTTTATCTAAAATTTAGCAATTCTCTGAAAGCTTAGGAAAGCCCCTCTTACACCAATTATCCCTGCTTCTGGGGACCGGGGTCCCAACTGTTTCCCTAAAGACCCTGCCTCCTGTCTCTCCCCCTCAGCTTCAGGGCTGAGTTACTTTTTAAGACCCTAGCAAAATTCTTGTTTCATGTTCTCTGCTTGGATTCCTCACTTTCCACTCCAGGGGTTCCCAGCCAGCTTGTTGATCCAAAGCATGGGAGAGGTGAAACTTCAAAGGAATTCACAACTGTAATAGAGGGGTAGCCGTGTTAGTCTGGATCTGTAAAAGCAGCAGAGTGTCTTGTGGGACCTTATAGACTAACAGATGTTTTGGAGCATGAGCTTTCGTGAGTGAATACCCACTTCGTCGGATGCATGTAGTGGAAATTTCCAGGGGCAGGTATATATAAGCAAGCAAGAAGCAGGCTAGAGATAACGAGGTTAGTTCAATCAGGTGGCCATCCTGCAGCAAAAAAACTTCAGGACCAGACTTCAAAAAGAAACTGCTGAGCTTCAGTTCATCTGCAAATTTGACACCATCAGTTCAGGAGTAAACAAAGACTGTGAATGGCTAGCCAACTACAAAACCAGTTTCTCCTCTCTTGGTTTTCACACCTCAGCTGCTAGAAGAGGGCCTCATCCTCCCTGATTGAACTAACCTCGTTATCTCTAGCCTACTTCTTGCTTGCTTATATATACCTGCCCCTGGAAATTTCCACTACATGCATCCGACGAAGTGGGTATTCACCCACGGAAGCTCATGCTCCAAAACGTCCGTTAGTCTATAAGGTGCCACAAGACTCTTTGCTGCTTTCACAACTGTATTGTTTAAGTACTGATGATTGTGTTATCTGAAGCCACTGACTTCGGTTCCTACAGACCTATAAATCTAGGTAAGAGTGACTAAACACCTGGTTAAGTAAGCAACACATAATTATCGAACTGAGCGTTACAAGTTTTAAAAATGAGATCTCCCACTTTCTTCACACATGGTATTTATTTTGATCAAGGATTTTTTTTTCAGATTTACAGCCTTTCATCATACTGTGTGCACAAAGTATAGAAAAATATCCAAATTATTTACTAAGACCATATATTTTCATGCATTTTTAACTCCCACATAAATGATCAGATGATTTTTCAGAGATAATGAGCAACAGCAGCTCTCTTTTGACTTAATATGCAATTGTCAGTGCTCACTACTTTTGTGCCTAACAGGTGCTATGTCTGAAATTTTTGTGGGGTGTGTTTGTGTGCGTGTGTGTGTGCGCGTGCGTGTGAAGCTATGGGCTTGTCCACATAAAATGCTGCAGCCATGCAGCTGCACTGCTTCAGTGAAGTTGGTAATCCACCTTCCCGAGAGGTGCTAGCTAAATCAATGAGTGAATTCTCTGTTGACCTAGCAATGTCTGCACCGCTGGCTAGGTTGGTTTAACTGTTTCTCTCAGGGGCAGTGGATTTTTCACACACCTGAGCAATGTAGTTATACCGACCTAATTTTCTAGTGTGGACCAAGCCTAAGTCTACACTTAAAACATTCCAGTGGCAGCACTGCAGCTGTGCTGTTGTAGTGCTTCAATGTAGACAATACAGCACTGTGATGGGTTTTCCCACTGTTGTACTAAATACACCTACTCAAGAGGCAGTAGAATTCTTCCATCAACTTTGTGCTGTCTATATGGGGTTGGGAACTTAGATTGGCTTAACTACATCTCTCAAGAGTGTGGATTTTTCACACCTCTGAGCAATGTAACTGGGTTAATATAATTTTCTAAGCCCTAAGTGGCTTTTCACTGGTGTTTGTCTTCACAGCTAGAGCTGGAAAATCTTGATTTCTCATGTTTTTAAAGAGTTCATTTGTAGTTCTTCCTCTTCGCTAAAGATCAATGTTCATGTCGCAATCTCCATCAGTATCCAGCCCAGGCTGCAGAAGCTAATGATTCAACCAGCAGACCAAATTCAATGATGAATCCAGGTCACGTGCTACCTGAGACACATTGTGCATATGCTAAGAAGATTGAAGACTTACACCAACCAAAAAGGGAGCAGGATGGTGGGATGCAAGCAGGGGCGGCTCCAGGCCCCAGCACGCCAAGCGCGTGCTTGGGGCGGCATGCCGCGGGGGGTGCTCTGCCGGTCACTGGGAGGGCGGCAGGCAGCTCCGGTGGACCTCCTGCAGGCGTGCCTGTGGAGGGTCTGCTGGTCCCGCGGCTTCGGTGGAGCATCCACAGGCACGCCTGCGGGAGGTCCACCAAGCCGCGGGACCAGTGGACCCTCCGCAGGCACATCTGTGGGAGGTCCACCGGAGCTGCGGGACCGGCGACTGGCAGAGCACCCCCCATGGCGTGCCGCTGTGCTTGGGGTGGCGAAATGGCTAGAGCCGCCCCTGGATGCAAGAGTCCACTTGCATGGAGCTCCTTGCAAGATTAGAGCCTTATATTTTCCTATTATGTATATTTCTTTAGTGTGAGGGTTGTGAGACCCTTTGGAGTCAGTTTGATGGGGTTTATTGCTCTAGGGATAGAGAAAACTATAACCTGGCTATCTAAAGGCTTGACAGGACTGGTTATATCCACTTAACATACATGCACTTTACTGATCTTTTGAAATGCGTTACAGGTAACAATTTTTCTATTAATGTTTTAAAAGGTGATATGTTTCCTGATAAAGTATAAATAATATATATGATGTAGGGGGCAAAAATTCCAGTGAAATACCCAAATCCTGTCTGAAATGCTGAATTCCTGATAAATCCATGCCTTTCCTTATGGTTTAGTAGCTGCAGCATGATTTTTATACCAATGAATCAGATTGTCCAAGTTGGAGGGCTTGCAGTATTTAGACTGATGGAGTAAATAAGCTGTCTACAGAAAGAAGTACTATGGTGGACCGATGCTTTTAAACAATGTATGCATACCTTGATGTGACATCTAAAATCCTGTTAATTTAAATGAGGGAAGAAAGCAATAGTACCGTACCTAATTCTGCCTTAACCTTCCAAGACTTAAACTGTTTCACAAAACTGGGAGCAAACTGGTTTGAGGATCTTTAATACCTTCATTCTTTGGAGTATATTGACCTTTTGGGTAGGTTACAATATTGTAACCAATGTAATTCTTAGATCTGATGCCCAAATTACCTTTTTACTATTAGTGTTTTACTAAAATAAATTCGCAGTGGGTTATTGCAGCTAATCATCCTCATTATTATCACCGAATCTTTGAAGCTGTGGAGATTGAAGTCCCTCTTTAATATTTTTCTCCCCTTATTTCTTAAAAAAAAACAACAAAAAAAAAAACCACCCAACCACCTCCTAGTAAACTCCACACAAAATAACTTAGGCACTACTTGATACTTTCCCTAATACTCTTAGCCTATGTTAAGACTGCTCATGCAACCTTATCTCTGCCCCACTTGTACCCATTCATTATGAAAAAAATTATATAAACAAACTTCATAAAAAGATACACATGCTGATATAAGATTGTAGAAAAATGTATGTTGTATTTGAAAGATCTGACGTGATTATGTAACTAAAGGCTTTATTTCCCACACATGGGGACAGGGTTAAGGTTTCTCATACAACTTTAACTATATAATTTCCTTAATTTTTATTAAACATGCACACTTAATGTTCTTTGAACAGTGTGTGCTTTTTTTTGCAGGGAATAATATCTGAAGAAGTATGAACTCTCCACTGATATTTCTAATGAGCTAAACTGCAGCTTTACACTGCTTCGCTAAACAATTGCCACTATAAATGATGATCTGAATTTTCAAAGTTGTTAAAGGGACCTACTGTATTTTCTGTAGGTGTTACAATCAACAGTGAATTAGACCATCACTTCTGAAATATCAGTCCTGATTTATTTCAGACAATTACAGATAATTTTGACAGATTGGATTGCCTGTCTCGTTATGAACAGTTTAGACACTGTCAGATTAATTTAATGCTCTGTACCACCTTAATTATCATAACATTTCCATATCACTTTCTGAATTTTAGACTTACATAGATTAAAACATCAGTCCTCTGTCAGTTTCTTCCTGGCTTTCAAAAAAAGAAGCTCTTTCATAGTCATTCTTTTGAAGAAACATGACAAAACAATTAGACAAAATGGTATTAGAAATCCTAATTAAAGTGTGGTTTCTGAACTGAAACTTTTTGTAATGTTTTGGCAAAATTGTAGGTCATTATTGTACATTATCACTCTTTTATATAAAACTGGGGATCTTATATTCAGACCTGGATTAGATTTATGAGATTTGAGACCAAATCAGGATTAGATTCAGCATCAGAGTCAATTGTGTTTAACCCTTTCAAGATTATTTTAAATTATTATAGCCCCAAATGGTGAAAATCTCAAAAAGAATTAACAGATTTTCATAGTATATGTATCATCTTGGGCCAAAATCTCACTAGACTGGCTATTTTCATCAGATTTCATTTAATTTGACCCTTTTTGGGTTTGGTACAGATTTACTTCTAAAGCAGGCCCAGAGGTGATTATGCTAATTCTAACACCTGAAATTTGTAGGGATTCAGAGTGGAAATTCTAATTTTTAGCAGTTCCCCAGATGGAATTTGATTTCAGGGGACTTGGTGATGTCTCCATCTGTTCTGAAGCATAGAGGAATACATACATTTCATTCTGAATCTGCATGCACTTAGGTACAATATATTAGGAAAGCATTTATATTTGAAGTGGCATGTCCAGCACAACTTCCAGCACAACATAAGGAAGTATTATCTATCTTTTATTATTATTGATCATGATATGTTTGTGTGTGTGTGTAGTGTGTTATGATTGAGGCCCTCTTGTGACAGACACTGTACCAAATCGTAGACAGACTCTGCCCCAAAAAGCCTAGAATTGAAATAGATAACACAGGAAATGGGTAGTGAGAAAGAGTGAACACACAAGCAAAGTGAACAATGTCATGGCAGCAAATGTCATAGTAGCATGGTGATTTCTTGGAGGCTTGAGTTGAGTAAGAATGGGATTAGCTACATGGCAGGATAAGGGAAGGGAGAAGATATGAGGGGTAGCTCTGGAATAAGGCTGAGGTGAAGATACTGTGAGTTGGGGCAGGAAGTGGATGGAGCAAACAGCCAATCACCATTGAGGAGTGGGAGGGGAAAGAGTCCTGTCAAAACTACAGAAAATATTACCATTGTCGTTTGAAGTACGTTTAACAATGCTGTTACACACCTGCTAACATATAGTGCACTGGTGAGGAAGCTTCAGATAAATGGGCTGGTGATACCAATAATGATGTCTTTTTTTCCTTTCAGAACAGCTTTGCAGACTTTAATAGGGAATTCCACCTATATAGAACTTTAAACCAACCTACCAAACATTTATTAATTGTTTGGCCACTAAATTCCTATAGAATAATTTTAAAAAATTACTTTGTGAAGCTAAAACTAGAATTCCTTTCCATTGTCCACCATTACATATCGTTTTTATACTGCAAGGATTTTTGAAAAAAGCTTCATGATAATATTTGTGATGAAAATGGCTGCACAATTTCATTTGTGGTGGGTAGGAAGCATTAATCTGTCTTTGCTTTAGTGTCTCTTTCATGCAGGTGACAAGCTGTCAAAGAACAGTTTTATAGCATTTCTTTTTTCTGTTCTTTCATTTCTATATTATAATTTTGAAGGAACTTGAATCATTTTTGTATTTCTTTACTTTGTGAGTTTCTCAGTGCAGGGACCACCTTTAATTCTCTTCTGTTGTATAGCCCTTGGTTCATTATTATTTAAGCACCAAAAAATGAGGGAATCAAATATGGGTGAAGTTTTCAGCGTCAGAAATGTGTGGATTGATGTAGTTGCTGTTTGAGCCATTTGGGGACACTTTTCACTGGTGAAGTTAACTGTGAGTGTCATGTTCAATTGACTTAGGAAGGGCTATGAAAAGCATGTCGTTGCCTGTTGTGACAGAGGAGCTGGGGTCTGTCAATTTGTTTCATGGCAAGGCAAAGTTATAATGGGACTTAAAAAGAGGCAAATCCATGCTACCTCTGTGATATAGTTAACATAGAATCTGATTACATCTACACGGGAGTATAAATCTCATGCAGGTGTGGCTCCACTAATTAAGTGCCTGGACCCTGGAGAAGAAACGCATGTAAGGTGAGGTGGTGTCCTTGGGGAGAATAGGGGATAGGTGGGAGGGGCAGTGGGATGAGAAGAGAGGATGGAGAGAATTTTGGACGTGCAGGGCTGTGGCGGGCAGAGAGAGGCTGTTGTGTATTTGGTTGTCATGGTTTTTGTTGCTATGGCAACTGAGTTAGATTACTATGGGTTAGCTCAGCCAGATTCAGCCGGCTGAGTGAGCTCTCTCTCTCTGTAAATAAAATGGTGGTTTTGTTAGCTGTCAGCTCTCTGGCCTCAAGTGATTTCTTCCTAAACCGGCTGCCCCCAAGGATATAACAAGTGGCGACAAGGGTGAGATTCCGGTGCTGCTCCAGTAACAGAAGGAAGTAGAAGTCAAGGTAAAGAACAAACAAACAAAAAAGCTGCTTGTTTGCACTGACTGTGAAAGTGAAACTAAAATCATGGCTACTCTGACCAGGCCACTGGAACCTTTTGATGAGAATATAGAGCAGTGGCATGTGTATACTGAGCGTTTTGAGCTTTTTTTTATTGCAAATGACATTACAGAAGCGAAGAAGGTGCCAATATTCTTAAGTGTTGTAGGGGCTAAAACCTACTCCCTGCTACGCAGCTTACTACACCCTGTTAAGCCTGAGACTAAATCTTACAGTGACATTGTGGAAATCCTGGGGTCCCATTTTTCCCCAAAACCACTGGTAATTGCTGAAAGATATAGGTTCCACAAAAGAGACCAAAAGGAAGATGAAACAGTTGTACAATTTGTAGCCATTTTAAAAAAGCTAGCAGAACACTGTGAATTTAAAGAAATGTTAAATGATGCCCTGCGTGAGAGGTTAGTGTGTGGCCTCTACAGTGAAGCTATACGGAAGCGCCTACTGATAGAGGCTCAGCTTACCTTACAGAAGGCTGTTGATATTGCTGTCTCCATGGAACTGGCTACAAGGGAGGCGCAATACATCGGTGCATCCCCTAGGGTGCAAAAAGTGTCACAAAAACCGACCCACAAAACTGTGCAGAGTCAAGAATGTTACCGCTGTGGTAAGCTGGGTCACCAGGGATCAGAATGCTGGTGTAAGGAACTGGTGTGTCGACACTGTGGCAAAAAGGGACACATTGAGTGTGCCTGTAAACAAAAGAAAAAGAGGCCTGTTGTCTGGCCGACAAAAAGAGGAACCCTGCATACCCTAGAGCAGACCCAGGATGATCAAGGTGACACCTCATCGCAAGAGGAAGTGCTACTGCATGTTTTGTCTTTGGCAATGGGCTCACATGAATACTGGGTAACACCGTTATTGGATGGCAAACCTATACGCATGGAACTGGACACCGGTGCAGCTGTCTCGCTGGTCTCAGAGACTGTGTATAAAGAAAAGCTACAGCATCTTCCGCTTAAGGCAACAAAAACTGTTCTGAAGACGTATACGGGAGAAGCTGTGCCCATGTTGGGCACTATTGATGTTAAGGTGGAGCTCAATGGACAGGTTGCTAAATTGCCACTGTTTGTGGTGAGAGGTAACTACCCAGCCCTAATGGGTAGGTCTTGGCTTGGGAAGATTCAACTGAACTGGGCAGAAGTGCACCGGATGACTAAAGAAGAAACCAGTCTAACCCCTATACTAAGGAAACATGCTGCTGTTTTTGGAGATGATTTGGGAAGTATGAAGGGAATCACTGTGACATTGAACATTAAACCTGACAGTCCACCAAAATATCTGAAAGCCCGAACTGTGCCATATGCCATCAGGCCAAAAGTTGAAGCAGACCTGGAGCGCCTGGTCACCAATGGAGTCCTAATACCAGTTACCCATAGCTCATGGGCCACTCCTATCGTTCCAATCGTGAAGAAAGATGGCTCTCTCCGGATTTGTGGTGATTTTGAAGTCACTGTCAACCCAGTGTTGTGTGCAGAGCAATACCCGCTTCCCCGCATCGATGACCTCTTCGCAGGCCTGGCTGGGGGACAAAAGTTCAGTAAGACTGATCTAAGTCAAGCATATTTACAGATGCACGTCGATGAAAAGTCCCAAGAGCTGTTGACTATTGCAACTCATAAGGGGCTTTATCGATACTGTCGCCTACCCTTCGGAATAACATCTGCTCCCGCCCTGTTCCAGAGGGCTATGGACCAGATCTTGTGTGGCTTGTCAGGAGTTCAGTGCTATCTGGATGATATCCTGGTCACTGGAAGAAATGAAGAGGATCACTTAAAGAATTTAGAGGCTACCCTACAAAGACTGGAAGAGTATGGCCTACGAGTTCGCAAAGACAAGTGTGAATTCTTCAAGCCCTCTGTTGAATATTTGGGACACATCATTGATTCTGCAGGTCTTCATAAGGCCCCTGCAAAAGTTAAAGCTATTGTGGAGGCTCCCCCACCTCGAAATGTAAGCCAGCTGTGCTCATTTCTAGGACTACTGAACTATTATGGAAAGTTCATCTCACAGTTAGCCACACTGCTAAAACCACTTCATGAGCTCCTTGGGCAGAAAAAGGCCTGGAAGTGGACTGAAGCCTGTGATGTTGCATTTAACAAAGCTAAGGATGCATTGCTAAATTCTGAAGTTCTAACGCACTTTGATCCATCCTTACCACTGCAATTGGCCTGCGACGCCTCCCCTTATGGAGTGGGAGCAGTCGTGTCACATATTATGCCTTCAGGAGAAGAGAGACCTATTGCTTTTGCTTCACGCACTCTAAGCAAAGCAGAAACTAACTACGCCCAAATCGAACGTGAGGCATTAGGAATTGTTTTTGGAATTCGGAAGTTTCATCAGTACCTGTTTGGGCGAAAGTTTACTCTTCTCACAGACCATCGACCTCTGACATCAATTTTTGGACCCTACACAGGCATTCCCCCATTAGCTGCTAGTCGTATGCAACGTTGGGCATTGTTACTTTCAGCACACACACATGAAATCAAATATCGGAAATCCACTCTGCACGGCAATGCAGATGGCCTCTCAAGGTTGCCTTTGCCGGTCAAACATCAAGATAGTGCCCAAAAGGAAATCTTCTACTTTGAACAGGTAGAGAATACACCCATCACTGCTACTCAGATAAAGAAGGCAACTCGCGTTGTTCCAGTATTGTCCCAAGTTATGGACCTGGTGATGCATGGAAAATCTCGACAAACCTCTCTGGTCTCATCCGACCTTGTTCCCTACATGTCCAAGCGGACGGAGTTATCGGTCCAATCTGGTTGTTTGTTGTGGGGGAGACGTGTCATTATTCCACCACCACTGAGATCACAGATGTTAGAACAGCTACATTCCGGTCACTGTGGAATAGTGCGCATGAAGGAAATTGCACGAAGCTATTTTTGGTGGCCTGGATTGGACAGCGCTATTGAAGAGAAGGCAAAAGCTTGTATGTCATGTCAGGGTGTGAGGAATGCACCCCAGTGGGCACCCCTACACCCATGGGACTGGCCTGAAAACCCGTGGCAATGTATTCACGTTGACTTTGCTGGCCCCCTTGAAGGAAGCATGTTCTTGGTGGCAATAGATGCCCATTCTAAATGGCCAGAAGTCTCTATAATGCAGTCCACTTCTGCAGAGAGTACTATCCAAAAACTACGAGGACTCTTTAGTCGTTTTGGTCTGCCAGAACAACTTGTGAGCGACAACGGACCGCAGTTCGTTTCTCAGGAGTTTCAAAATTTTATGAAGGCAAATGGGATACACCACATCACGTCAGCACCATATCATCCGGACACCAACGGATTAGCTGAAAGATTTGTGCAGACAATGAAAAACGCTTTGAAATCAGCAAGGGGACAACACTCCATTCAAAAGTGTCTGGATACCTTTTTACTTTCCTACAGAAACACACCTCATGCTACGACCCACGCATCTCCGGCCTTTCTAATGATGGGACGACAGCTGTGCACTTGCTTTGATCTGCTGAAACCTTCTGAACCCCGACGATATTGCTGCTGATGTTGCACAATTTAAGTCATCAGACGGGCACCCAGAGCAAAAGACCGAACCTTTAGCCCGGGACAGCCAGTTTTGGCTCGGAATTATACTTCCAGAGCTAAATGGGTCCCGGCCACAGTCATCACTCAAACAGGACCTGTTTCCTACACAGTCCGGACTGCAGAGAATCTTACCTGGCGGCGACATGTAGATCAGCTGTTGCCAGGTCATGCCAGTCCTCAGGACCCATCTGCAGTTGAGGGGTCTGACTTCACCTCTTCTGGTGAGGCACCGAATCACGAGTCACCTGTTCCTGACTGTTCTCCTCCATTACTGCCGGCGGCTGAGATACCCCTTTGCCCAGCACGAGCTGATACCACCTCCTCACCCGTTCGTGCTGCGGACCCTGAGCCCCTAGTGCTTTCGGGTGCAATAACACCAGAAGTTCGCCGTAATCCACCTAGAGACAGAAAGCCTCCTCATCGGCTGGATCTTTAGCTAGGGCGAACCCACGGTTATGGGGCAAAATAATCCCCAGGGTTTAGCCGGGAATGGAGGCAGTCTACCCTCCTTCTCTAGTCTAATGTGTGTTTTATTTAGGGGATGTTCTTATTAGGGGGGGGAGGAATATGTTGTGTATTTGGTTGTCATGGTTTTTGTTGCTATGGCAACTGAGTTAGATTATTATGGGTTAGCTCAGCCAGCTTCAGCCGGCTGAGTGAGCTCGCTCTCTCTGTAAATAAAATGGTGGTTTTGTTAGCTGTCAGCTCTCTGGCCTCAAGTGATTTCTTCCTAAACCGGCTGCCCCCAAGGATATAACAGAGGCATCTTTCCCCAGCTCCAGGGCTGCGGCTGCCGGGGAGAGATGGCCCTGCTTCCCAGCCTCAGCTCTATGGCTGCTGTGGCAGGGGAAATACCCCCTTCTTCCCAGCCCCAGCTCGGTGGGGAAGAGAGGGAGAGACCCCTCTCCTTCCCAGCCCCAGCTCGGTGGCTTCTGCGGTCGGGGAGTTACCCTCCTCCTTCACAATCTCAGCTCGGGCTGCTGCAGTGGGGGAAAAGACCCCCTTCTCTTTCTCAGTCCCAGCTCAGGGGCTGCTGCGGCAAGGAAGAGAGGGCACATCCATCACATTAGAGGAAAGACTACTGATATTAAAATGAGTTGTGTGCTTTTATTGTAGAACAAATAAAGTTAATTATTATTGTTTTTTTTAAATAGCGCTTTTATCCAAAGTGCTTTACAATAGTTAGCTAAGGGTACAAACAACATTTGAAAAGATCGTTATGTGGTCGGCCAAGACCCTCGGCAATTTTCAAGTGGTCCATGGAAAAAAAAAGTTTGAGAACCACTGGTCTATACCATCCCTGACAGGTGTTTGTCTAACCTGTACTTAAAAATCTCTAATAATGGAGATTTCACAACCTCCCTACATAATTTGTCCCTTATAGGAAGTTTTCCTAATGTTTAACATAAATCTCCTGCAATTTAAGGCCATTACTTCTTGTCCTGTCCTTAGTGGTTAAAGTGAACAATTTATCACCCTGCTCTTTCCAACAGCTTATTTATGCATTGGAAGATTATCATGTCCCCCCTCAGTCTTCTCCAGACTAAACATACCCAGTTTTTTCAATCTTTCCTCATAGATAATGTTTTCTAGACCTCTCATCATTTTTGTTGCTCTTGCCCAGACTGTCTCCAATTTGTCCACGCTTTTTCTGATGTATGGTGCCCAGAATTGGACACAGTGCTCCAGCTGAGGCCTTCTCTGTTCTGAGTAGAGTGAAAGAATTACTTCTCATGTCTTGCTTACAATTCTTTTGCTAATATCCCAGAATGATGTTCATGTTTTTTGCAACAGTATTAAATTGTTGACCCGTATTTAGTTTGTGATCCACTGTAACCCCCAGATCCTTTTCTGCAGTACTTCTTCTTAGGCAGTAATTTCCCATTTTGTATTTATGCAATTGATTATTCCTTCCTAAGTGTGTAGTACTTTTCATTTGTCCTTATTGAATTTCATCTGTTTAATTTAGACAATTTATCCAATTAATCAAGATAATTAAGAATTCTAATCCTGTCCCCCAAAGCACTTGCAATCCCTTCCAGCTTGGTGTCATCCACAGACTTTATAAGCAAACTTTATGTGGTTATCCAAGTAATTTATGAAGAGATTGAATAGAACTGAACCCTGGACAGATCCCTGCCAGACTCTACTCAATATGCTCTTCCAGCTTGATTGTGAACAATCATGTGACCAAAATTTGGGGGGTGGGTGGAGGGACAGGGGAGCAAAGACATTTACATTGTATTCTGAAGAAAATGTTGATACAACTTCATCCTAAAATCTAGATTTGTTATTGAAACTGTTTCTGTTTTCACTAATTGATTTTGTTTTTCAGAAAAACTACTCTGTCAATTGGGTAAATTTTATGCAGCCTGTCCCTAAGGAGTGTTGCTTAAAGGTAAAGTTTCTGAAGTCTACCCCTCTTCTGCCAATTTGTGAGCTCAAGGTGTGGACAGAAGTGTCCTGTGAAGCCTAGGGCAGCAGCTTGTGTGAGGAACCTCAATCTCAAGGAGAAGACGTGACTTGGAGAGTTGCAGTTAGCAGCTGTGCATGGTACACTTCAGTGAAAGATTTTACCTATTATTACCATAGTGATCTCAGGTCTTATGTACTTATCTGACCCCCCCCTTTGCTGTAGTATCTAAACACCTCAGAATTTATTGTGTTTATCCTCACAACACCCACATGAGATAGGAAAGTGCTATTATCCCGGGCTAAAGATGGGGAAGTGAGGCCAGTGACTTGTCCAAGGTCACAGGAAATCTTAGCAGAGTGGAACTGAACCCAGGTTTCCTGAATCCCAGACTACTTCCCTAATCACAGGACTACCTTTCCCCTCCCACTCTCTCTCCTTGGTAGCTGTAATGAATGAGACAGTTTGAAGCCTTAAAGAGGGATGAAGTTATCTTTGTACTGCATAGTGAAATCTGTTTCTGCATTTATTGTAAGGTTGGTTTGCTCAATAACAAGACTTGTGAAATGCATAGAAATCTTATCATGAATGAATGGAAGAAGTGGGACCTGAACTAAGTCTTCCCTTGGGTCCTAGTCTAGCACTCCCAAGTTTTAGGCCAGCAGAACTAGGAAACATTCTTAGTGTAAAGGGAATATTAAAGAGAAGTTAGCAAAAATTCTCTAGCAGATCTACTGAGCATGTTCAAATATCAACTTTAAAAGGCTTATTGCTGGCCAAATTTGGGTGGACTTTCATAGGGCCAGGAAAAACTACCTCTCATACCCTTCTACTATGTCATTAGCAAACTACCGATATCTTCCTAACTTTGTTTTTGCTATTGACTGAACTTTTTTTTGTTGAAACTTCCCAGAAGAGTTCAGCACATGGCATAGAGCAGGGATTGGCAACCTTTCAGAAGTGGTGTGCCGAGTCTTCGTTTATTCACTCTAATTTAAGATTTTGCGTGCCAGTAATACATTTTAACGTTTTTAGAAGGGCTCTTTCTATAAGTCTATAATATATAACTAAATTATTGTTGTATGTAAAGTAAATAAAGTTTTTAAAATGTTTAAGAAGTTTCATTTAAAATTAAATTAAAATGCAGAGCCGCCAGGACCCGGGGAGTGTGAGTGCCACTGACAATCGGCTCGCGTGCCGCCTTTGGCACATGTGTCATAGGTTGCCTACCCTGGCATAGAGCAAGCATGGGAAATTTCAGCCCCCTAATGGCTGAAGTTTGGCAAAGGTAGAAGGAATTGAAAAGTGGGGTTTATAATGGAAAATATCAGCCAATCTTTGTAGAAAATGCTGCTCTGACAGATGGAGATGGCATGCTCTGGTTGTAAGAGTGGGGAACTGGGAAATCAGCCTCCCGGGTTCATCTGTGTCATCAACTTGCCCTGATACTTTGGGCATGTCACTTAACTGCTCTGTGCTTCAGTTTCCCCATCCCTAAAATGGGTTTAATGACTTCCCTTCCTTACAAGGATTGTGTGTAGCTTGGCACATGCATAATGCTTTGAGACTTTCAGATGAAAGATATGCTGTGTGAAATGTTTTTTGTTTTGTTTTGTTTGCTGGAAGTCTAGACAGCATGTATACTCCTAATGGTTAGTATAAAAATAAATTTAGCTCTTACATTATTAGACAGCTTTTAGGGTAAAGTTATCTGAGATTACTTCTGACAGTCCAATGGAACACACCATATGTCATCTTTTGAAAAATGAAGACAGTACTCCTTCTAGTCTTTGTTAGGAACTTAATGAGTTTAGAGAAATGTCGTTTGCTTTCTACAAGACACATGAGTAAAAGGCCCTGATATGAAAAATACAGCTCAACAATGGATCTTTAGTAAGAAATGAAATTGAATTATGCTGCTGTTTTTGTTCCTATGAAGCCTCTGAATAAGATTTTCATCACAAAGTTATTTAATTGTAATTGCTCAAGTAAAACACAATCTATTACAACCCACAATGGAATCCAGTGGGGTGATTGAATGCTCATTTTGAGTTCACTTGTCTAGGGCTGAGCTGATGGCCCAGTAGAAATATTAAAGATGTAAAACCTATGGGCTGCAAAGCTGCCTTTGGACTGCAAGCATCTTAAGGATGATTCTCTTTCTCCATTGCTGAGTGAGGAGAAGTAGCATACTTCCCATTTGAGCATCATTCACTGGCCAATTACAGCACAACAGTGAATTTTCATTGCTGCTTCTGCAGGAAAGCAAATATAATAAATGTGGCTGATAGACCCTTTTCTCACTAAATCAATTTCCTTTTTCTGAAAATAACCAGTATACAAAAGACTTTAGACTGCCCTACTGGATATAATATTTGACATACGAGTCTCTTACGTGGAGACCATTCAGGAAACCATATTATCCAATCTTGGCCAGCGAGGTATTTATATCTCTTTCATCATTGTGGTACCTGGCCACAGCTGTTTCTAACCAGGAATTTTTAGTATTACAAGACCATGCAACAATATGAAAACTAAATATGAATAGTTCTTGATAATTATGTAAACCTATATTGATGAAACCAAACCTTTGTAAATATCCAGGTTTGTGGCTGAGAAATTCTTTAATCTATACCTGGTTGAAATTTATTCATTCAATAATTTCCACAAAATGCTTTTCCCCCCACAATTTTCCAATGTTTCATCAAAACTAAAAAAAGTTTCATCAAAACTAATTTGAAATTTCAAATTAGGGATCATGCTATTTTCCTTATTCTAAAAAATGTTGAGACAGAAACATCAAGGGGAATCTTGCCTCAAATTCTGCCTTTGATGTTGAAACTGTTTTAGTTCAAGCAACTCAGATGAATTACTTGTTCTACACACAAATCAATTCTAGGTAACGTGAAGTAAACAGAAAGCCTTTACCGAGTTCCTGGTGTCTAGTGCTTAGAGTAAGGGTTTGGGAATCCATTTCCAGTTTTGCCACTGACTACCTCTGTGATGCTATGCAAGCCACTTAACTTCTCTGTACTGCTTCCTCTGTTTCCTCTTCTGTAAAGTGACATCCCTGAATAGAAGAAACTTTTACATTTTGCATCTATATTTTTTACTCTTACAAGTATGGGAGAGAGGAGAGGGAGGAAACTGAAAACTGAGACAAAGTGAAAATTCAGAAAGAGTATTAGCTTGCAGAATGCAATCCAGATTGGTCACTTGGACTGAAACCGGCTGATATCTATGGATGATGAAAAGCGCAGTGACACATAATATGGATGAACATGTATGGGAAACCAGAGTAGCAGTATTAATATAGGAGTTTCTCAAAATATGTTTGGTATTGTTTCAATTTTGTAATGGCCGGAATATCAGGATACCTTCAAGTCAATAACAAAACAGCTTTGATAAGGTTGGTGAGATTTTTTAAAAAAAGAGAGTAAAAAAGTCGAAGTGTTCAGAGTGGTAGCTGTGTTAGTCTGTATCAGTATCTGATGAAGTGGGTTTTAGCCCACAAAAGCTTATGCCCAAATAAATTTGTTTGTCCCTAAGGTGCCACAAGTACTCCTTGTTGTTTTTGTTTAAAAAGTAGTTTTCCAAAAGCTTGGTGAGATGTCTGATTTCAGTGGTGTAAAAAGTTCAAGCTTACCACAGAGTAAGAATATCAACTAGTAGGAACCAGAAGAGAAAATATGGTTTACGCCTTCCCCCCCCACCTCCGCCACCAAAAAAAATCAGAAGAGTAAGCAATGATGTGCTTACTGAAGTAATTGAAAGTGCTGGAAACCAAATGTTACACTTGATCACCAGTAGGAGTATTAATAACTGGCTACTAGCAGAATTAAATAATCCTGTTACTGAAGAAAACAATTTTTAGAAGGTCTTGAGAGAGCATTATTTTATGCATGTTTTATGTTACAGGCTATTGATCTGAAAGTAGACACCTTCCCCCCACATCACTGCCACACACTCGTGGAATTGCACCGTTTGAAGAATGAGTTTCCCCAATTATAAGAATCCTTTGCATTTACAAAAACATTGGTTTTGGTGGTATCTGTAGCTACCAGAATGTATGTGTATTGCTTTCTATGTACTACACTGTTAGGAGTAATTGTGTGACTTGTGGCTTTAAGAGTGCAGTGGTCCCCTGTTTGCAGGGTGTGGTTTGTGAATTTAGCTGAAGTGGATGCAGCTGCAGAGTGAGGCACATGCACAGTGTACTGTCATGGAGATCTTCTTTCATATCAACATTATCCAGACTAAAAGTCCATGATGGCTCTTTTTCTACTGTAAAGCGGGATAGGTCTTGATCCAGCTTCACATTTTGCATACTATTTTAATATGGATCTGCTGTTCCTGTCCATGCGGACGTGGGTTAAGGGTGGGGATATACATTCAGATGCAATATGCAACATCTAGGGACAATGTAAGAGTTCGCAATCACTTACTCTTTTGTATTACCCGAGATCCTTTACATTTTTTAATATATCAAGATAACTTTCATTACTTATCACTTTATGATTAGTGCCATTAAAAGCTAACACTACAGGATTTGAAGTTGTATTGTTGCTGACAGACCCTGGAATGGCTCTTTTGTGGTAAAATTATTTTCACAGAAAAGGCAAATTCACGAACATACTTGTTACTGTGACAAGCAACACTTCTATGATATTTTGAAAAGCTGCCAAAAAAAAATAAATAATAGCACATGAATAACTAGTGATGCTGTGAAATGTTTAGTGTTGTGCCTGCAAATTGCTCCTTGGCATAAAATGTGTATTGCAGCTGTTATCAAGGTGCGTGAAGGCTGGGGAGGGAAATTCAGATTGGGGACAGGGGGACTATTGGGTACAAATGATTGGTTTGCCCATAGTTAGACAAAGCCAAAAATTACTCAGATGCATTGTTTGACAGCAGCAGTGCTCGGAGAGTACTAACAAGCCAAGTTCACTGCTTCGTATATAGGGACAACATCACTGAAGGCAACTGCTTTCACCAATAGTGAATTTGCCTCCGGTTTTTAAATTACTCTTACACTGTTTAATGTCAGAACATAAAAAAGCTTTTGTTACAGGGCTTAAACTAATTAACTAAACAAAGTCCCTGTCTCTTGGGCCTGGTCTACACTACGAGTTTATCTCAAATTTAGCAGCGTTAAACCGAATTAACCCTGCACCTGTCCACACAACGAAGCCACTTATTTTGATATAAAGGGCTCTTAATATCGATATCTGTACTCCTCCCCAGTGAGGGGAGTAGCGCTGAAATCGGTATTGCCATTTCGAATTAGGGTTAGTGTGGCTGCAATTCGACGGTATTGGCCTCCGGGAGCTATCCCACAGTGCACCATTGTGACAGCTCTGGACAGCAATCTGAACTCGGATGCACTGGCCAGGTAGACAGGAAAAGCCCCGCGAACTTTTGAATTTCATTTCTTGTTTGCCCAGTGTGGAGAGCACAAGTGACCATGCAGAGCTCATCAGCACAGGTAACCATGCAGTCCGAGAATCGAAAAAGAGCACCAGCACGGACTGTACAGGAGGTACTGGATCTGATCACTATATGGGGAGAGGATTCCGTGCTAGCTGAACTACGTTCCAAAAGACAAAATGCCAAAACATTTGAAAAAATCTCCAAGGGCATGATGGAGAGAGGCCACAATAGGGACTCACTACAGTGCCGCATGGAAGTTAAGTAGCTCAGACTACCAGAAAACCAAAGAAGCAAACGGAAGGTCCGGAGCAGAGCCGCAGACATGCCACTTCTATGCTGAGCTGCATGCAATTCTAGGGGGGAGGGGGGCTGCCACCACTATCCCACCCCTGACTGTGGATTCTGAGGAGGGGGTAATCTCAGCCGTGCCTGAGGATTCTGCGGACGGGGAATATGAGGAGGAGAAGGAAGAGGACAACAAGCTTGTGGAGAGCACACAGCACTCCATTCTCCCCAACAGCCAGGATCTTTTTCTCAGCTTTACTGAAGTACCCTCCCAAGGCATTATCCCAGACCATGAAGCCATGGAAGGGACCTCTGGTGAGTGTACCTTTGTAAATATAAAACATGGTTTAAAAGTAAGCTTTTTTTAATGATTGATTTTCTCTGAGGACTTGGGATGCATTTGTCGCCAGTACAGCTACTGGAAAAGTCTGTTACTGAGTCTGGGGATGGAGCAGAAATCCTCCAGGGAACATCTCCATGAAGCTCTCCTGGAGGTACTCCAAAAGCCTTTCCAGAAGGTTTCTGGGCAGTGCAGCCTTATTCCGTCCTCCATGGTAGGACACTTGATCACACCATGCTAGTAGCAAGTAATCTGGTATCATTGCATGACAAAGCCTGGCAGTGTATGGTCTCGGTGTTTGCTGGTATTCAAGCAACATCCGTTCTTTATCGCACTGTGTTATCCTCAGGAGAGTGATATCATTCATGATAACCTGGTTGAAATATGGGTATTTAATTAATGGGACAGAGGTGGCCATTCCTACTGGGCTGTTTGCCTGTGGCTGAAAAGAAATCCTTCCCTGCAGTTAGCCAAGGTGGGGTGGGGAATTGGCGCTGAGCTTTTTCGTGTTTGGCTAGCAGGGATCTTCCCTGACACCAGCCACGCGATGGGGGGAGGGGTAAAGCGATCATCCCAGAGAATTGGATTGGGGGTGTTAGTTTGGTTTCTGCTGCTGCATGTTAACAGGAAAGCTGCAGCACTCAATGGGCTTTGCTTGGTATGTGGGAATGGAGGGCACTGGTTTTATGAAGACTGCAGAAGCCGAAAGATAATGGCTTACCATGGCTGCATGCAAGCCGAATTCTGCTGCCCAGACCTGCGTCTGTGATCTCTAACACCAAAGTTGCAGGCACTCAATATTAAGATGCAAAATGCGACCTTGTACTGAAATCACATGTGCTATGTAATGTGAATAGTGGTGTTCACCGTGAAAGTGTATAAGCATTGTTCTGTAAAAATCGGTTTCTGTAAAATCGGAATAATTCTGTAGTGTAGACATACCCTTGGATTAGAAACACAAACTCCTCCTTTTTCTGCCCTTATCAGTACTTCAGTTTGTGTCAAAACAGTCAACATGAGAAGACTAAGAACATACTCTTTTCTTCTTTAATCTGTCCCAGTTAGGTGATTTTCTGCCTCTTCTGGAACCCAAGAAGTCTTATTTATAGGAGTCTGCCATGCTTGCATCTATAGAGCAGAGTGGGGGCCAGAGTTTGACATTCATCTGCTCAAAATGTCTGGAATTCTTCTGCTCTAGCTCAGTATACAGTATTGTGGATTGTTCTGGTCTTAGTAGAATAGAAATGAAATAGGGGAAGGCCTAATTACTCTGTACTATAGCGGGTCAAGAATTTTCTATTTTATTTTGTTGAAAAATAGTTCAAAATGTTCTGCAGGAAAGTTTTGATTTTTTGAAGAAATTTACTGATTTTTAACACTAGGAAAATTAAAATATTCCTTCAGGTTGAGTCAAATCAAATAGAAACATTTTGTTTCATGTAAGGTTTGACTTAATTCTATCTGCCTGAGCTGCCACAGTGTCTCATGGGAATTGTAGTTTGAGTGCCTCGTTTCCTTTTATGGGCCAAGCTCTGTGGCTGGCCAACATCTCCCATATTACACCCTGGTTTCCCCTCTGTTTCATCATGGAATACATAGTCTGGGCAGGCAGCTTGGCCCATAGAGGAGAACGGGGACATGAAATAGAACTTCTATGAGGCACTTAAGTAGCCAAAGCAGGCACAATTCAATGCCGAACTGAGCAGAAATGAAATTTTTGATTTAGTTTAACAAACTAAAGTGAAATGATGTAACTCTTCTGGATTGTTTTTTTTCTTTCTTTTTTTTTTCTTTCTGTTCTGTGAAGAACAATATTTCATCATTGTCACCCTGATTCAGGATGAAAACAAATGTCAAAATGACCATTCCAATCTCCCAGGCTTGGAAATTCCAGTTTTTGACCAACTCTACTTAATATTCATCTTCAGACAGTTTAATTAAATTTAAGGGTTATTTTATTGTTCACTATTTCTTAGACATGGATGATGTGCTCTTCCCTGTACAAGAGACACAATGAAGACAATCCTTGCTGTGAAGAGCTGACAAACTAACTTTTAGAATATATGAGGCGGGAAGCCCTGGTTGTAGTCAAGGAGGAAATAACTTGGTTTGTGTGCTTTTGTTTTTTCTTATGATGGGATGTAAAACAAATGATGTGAGTCTTCAGGAGGGACCTAAATAAGAAGAAGAAGTCATCTAATTGCAGAACACTGGTTCTGCGGGCAGCAGTTATGGTGTGCCTCATAATAACCAGTTGAGTTCCTGAGCAGAAACATGACATTTGGGCAAGCAGAAGTCATTTACTTTGAAGCTAACATTTTAAAAATCCTTACAATAAACATTTATTACTGGTATAGACTAAGTGGGGGGAAAAATCAGTCCGGGGGATATGGATTAGATTTAGACTGTGAGGGTTACTGTATACATGCTGCTTGCTTCCAGTTCCCACCTCCCCAAGTTTCTAGTTCTAGTGCTGTCCTGGAAGTAGTAGTCTCCAGCCCTGGAAGGTGAAACAGCACTCTGAGAGAAGGGCATTTTTTTCCTTCTTCTGGAAAATATTGATTTAATTCTCTCATTGCCAGCAACTGTGTAATTGCTGTAATGCTGAAAATCTCTTCTAGTGTAACCAAGTGCATTGCCAGCAATCATGGGCATATGCCACATGAACCAGTGTAGAAAATGTGATCCTGAGGGTGCAGTAATTCTAACTTCTTAATATTTTTATTCCAAGATGTCAGCTAGGTAATTAGGTGTTTATTAATTACTTCTGAGTTAATTAAGCTGTTATAGTGGCATCTAATTAATAAAGGGCTATAAGGGGCAAAGGTAGCAAATAAGCATGATTCAGTAGTTAAGGCGCTAGCCTGGGACTTGGGAGATCTGGTTTCAGTTCCCTGCACTGCCACTGGTTTCCTGGGTGACTGTAATATCTCTGCTTCAGTTCTCTGCCTTTAAAATGGGGATAATAGCAGTGCACTACCTCTCAGGGCTGGTGGTGTAAGGATAAATACTTTCAAGACTGCGAGGCACTCAAATACTATGGTGACAGAGGCACCTTTTATAGATATGCTCACCATGAATACAAGTTAGTTATTGAGGCGGGTTTACAGCCTCTAAGCCTATTTAATTAATATATTTCTTTCCCTTTTGCAGGCAGGTTGTGTGCAAGAAACGACTTGACTGGTTTCCAGCTGCCATCCTGCACTGATAAATATTCAGATCTTCAGGGATTGAAGGCCTAATCCAAAGCCCACTGAAGTCAGTGGAAAGGTTCCCATTGACTATGAATGGGTTTGGATCAGGCCCTTTACCACTTTATATCCTTTCAACTGAAAACAATGCATGTACTTCTGTTGAAAACTCTTTTGTCTGTCAATATTACCATGAAGAACAGTGCATCTTGATAGTCACACAAATATAGTCACTAAATTTATCTTTGCGTAGAAATAACATCAATATTTTGCAAGATTAACTTACTACAAAAGGGTGTCTGAGATGCTACAGTTTGTTTTCATACTTGGCATAAGAAAAAACTATGGTACATCAAATGCCACTGTAAGAACATAAGAATGGCCATAATGGGTCAGGCTAATGGTCTGTCTAGCCCAGGATCCTATCTTCTAGCAGTGGCCAGCACCAGATGCTTCAGAGGGCATGAATAGAACAGGGCAAGTGATCCATCCCTGGTTGTCCAGTCTAAGCTTCTATATGACAACTGTTGGAAACGCAGACATTTTAATGGTGACCATTATATATTCTGAATGGAAATCTTTCCAGGATGGGCATTACTTTCAAGTAAATCACTTTTTCCTTCTGAACTAACATTCTGAGGGGGAGATAACGTTAGATGTCCAGAAAATATTCTGTTCCTGGAACAATTTATCAAGCATCATGGTGGATTCTCCACCACTGACAATTTTTGAATCAAGGTTAGATGCTTTTCTAAAAGATGTATGCTCTAGGAATTATTTTAGGGAAGTTATATGGCCTGTGTTGTACAGGAGGTCAGAGTGGTCCCTTCTGACCTTTGAATCTATGAATTGATGAAAATATCATTAATCTCTTGAAGTTAGTCATAAGCCAATATTTCATTCTTATATGTAATGATATGAACTGTCCCAGGATTAAATAAACTAATTCAGTCTGTACTATTCACACTGAGGTCTTGGAATATACCTCGTTATACATTCCTGATTCAGTGTTTCACTTCCATCCATTCCAAATACAGCCAGTCAATCTTATCATAAAACCCTAAAGAACTCAGCAAGCCAAATGCTATTCTTCCTACTTGATCTTCTGAAATTTCAATTGTCTTTCCAAAACAGATTGTTATAAGCAAAAAATGTTACTGTCAATTACTTAGTCACTTTGACTCAAAATACATCTATGGTACTGTCCAAGGAATGATGTGGCAGCTATTAGGAAAGTGTTACAATATTTCTAAACCAGATAAAAATAGTATATTCAATAAATAACAGCAAATAAACTCCAATCTAGTTGCTCTCAACACAGTATGATATCGCTTCCATTTTCACCCTGCTAATTATCTCTAATGTTCAAACAAGCCATTTTTTCAATTGATCGAAGTCTATTTCAGTTCTAACACTTTTAGTCATTTCACCATCTAATCAGGTCTCTGACAATTCCCAAGTACTCATTTCCTTGGAAATAAAACAACTTGCAGGTGGTGCTACTCATAGTATTGTGGAGTGGTGTAATATCCATCTGCTTGTTAAGAGATACAGCATGAAGTGTTTATTTAGATGAGAGTAGTGCTCTTGGTAAAACGTACTCAAAATGTACATTGTATTCAAGTTGGTTTTGCATGTCACTTGACTGTACCTTTTGGAACTACCTTGTTTTCAGTAGACTTGTACAGAACATGTCTATATAATATATGAGTACCCATAATACCGTTGCCCTTTGTCTTGGTGTTTAGCTAGTTGTCAGGGTTCTTGCTGGGTTGTTTCCATTAGAATAAATGGATGAGAGACAGGTATTTATTTTGTGCAATCTTTTTTATTTATAAAGAATGTACACAAAATCCTGTTTCCCTGACAGTGTAGAAACAAACAAGAGAAAGTTTCCTTGTTCACAAATCTAAGCCTACTTTTCAGCCAGCCCCTGTTCTCAAAAGAAATTCTATCTTGGCTTCATCCAAGGGCTACACTCACCATGCTTCTCTGGATTTCTGTTAGCTTTCCCTTGGTTTTCTGGTCCTGTTTGCTTCTGACACACACAGCTCCACCAAATCATGCCCCAACTTTGAAGTTTCCAATCAGTCCTAGGAAAAACCCCTTTCCCCATGAATTAGTTCTCCATGTGTGGTTCAGTGCTTTGGGTGGTCGCTTCTATTTCTTCAGCTTTCTCTAAAGAAAGGACTTCTAATTGCTCCCTCATTTTCCTGAATTAAAGGTAGATAGCACACTCATAAGCTTCAGCACAGTCTATGATTGCTCATAGATCAAAGACATGCTTACTGGTAGCTAGCAGCACACTGTAGTTTTACCTTTTAGCCTAGCTTTTTAATAGAAATGAAGAGTGTGGTTGTGTACAAAAGAAAACTGCTATTAACTTTTAAAAAGTTGACTTTAATGATGTTTGAGGTGGCTAGAGTGCTTGTAAACAGGTAGTGCATCCTTTCAGATATCCACTGTTTGTGCTAGTTCATTGGACTTCTCTTCACAATAGGCTGTTAATTTTGTGTACTAGAGGATTCTGAAACGTTCAGACAGGGACATAGTGTACAGGCTAATCCAGTAAATGAGTTTTTATGAATTTGATACTTCCTTTTCTGTTACTCTCACAAAGAAGCTTTGTGTACTTTTAGTTTAATTTACATTGTTTTTCATTGTTTGTAATACTCTCTAACTTTGAAATCATACTGCTTTTTGTACCTCTTTTGACTTTTCTATTATTTGGCAAATGCTGTTTCCAGTATTTTTAGTAGGGCTGAAATTATTTTTTTTCATTCTATTCCCCTTCTCTTTCATTGTGCACTAGGATCCTTGCTGATGTCAAGACTGCTCTGTAAGTTGTGCTTTAGTTCAATGCTTTTGTCTAGCAAACAGGAAATGGTCATATAGTCCAGAACCATTTTGATGGGCCCACCAAAAAGTGTTGATATTTATCATATGTTAACTTCTGGAACTAAAGTCTTCCCATAGGTAAGCAGATGAAATTTAATGTTGATAAATGCAAAGTGATGCACATTGGAAAACATAATCCTAACTATACATATACACTGATGGGGGTCTAAATTAGCTGTTACCACTGAAGAAGGAGATCTTGGAGTCATTGTGGATAGTTCTGTGAAACCATCCACTCAATGTGCAGCGGCAGTCAAAAAAGCGAACAGAATGTTGGGAATCATCAAGAAAGGGATAGCTAATAAGACAGAAAATATCATATTGCCTCTATATAAATCTATGGTATGCCCACACCTTGAATACTGCGTGCAGATGCGGTCGCCCCATCTCAAAAAAGATATATTGGAATTGGAAAAGGCTTAGAAAAGGGCAACAAAAATTAAGGGTATAGAACAGCTTCTGTATGAGGAGAGATTAATAAAACTGGGATTTCTCAGCTTGGAAAAGAGGTGAATAAGGGGGATGTAAGCGTATGAAGTCACCCCTGGTCTCTCAGGGAATTAGCTTGATTTCCAGCCTGGAGTGCCCTCTGGAGGGCGGTGATCTGCCACAACTTGGGCTCTGTGCCCTTCCCGGACTCCAGTGCCCCGTTATCTGGGGTGCTTCCCCCTGGCAGTAACCCCTCACTTTCAGGGTCTCCTCTCCCCAGGGACTCCAACCCCCTAATCCCACCTTGCCTCAGCCGATGGCTACTGCCAGGCAGCAATAAGCCCCGACTCCCTGGGGCAGACTGCAGTATAAGAGCCAGCCATCACAGGTAAGGGGGTAGGACTTGCTGTCTTCTCTACCACCCAGTACCTCAGGGGTGGGCCTAGGACCAGGCCCTGAAGCCTGGGGGGTCGCCAGCCTGGAGCTCCCCTGCTCCTCTGGCCTTTCCCCAGCCCTGCTTCACTCCCAGTGTCTTTGCTACCTACACCCAGGCCCTGCTCCGTCCAAGACCAGAGAGAGCTACTCTAGCTCCAAGCTAGCAGCCTTTTATAAGGACCTGCTGTGCTCTGTTTGGGCATGGCCCCAGCTGTGCCTGCTTTCCTAAGCAGCCTGGGCTTTTCCTTACAGCCCCAGTCCTCTCCCAGGGCTGGCCTTAACCCTGTCAGGGCTGGAGTGGGTAACCACCCCACTACAGGGGGATATGATAGAGGTCTATAAAATCATGAGTGGTATAGTGAAAGTAAATAAGGAAGTGTTATTTAGTCCTTCTCATAATATAAGAACAAGGGGCCACCAAATGAAATTAATAGGAAGCAGGTTTAAAACAAACACAATTTTCACGCAATGCACTGCCAACCTCTCGAACTCCTTGCAAGAGGGTGTTGTGAAGGCCAGTACTATAACAGGGTTAAAAAATGAGCTAGATAGATTCATGGAAGATAGATCCATAAATGGCTACTAGCCAGGATGGGCAGGAATAGTGTCCCTAGCCTCTGTTTGTCAGAAGCTGGGTTTGGCTGACAGGGCACAGATCACTTCATGATAACCTGTCTGTTCATTCCCTTTGGGGCACCTGCCACTGGCCACTGTTAGATGGCGGGATACTGGGCTTGATGAACCTTTGGTCTGACCAAGTATGGCTATTCTTATGTTCTATGTAGAGCTTCCACGGAAGCCAATGAGTTGTGTATGCTTATGATAGGGCAGAATTTTGTGTGAAGTGTGGTGTTTCTGAATCGTTATTTATAATTGAGAAGATGTTCGTAAAAGATAATTTTAAAATGTCAATTTTTGAGCCTAAATTTGTCAGTGGCTTAATTTGATTGTACTGTGGTTTAAATGTCTGGCTCCATACAATAATAAAACTTCTCTTGGATCTGCAGATTTCAACAAACTTTTCAAACATTAATATATAATGTAGAATGCAGGCACAGAAAGCTTATGGCTTAAATTTTCCAAAATGGTCACTGATTTTGGGTGCTCAATTTGAGACCCAGAGGACCTGATTTTTAGGGGTGGTGAGCACTGACATTTCCCACTAATGTCATTGGGAGCCATAGGTGCTCACCACCTCTGAACATCAGGCCAAAACATTAAGTTGTGAACCCAAAAATGTGTAGACATTTTCGAAAATTAAAATAAAAAACTTTCTCTATACCCTTCAGAATTAAACTGCAGAACAGTGTGTTTTCCCATCCTATAAAGGCTTTCGTGCCCCTTAAAGACAGACGATCTGCTGTGTTTATAGGGAAGAGGAAGGTGTCTTGGAAAGGCCAGAGGTCTAAGAGGAGCATCCAAGCTGGTGCTGTGCTGTGGGGGTGCCCGGTTGGGGCTCCAAGTAGCAAGGCAGCTTGGAGCTTTCCCTGGTCCTGTGGCCCTGTGAGCCTATGACAGCATGACACAGTCCACACAATTTTGTTTAAACATAAGCTTTTAGATCTTAAAGTATCCAAATCCAAGACACCTGTTTTTCCCCATGCTGTTCCATGAGAACTATCTTAATTTTTATTTTGTAGTGCATCACTATTAATTCGATTGCTAAAACCCTATAACATTTTTGAACCCTCTACCCAAACCAAGCTTCATTTTCAATTACAGGGCAGTGGTGATGGAGGTGATGAAGCAAGGGAATCTGTGTTGCTCTAATAGCCTCTGCTTTGGTAAAAGTGAATCCCAACCAAAGGTTCTGGGGTCAGCGACTAGTTTCCAACATTTGGAAATGTTTGTAAAGGACAATTCTCCAAATAAACGGGATCTGGGAACTGCCAGGTCCCCACTTGCCAGAGAATTTGTTGTGGGTTCTAGTGAATGTTGTGGTATTTTCTTTCTTTCATAATAGCCACCAATGTCCCATCCATTTCCTGCAGAACTAAGAATTGCAACAAAATATAGGCACAAAAACCTTAACTTTAATTAAAAGTTAGACTTCAGATACAGAGAGAGGGGGCTATAAATGTATGTATTTTGGATAAATGAACAGAGCGACAATTAATTAATTGGTATCTGAAATGCTACAGGGGACTACTGTTTCAGATCATTGTGTCTGAAATACTATAGTTCGTTCCTTTTATAAATGTAGGGAAATACTGTAGTGCCCCATATATATTAGGATGGTAAATGTTGGCTTTTTATTGGTGGTGATTGTATTATGTTAGCAATAAAAATAATGTTTACATTTGTTTGTCATCTGATATTTCTCTCATTCGTGAGATTTCTGAATTCTGAAAATGGAGAAAACGTGGCTTTGGCAGTGAAGAGTCTGCTCAGATGTGTAGTAGTCTACAGTTTGTGGCTATTACAGTCACAAACAAGCTATCATAAACCTATCATGAGAGGAGGCTACATCAAGTCGTTATGATAACTAAATTGTACAGTAACTGGTAGGATTAAATAGCTGATTTGCTCCTGTATGGAGCTTTGTGAAGCATTGTTTTCAACATACAAAGAAGAAAACCATTTCAGAAGAAAATTAATGAGGAAATAGCCCTGCAGAATGTTTATGTAAATTGGCTGTTGTCCTTTCAAGAGAGGCTTTGCCACTTGTAAATGATGGGTCCTACCCCCTTTTAAGAAGGGATGAATATATTATCCTACTGCAACTCAATGTTTGTTTTGACTGGATATGCTTTCTCAGTTTTATACTTTTGCTTTCTTTTCACTGTTCTTTTCATCTCTCTAAATTTTGCATCATGATCCTTTTATTGTTGGTTTCCTTATTTTTGTTTGCTGGAGGTTTGTGTCCAAGGTAAATTTTCTGCAAGTGTGTTTTTTATTCTGATATCTCTTTGATGGTGAGTGATTTTTTTTCTGAGATAAACATAGCATATTTATTCAGATCTGTTTATTTATGGGTTACATAGCTATATTTTTCTATGTGCTCATTTTCTATATTGTACTGTTGACTCTGTCTCATGTACATATACATTAGTTGCTGATTGGTATCACCCTTATATTATCTATTACATCTATTATACTTTGAGACCTATTTGTACATTCATTTTTGTGGGAGACATGGCATCATTTTCCTCATTCATTAATATATCATAGCATTGTCCATGTTGACTGTGCTTCTTTCATTTCTTTAAGTTTTTTTTTCCAGTAGTCATTTTGGTATCATTAGTTCCATGAAACTTATTTCATTCAATTTTGCAAGGTAAATATACTCATAGCACTGAGCACAATGGGCCTGTGGCCTCCTTGTTGAAGTGTTACTGCAATAAAAGGGTTCCGTAATATGTGCAGATACCAAGTCTTAGTAAAGTCCATGTTTTCAATGAGGTTGTATAACAGTGGGTCAAATCCATCTTTCTAGCTGCACCTTTATCAACTCTGTGAAGCTTGCAGACAAGGTGTCACTTCATGCCTTGGCCCCAACTGAACACTGACGAATGCATAGCTGGAAAACAGTCTGTCTCACTGTGTGCCAGTAGTATTAAAATAGATATTATTAGATTGATAAAAACATGTTTAGTATTTAGACTTTATGAAATGCTTGTGGGATGCTGCATATATTAATCTCACTCAACATCTGTACCCCATATTATAAGGTTATATTAAGTGTTTGCATTGTAAACATCTGTAACAACTCATCAAAGAAGCGTTAATTAACATAAAGGCTGGCTTCCTCCAGAAGTTGTTGGGTTCTGCACACACAAAGGCCCATTGAATCCAAATGAGCCATTGTGAAACATTAGGGAGGGATAGCTCAGTGGTTTGAGTATTGGCCTGCTAAACCTAGGGTTGTGAGTTCAATCCTTGGGTGGGCCGCTTAGGAATCTGGGGCACAAATCAGTACTTGGTCCTGCTAGTGAAGGCAGGGGGCTGGACTCAATGACCTTTCAAGGTCCCTTCTAGTTCTAGGAGATAGGTATATCTCCAATTTAAAAAAAAAAAAAAAGAAAAAAAAAAGACAGACTTCCTTGATTGCTCCCTCCCCACCCATGAAGAGGAGATGTGCACAGGACTCATCCCATCAGCTTGAATGCTAGGGGAAGAGAATAAAAATCCCTGACCAGAAAAACTGGATCTTTATGCTGCTTGGATTCTGAGGGCAAGTCTATACTATAAAATTAAGTTGACCTAAGTTACACTAGCAGTGCTTGCATAGATGGAGAGAGCAGTGCACTGTGGGTAGCTATCCCACTATGCAACTTGCCACCATCTAATGGGGAGGGTGTTTTGGGAAAGGTTTGCAATGCCTCCTGGGGGCAAATGAGTTGCATACGGGTGACAGGAGACGTGGTTTCAATATTTCATGATGTAGTTTTCTCCATCTTATAATTTTATTTGCATCTCATAATGCTTCACACCTGTTTTCAAAAGCCCCACAGACTGGTGAGATCGCATCATTATACAGGTATGGGATGATCAGCAGGGGCTGCAGATGCGCAAGGCCACATTCCTGGAAGTGTGTGAGGAGCTTGCCACAGCCCTCCAGTGCAGTGACACCGAAATGGGAGCACTGCTAGTGGAGAAGCGAGTGGTGATCGCCGTGTGGAAGCTTGCAATGGCTAGATTGCTACCAGTCAGTCAGGAATCGATTTGGAGTTGGGAAATCCCCCTATGGGGGTTGCTGTGATGCAAGTTTGCAGGGCCATTAATTGCCTCTTGCTGCGAAGGACTGTGACTCTGGGTAATGTGCAGGACATAGCGGATGATTTTTCAGCAATGAGGTTCTTGGGGCAATACATGGCATGCATATCCCTATTTTGGCACCAGATCACCTTGCCACAGAGTACATAAACAGAAAGGGCTACGTTTCTATGGTGTTGCAAGTGCTGATGAATCACCAAGGACATTTTATTGACATCAGCTTGAGCAGGGGGTTGGACTAGATGACCTCCTGAGGTCCCTTCCAACCCTGAGATTCTATGATTCTATGGTCAGGGAAAGTGCATGACGCATGCGTATTTATGAACACAGGCCTGGTCAGAAATCTGCAAGAAAGGACTTTCTTTCCAGACTAGAGGGTTACCACTGGGGATGTTGAAATGTCTACAGTGATCCTGAGAGACCAGCCTACCCATTAATCCCACGGCTCGTGAAGCCATACACCAGCCACCTCGACAATAGCAAGAAGTACTTCAACTACAGGCTTAGCAGGTGCAGAATGAGAGTTGAAGTTCAACTCTCATTCTGCACCTGCTAAGCCTGTAGTTGAAGTACTTCTTGCTATTGTCGAGTAGCAGGTGCAGAATGAGAGTTGAAGTTCAACTCTCATTCTGCACCTGCTAAGCCTGTAGTTGAAGTACTTCTTGCTATTGTCGAGGTGGCTGGTGTATGGCTTCACGAGCCGTGGGATTAATGGGTAGGCTGGTCTCTCAGGATCACTGTAGACATTTCAACATCCCCAGTGGTAACCCTCTAGTCTGGAAAGAAAGTCCTTTCTTGCAGATTTCTTTTGGCCATTTGAATGGCCACGGGTGCAGTCTACTCACGAGATTAGACTTCAGTGGAAAAAATATCCCAATGGTTATAGGTGCCTGCTGTGTGCTTCATAATATCTGTGAAGCAAAGGGGGAAAAGTTTCCACTGGGGTGGAGGTGGAATGGCTGTCTGCTGATTTTGAGCAGCCAGATACCAGGGCTATAAGAAGAGGTTAATGCAGGGCTATACAGCTCAGGGAGGCTTTGAAAGACCTGTTTAATAGTGAGTCACAGTATTGTGTGTTGCTGTAGTCTGCTCTGCCTGGCGTTGTTTTTTTGCACCCCCATATGAACCTATTAATGAGTGCTCTGTGTAGTAATACATTGCAAATGCACCTATTGCTATTATCTATGAATGATGTCAGCCTCAGCCAGCATATGCTGTAAACTGATAGATAATTAAGTTTCCATAAATAGACTTTTATTCCAAACCCATGCAACCAGACACATTTATAACTGAATGAAACTTTATAAATTAAGGGAAAAGAATCGTTGAAGGGGAAAGAAGAGTCATTTTTATTTCACAAACATATACACCAACCGTGTCTCTCACAGGTCAGTGTTTGTGTGGCTGTGATTGTTTGTACTCTTCCCCCAGGGTGGGGTGATAGTGGTAGTACAGTGGCCCTGGATGCCATGTGGAATGTGGGGGTGCATAGGGAGGTCCCAGAATGCAGTTTTCTATGGGTGGAAGAGGAAGGAAATCACGGGTCTGTGGAAAGTGAAGGTCAACAAAAGTCTCCAGCATATCTTTTTGCTTCTTAAAGTGCTAGCATCTCCTGTTACGTGTATCTCTCCTTTTCCTGTGCTTTTCTCTATTCCTGCCCATTCTGTCTGCAAGGGTGATCCTCCAACCCTGTGCTTGGTATCCAAAGCACCAGAGGCTTGTAAGATCTCTTGGAACATGTCATCCCACATCATCTTCGTTCTCTTCCTTTTCTGGCTGAGCCACTCTGCTGGGATGGATGGAGAGACCCTCAATGCCACATTTCCAGCTGCAAAAGTTACAATACCACCTCTGTGCATTGTGAGTGATTCACAAAATAAATGGGAACGTGGTATACTGAACTCACTCCTCTGGATCCACACAAGTTACAAGCACTACATTCTTACTACTTCTTGGGATTCACAGAGCACTGTGGCAGTCCGAGCCATGGTGAGTACAGCCTGGGGGTGAGAGGCAAGTTGGGACAGTGGTGTGGGGAGGTAGCTTATGGGCATGAGCATATGCAGGTAGGGCAATTGAACTGAATACAGGCACCATTTTCCACTGGCAGTGGTGATTTTAGCTGGTATCTCACTCCTGAGGGTAACGGAGGCTGAAATGGAACAGCTCCTGCATGTGTCCAGCTGCAGACCAGGTCCCTTGTTACCTGGAGTTCTTTCAACCCAAAGCTCTTGGTAACTTTATTCTGTGTGAGGTGGTGTCAGGAAGTAAATCAATGAAGACACGTCTGTCCAACCGATATATGGCTGGCACAAACAGGACAACACAAGAGTGCTTTCGCTTAAAGCTATACCTTACTTAATCTCAAGCACTTACACACGTCCACATGAGGTTAGTAAAACATCCCCAACCCTCAATAATTACCGAAGTTGGGTGTGGCTCTCGAGTGGCACAGCGGCAGTCTTTCAATGGCCAATCTTCTGTCTGCCAGTGGAGACCCCAAGATGTGTCCAGAGGAAGAGTCTCTGAAGAGTCCAACTATCCAAAACTTTCTACTTATTGCAATACTAATGAATAAATAAGTATTAACATGTCACTCAAAGAAAACTTGTTAAGCAAGCAATTTCAAAGGTTAAGCACTAGGTTTCCTTCTGATCATCAATTAGTCAGATGTGTTTTTTTTCCAGAGTTTTCATGCTTTGAGGCCCTGACAGACACATCTCTGAGAGCACATATAGAAAATCTTCCTGTTTTTCTAAAATGCATACCTCAGCTATTTCAGCAGAGATCTCATCAGGAAGGACACAGGGTCAAGCTGCTCTTTTTGTGGTCGCCCAGACCCCCTCACTTCCTGACTTGGTCATGCTAAGGCTGCTGCATAGGCTCACTTACGGCCTGCTGGCTAGATTATTTTTAGCTATAAGCCGTAGTGGTTTGGGCACTTTACTGGTTCACCAAGATCTCCCTGTACACCCTATGCTGCTAGCCTGTGTGCTGCAATGGTTACTCCTGGGGGGAATTCTGTGCCACAGTGTATGTGCAGAATTTATGTGCCCTGCAGATTTCTTTGCCTCCCCACAGAAAAATGACTTTCTGAAGGGAAAGCAAATGGAAGCCGCAAGAGTGGTCAGGTGACCCTCCCTAGCAGTATGTTCAGGTGCCCAGGGCAGCTGGCAGAGAGGTAAATCACTGTGTAGCAGGGGGCTGGACTGGGGAAGACCACACTCATGGCTCCTACTCTGTGCTGGGCTCAGCTGCTAGTCCCAGCTGGGTTGGGGAGGACGGGACTTCCTCTTCCCCTGCACGGCATCCGGGGCCATGTCAGACCCACCTCCAGATTTCTCCCTCAGCTGTAGGAAGCTCTGCAAACTCCCCCACTGTGCACTTCCTGCACCCATTGCTTCTCAGCTGCAGTGGGAGGGATCATTGTAAGGGGAGCTGCTCCTCCATCTGCCCAACCCCCATGCATCCAGACCCCCTCATTCCCAGACCCTCCAGCCAAGCCTCAGCCCCCCACGCCCAGAACCCCCCTGACAAGCCCCACTCCCCCTGCATCTGGACCATCCTGATGAGCCACCCGCACCTGGGTCCCCACCCTACCGAGCCCCAACCAGCTGCACCTAGATCCCTACTGAGCCCCACTCCCCCAGCATCTGGATCCCACACCCACACCCCGCTGCTGAGCTCTATCCCTCCACACCCAGATCCTCCCCCCTTCTGAGCCCCAGCAACCTTCACCTGGACCCCCCTGCAGAGTCCCATTACCGTTGCACCCAGAACCCTCCAACATGCTCCTGTGAATCCAGCTCCCCCTCACCCAGATCCCCCACTGAGCCACCCCCACACAGAACCCTCTCAACCCACACCTGGATCCTCCCACACTAAGCCCCTCCACACTTGGATCCTGCCTTACTGAACCTGACTGTCCACACTTGGTGCACCTGGCGTGGAGGGGCAGGGCCCTGGGGTGGTTCTGGGGCAGGCCCGGTCCTTGTGCTGTGTCAGGGTTGGGTGCAGCCTCACCGCTGAGTCTGTGTCCCGAGGAGGGAGCTGCACAATGATCTCCCACCTCTGTGCAGCTAGTTGCCTGTGCTCCCCAATGCTATGCTGGAACCTCCACATTTCTTTGACAAATAACATTTGCAGAATTTTAAAATACTGTGTGCAGAATTTTTAATTTTTTGGCACAGAATGCCCTCAGGAGTAAATGGTGCCTGCTGAAGTAATCACTGAGTGGTGTGAGAAAGTGTCTTACCACAGAGGAAGAAACAAGGCAACCCTCTCCAGAAACCTTCAGCTGAGGATTGCAGAGTCCCTCAAAGACGGTTTGCTCAAGATCTTAATGGAGGATTCATGGGACTGTCTGTGACTCCATGTTTAGGCTGTTGTAGTGCCTGAGGCATTCACCCCTGATGCTGGGTTGCTGAAATCTAAGAATAGAACTGACAGCCAGTTTGGGGTTTGTGCCCTGATTCTTGACAGTCCGCCTTGAGGTTGGTACTAATGCTCCTGAGTCACTCCAGACAGCTTGACAACCACAACTGAGTTATACGGGAAGCATATTCATTTTTGTCATACATATTTTTAAAAGACATGACCAGAATCCTCATCAAGCAGATGGATTGCTAGTGGAATCCCTCAGGGATCAGTTCTTGGCCCTATCATATTTCTCCATGATTTGGAAGAAAACAGAAAAACATCACTGATAAAGTTTGCCTATGACACAGAAATTGGGGGAGTGGTAAATAATGAGGAGGACAGGTCACTGATTCAGAGTGAGCTGGACTGCTTTTTTAAGCTGTGCAAAAGGAAACAACATGCATTTTATGGGTACGTGTATACATAAAAGAATGTAGGCCACACTTGCGTGATGGGGTGGGGTGTGGGGGAAGCTGTGACTGAAATTTTTTTGCGGGTCATCCTGGATAATCAGCTGAATTGTGGCTAAAAGGGCTGATGTGATCCTTGGATGAATAAGCAGGGGAATCTCAAGGAGGAGTAGAGGTTATTTTACCTCTGTATTTGGCACTGGTGCAGCTACTGCTGGAATATTGTGCCCAGTTCTAGTGCCCACAATCCAAGAAGGACGTTGATAAATTGGGTAGGGTTCTGAGAAGGGCCATGAGAATGATTAAAGGATTAGAAAACATGCTTTAGAGAGGGACTCAAGGCGATAAATCCATTTAGATTAACAAAAAGAAAATTAAGGCATGACTTAACTACAGTAACATGGGGAACAAATATTTGATAATGGGCTCTTCAATTTAGCAGAGAAAGGTATAACATGATCCAATGGCTAGAAATTAGAGCTAGACAAATTCAGACTGGAAATAAGGCACAAATTTTTAACTGTGAGGGTAATTAACCATTGGAACAATTTACCAAGGATCATGGCAAATTTGGATGTTTTTTCTAGCAATTATTTTGAGGAAGTTCTATGGTCTGTTTTATTTGAGAGGTCAGACTGCATTATCACAGTTGTCCCTTATGGCCTTGGAATCTATGAATCTGCATATATATTTAATTTATATATTTAGAGCAGCCTATTTGAATTGCTACACAGGTGAGAAGTACGATGAGTTACACCGTTTGTTCTGTCTATCAGAGAACAGCTTTCTTGTAGCCTGCTTCTTTTGTTTGGAGTTATAAATTGTAGATCTATAAAATATCATCTAAAGGCAGAAGATACTAAAAGCAAATTCAGTGTCTTGGAAAAATAAAAGGGCCCCATTATTCTGATACTTATTCCCATGCTTATTATTTCCTTTAATGAACTTTTCCCCCCCATGCTTATCAGTTTAAACACGTACGGCTTACAACCATAGACTTGCTGATTAGAGAACATAAACCCGAATACATATGTCTCTGCCAAGAAATAAGAAAAGAATAACAATGTAAACTGCAAGATCTCATCCTAATAGAAAACAGTCAAATACGCATGTCTCATGAGACTATAACACACAAATGAAACTCTAACATTTTACAAAAGAAGTGAACCATTGCCACCAACACAGCTCTGACATGAACATGTGATTGGTGATTATTCAGATGTCGCTATGATTAATTCAGTTTGTACTGATGCAAATAATCTTAGCAGAGACCTGTGAGAACTAATGCATTTTGGTACTGTCTTTTTCCACTGATAGCACAAAACGGTATAGAGGAAAGCCATTTTCATGATATTAATAATGGGATTACAGAATCAGGTCACTTAAAAGAATGGAGCTGACTCAGCGATAGCAGCATTGGACAAAAGATAGAGATTAATTCTTGAGCACGCTACTAAATACAGATCTACTATTGGCTATTTCATTGCACTAAAGCATGTCATCTTTTATAATAAATATTTTAAACAACAGTAGCTGACTTTATCCCCCACCCCCCTTCCTCCATACAATGCAGGAATTATTTTATAAGGGAGGCATTCTTTCTGTTATAATTATACCTCTACAGTCACCTGTAAATGTTACTACCCCGTGGAGAGGATGTGCCTTTTTGCAGTATTAAATGAAGCTTCCCCCTGTGCTTGTGTAATCTCTTGAAGGGCCATGACAGATTTAGGTGATCATGACTGCACTATGTATTTCTCCCAGCCAAGAAATCTCGTGACACTTACTCGACAGAGCGTGCCACCACCTTTTCATTAAAGGATTCACTGATAGACCACGGCTTGAAGTAGGAATGTACAGCTAATATTATAGCTTCTGTATTCTGGAGTCTCCCCGTCCCAGACTAGCTTTTATAATAGACACCTGACATTTGTTTTTGGATGACCAGTCCAACGAGTTTATGCAGTTATGCTGAAATGTGATACCTGCTCAAGTGCCTTTGGAAGAGAGAGAGAGGGAGAGGCACAAACACAAGCTCCCATTGATTTTTTTTTAAGGTGCTTATTGCAGGCACACTGAATTTTGTTCTCTGTTTAAAAATACAGCCAGGGAGCAGTGAAAACATTCAAACAGAAAAACTCAAAAGGAACTTCTTCTAATTGCTTTTTTTCACTTGGCATTCTAAGGGGCAGGCATAAACATAAAGAAATAATATTTTTGTACTTCTGCAATGTAGTCTTCCTGCATTAGTAATAATTTTGCTCATTTGGTGGAGTGAAGATTAAAATGAACAAGGAAATACCCTGTTTTTGTTCTTATGTGGGAGCAACATAATTAAAATGTTGTTAAAAGTTAAACACATTTGGATTTGTTCCCTTATTATTTCTCTCTGAACTTCAAAGTGTTTGATCCAAACCTGGCTAAAAGTAAACCATTCAGTACAAGGTAGACAGTGGGTCCACCCATGCAATTTTGGGTTTGAGCTACAGATGACCCGCAGTAAATGTGATAGGTTGGAAAGACACTAGAGTGCCAGCAATAGATATGGATACACAGTTTGATCAACGTGATGTGGAGAATATTTGAGGTCTGGGAGCTGTGATGAAGGCTTGAGAGAGTTTTTCTTCTTCCATCAGAAGTTCTGATCCCTGGAACTGTTCCAGGTGGTAAATATCTGGTTAATATGGGCTGCCTGTACTCAAATGCAGCAATGCTTTCTTGCTATGAGGAGTAGATCAATTACTAGGTGAATAAAATAGATCACATTCATGAAAGTTTCCTTTGGCTCTATTGTAACAGAGCTATATCAGATGCCTGAATGAGCTCCACTTTGAGATCTGTGGCAAAGTCAGAGCAAACCGAGACCATTATTGGCCGAAAGATGCTAGATTCACACAAGCAGTTGTCCTGCCCAGAAACAATCTCATCAATTTCCACCCAGAGTCTTTTTGGGAAAGATTGACCAAGTTTTTTATTTTTGTGGTAAAGCTTCAAATGTCACTCAAAATCACCTGTGGGTTGGATACAATGGATCAAATCCTCAGATGTGGCTAAGGAGTGCATAGTGCAGCTCAAGGGAGGAGAAAGGAGGGGGTTAAAAAGGTGGCCCATGTGCTCTGATAGTCCTGAGCCAGCTGTGTGCCAGGTTCCCCATTGCAACTCAAAGCAGCTTGAAGGTTGCTCTAAAGTTAGTCTGGCTGCCAGTGGCCTCAAGGGGTGGATACCAGTGAGGATCAGCCAGGTATAAGGGAGCCATGGGTGCACTCAATTTTCTCTGCCCAAGCTTCCTATACTAGCAGAAGGGAGGAGGTAGAGGGGTATGGGAATTGCTATGCTACCCTATGGTGAATCCTTCCACACTTGGGGTAATTGTTCTGGCATGAGCTCTAGGGCTGTTTTGGGGCCATAGTACAACACAAAGCATCTGTACTCCAGTGCATATTCTAGGCACTATGTCCTGAAGACTGGCCTAGATTCTGACCTCCCTTATTTATGATGAATGGTATTTTGGTCTCATCAAAGCCCCATTGAACTCCCCTGATGGGTAAGGATACCAGAAAGTGGTATTTAATTATTCCTTCAATTTGATAATGAGCTGGGTGGATCTGAAGGGGTATTTCTGTTGGGGAGTCTCCGCCCCATTTTAAACGTGATTAATCCCAGGAGTTTCAAATCTTTGCCACAGAGTATGATCAGAGAATTTCTGCCCCAAACTCCTCACCAGTGGAGTCTCATGAAGAGCTGTTTTCTCCTTAGTCCCAGCCAACATACAGCCACTAGGAGAACTGGTAAATTGACATACTATGGTAATGGGTGGCAGTATAGCTAGACAGATGTGTACTCAAGTGCGAACAATATGCAGATGATACATAGCTCTACCTGTCCTTTGTCACATACACCTACCAGTATTGCCTGCAGCTGCATGCACTGTGTGCGCCCTGGGCAGAGGTGAGAAAGATCAGTCCTGGCCACTGCCCACTTAGATTTGGCCCGACTGGCTCTCCTTCATGGTGAGGGGGTGGTGAGCCCAAATTGAGTGAGTGGCATTACAACCCCTGTGCATAATGTTGCAAAGTCACGTAGTCAATTTTGGCCTCTCCCCATCATGATGAGAGGGGTATGCAGCCAAACGTGAGCAGGTGATGAGGTAGATAGCACAGCTCCTTCTTGCTGCTGCTGCTGCCATGGGGCCAGCTCCCGTACCAGGCCTCTCCCACAGGGGTTTGCCAGGCCTTACCTCCCTTCCAGCAACCCATCTCTCCTCTCAGGGATGGGGAGTGACACTGCACCTGGGTAGGATGGACTGGAAGTTAAGGCCTGAACATGGCACGGACTCAACAAGCCAGGCACTGGGGCCAGTGGTAGCAGTAGGGATGGCTCCACAGGGACTGACTGTGTGTACACATGGGAAAAATTTCTGGAGATGCCTCTGTCACTGCCACCAAAATGGCCGGGTGCTTGGATGAGATCAGCTTATGGATGCAGAACAGCTGGTTGAACCTGAACCCAAGGAAGACCAAGGTAATGCTGGTGGGCAGAGAAAAGCATTTTGAGTCACAGTGCAGTCTCCTTGGTACACACCTGCAATTGGCCAGTTCAGTTTGTAGTTTTGGAGTGCTCCTGGATTCCTTACTGGTGCTGCGCTTTCTCAGAACAGCATCCACAAGTATCACCTTCTACCATCTCTGTTTAGCTAAAAACCTCCATCCCATCCCATCCTGGCAGATGATGACCTGGCCTCAGTTTGGCAGATGTGGGACCTAGGAAGCATGGAAACTTTAAAAAACACTATTATATTGAGGTGTGCCAGATCACACATGCACCGGAATTAGTAATAAACATTTGTATCTATAAATGTTACATGTTTCTTAGTGAGTTAGGGATTGTATGCTAACTCTATAGGGAAGGGTTATCCAGCTTCCCCAAGGAGTAAAACCTGTGGGGGATAATCTCCAAAGAAGTACAAGTCCCTGAGGTGGATTGCGTATATGGTTCAAACCAGGTTCAAGGGACCCAGGAGAAAAAGAAAGAGCTTATAGAGATGAACTGGCTGAATGTCCCTAATTTTTATATAAGGGTGTAACAGAGAGGACAAAATCCTGCTGGAAGGATTTGAAAGAGTGGGACCTGCCAGGGTCTCCGTGTGGAAGGTGGGCAACACTTGGTAAACTTAGCATGCGCGTAAACTGTTTGTTGGTTTATGATAAAATTTTGTCCTAAAATAAATTTACCGTGCTTTGTGAAAGCTGGCTGGTCACTGGTAACCCCATCGTTGTCTCAGCAAGAGTGAATAGCAGGTCTGGACTAAGGGCAGACCTTCTGTGATAATCAGTGAATTGCAGGGAGACTTCAAAACTAAATCCTTAGTCTAGATGGAGAAAGACACATGTCCCCACCCACTGAGAAGTGACAGCTGGAGGCCTGAGACCTGAAGGGTTGATCTTGAACAGACCACAGAAAGGGACAGAAGTGCAGCTAATTGTAATTGTGACACTCAGTTATACATGCCTTTGTCACCTTCCATCCGGACTACAACAATGCAATATATGTGGACATGAAATTATCAGCCTTTAGGAAACTCCAGCTAATTCAGAATGCAACAATGTGTGTTTTCAGTGAGCACATCATACATTTCCTCCACCCTCTGCATTGGCTTCCCATAGAATATCAAGTTCAAGGTTTTGGTCCTTATCTTCGAGGTGCTTAATAGTCTAGGCCCAGAATAGGTGGAGATGGAGACTGTGGTTGACATTTGTCTCCCCAGGCATAGTGGAACCTTCCTACCACAAGGGTAAAGTTTCTCCGTGCAGGAGATGGAACTTTTCTGTGGTTGGTCTGAGTAATAAACTCCCACAGGAGGTAGGAATAGTTACGCTTCCTGTGTCAAGTGCAAGACACACTTCTTTGAACTTGCCATGTCTAATATAAACACAAAGAAGTGTACATATTTATGGGGAAAAACCCCATCAAAACTGTATATAGGTTTCACAATTCAAGAAAGATGTTGATAGGTTGAAGATGATTCAGATAAGAGCCATGAGAATGATTAAAGGATTGGAAAACTTGCCTTATGGTGAGAGACTCAAGGAGCTTCATTTTTTAGTATCAGAGGGGTAGCCGTGTTAGTCTGGATCTGTAAAAGCAGCAAAGAATCCTGTGGCACCTTATAGACTAATAGACGTTTTGTAGCATGAGCTTTCGTGGGTGAATACCCACTTCGTCGGATGCATGTAGTGGAAATTTCCAGGAGCAGGTGTATATATATGCAAGCAAGAAGCAAGCTAGAGATAACGAGGTTAGTTCAATCAGGGAGGATGAGGCCCTGTTCTAGCAGTTGAGGTGTGAAAACCAAGGGAGGAGAAACTGGTTCTGTAGTTGGCAAGCCATTCACAGTCTTTGTTTAATCCTGAGCTGATGGTGTCAAATTTGCAGATGAACTGGAGCTCAGCAGTTTCTCTTTGAAGTCTGGTCCTGAAGTTTTTTTGCTGCAGGATGGCCACCTTAAGATCTGCTATTGTGTGGCCAGGGAGGTTGAAGTGTTCTCCTTCAGGTTTTTGTATATTGCCATTCCTAATGTCTGATTTATGTCCATTTATCCTTGTCCGTAGAGACTGTCCAGTTTGGCCGATGTACATAGTAGAGGGGCATTGCTGGCATATGATGGCGTATATTACATTGGTGGACGTGCAGGTGAATGAACCGGTTATGGTGTGGCTGATCTGGTTAGGTCCTGTGATGGTGTAGCTGGTGTAGATATATGGGCAGAGTTGGCATTGAGGTTTGTTGCATGGATTGGTTCCTGAGCTAGAGTTACTATGATGCGGTGTGCAGTTACTGGTGAGAATATGTTTCAGGTTGGCAGGTTGTCTGTGGGCGAGGACTGGCCTGCCACCCAAGGCCTGTGAAAGTGTGGGATCATTGTCCAGGATGGGTTGTAGATCCCTGATGATGCGTTGGAGGGATTTTAGCTGGGGACTGTATGTGATGGCCAGTGGAGTCCTGTTGGTTTCTTTCTTGGGTTTGTCTTGCAGTAGAAGGCTTCTGGGTACACATCTGGCTCTGTTGATCTGTTTCCTTATTTCCTCGTGCGGGTACTGTAGTTTTGAGAATGCTTGGTGGAGATTTTGTAGGTGTTGGTCTCTGTCTGAGAGGTTAGAGCAGATGCAGTTGTATTTTTTAGCTTAACAAAGAGAAGGTTAAAGTCTTGGTCTGTCTATAAGTATCTACATGGAGAGCAACAGTTTTATCATGAGCTCTTTCTTTGTCTGTTAGACTGTGTAACAAGATCCGTTGGTTGGAAGCTGAAGCTAGACAAGCTCAGACTGGAAATAAGCTGAAAATTTGTAACTGAGGGTAGCTAGCTATTGGAACAGCTTACTGTATAGAGTGGATTCTCTGTTACTGGCACTTTCAAAATCAAGATTGGATGTTTTTCTAAAAGATATGCCCTAGTTCAAACAGGAATTAATTCAGGGAAGTTCTGTGGCTTGTGTTGTACAGGAGGCCATATCACAAAGGTTCCTCTGGACTTGTTGGGTCTAGGAAGGAATGCAGAGAGAATGAACTACATGTGGCAAACATTAGTTATGTCACAATGCATTACTGGAAGGTGTTTGCATATGGCGAAGAGAGCAGCATAAGAACTTATAGAGAACACAGACTAGCAGAGCCTCAAGGGGTAGGCAGTGTAAGTTTAAGATCTGCGCTATGAGCCACTTATTCTCCAGTGTTATACAAAAAGATTATGTGTATATTTAATAATAGTTCTTATCATTCTTAGAGTGCTTGATGTATTCAGTGTACAAAAATGAAATAATAAATCCTTAAAAGATCCTTCTGATGTAGGTAAATACTGTTGGCCTTATTTTACCCATGTGAAAAGTGAAGCAGAGAGGTGAGGAAACCTGCCCAAGTGAGGTGGTTTGTGCTCTGTTATTTTCAGTTATAAAATTGACATAAAATAATTTTGTACTCAGATTTGGAGCAGCTGTTGAAGAGCTTTTCAAAGCAAAAGTAAATGTCTAAACAACACGTGTATCTAAATAATTATGCAGCATGCTAATTAAACTAAAAAACTAAGGGTCTTTAGATGAACACTGACTTAACTCCAAAGAGCAAGGTAAGTGATAGATAACAATTATTATATTCTTGATGTATGTGAGTAATATATCAACATGTCTAAGCGCATGTGCACTCTCTCTCTCTCTCTCCCTCCCCTCCCCCCATAGGTATTCCTAGGAGACCATATAGGGACCCCACATGCACTGAAATGCTAATTATGATACTAGTGCCAGTATCATGATGGCTGGCTGCTGTGCCTCCCTCATATCCTTCAGCATCTTTGTTAAATCCTTTAGAGGGACAGCATCAGAAATATTGCTGCAGAATTGTCAGTACAGATATCAGCTAGAGTACTGTTGCATCTGGAGCTGCTAGTTCAGTCACCACTGAGGGAGAATTTTAATGAGATGAGTAGGGTTCTCCCTCTTCAACACTTGGAACTGGGGAGGAGGACAGCTGTAAACAAAGAGCTGGGGAGAGGCGGTGCTCCCTGCCAATCCAGAGAGTTGAGGAGAAGGATAAAGGTGAATATCTTCCCCATGTGGAGGCCAGGACCATTCTATCTGATGACCATTATAACAGCAATAGTGGTAATACTAATATTACTGAATAAGCAGGCTCAATGGTACCTATGTAGCTGCAATTAAAACTGCTTTCACAGTACCCCAGCCTAATACAATTTAGAAGTTCATAGATTATTAAATCAGAAGGGATGATTGTGTATAACATAGGCCACAGGATTTCACTGAATTAATTCCTGCTTGAATTAGAGCATAACTTTTTTTAATCCAATCTTGATTTAAAAATGTCCAGTGATGAAGAAACTAGCACAAACTTTGCCAATCTGAAATCAGGAAAAAAATTTGACATCAGGAATCATAACATTCTAAAAACCAGTAGGAGAACACTTCAATCTCTCTGGTCACTCAACAACAGTCCTAAAAATGGCAATTCTTCAACAACAACAAAATTTGCAAACCGGATACCATCAGATTAGTCCTGAATAAAGACTGGGAGTGGTTGGGTCATTAAAAAACCTAAAAATTTCCCCAATACTAATTTCTCCCTACTTTTACTCACACCTTTTTGTCAACTGTCTGTAATGGGCAACTCTCTTACCACTTCAAAAGTTATTTTTCCTCCCTTGGTATCCCGCTGTTAATTGATTTCTTGTTAGACAGACCTCACACTTGGTAAAGCAACCCCCATCCTTTCATGTATTTATACCTACTCCTGTATTTTTCACTTCATGCATCTGAAGAAGTGGGCTCTAGCCCATGAAAACTTATGCCCAAATAAATGTGTTAGTCTCTAAGGTGCCACAAGGACTCCTCGTTGTTTTTGTTGATACAGACTAACACAGCTACCACTCTGAAACCTTTATTCAATCTTATTATCTTTTGAGCAATTCCTGAAAAATTCACTAGGGGGCACTTCAAGACTGATTAAGGAAAATATAAAACGTAGTGACAACTAATTCCACTTCATTATGAGCTAGGTAAACAGTCTTGTACAAAACAAAATATAAAAAATACATAAGCAATTAAATATGTATTTAGCAGGAACTGTGATTCAATTCCTGTTTCTCCCCCTTGCCCTCCCCAGCAACTGTACATCCTGACACTGAACATGCAAGTGAAAATTACATTCTTGTTCTAAACAGATTGTACCATTGTCCTCTTGTCCTGCTAAATAATTGGATTTTGCATTTCAGCACCTAGTCAAACATGTACCAGATGGTATTTTGGGGGGTCATTCATACTGTTTGGCTTTACAGATATGTGTAATAATGTTAAGTTTGCTTTTTTCCCAGCTTCTACGCAAGAGTTATCATCTTTTAAAATCACTCTTTTCTAAAATTTTCTCTCTGTTTTTCACTCAGAGTTCATCTGTTTCAAGTCCTGTTCCAGGACAGTACTCTAGAGTGCACCCTGAACAGGATAAACTGTTATTGCTGCCATGGTACTATTTGCTCCCCTGCCAGGAAGATATATTTGCCAAAGTATTTGGACTCAAACAATTTGTCTTGTTAAGCACATTAAAAGGACATAATAATTAGAACTCCTAACTCCAAGGAAATTTCTCCTTCTAGATGGTTTAGGGAGGCTTAGAAGTAAGCACACTAATGTGATAAATGCAAATGACAGTAACTTATTTTGCTACATCGCCTTTCACAACATGAGAGCATCTTCCTTGTATAATTTCCTGTCATAATATCAATAAACCATCTTTTGTATTAATTATATGTAAAGATAGAGAAGAATACCCATTCTGTACTGTATACTGAAAATATAAAATGCACATTCTATGGTTGAAATGACAATGTCTTGCAGTGACTATATGCTTATACTTATTGTTATATAAATTAGTTAGACGACAAATCCAAAATTTTTCTTGCTTTCATTTTTGGGCTAGATTGTCATTTTTTACCTCTGATGCATACAGAAGAGCTGGTCTTACCATGTTTGCCACTAGCTAGCCCCAAGATGAAAAAGCCTAATTTAGGTGTGGGAGCTCAATATTTATGTTTATCTGATCAGCTTGTCTGTATAGATCAGACATGGGTGACCAAAGAGAGACACTTGAGAAGACTTGAAGCCATTGAAATAGGATGTTTGAGGGCAGTGAGAAAAGTGACATTGCTGGACCATATGTGGAATGGTATCATCAGGGCTATGGTATCAGAGAGAAGTAGCAAGAGAGGACGCTGAGATTGTTTGGGCATGTATGAAGGAGGGATGAAAGGAATCTTCTTCAGGAGACACTTGAGACTAGGGTTTGTAGGTAGAGAACAAGAGAATGGGAAGAACAGGGTGGATAGACTGTACAGGAGGATGGAGCGGACACACAGTGAGCATTGAATTGGTAAGCTGGAAAAGTCTGATCCAGTGAACCAACCCTATCTACCTTGGAAAAGGGAAAGAAAAAGAAGGGTTGTCATAGTTTACTTCATCATACCAGTAATGTGCATCTAGCTGCAGCTCACTACTACAGGTTCCAGTTGTTTGAAGAGGGCAGTATTAAGTGAAGATCTTTTCATAAAGACTGAAAGATGGCTTATGTTTGTTAGTGCATTCCGATTTTCAAGCAGAGTGAGGTAGGCACCTTTGTCATCAGTGCTAGTTTACCCATAAAACATATGCTGGAGCATTCCCTCAGATACATCATGGCTTTGTAGATTACCTATGATGTTTATAATCCAAGTGGCAAATAATTTTCGGTCACATCAAGGTCCATTGCCAGTGTTAATCATTTTGTGGATTCCATTACTAGCAAATGTAGCCTTCACTTCGTGGATTGTTATATTTTTGGTATTGTTCAGCGTTTTTAAATCAAAGAGTCTGATATAACAATCTACAACTATGATACACAATGAAAAGAAGCTGCAGTTTTGTTCCTTCAGGTTTTGCCCCATACGGTCTGGGAAACATCAGCACAACAAATGGTCTGAATCTTTTCTATGTATCTGGGTGGCTGCCAGATGCCCGGTCTATTCTGGATGTAGAAAAGCCAGTAATATTCCCAGTATTGTAGATGGCAGTGGCTTCTATCTATTTCTGACACCATGTAATATTTTTTCTTTTTAAGCACAATGGAAGGACACTCTTGTTGTTAGAACCGTTTTTATCTCCATCTGCTCATTCTCACATCAAACACAAGCCTGATTAACACAAAGGGAAGCCATTCTATCTAGTAGGGAGGGGTTCAGTGTAAACAAACTGATGAGGTGAACATAATCAAGAGTAGTGCATTCTACTACAGATGGCTACCCCTCCCCATACCTTACCTTTCCAGTGCTCGTAAAGAAATGATTTCATTGCTTAGGGGAATGACGATCCTATAGTAAAATGAAAGAGAACTAGAAACCTATTTTGTGAAATTATTTGAATTCCTTGGCTGAGGCTGAAATTCCTCAGATGTGGTAGAGGAGGAATGAGGAACTATCTTCAACACATGGGATGCAATAACAATAATATTTGTAAGTAAGAATATCAGGATGGCCATACTGGGTCAAATCAATGATCATCTAGCCCAATATCCTGTATTTCGACAGTGGCCAATGCCAGATGCTTCAGAGAGAATTAACAGAACAGGACAATTATCAAGTGATCCATCCCCTGTTGTCCAATCCCAGTTTCTGGCACTCAGAGGCTTAGGGACATCCAGACCATAGGGTTGCGTCCCTGACCATTTTGGCTAATAGCCATTGATGGACCTGTCCTCCATGAACTTGTCTAAGTAATGAAGTTCATTAAATGTATGTATCAATATTGATAATAATGCCCACTAGAATGGTTCAATGTGAACATTTGGTTGTTCACCATATTATGAGGGTATTTTTCAGTTTTTGTTACAAAAGTGCAAAGCCTGTTCTGTTTTATTTAATCCTAGTCTCTTCTAAATATTTTCCTACTTTGTTTATATCTTTAATATGGCAGCCATCTTTTCATTTCAGAGCCCTTCTCTTTCTTTTGAGACCTTTTATTGAGACCTTTTATTTGAGACCTAAGCCTTCTATTGGAGCTGGGTGAGGAAAGGTGATGGAACATTCCCAAGCTCTGCCCAAAAACCAAGTTCCACTCACCTGGGCCTTCAAACTGATGCTCATCTCAAGGCAGATTGTGAAGATTTTCAAAATAGCATCACAGGTGCTCTTGTGGACTCCCAGGCTTGGCTTCCTCTCACTGGGGTTATACAAAGGCCAGTGATATATTAAGGCATAGGCATGATGGACATTTATCAAGGGTTTCAGCTCCCAGAGCCATAGCTGAGATCAGAATCTAAGCTATTTTTGCTAGCACTCATGAAGAAAGGCTTGAATATATGATCTTTTGTAACCTATTTACAGACAGCTTTTAACGGGGGGAGCAAAAGAAGCTGTTAGTTATGGAAGAATCTGCCTGCCTCCATGCCCAAAACCTGAGCAGACCAGGCCATTGCAGTTTGGGAGTAGGGCTATGCTCTGTGGGATTGGCTCCACAGTGCTCAGGTACCCACTTGGGCTCCCCTCTTTTCTTCTGGCCTTTTGGCTTCATGGTCAGATTGTGTGTGTGTGAGGGGTGGGAGGAGTGGTGGCCTGTGCCTAAGTGCTATTCACGTGTGTCATCAAAATGAGATGTCACTCAGAGTGCCTTTCTTCATATATGACCCTCCTTCTCCTTTCTTACATGCAAAGTACAGTGGAAGTGTGATTCACATTTTCAAGGTTTTCTTTGCAGCCATGAGGGCTAGTTACTTTCTTGTTTAAAACTGAGATTCTCAAGCAATGGAAGGAATCCTAAGAAAAGGTACCAGATTGCTGACTCCACATGTCCTGGCCCAGTTAGAGCACTACTTTCCCACTCCTAGCAGTCAACACCTTCCCTGCCCCCTTACCAGGCCTCTACAGAACAATATAGTTCAATGCAGATGATGATGCAACTCAGTTCTGCCTATGTTAATTGTCTGCTGAAAAGTTTGTAGAAATCAGTGGGGTTAACATCACGAGGCAGCTGGTCTGTGAAGCGCCTGTTGAGTTTGCCTCATTGGCTTTGTAGGCCACCTTTTGTAAAGGGATAGTTTGGTGCACACAAAATGCTCTTTATTTACAGTGCTGCACATACTTACACTGCTGGGAGTGTGGTGCTTTATTCAACCACATCATAGAATGGAGAAAAACACCTAATAACTAAGCAGGAAGTAAGGGAAGAGTGAAGCATGGCTCCAACCCAGAATAGTCTGAGTAACCCAGTTAACCCTCGATGACCACTGTATGACAGGGAGAATGCAGGGAAGAGTCCTGGAGCTGCTGCTACTCAGCTGAAATTCAGATTTGGATGGAGAGAGAAGCAGGAGATAGAGAGCAATCTGGTTATAAGGCACCAGACACCCGCCTTTCATACTTCTCACTTTCAGCTAAGAACACCTCTGCCACAAGAAGGCAAGTGGGAGGAGTTTAGCTGTCAGAAGCTATACATTATGCCATCCACATGAGGCGTTTGCTACAGAGTGAGAACTTGTCCTCAAACCCACCTTGACCATGACGTATGATCAACGAGATAAAAATATAAAAAGAAAGACTGACCTCAACACATCATATTTCTTCCACCAGATCACTATAGAAATCAGCCACCTCACCTGGGCTCAGCCTGGATTGCTGTTCAGACACATTCTCTGCATCTCTTATATGTACACCAACTGCTCCCAAGTTCATTTTGAATCCACACCAAGAAGGTAACTGAATAGGGAAAAGCTAGATCTCCTGAATAGCCTAAGGGAGCCTGGAATCTATAGTTTAACTTCTTCCATGTAAAATTAAAGGAAAACACCCAAAATGTCAGTAACCCCATCTCTTAATCCACCCATCACCTCCCTGAATGGGACCTTAACTGTATCCCCTAACCAGGCTACAGCTCTGTACTAGTTTATTATTCTTACTATTACATTGACCCTCAGAATTTCTTTATTAACCAGAACACAGGACATTTGGAACTAAGGGCAAGTTTGTCAGATGTTCAACAACCAGCTACTTCCATGGTCACAATGTAGCTGAGCTCTTTTGGAAATCTAGCCTCAAGACTCTGAGGGATCCATCCACACTGCACTCACAACTGAGTGAAGGGATCTGGTTACAACATGGTTGTCCCTGTGCCAGTTGCAAACAATTGGCACTAGCTTAATCCAATTAGAAGACATGGTTAATGACCCCAGCTGCACTGCAAATAGCCATTTTGTTGTGAGCAGGTCTAGGAATGATCACATGGTAATAAGTTACCCAGTCTCCGTTGTGTTTCTGGTGTGGACTTAAGTGTCTTACCGCTTAATTTCTTTGTTTGCTTTGGACCTCTAACATTCCTTTATTAGCATAATATTTTATGTGAACTGTGAGTGCAATGGAAGCTGTTCGGGATTTCTTGCTATACAGTAAAAGGTTGCCGACCTCTGAGATCCTCTTGTTTAGTACTTGATTAGACTCCATTGAATATGGAGAGTTTCTGTACAAGTATTCTTCAGGCTTGGTAGTTTAATCTTCAAGAGCCATTTGAGTCTTTATAGCAAGTGAAGACCTAATGTAAGTATAATAGTTTACATCGTAGCTGAATCTCAATTAAAAATAAATTGTGCAATTAAAGCACGTTAGAAGAAAGTTAGTTAAAAAAATCAAAAACAGCATTTAGCTCATCAATGAAACCCTAGGTTTTGCATCTGAGAAGAAACATTAGATAAGTTTAAAGACTTTAACAAGAAAAGCATTCTATAGAGTACATTTTGTACTGCTTATCATTCTCATTCTAATCCTACACTGTGAAACTAGCTGGAAGCTTTTTTGGTGCTGTTTTCTTTTCTCTTGCAGTCATATAAACATAGTTTGAGACCTGTTTAATTTGGTTCCATAATTGATTTCATTCTAATCTTTCCCAGGGAAGTTCATTTAGAGTCTGAAAACCTTTCTTTATGTTATTGCTTAGAATGTCTCCTCCTTTCCTCCCCCTCCCTCCCTCCCTATTATAAAAACAACAAACACAAAGCTTCACTTATTTCAAACAATTCTTGGAGATCCTTTCCACCTGAATATTTGAGAATTAAGTTTCTACTTCAAAACAGAATAATGAGGGAGGTCTATAATTCAGGCTGGTAATTTCAGATCATAGCTGGGTTCCACTATGTGGAAAAAAAAAAGCTTCAGTTTATGAAAAAAAAATAGCTTCAGATCCCCCCCCTCTTTGTTGTGTCTCTAGGGATACAAACTTGAGCTTGCATTTCTACCAAGGTCTCTGTACCTGGCATAGTTGTCTGGGATTGAGTTTGTGTCAACATTAATATTTCCTTGAAATTCTGCTTAATTTACACAATTTAATGTTTTAACATATTTTACTTCTAGTTCTAAGCACTATTTAAATATGAAGAGCAAGATATTTTCAGATCTTCAGTACAACTTTAAACATATTGTAAACGTAGCTGAAATGGTTCCATTGTGCTGACAAAACAATACCCCTGCTGGACATAAATGCAGAAATAGCATAAATATCACTGAATTAATCTTGTTCAAAAACATATGAATAAATAATAGAGCAAATACATCCTGTGTTCTACATTCACATTATTTTTAAAAGCTGCATATCTTAGTAACTTAGCAAGAGACCGAAATAAATGTTCCAAATTGATTTTTTGGGAAGATTTTTAAGACGCCTAAAGAACTATCCAGCATCTATTTCTGTCTTATTTTGGTGAGAAGGCTAATGTAGTGTTAGATAATCATAAAATCGCTGGAGAAAACATTGTGATTATCATCTTTTTTCCCCAAGTCCCAATTGCGAAATAGGTTTCTGAAGGTCATTATTGATTTTGTTTTGCAAGCATCAACACTCACTGTTCATTTCCTCAGTGTGTTTCACGCCAATCAAATGTTTGGTTAACATTTAATTTTAATGCTACCCTACAAAGATTTTTCTGAATTCACTTTCCTGTTAGGGACTTAAATATGGCTCTTAATAGACTCTGTACAGAACCTCTTATCTATCAAACATGCATGATGCATCTCTAACAAAGCTCTTTGGACCCATGCTGCGATTGTAAGTGTTGGTAGGTTGGAGGACATTTTTGTTGCTGTGCTCTGCAAAGCAGGACTGCTTTTTACAAATACATTAAACATTAATAGAGACAGAATGTGCAGTTATATAGTGCAGAAGCCTGACTTGCCTGGACATGTATTTATTTATTTTTTATTAATAATCCTTCTTGTAACACACATTTTTCTTTAGTGTTTCAGATTTCTGCAAGTGATTCGTTGAACCTACTAAATATGTTGTTTCATTTAAAACCAATAGAACCAATACAACTCACTCAGATTTACATTCATTGAAGTCTCATAAGTAATGCATGAAGTATGTCTCTGAACTGTCTCCTGGAATATCTTAAACACCTGACAACATGTGTGACCTTTTATAAGGAAGAGTGAAAAGAAGTGGAACTCCTTTTCCTGTCCTCCCTCTCCAGAAAAAAGGAAGCCCAAGGTAGTGGATACATGTATCTGAGAAGAAATGTCCAAAAGGTTTATTTTTTTAATTAGCAAAGAAAGCATTTTTTCAGTTATGACTGACTGTACTAACTGTGGAATATTACAGCAAATACTGAACTTTGTGCTATTAATGCATGAAGCAGAAATGTCACATTGAGGAATTTTGAATATGAGGATTAACATCAATGGAGAGATCTGTTACTAAGGAATCTGCTGTTGAAAACAATTACACCAGCTCAGAGCCTCTAAGAAAAGCTTCCTCAGCTATTTTTTCCTTGCTGGGTGAGGTTTTTGGATTCTGGGCTCCAGATTTAGAATGATTGCTAAATCTGATATGAAAATATTTCTCTCTTAAATCTAAAATAATCCAGTCACTTGATATCTATCAATATCTGAGCACTGATTCCAAAATTATGACCTGCTTTTAGGATACACAGACCCTTTATATCTTCTGCTACTACAAATGCTTTTGCATATGGCCATTCTTGAATGTGACATAGCTAACCTTTATTATCCTATATAATCTCATTGAATGAAATCTTAAGCAGCACCGGTATTTTTCATTCAGGTATAACTCCCCTATCATATAACACCTACTAGGCCACAAATGCAATTTGACACATGCATATATCTGCTATGTGGATAAAAAAAACTATAATGCAGAATCCTAATAAATGAACAATGTGTGCACTTGGATGCAATATAAACTACTTTGAAAAGGAGACAAAGTAAAGATTTCAATGACAACTCTTAATAGCTACTGTAGACATACAAATTCAGGGATTAAAATGATATCTGCATTGAAATGCTAACAAGTATAATGATTTAGGCTGAGTGCTCTGTTTCTAATTATTATGCATAGCTTGCATATAACATAAATAGTTGTAACCTTTGTGTGAAGAGCAAAGTCAGGAAATGTTAATCCATAGGGAAGCCATCTCTTCTCACTAACTTCCACGATGAAATTCTAGCTCTAATGCTTATTTTTGTTCTTTAAAAAAAATCCTCATTGCAGTTGAATATCCCTTGTGTGTGCATTAGTAAAATTGATTTCCATGACAGTTCTTCAAACTGAATTGCATAACAATATCATTCAGTGCATCTGCAAGAGATGTAGTAAGGGAGAGAATGAGAGATTTTGAAATATGGAAATACTAAAGCTAATTAAGGTTGGAAGCTTTGAAAACTGAACAAGCCTACAGTTTGGCTGAAATCTTAACATACTGCACAGAGAATTGGCCACTTGGATTATGGTCTTCTGGCACCAGTTAGATGAAAGCTCTTAGTTTGTACGTAATATGGTTTAAATCCATTTATTTAAATTCAAATCTCCCACCCCTATTTTTTGGGAGGCAATGGAAACATTTATCTGTTGTTCTGAGAGGGCCAACTTATACTTAGCTTATAAAGTCTTTGGGACGAGGACAATCTTTTCATCCAGCACTTAGCACAGTGGACTCCTGGTCCATGACTAGGACTACTAGGCGCTACGGTAATACTGCTGATCATAACAATAATTTCTATTTAATGTGTCCAAAGAAAATGAAGTACGTTAGTATAGCTAACATTTGAAACTAAAATTTGCATATAAAGTAGAGCAACAGTACACGACTGTGGTAATATACTGGAAGCAAGTAGCATTCAGATGGCAGCCTGCAGTCTAACTCTCTAATCCAAATCCCCTAGACTGCTGTGTATCTTTCCCCACTTACTTAGACTATACAATTAATAACTGTGTTTATTGTAAGGATTTACAAAGTCAGCTTCAAGTAAATGACTTCTGTCTGCCCTAATTTCATGTCTCTGCGCAGGAAATCAACTGATTATAGTCATGCACACCTGTAGGTGCTGCTTCCAGAACAAGTGTTCAGCAGTTAGACGACTTCTTCTTCTCATTTAGATCCTTCCTAAAGACTCACATCTTTTTTTCCTTGCCTCCAAAAGTATATTCAAGAATAACAAAATCATACACGTTCCAAGAACATCCTGTGTTCTGTGTGTCTGTTAGCTCTTCAGGTCAGGGACTGTCTTCATTGAATGCCTTCTACAGTGCAAAGCAGATTGTCAGTGGCTAATAAATAGTACATAGTAATAACCCTAAACTAAATTATTAAAACAGCTGGAGGTGAACATATGGAGAGCAGTACAATGAACAATATTGTGTATGTAGCCAGACCGGGGTGGGTTGAACCATTTTAATCTCTGGCCCAAACCCCATTGTTGGACCATTTTCATGTAGACACTTTCAGCTGATCATAGCAATGATGCATTTCAGTAAACCAGATAAGACGCCACTTAAGGTATCCAGGTGAGCAGATCCTCATAGCAACGATCAACGTTTCTGACAATCCAGACTCAGATTGCAAGATAGCTTCCCAGTTTGCGATTTCTCACAGTCACCTTTGCCTCACATAACTTGTTTGTAGTTTGAGTTATTCTCAGGCTTTGGGCTGTCCATGTCCAGTGTTGTCTGTGCCTGGCTTGTTAGGATTTCTGGGTCTATTCTTTAGACTGAGAGCTTGAGCTGGGTTTAAACTCTGATCCCTTTCTCAGTCTTAGAGGTCAAAGGCTAGTTTATTTTTCTTTAGGAGAGCTCATGGCAATAACCCAAGCCCTGCCAATAACTCTCATTGAGCTTCAATAAGACAAAGTTTATAAAGCAACTATAATAAAGAGAAAATCAATGAAAACAACAGTAAATGTCAAAACTTCATAATACAGAGCAAGAGTTACCTGGACTCCTTATCAGGAGGATGTTTTGTTTTGCTTTTGTTTTTTGTTTTTTGTTTTTGTGTTTTCAAGTGAAGTTTCAAGAGAAAATGTTAACACCCTGTGTTTAACACCCTTTCTTTCTCCATAGGTTAACCTGCTTTGTTTCATCTCACCCAGCTCCGGGCCTCCCATGATACATCTACACTGCAACTAAAATCCCACAGCTGGCCTGTGAGGCTGTTTAATGTCAGTGTAGATGTTTTGACTTGGTCAGGAGCCTGGGCTCTAGGACCCTGCAAGGTGGGAGAGTACCAGAGCTCAGGCTGCAGACCAAACTCAAATGTCAACACTGAAATTAAACAGCCTCTTAGCTCCAGACTTTTAGCCTGAGTCAGCTGGCATGGGCTGGACATAGGTACCCAGCTGCAGTGTAGACATAACCCCAGAGTTTGGTGTTGTGAAAACTCTTTTCTTTACCTCATTCACTGTTCAAGTCCAACTTCAAATCTTTGGGAAGGGCAGAAGAACACTAACCTCCTTCAAAAACTGATTTTGTGGGTGCTTTATAATCGCTTATCTCCCCTCTCTTTTCTCCCCACCCATGATGCTTATGAGTCATCTCCCCATTGGTCATCTCTGATGGACCTGTTCAGAGAGCTATCATTTAGTCATAGCATCGTGGCAGGCTGACTGTCATGTGTAAAGACCCATCTATACATTGGTCTTGTCAGGAAGGTTCTGAACTTATGCAGTGTGTCCTCAGCATCAACCTCAAAAGTCCCAGAGCTAGGATAAGGTCCATTCTCTGGATTGCAACTAGGCTCTGTGGCTGCTAAGGCTGAATCTGTGCTTTGGAAAGCACCACAACTTTGGGAAGTGAGAAATGTGTGAGGATGTATATCTGAGTTTTATAGCTTTAGTTCATCTCCATTATATTTATATTGTGCAATATTTTAAAAGTATATAATTAACTTAGTAGATTCAAGGCCTGAATAAGTAGCCTCTCATCCCTAAGTGATGAACTCCCAATAAAACCAATGATATTTCCACAAACAGAGCAGAAGAAGAATTAGGCCCTTATAAGGCAGAAATATAAATGTATGTTCAGGCAGTTCAGAAGCTTTATACTTAGCTGTTTTCAGAATGTTTTATTACTAATAGTTCCTCGTTATGTCAAGTAACTACTTTCTTTTAGTTTGGTATTTTAATTGTTCCTCATTTTCTCCCAATGCCAAATCTTTAAGAAGAAGAATGTTATGATTATGGACTCATTTTTACTTAGTCATTTACATTGTTTTTAATTAGCACAAAATGTTATGAACATATCTATATATTTTTTACATTCTTAGAAAATGCAGATATTTTCTGCCTCCCCTGGAAAAATTCTTTGATCCCAGGCTGAGACTTAATATGTAAAATTTCAGCCTGTAGTAAGTTTTTTACAGTTGAGTCATAAACCTCTGGGAAATGGAGGGGTGGGATATCACAGAAATGCTAATGCAACCCTAACTCCAGCAGCGATGCTATAATATAAACATCATTGTTTCCATGCTCCTGGATTGCTTGCTGTACAGAATATTTACATTTATAGTACTATAGTGTGTTTTACAGTGTCCCTCCAGGTAATAGTGAAATGATAGTTTCATGAGGAAAATTATATGACATTATTTTAATACACCCAGGCTGATTTAAGCTCAGAGAAGCTCAGGAGCAGGATTGTCATAATGCGTCCTTATATTATCTAAGAAAGTGTTCAGCTCTCTGTTAACTGTTAGTTTAGTGGTTGCTCAGAGAATGGCAGAGAATTCTGAGGATTTTCTTGTCCTCTGGCTTCTATGCTAACTATATTACACAATATAGGTTTTTTTTCCTGGTAAAATAAATCTAATATTCAGAGTTGTATGCTCTACTTTTCAAACCTGAACAATTATAACTTATTTTTGTGATCTGTTCACATATTTACTCATTCATTTATCCATGCAGATTTCAATACTGGATATAACTTACCTCACACACATACTGGCAACTGCTTTGTATTCCTCCTCTACAAATGGGAGAAACAGAACATTGATGTGATATTTGCATTTGATTAGAACTATTCTTCATTTATTTAGAACCTTTTCTTTGGTTTGCTTGAAATATGACACCAAATAGAACAGAGATGCCTCTGTTAAATGAATAGGACCCTGATTCTGCAAGTGACCACAGTGGTGCTGGGGTCTTCCCCCACAGAGCTCATTTGAAGTCAATGAGGCTTTGGGTGGCCACAAGGATCTGTCCATGTGTAGTCACATGCAGGATTAAGCTGATTAAGCTGTATTGCATTTCTGATTATACAGTGCAGCGCAGCTGAGTTATCTCTATGTTGTAGCATTCAACAGAGAAGGAGCAGAGACATTTGTCTTTAGTCATAAGGAAATAGGGTACACATGTAAGCTGCTGGGACATGGGTGGCATACGGAGTGGGTGGAGCAAGAACTTGTCTGGTGGTTGTCATGGCGTTCTGTAGTGGGCTGAGGGTGAAGCTGGAGTCAAGGAGCCAAGCCAAAGGTGAGAAGCGGGGTTAGGATCAGGACACCATGCCTAAGGGTAAGCCAAAGTTGAGAAGCCAGGCCAAAGATTGGAACCAGAGTCAGGATCAGAGCAGGGAGGCAAAAACTAGACCGGAGTGGACAGGAGACAATGCTGGAATGGGACTAGGACTGGAATCAGGCACATGGGACAAGTGTGGACATGGTATGTGTTGAGTAGCTGCTGTGCTGCTGATACTGCAAGGCTCAAGTAGCAGGCTCCCGACTGTCCTGCCCAATCAGGAAGCACAGCTGGTAGGAGAAGACTCACTGGGCCCAGCTGAACTTGCTGGATTGCCTAGCGACCAGGTTGGGCACCAGCTGTGCTCCTGACAACAAGAAACTGAAATGAGCAAAGTAGAAATAGTTAAATTAAATATATCTTGTATGAAAATATTAAATGTCTTTCAGATATTTTGACTATTGAATTTATATAAGAAAGTAACTTAGGGCCAGATTTTCCATGATAGGTGTCTAAGACTGAATCTACAAGAATGTCAGTGCGCAGCCCACACATCTTGTGCATGATATAAGTAATTGCATATGTAAATAGGTCCTTCTTCATGAATCTGTCCTTACTGTATGTACAGCTGTCTGTGTTTCATACAAAAATTTTGTATGTCCAACTTAGGAACCAGTCTTTGAAAACTGAACACTTAGAATAGGATTCACAAAGAGGACTTACGTGCCTAAACCAATATTTAGGTGCCATTGACATTCACAAATCCCCTACTCAGCTGCTATTCAATCCTATAGGTGCTTAAAGTCCCTAGGTTCTAAATTTCAGTGGCTGGACACCCGCACAGCTGCATTGGTCCTGACACTGCTGAGCAACTTGTTTCCTAACTCATGCCTGAGCCCTGGGAGCGTATTCATGAACTATGCACTTCCCAATCTATCTTGCCTTCAGGGCCCAGTCCAGGAGACATGTTCAGAACATGCCTAAACCCATAGAAAAGATGGTGGTGGTGCTGTTGTGTCCCCCTTATAACCTTTAATTTGGTGGTTGGAGCATTCATCCAGGATATGGGAGACCAGAGGTCAATTTCCCACTCCTTCTGAGTTGGATTAGGGATTTGAATTTACTCTCCTGGGAGGTAGGAGACCCATTCTAACCAAGGATCTATGGGGTATTCTGGAACAGTGCTCTTTCATTCTCTCCTGTTGGAGCGGTTCCTTTAGATATAAATAATTAAAATGTATTGGCCTAGAGACAAAGAGTGCGAATGACTCTTAAACTCAGTGCTTAGGGCACTAACCTGCAAGATGGGAGACCCAGGTTTCAGTTTCCCTGCCCCAATAAATATCTGATTTTATACCAGAGAGACTGACAGAAACCAGCCCCAGAATAGTGTATAAGTCAGTGATTAGAGCACTCACTTGGGAGGTGGGACACCCAAGTTCACATCCCTGCTCCACATCAGGCAGAGGGAAGAATTTAACTGGTCTCCCATATCCTGAGAGATTGCTCAAATCATTGGGATAAAGGTTATGAGGGTCTTCACTTACTCCATTTTTTTTAAAAGGACTGACCTGGCTTAGGTGCTTCTCCTTGACCCAGGTTTAGATACCTAAGTCCACTTGAGTGGCCGGGCTTAGGTCACACCCCTCCCTTCAGCATTTCCTACTGAGCAACTCCCTGCTGAATGTCCTGACTTTTGTGAATCCGTTTCTTAGGTGCCTAATCCCTCCCTGTGTATGAGAAGCCTGGGCTCCTAACTTGGTGCTGTGAAGGATGCCTAAAAGGTAGGCTTTGCAACCGTTAGCATTGTAGTACCTCAGTCCCCTCTGTGAATCCCACCTCTAGGGTCCATCAGAAGACATGATGGTAAAAGGCATCAGCAAGTATCTGTTAGTCATGGTACAATGGACAAAGTAAACCTTTTCCTCTAACAGTTCAATGGAACTGTGCTCGTCCCATCACAGATATGAGAAACTATTTTGTACCTTTCTACTGCAATAGTAAATTACTGGAGATATGATTGCATCCCTGCAGAGCTTTGTTTGATCCAAAACACACAGCAGTCATTAAGTACTCTTCTGGAGAGTGCATACAGCTATAAGAGAATGACATCTGAGTTAATTAATCTGTGGAAATACTGTCAGAGAGAAAGAGACTAATGTTGAGGACTTGACAGATTCGACATGCTTTTTGAAAATACTTTCATGACAACAGACTCCAGCAACAGGCATCAGTACTAGTAAACCACCTTGCTAATTCATTCCCTTTTGTATTTCCATACTCAAAGAGCAATCAGATATTTCTGTTTGAATAACATTCATTGTAAATTAAGAACAACAAAAAAATCAGAAAGAAGCAAAGTAAATCTCCACCAGAGAGGCACTACATTTGACTCTTCTTTAACAACATTCATTGAAATGAACTCAAAATGGCTGCCAGTCTCTGCAGACAGCTGAGTCCTTAGCTATTTAAAGGTGTAGTATATGGAAACAGCCATACAGTACTTAGCTATTCATGCTACAGATACGCTATATCTGTTTTCCCCATCCCTGTAATACTTTTCCACATAGTCATCCATCACTCTACCCTCTCTTCTTGTTCCATAAAGCTGTCTAAGCTCTAGTCCTACCATCTTGAACAAGCATTAACAAGATAGATGACAAAAAACAAAGACTACCAAATTAAAAATAAAAACAAAAATTGCTGAACTTAGAAGACAATTGCCAAACATCATTGCTCAGTCACTTGTTTTGGTTGTATACCATCTTTCCCCTTTACCTTTAGTTTTAGCAGTACAGAATATAGCAGAACCACACACATGCACAAATTTATTTTTCAGTCGTATGCATCATGCTCTGAGAATGGTAACTTAAACCATCAAACTCTCACAATGCTTTACTCGACCAGTCAAGTCATGATAGATAATGTATTGTTTTAGGAGGCTTATGGGGCACATAGGAGGAGAGGATTCATGAATTTAAAGTCCAGGAAAGTGTAAAGTTCTGCAGAATGAAAAGTGTTCATATAGAGCAGAGAAATATCCCAACATGCAGTTTAGACTGGGTGGGAAATGCAGGAAGTGCTCTATGGCAGAGAAAGGTGAAGACATCCTTCCCAAACTGAGAAGACCTATCAGGGAAGATGTCCCAAAAGAAAATTTCCAAAAAAACCCCAGGGATTAGAGCAATGGAAGGAGGGTTCTGTCCAAAATCAGGTGTAACTGAGAGGAAAGAAAGATTCTTCAGTTGAATAAGTGTCCTTATCTTCACAGGTAGGGTAGATAAGTGTCTTGTTGGATTTTCCTGGGGAAACCAGCCCTAGACTGATGTAAATTTTGTTGAATACCGGAGTATTTCAGGAATAGAGATTTGTTCTGTGGCTGTGAGGATAGTTGTAAATGTGAAATAGAATTGGAAGGGACCTCAGGAAGTCATCTATTCCAACCCCCTACTCAAAGCAGGACCAATCCCCAGATTTTTACCCTAGTGGCCTCCTCCAGGATTGAACTCACAACCTTGGGTTTAACAGGCCAATGCTCAAACCACTGAGCTATCCCTCCCCCAATGAAATAGGCAACATTAGAACAAATAAGCCAGAGGATTTTAGAATGTAGTGAGGAAATCTTGAGATCTCAGAAAAGGTACTGACCCAGATTCTAAGAGCAGAAGCTCAATGATTAGTCCGCAGGAGGAGAGAGTACCCACTGAGCATGGATGTCAGGAGTCAAGTGAACATAATCATGTGTATTGCAGATGTCCAGATAAACTGGCAAAGGAAGCATCCTTCCATGGATGATTAGGTTCTGTCAGATTTAATAAGCAGGTTCAGCTATACATTGACTTTGAGTATTGATCAGACTACATTCTGTATAAGGTGAGTTTACCTGAGTGACTCTTGCATTATTATTCAAGTTGTTTTATATTAACAGTGTTATTTGAGTAAGATAGTCATTTGAAGCCATAAACTGACATGTGGGAAATGCAACAGATCTGGAGTAGCTTTAAGAGTCTGGGCAGAGAATAGTGTAAATAATGTACTTGTTTTATTCAGCAGAATGTATCCTACTATTATTGAGTCTCTCCTGGAGCATGCAGCAGTGGTAACATTATGGCTCGAGGGTAGGAAGGCATAATGCAAAGAAAATGAAACGATAAGATAGGAAATTACCCACAGGAAAATGCCAGTCTTCCAGTGCAGGAGGTAAAAATATCTGTCAAAAATAAATGGCTAATTCTGGACCACAGGGGTAAGATGTAACATTTACTATAATGACCTTTTGTCTGACTTAATATTTCCTCCTTTCCATTCAATTATTCCTGTATTCCTCATGGAGGTGGTACTTGTACTCCATTCTGCACCCTGTTTTCACCTAGAGTTGAAAGGTATTTCTATGGAGTGAGGAGAGTCTAGGGGGGCACATTGGATCAGCAGATTGGCTGGGGACATTGAAAGGAAGACCTGCTAAAAATGTAACTAGCAAGATATGTATTTCTGATATTGATTATTATCTCTTTGTCGTGTCCCAAGATGGTAGATTGTAAGCTCTTTGGGGGGCAGGGACTGTATCTTCCAGGTCGTGTACATTTGTATACTGTCTACCAAAGCAGGGCATCAGCACAGTTGGGGCCTTTGGGCACTACTTCAATAGGAGGACTGTCAGTTCAGACCTGACAAATAGTTGCTTTCTTGCCTGATAACTGACAGCCAAAGGTGACCACAGGCTCAATCAAGAATTGTTGTGCTTAGGACACAGTTTTCCTCCTAATACTAGCATCCAATTCCCCATTCACTTCTCTGCCTCTTCAGGTGGTGTTTGCAGCAGTGCAGCTCCATCTTTTTCCTGGCATGTCTTTCCATCTACACCAGATACAATTGGGAAACAAGTAACTGTAGAAGGGGCACCATCGCTGCCAAGTACCCTTTTGCGGCGGTGTATGGATCTGCTGTGGCCTGCCTCATTTTCCCCCTTTAATGAGGTAACTATGAGGTCACTTAAACAGCCCAGTCAAGGAGAAGCCAAACTCTCTACTTTAAAGTAGTGTATCTCCCTTTACTAAAGCCTTCTGAAAGGAGCACTTGTGCAAACATTTGAAGGCTCTTACTTCAGAGTCCAGATGAAATTGAAAAGTCCCCAAACAAAAGTCTTTAGGTTCCAACAGCAGCTCCTTCTGCTGAAAATCCTCATGCTTCTCTGCTGCCTGGAGAGCTTTGTCATTGTTCTCCTGCTTGTTCAGGGTCTCTCCCAGGTCTCCCTGCCAGGAAAGGTTTTGCCTAGTTCAGGGTCCCTAGGAGTTCCTGTTTTCTGGGCTTCTTTTCTCCTCAGGAGCCTTATTCCACTGAGCTCTCCTAAGCCTTTTGTTAGGGCCTGGTGCTCCTTACTTAGTTAACTGTCTTCCAGCTACCTAGGCAGTTACCTATCCCAGGTGGTCATAAATAGGCTGGGCATATGACACCCTTGAAGGGCTAGCCCAGCGACAGTAGCACAAAGGTATTTGGAGTAGATCTGGTCAAGAATATTCTGGTGAAACGGGCTTTTGTTGGAAAATGCTGATTTGTCAAAAAAAGAAAGGTTTCAGTTTTGACGAAACACAAGCCAGGTAAGTTTCCTGACAGCTTGCCTAGAGGGCTGCTGGGGACACCAGGGCTTCCAGGGTCTGCAGTTCTGGGGCATCTCTGACATGAAAACTGCCTTGCGGACAGGGACCCTGACTCCAGGGTTTCCTGGCTCCCAGTCATAGAGCCTGAGAGCCCTGGCTGTAGTAGTGTGTCTTACAGTCTTGTAGTTCTGGAAGGTGTGGGGCTCTCAGGGTTTCTAGGCAGCCCACTCTGCAACCAGGGTCTCCCCTGACTCCTGAGGACTCCTCTGATTCCCCAGGCTGCTCCTGAGACGCCATTTTGTTTAATAAAATAATCAAACCAAAATATTTAGATTTTTCTGATTTTTCTTTTGGAACTTCTGTACTATGGGAAATTTAGAAGTTCCAAAAGAAAAATCAGAAAAATCTAAATATTTTGGTTTGATTATTTTATTAAACAAAAGTACAGAAATCTCTAGATTTTGAACTGGAATGAAGGCTTTTTAAAAATGTCAAAATTTCCCACAGAATGGAAATTCCAAGTTTCTACCAGCGGAGAGAGGAATCGTTAAACTATAGAACAAGAGAGAGGTAATTTTTTTGGATTGAATTGTACATTTGCCAAAAAAGGCAGTTGCAGAGTGACTGAAATGTCGCAAATTTGGATTGAATTAGGCAAATGAGGGATTTTTTAAAAAAAAAAGTCTAAATGGTCTGTTTCTACATTTTCCAAACAATCTGTTCTGAAATGGCATTTTGAAAAGAACTTTTTTTCCTTTTGGTGAGGAAAAACTGAAAAAAAAATCCATTTCAGTTCAAGCCAAAATGAATTTCTGCATTCTGTATTACTGGATACAAAGCACACATGTACAGTGAGTTCAGTGGAAGCTGAAAAGCTACCTTTTCATTGGTATATCTAATCAAAGGTGATATTTTGTCTTTGAGAATCCCCTTACATACAATGGTGAATAGTCTAGAACCAGTGATATTTTAACTACCATACTATTACGACAGTGTTCCCCAGTACAGGTTAGTATTCACTATCATTACTTTCGCTTAGCAGCTTCAGTTAGAAGTTTGGTAGTCAGTCACTTCTAGTATTTTAATCTGCTTTCTTGCTGGGTTTGGCAACCCACATTTAAAAAACCCAAAACTTTTCTAAGGGACAGAAATACACAGGAAACTGATCCAGTTGAACCTCCCATGTGCCTTCTGTTATAATTTAGCTTGTCTTTCCCAACAAACAAGAAATCGGCACCTTTTACAAGCTCAAGCAGGTTTACGCTATGCAGGAGTCAATCAAAAATCTTTTAAATGACTTTTTAAGAAGTATATTATTTGAGTATGAAAATTAAATGTGTACATAACTTCTTAAATAAATTCTCCTAAACTGTTCATCATGTCTGTGTCAACAGACTGCTTACATGTGAGCTCAACTCCATGGTCCAGATTGTGGCTGGGGTTGTGAGTGTATGCAAAGTTGGGAGAAGGGTGTCTCCAATCCATGCCTGCTCTCCTCCCTTCATGTGTACCTGTATGAGCAGCAGCAACAATCTTAGTACTCTGGAGAGCTGGTTGAAAAATTCTCAACAATTTTTTTTTTCTGTCTAAAGATGTCAGTTAGTTGAAAATTTTGTTGGGAAGGTTTCTCAGGTTCAGGAAGGAACAGACAGATTAACCCTTCGCCTATCCCAAATTGTCAACAGCTACGGAAGTTGCCTGGGATGTGGGGAACCAAGGTGCACATCCCTGCTCTGCCTGATTGAAAGCATGAACTTGACCCTGGGCCTCTCACATTCCAAAGAAGCGTCCTAACCACTGGGCTACAGCATCTGTCTCAACCCCACCACCACCCAATGTAGATTTAATTAATTATTTTTACAAAGTGGAACAGTTCCAGCAGGAGAGTTTGAGAGACTGACCGTATAACCCAATGGATTGTGTAATCTCCTGGCATGTTAGCAATCCAGCTTCAAGTTCCTGAGCTGCCTGATACAGAGTGCGTCTCTTGTTTTTTCATGAACATTTCCAAATGGTCTCATTTTTGTTCCATAAATCAGAAGTGGTGTTTTCCAGCCAGCCCTCATTCCCACACTCTTGAAGTGCAAAGGGGAAATTACTGCCAGTGGTAGGCTACCAGCCAGGGCAAGGCCTTTGTTTCCGTGTCAGCAGTTGCACTACAGCCAATGCAAAAGGTGGAGTGAAGGTAGGGAAAGAGATCACACTACACCCTGTGAAAAGGTACCACAATGGCCACGTGTGGAGTCCTCTAATTTCACAAGCATTCTGGTTGCCTTACTACTGAGGTCTCTGTGACTTGCCCTATGCTCAGCACACTGTAATTAAAACTGTGGCATTAAAAACCACCATCTTAGATTTCCTTGTTTCTATATCTTCCATTTTTATCTATGGGGATTGTTTTTTCTACCAAGTTTCATATAATTCTCTACAACACAATATCTGTTTCCTCCATTTTCAGCTAATACATCTTCACTGTGAATGACATACAGTGTATTGAGCTTTGAGCACTGGGAAGATGAGATCATGGATTTTATACTCAGGATTCAGTGTTCTCTGTTATTGTTATGGTAGTGGCATGTACAGTACATTTATAAATACTTCAGAGATTTAAAACTGACCCTTGCTAGGATAACTTGCTGAAAGGTCTCCCTAGTGCCCCTTTGTCTGTGTAGTCTCCTTTCTGAAGCCTTTAACTGAGAAAGAAAAAGGTACATTTTGCAGGAACTCCTACAGAAATGGAAGTACTAAAATGAAGGTAGCAGTGAGCAAGGTTGTGATTGTTAGTTGAAGAAGACTCGAGAGTAAATTGATTTTAAAACTTGCAGTTTTATAGCTCCCTACTTCAAGATAATAAAGACATTCTATGGGTTACTGAAATTCTATGACCGCAATAAAAGCTTTGTAAAAATATTTGAAAACATCCCATTTCTTTAGAAGTACAGCAGTGTAAAGGCAAGTGAAACCTTTACTAACAGTTTATATAATGTTTGATGACCTTCCCTGTTGATTCAATGTGCAAATCCATAGCTGTAAATTATGCAAAGTTTTCATTTGTATTAATAGCAAAGTTCGTGTTTGTGTGAGACCGTAGGCATTGTCTGTGGTTTTGCATACATTTGAGTGCTGCCTGGACCTTGGTGTGGGGTTAGGGGCTATTCTGTGAAGTCTCAGTTTTGTATCCACAGGAATAGTATTAAGAGAGAAAAAGCAGAGGCATATAAAGAGAAATGAAGTGGTTTTGTAAGTGTAGTTTTGCATTAGACACAAAACTATTCATGTTCCTTATCTTTAGTATTTCTAGGGTGCTTATTAATATAGTACTTAGACATCAAATATAGTAATTATGTGGCAAATGTTGACCATGTATTAGGATATTTAGGGGTTCTTAATACAATTTGTTAAGCTACATTAAAATAGGAAGTCATAAATTATATGGACAATGTTGATATTTTGCTTCTGCCTCTGTGTTAATTTCCACCTTGAAAAGAACTGTGGACTGGAAAAAGTTTCAGCTATTTTCTGTGAGTTCCATTCCATCTCACAATGGAATTATTCTACCACACTCTAGTACATACTATAATTAGACAGATTAACATTTTCAAAAATAGGAGCCTAAAATTACTCAAAATATATACATACATTACCACTGAAATGTAGCCAAGTCTGGGGTAGGAGGGCAGAAACCGACTAGGGTACGGCACACTGATCAACAGTGAGGAGGGGAGGAAATTTTGTTCAAGGAGGCTAGGGAAAACCCCATCTCTTAAAGACTAATGAGATCTTCAATGTCCCCAAAGTACAGACAGAAAGGGATGGATTTCCAAAAGCACAAATGTGGGGCAGGTGCCTAATCCCTTTGACTTTCAGTGGGAGATGAATACCTCATTTTCCTTTGTGCTTTTGAAAATCTACCCCAAAGAATGTTTTTATGGTCTCATCCTAAAGATCTCTACAAAGTGGTAAATTGCAAATAAACTAACACATATGTCCTATAATTTGTGGTCAGGATTCTATTTTACAGCCAAAAAACAAATACAATATTTTAATTCTTATGCCAATTTAAACAATACGGAAATGCTCATTTGAATTCAGGAACTAATATGTGTCCTAGTGAATCCAACTTTTTCATGCCAAAGTTGTAAAGCTACAAGAAAGGACCATGTTACTAATGTTGCTCTACTTTTGTGTTACTATTTTGGTTTTCTTTACTCAAGGTGTTTTTTCATGTCTCTGATTATAAATGGGCCTTGTCCATGGTTTCCCAAGGGAATGGAGGCTTTCTGTACTTTGCTGACATTGTGGAAAATTAGATGGGGAACAGCCATTTAGTGCAATCTTCCCATCATAAGTTTGGCACGGTGTTAGTTGGAAAAGCAAGGGTCTAAATGTTAGAAGTTGTGTACTTTGAAATTATCCTTGTATTTGTTTTTTGTCCAGTCTTTTGGGGAATGTCCTCTTTCTCCTTCATCTACATTCTTTTGAACAAAGTAGTCACAATAACCACATCAATTTAAGGACAAGTGACCATTGCATGAAAATTCATTTAAATTTGATTAATATATTCTATTTACAAGAATTATTTTGCTAAGGAGAATAAATGTCCTGGAACTGTTCAAATGTTTAGATTGAATTTAGAAGAGATTACAGTTTGCCTCTAATTTAAAGAAGTCTCACTTTTAAGAGCTTACTACTGCATAATTAAGAGACCCTTGGGCTTAGTTTATATTTATACACCTAGGATGATCAAAACAATCACACTTTCTGTCTTACAGAATGTAGATTGTTTTGGGTAACTGGGTAATGAAGTAAAGAAACCAAGGTTGCTGTTTGAGTTAGTATTCACTGTGAAAGGTCTCTACTATCTGATGGCTGTTTGGCCTCTGTGAATTGTTTGGTCTTAGTCAAGTTCCTAGTGAAAAGGCACAATAGCACAAAAGATGTTGCCAGAGGTGATGATGACAGTCTCAGCAAAGCATGGGGATAGACTGACCATAGGGATCAGCCTGCACTCATTTCCAGGGGGCCATCCAGGTGAAGATCAAAGAGCAATAGTGTGTCAATGGGAGAAGCCTCTGCTGGTTCTCTCTGTGCTATGGTGTTCTTGTTCTCTCAGTTAACTGACTGTTTGTGGCCAAACCTGTCTCTAACACCTTTCTGACAAACACTATATTCAAAATTATTCTGCTCTCTGTAATTGTTTATTTCTTGCAGAGCTAGCTGAATGTCCCCCCACATTTTTATAGTAGAATAATGGGTTTTTGACAATGACCAAGCTTTTTGTCAAAATTTCATTTGCATCAATATTTTTCACTTTTCAATTTCAAAATGATGGAGATGAATCTCACTTGTAGAAACTTGAGATTTTTTTTAGTCAATTTCATCAAAAATTTCAAAGGAAACAAAAATCCTTTAAATTTTTTCCATGAGAAACCTTTTTTAATGAGCTCTACAATTTTTTATATAACACACCTTTTTTTAATGAGCTCTGTTTTTCCTCTTAGGTGGTCAGTAACTTATTTGGGAGCGCACATCTATCAGCACTAGAAAGCCATGGTCTCAAACCTGCAGTCCAGAACCTGGATACTGTACCATGCCTATTGTACTTTTGCAGGATGAGGGAGAGAAAAAGGACATTGTAGTGTCTGTGATGCAATCTTCCTGATATGGCATTAAACCCTACCATAGGAGTGTTCTGGTCACTGCTCGGGCTAAAGTTAATAATCTGATGGCATCCTTCTAAAAGAGTTGTTGAGAACAATTGCAAGGTATTCCAGCCAATATTCTTTATCTCAATGAAACAGGTCCAACGTGTACAAACTGTTGCTGCATAATGACTACTTTTCTTTGCTTACATAGCCAATAAGCTATTACCATCTGATTCATTACTTTGTACAGCACAATGGGATACAGCTGCATGTGGTTTCGTTGCTGTTCTGTTTTGCGTGGTAGTTTCAAGATTAGCTTGTGCTTTTGGGAATTGAGAAATTATAAAATCAAACCAATGTTGCATTCTTGATTTCTCTGAGTTTCTAGTGATGGAGATTCTGAAACACACAGCCACTGCTACGGTTTTCATTGTCTCTCCAAACTGAGGTGCCATCAAGAAGGTATAGCTAGTTATAAAGATGTTGTGATACTGGAAGGTGCAAGGCTTATATTTGTTACAATAAACTGCTAAAACAATTAAGTACAATGACCTGAACAAATTAATACTTCTCCCTTGGATTGAAATTGCATTAAGTGGTTAGAAATATACAGCAAGTATAATGAAATGCTAAACCAAGCTGAAGAATAAGGCATGATATGATGGGTAGGAAAAGAGGGTTCTTCCAGATTGTATTGATGTAATTGACCAATTAATATGATAAAATGATGCACTATTAATATAGCAAGATGCTTCTCATTTAGCAAGAGGCAATTGTGCCAATGGAATATTTGCAGTTACAAAGAATAGTATACACATGCTGTTTCAGCGTAACATTAATTAGGACACTACTCTAGGCTATCCCCAATTAATCTCTTCTCTGATGCTTACTGTATGTGGCTAGTAACCATGATTGATTACTACATAAGATCAGTTCATAACCACAGATACAATGTGATACATTTGCTGGATCAAAACTGAGAATTCTGCCTTACTTATTCCCTATCACGTACATATAAAAGCGTGGCTTCCAGCTGAGACAAACTTGAATGCAGTGACTGATAGTTGTTATGACTGACTCCCTGGCATGTGGCTCTGTAGTCATCTCCCCATAGAATATATATATATATATATATATATATATATATATATATATATATATATATATATATATATATATATATATATATATATATATATATATATTTTAAAAAACCTTCATTGCACAGTATTTCATGTAAATTGTTGCTGTGAGCCCGAGTCACCCAATACAAAATTTTCAGGGGGGCAGTGGTATTCTTTGTATTCTCCACTCCCACTGTGCACTCATATAAGGGCCAGGCAGAACCTGTCCTTAATTGCTCAATTAGGTGTAAGTGCAACAAGTTTTTAGATGGTCCTACTATACTTTTCTACTATAACCCTGTGGTAACATGGCTCACAAATTATCACTAAGTACAACACTTAGGTATCCTGTCTATGTTGAGCAAAACTCTGATGAGAGCTGGAAGTTAACATCCAAGATGCATTGAAAACCTCCCATTTGGTTTTACTGTGCTACATATCTTGATCTTTCAGACCGGTTTCTTTAAAGTATGTTTTGGTAGTGAGTTTCAGTGCATCTTTGTGCTGACTTTAGTGTCTCTCCCTGTTCATCTACCTTTAGGCTTAATCAGAAACACATTGTGATAAATTCAGCAATTTTGAGTCTGGTCCTTTTCAACAGTTAGGTGAAATGGTCACATGACAGGGACTCAAGTATAAGCAGTATGCAGCTGACACACGGCTCTACCTATCCTTCATCACATAGGATCACACCACTACCACCAAGATGGTCCAGGGCGTCAATGAGATCGGCTCATGGAAGAACATGAGTGGGTGAAGCTGACCCCAAGGAAGTCAGAGGTTATGCTGGTGGGCAGAGAAAAGCATTTTGAAGAATTTGCAGCCAAGGTGCAGCCTCCTTTGGTTGCAGGTACACATCCACAACTGGTTAGTTTGGTCTGTAATTTAGGAGTACTCTTGGATTCCTCACTAACACTGAGCTTTCACATAGCAATAGCCATGAGTAATGCTTTCTGTCATCTCGGTTTGCTAGGAGACTGTGTCCCATGCTGGTGAATGATGACAATGCCTTAATTATTCATGTCTTTCTTGTCCCTTCTTGGCTGTACCAGAGCATTGCGATAGACATAGGCATGAAGCCTTCTTCAGCATTTAGGAAACCTCAACTAGCACAGAATAGTGCAGCGTGTATCCAGGGGTGGCTCTAGGAATTTGGCCGCCCCAAGCATGGCGGCACGCTGCGGAGGGCGCGCTGGTGGTTGCCGGTCCCGCGGCTCTGGGGGACCTCTTGCAGACGTGCCTGCGGAGGGTCCGCTGGTCCCGCGGCTCCGGTGGAGCATCCGCAGGCATGACTGCGGAAGGTCCGCCGGAGCCGCCTGCCGCCCTCCTGGCAAAATGCCGCCCCAAGCGCGCGCTTGACGCGCTGGGGTCTGGAGCCGGCCCTGCCTGTATCTTCAGTAACACAGGCTACCACAAGCAGGGGCGGCTCCAGGCACCAGTGCAGCAAACACGTGCCTGAGGCGGCAAGCGTGGGGAGGGGCCGCATGCCAGTTGTTGTGAGGCGGCAGTCAGGGAGCCTTCGGCGGCGTTTCTGAGGGAGGTCTGCTGGTCCCGCAGCTTTGGCAGCAATTCGGTGGCAGGTATGCTGAAGGCGCGGGACCGGCAGATCACCTGCAGAACTGCTGCTGAATCTGCGGTATGGGGACCTCCAGCAGAAATGCCGCCGAAGGATCCCTGACTGCTGTGCTTGGTGCGGCAAAAAACATAGAGCTGCCCCTGACCACAAGCACACCAGACTTGTCCTATGTTCTACATACTGGCTTCCCACAGAATTTCAAATCAAATTTAAGATCTTGGTCCTTATCTTTAAGGTGCTCCATGGCCTGGGGCCAAGATATATAGAAGATTGCCTGATGGTCTGGGAAGAAGATGATGATCCACAACTTCACTTCTCTGGCCCAAGGGAACTCTTTATAGTAAGGGTAAAGCTTGTCTGAGGAGACAGAGCTTTCTTAGTGGCTGGCCTGAGACTGTGAACTTTCACAGGAACTAAGGACTGCCTTCTATTCCAAGTACAAGGGGCATTTCTTTGGCCTTGCCTTCTTTAACATAAATACATAGCAACATGTCTATTTATAAAACAAACAAAAACATTTTCCTATTTCTGTAACCTTTTTCTTCCTGACTATTGACAATATTATAGGAACCAAATTAGGCACTGAGGCATTCAGTTAACATCAGACTTTAACAAGGAGTCCTCTACTCTCTTTCAATACTATATCTTACCGTGTATTGTAAAGTGACTTCATTTTCTCAAGGAAAACTACATCTTACATAGCCTAACTCTGAAATATGCAAATACTAAGTTGGGTCTTCTAGTTAAACAGATCTGTAAGAGTATCCTAATTGGTACCAACCCTTTTTGCCCTTGTTATTTAGTCCAAGATATAACTATAAATATGTGGCAATTTTGCAATACATTTAAAACACCCAAAATCTGAGTGATTTTGCATTTAATTGAGCAAACAACATTGTCCAATTTTTACAAAAGTAATGACTCATTTTTGAGCCTTAAGGACTTGCCCATACTTACTCACATAACTATATGTCAGTTAGAGAGAGGATTTTTCTATCAACTTGTGTATGCTGGTAAAAGCCCTAGTGTAGTTGGAGCAACAAAGAATCCTGTGGCACCTTATAGACTAACAGACGTTTTGCAGCATGAGCTTTCGTGGGTGAATACCCACTTCTTCAGATGCAAGAGTGTAGTTGGAATTATGTTTCTCTAGCATATACTGGTTCCCCAGACTGTATAGCTATCCCAGTATAAGCTCTTTTATACCAACACAGCTGTGTTCACATGATGCAGTTTTAACTATATGAACAAAACCTAACTTGGACAAGGACATAAATAAAGGGTAGAATTTTGCTTGAAAAATAGGTGACATTGCCAACATTTTTAGTCTCTTTTTGAAGGAAGTTGGAGTTGCTTCAAACCCTCATTTTCTTATGCTCTTTGATGAAAAAATTCAATTCACTGATTTTTTATTAACAAAAGAGCTAATTTCTGTGGATGCAAAATCACTTCTAATGGAAATGTTGGTGGGGGGATTCATGATGTCATATGGCTATCCAGAACTCTGCCACAGAGTCTGTGTCAATGAATGTCTGTGGGCATTCAGGGGAGAAAGTGAATGATGGGGACCCAAGGGTAAAGGTAAGTGAAACACGGTGTCATGGCTCAGCAATACACACAAAAATGGTAGCCCAAGATATGAAGCTAGCTAGTAGGTAAATCTTGACCACAAACAAAGGAGAAGAGGATTTAGAAAATGCTTCAAAAGCCAAATCCATAACAGCCAAATGGACCTGAAATGTACAAGAGGTTGTGGAATTCAACAGGGCACAATTATTTTCTGAGTTTTTAGGGAGATGCCTGCAGACCTCCCTGATAGGAGATTTTGTTCTAGGTATCAGTAGTTCTGCCTTTATCTATCAAGGGCATTGGTCAGTCCTGATCTGGCTGCTTTATTATAACAGACTGGAAGTGTTTTTTAACTTTTTAAAAAATCAGTTAAACTGTAGGATAATGGAAAAATTGGATGGTAGAAAGATAGATCAAGCCAGGATGTAGCCCGGAATAAAAAACAATAGTCCCACTTGATGCGATAAGTAAGTGACAGATTTATAGCTGGGGGGTTGGCAGCAGCAGTAAAAAATGCTGCAAGTAGATAAACCATCAGAATTATAGCTACCTCTGGCTCAGTTAAGGAACACACAAAGGATGTATGAATGGTGGTATATATTGTAAAATATTTATTGATCATTTTAGTATTTTAGGGCCATACAAGTTTGTGAGAAATGTACATATCTGGTAATTGTGTGTAGCAGATGGAAAGTAAGTTCTTATTTTACCCAGATACAGAACAGAGCTGATATTTCACTATCTGGATATCTCTAGTTAGCAAATAATGTCAATAGAATGGAATGTTATCACAGCATAATGGTTGCCTGCTGCTAGATAAGTGCCCAGTCGAAAGCACAATGTTTATTTTCAAGGCAGGGGACATTGATCTTGTGACAACTTTCTATTTCAATGACATTCTTGCTATTACATTAGATTGATGTACTTGTGACCATTTTGTCTAATAGATATTGGTTTAGTAAAGTGACAGCTGCTCATTGTGCCACGCTTCAATATATTAGCTACATTCTGATTGGCAGGGAGAAGACTCCTTGTATGATAGCCATAAAACGATAGATACTTTTTCTTAAAAAATGACTCTGCTTTTATGAATGAACAGGTTAAGTTTTTAGTTTTTTACTTTTTTTTCTTAATTTATATTACTAAGTAATGTCATTTACCTCACAATATGATTGACAGACACAGTTTCCCTTTTTAATTCCAAGTAACATGAATTTTCTTCTCACATTAAAAACAAACAAGCTAAATAAGAATGAATATCCATCTGCAAACTCTGCCTTAACTGACCCACAGACTATTTGGGCACTTTCAACTAGGAGCTTTTCCCAAGTGGGAGCTGGTAATTTGTTCTGTGGAGAACAAACAAATAGCTAAAATGCTTTCAATCTATGGAATTACCATTTTACTACTCTGGAGAAACCCATGTAAAGCATTAAAGAGAAAAGAGTAGATTGATCCCCAAGAGGAAAACAACCTTTTACTGTGAAACATTTTTGTTGTGAGCCACAGAGTAAAGCTCTAGTAGTTTCTCCTTTCTTCCTAGGTTCCTGAATATTTTAGAATGTTGTTAGCATGGATGAACTTCTACATTTTCATACTTTCTTCTATCTTGTAATGCAGGACAGACAGCAGTTTGCTCTCACTGGGAGTAATTTCATGCCTTTGAAAATTGTTTTATAGAAAGGTAGAAAAATAGGGAGTGCTTTATCTGTGTGTTTCAGTATTACATACATGGAAGAAAGAGAAGGTCCTTGCAAGCAAACCTAACTAGCACTTAGCAATAATTCTATATGGTTGTCATTCTGCTTGAAGATGGGATAGCAGCGAAGGTAAATTCTGCTTAGCGGGGCTAATTTTTCATTGCCTTCATGTGAGCAACAGTAAAAACCACAGTGGAGAGAGAATCAAAGAGTTTGATTCTGATACACTTCCTTCTGTGTAGTAGCAACTTCAGCTTCATCCATGAGTGGTCCCATGGACTTCAGTGGATCAGCTTGTAAGATGCTACTTAACTGGAAGAGAAGTGACATAATCTGAATCTTTGAGGCTAGAGATCAAAAAGAGAAATTAAGTCATCTGGTCCATCTTTCTTTGAGTATATGATTGTTCTGTACTGCACATTTACTAGTACAAAAAGGAGCTTCCATGGGATTCCTCACATATGAGAGAAAACCAAAGAAGAAAAGTACAGAACAAAAAACAGTCAAATTGCTGTATCACCAACACACTGCTGTGCATTTTGTAACATTTCACTTTAGTCCTAAGTGGCACACAGGATCTGGTCCAAGAAGTGAAGAGAGCTGAACTGCTCAGTAGTAACGACCATAATGTAATTAAATTTAATATCTCTGTAGGGAGAAAAATACCAAAGAAACCCACCGTAGTAGCATTTAACTTCAAAAAGGGGAACTACATAAAAATGAGAAGGCTGGTTAAACAGAAGTTAAAGGGAATAGTCATAAGAGTGAAATGCTTGCAAGCTGCCTGGAAACTTTTTAAAAACACCATAACAGAGGCTCAAGTTATATATACACCTCCCACCCAAATAAAACAACAAAACAGTAAAAAGACCAAAAAATGCCAGCCTGGCTAAACAGAGTAAAAGAGGCAGTAGGAGTTAAATAGACATTAAAAATTGCTGTTAGTTTTTGTGTCTTTCACTAGTTGCCCTTCAAATTATTTTTTTGGCCTGCTTTATTATACTTTTACCCTTGACTTTCCAGAGTTTATGCTCTTTTCTATTTTTCTCAGTAGGATTCAACTTCCAAATTTTAAAGTAGGTCAGAAACAGTTACTCTGCCAAACAATCAGTGGGGCCACTAGACAACCAAGTGCTAAAGGAGTGCTCAAGAAAGACAAGGCCTTTGGGGAGAAGCTAAATGAGGGAGTTGACAAGTATGTGGACAAGGGTGATCCAGTGGATATGGTGTATTTGGACTTTCAGAAAGCCTTTAACAAGGTCCCTGACCAAAGGCTCTAAAGCAAAGTAAGCAGCCATGGGATAAAAGGGAAGGTCCTCTCACGGATTAGTAACTGGTTAAAAGATATGAAACAAAGGATTGGAATAAATGGTCATTTTTCACAGTAGAGCGAGATAAGTAATGGGGCCCCTCAATGATCTGTACTGGGACCAGTGCTGTTTAGCATATTCACAAATGATCTGGAGAAAGGGATGAATAGTGAAATGACAAATTTACTTAAGCTAGTTAAGTCCACAGCAGACTGCGAAGAGTTACAAAGGGATCTCACAAAACTTGGTGACTGGGCAAGAAAATAGCAGATGAAATTCACTGCTGATAAATGTAAAGTAATGCACACTGGAAAACCTAATCCCAAATATACATACAAAATGATGGGGTCTAAATCAGGTGTTACCACTCAATAAGAGATCTTGGAGTCATTGTGGATAGTTCTCTGAAAACATCCACTCAATGTGCGGTGGCAGTCCCCCCCACAAAAAAAGGAAGGCACTGTTAGGAATCATTGGGAAATGGATGGATAATAAGACTGAAAATATCATAATGCCACTATATAAATCCTTAGTATGCTCACACCTTGAATACTGCTCACAGTTCTGGTAGCCCTATCTCAAAAAATATATTAGAATTGGAAAAGGTACAGAGATGGGCAACAAAAATGATTAGGGGAATGGAACAGCTTCCATATGAGGAGAGATTAAAAGGACTGGGACTGTTCAGCTTGTAAAAAAGAGATCTGAGGGCAGATGCGATAGAAATTAATACAATCATGAATGGTATGGAGAAAGTGAATGAGGAAGTGTTATTTACCCCTTTACATGACACTTCCCTTAAAAAATATTGAATACATTTTAAAAGATATCTTGTTCTGGAAGGGGACTGCAATGATGAGCAAACCTCAAACCATTTAGAGGTGTAGTTTGGATAAGCATCAAAATGTTTTGATGTTAACCAGAAATCATGATGGCAACTATGGCATCATCTATCTTCCCAATTTGGTGTTCGATAGGCTTTATCGCCTCCACTTGACTTTCCCATCGTGGTTTCAGTGTCAGAGAGGATGTTCCCAGATGTTGGTTCAAAATTTGCCATTGGATAGTTGATGCAGAGAAAAATACACAGATGCTTTGAATAACATTAAAAAATTCAGCAGCCTCACTAGAAGTGACTCTGCATCACTGACCACCAAGCTCAATGAATGAGAACTGCATAGGACAAAAAAAGCTTGAGGGTTTAACTCTTGGATCCGTGTCTGCACTCCTCTATTCTTTCCTCTCACATTGACACCATTATCGTAGCCCTGACCTCTCATGTCAGCTATCGCAATTCCCGTATCTCCAGCTTTTTAAGAAACATATTTGTCATACCAGCTCCTGTAGTATCATCAATGTCAATACATTCTAGAAAATGCTCTCTGACAGTCACCATTGCAGGGTCATTTTCACTAGGTTCTGTTGTTGCTACAAATCGTACCATTAAAGTCATTTGTTCCATATGGCTGATGTCACGTGTGCAGTCCAGAGTAATATCTTGCTGACTTCAGATCTGCCACAATCTTCTATTTGACTTTTGTTGCCAGTAACAGTACGATCTCATTTTGAATTGTTTTTCCAAGGTAGTGGTGTGTGTACATTTCTTGGGTGGTGACTCTTCTTAGATGCTCCTGGAGTACGGCATCAAACTCAGCTATCAGCTCCACAATTTTAAGGAAGTTTCCATTGTTTGGCACATACAGCTGATCTGAAGTGCCTCACAGTGCTACGTTTTGAGTAGCAAGAATTCTCACAATGGCAATGAGCCTTTTCAGAACATTTTGCCAATAAAGAGACTCTGATGCAATCTTCTCTTGATACTGATCATCTATGGTGGCCTTTAACCTTGGTCTCATCTCAAGCTCTTTCCACCTATGGAATGCTCTCTGGTGATTTGCTGTCTTCTCATGGCGTGCCAGATTTCTAGCTAGATTTTTCCAGTCCTTTGTTCCTGTAGAACCCAATGTGGCTGGAACATTAGACTGGAAGAGCTTGCAACAATAACAGTATGCAACATTCTGGGTTTTTGAATACATAAGCCATGGCCTCTCCACTTTGTCACCATTGGGGATTTCATGCCAGTAATGTGTTGGATGGAAACTTCTATTTTCATTGTCTTTAGGGAACATGAAGTTTTTCACTTGCTGTGGCCCATGCAGTACAAGGAAGTCCCTCAGGCTACTGCTCAAGTGGGTCCACAGTCCTGGATCATCTAGACTTAAGGAACTAAACTCAGCAGCAGCTGTTTCTTGCGCCTCCACCACACTCTTCTCTGATCTACACTTTTTTTTCTTCAGGAATGCGCATGGTTACATCCATTTGAGATGGAGATATAGATGCTGCAGTAGCTGCCAGGTCACCTGCACTCTGATTAACTGGAAGATCAGGCATCTCCTCACCACTCACATCCTCTCTGGGACCGGAAGGCTCACTGTGAACATTTGTGTCTATGTATCTCAGGAGAGCTCCTTCCTGTTTAGATAGAAAAGCTTCCTTTGCTTGCTTTCTTTTTCTGAATGCTGTCCCAGAGGGGCATTTTCTTCTTTCACTCATGACTGCTGTTCTGTGCTAGCTATAGTGGCTCTCAACACTCAGTTGAAGGGGACAAATAAGCAGGCTGATCGCAGGGCCTGAGTGAGGGAAGATATCAGCATCTTAAGTGCCTAACTGGCTCCTACTACTTCAGTTGACTACCTGTTCTCTTCAAGTGGGTTCAGGGAAGCAGCAGGAAATAGGAAACTCCCTGAGAAACTGGTGTTAATCAGTGCAGTATCCTGGGGGTGTTAGAGAGGCACATAAGAGGCTCCTCCTCCTCTCTCTCCCCGCAGCTCCTGCTGCTTTCTGTTATTCCCTCTCACCTTTTCGCCTGCCTATGTCTTTTGTGCCCTCCTTCCTTCAGCACAGCACTCCACCATCTCTGTGTATCTAGAGCAGAGAGAATACATACTGTACTTTCCGGCGTATAAGACGGGTTTTTGGGCTAAAAAACAACCCCCAAAAATCGGGGGTCGTCTTATACGCCGGGTATAAACTTGTAGCCCTCTGACTTCCCTCCGCGGCTAGGATTTAAAAGGCTCTGCGCTGCCCGCTGCGGCGGGGAGCCCAGAGCCTTTTAAATCCTCCCCGCGGCTGGGATCTAAAAGGCTCTGGGCTGTCCACCGCGGCGGGCAGCTCAGAGCCTTCTGACTCCCAGCCGCGGCCGGGATTTAAAAGGCTCTGGGCTCCCCGCCGCGGCGGGCAGCTCAGAGCCATCTGACTCCCAGCAGCGGCTGGGATCTAAAAGGCTCTGGGCTGTCCGCCGCGGCGGGCAGCTCGGAGCCTTCTGACTCCCAGCCGCGGCGGACTGTTCTCTTCAAGTGGGTTCAGGGAAGCAGCAGGAAATAGGAAACTCCCTGAGAAACTGGTGTTAATCAGTGCAGTATCCTGGGGGTGTTAGAGAGGCACATAAGAGGCTCCTCCTCCTCTCTCTCCCCACAGCTCCTGCTGCTTTCTGTTATTCCCTCTCACCTTTTCGCCTGCCTGTTATGTCTTTTGTGCCCTCCTTCCTTCAGCACAGCACTCCACCATCTCTGTGTATCTAGAGCAGAGAGAATACATACGGTATGTACCAGCAGCAGACACAATTTTCTACACTCTGGGTCCTAGTGGCACCCCCCCCCCACAGTCTGGCACCTGAGACGACTGCCTCAGCTCACCTCATGGTAAGGCCCGCCCTGGTTGATCTGATGTCTTAGAATTCCCAAAGATCTGATTTGATATAAAATATGGATGAAGATTTGGGTATGTTTTTTATTTTGTATGCAGATCATGGGCCAGATTTGTAAATTGGTGTCTATAACAGCTGAGAATCTGTCCCTATATGGTTTGTCTATTTATATGGTAAATTCTTCAGGCCAGCAACCTGTCGTCTTCTAGGTTATCTTACAACTTGAAGCATTATATAAGAAATACGATTTTTATTATTATTATTTGTTTATTGCATATTTGTAGGGTGCCTAGCATATTGTATAAATGATAAATACTGGTAACAAGAACAACTGGGCTGAGATGACTGTTTTTGATATAAGGCACTGAATGGCCCATCACTGAGTTGTTGATTATGGTGCAAGCTAATAAACTAATTTTCTAAGCTCTTTTAACTATTCTAACCTGAAAAATATCAGATTTAAAGCATATAAAAAGGATATGGCCCTGAACTCAATCTGGAGCCAAACATCCCCAGGCACTGGGGAAGCTTGAACCCTGACACATTTTCATTTTTTATATATTAAAATTATATGTTATGGTGGATATAAGACAGTGCTTATGGTGAACAGTGCTAATGGCTTGCATGTCTAGGCATCATGGATGGATTAGCGCTTGGGATGAAACTTTCCATAGAAAGAGTTAGCGGTCATGCAGTAACCACGTAGAGAAAATCATTTAGGGTACTGTGAGAGTTAAAGTTCTCTTCTTTGTCTGGGCTTCCAGGGTAGCTGCACAACAAGAGGCCAGTCTTCCCCATGGGGAGCCCCATGAGGGCTTTCCCAGACATAAAGTACAGGGGAGCTGAGTGAGAAAAAGAAACACAGAACATTTTTAACTAGTTAGATCTCTTCGGAGATTTATGAGAGTCCTGGAGGAAGACAGAGGACAAAGGCAGCTGCTTCTTGAGATAGGGTAGTAGGACTTTATTGTGGACTTCTGAAAAAGGAGTTGCCTATGTGCAATTTGCCACCACAGTTCAAGGAAACAGGACTTGTTTTTATTTTTCTTTAAAAAATATACACACTAAGAAAATACCTGACTCCAGGGCACTGATTTCTGTTCCAAACACAAAGTTGACCTACAAGGCCCTAAAATTTGCTTCTGCTCAGAAAAGGGGCAACAATGTATTAAAGATAGCAGCCATAACAAAGCCACTATATTCACAAACTGAGAATGTAGTAACTAAGAACCACATGTATTTTCAATCACCTCTAATCGTTGGTGCAAAAAGCATGGGTCGAAGCCCAGGTTGGGGCACTTAGGTTATGTCTAAACTGAAATAAAAGATGCGTGACATGGCCACAGCTGGCCCAGGTCAGCTGACTTGGGCTGCCATGGCTTGGGCTGAGGGGCTAAAAATAGCCATATAGATTTTGGGCTTGGGCTGGAGCCTGTGCTCTGAGATGCTATGAGGGGGAAGGGTCTCTGAGCCCAGGGTCTGGGAAACTGAGCAGGAAGGATCTCTGAGCCCAGGCTCCTGCCCAAACCCGAATGTCTATGCTGCAGTTTGAGCCCTGCATCCCGAGCCCGCTGAGCCTGAGTCAGCTGACCGAGGCTCTGAGACTTGGTGCCACAGGTTTGTACTTGCAGTGTAGACATGTCCTTTGGCACTTGCCCAGATTGTGAGTTCTACAGAGTTGCACTGCCTCTTGGGGTAGTTAGGGAGGGATAGTGAGGGATAGCCCTTTTGTGCTGAATCAGCTCCATGGGCCACTATGGTAGGGGGCTGAGGAGGTTAGAGTCCTCTCCACCCCCACCTGCCAGTCCCCTTTGGGATATTTAGCAGCCCTTGGGGTACAAGTGAATGTCTGGAGAGCCACAAAGAGTGGGGTGGGGAAAGATCCTTGCAGCCTCATGCTGCCCACCTGAGCCATGGCTGGGCACAATTTGTCTGCTCATGAACAGTGCTGATTTCAAATCACAGACAGTGAAATTCTGAATGAATGATCATTGGTCTTAGAAGTAGATTGAGTATTAGAGAGATGAATTCATTTACCATTTGTCTGATAAAAATGACATAACCTAATAAAGTAGCTGTCAAACTATCTCTCTGTTCACCTGCTTATCAGGAATAGGTGGAACAACCCCACAGATATAAAGAAAGACATAAGAGAATAACTGTGGAAATTAGCCTGATTTGTATCCACTTGTTTTCATTTGAGTCCATTCCTCTCAAGTGATTGACAGCATAACATAAATCAAGAGTTTTTAAACTTATTAATATAATATGAACTGCCAAAAGATTAAAGTCTCATTTACATAACCCAAGATGAAAGGAGGTGAAATATTGTAATTATCTTTTCAAGCTAAATTTGCACTGCCATTTAAAATTAACCTATGCAAATGACAGGTTAAACCCTAGGAAATCTCCTGCTCTGTAAAATAATCTACTTGTAATTGTGACTATGTTTACATAATGGTCACTCAATTAGCTACTCGCTGCATAAACACGTAGCAACATTCTAAAAGTTATTTATTTTCTTAATTTTTCTATTTTTGTCCCTCTGAACTTACAGGGCTTCTCCCCACCATGGAATTGTGAGGAACAGAAAGGCGAATGGGGGAGAGGCATGGCCATTCCCATTGTGTGTAATGACTGACCTGCAATTTTCCTGGATCCTTGTGTGCCTATACATTAAGGGGTAGACAAACAACCCATTGTCTCTCTGCAGGCCAGAGTGTGGATTTCCCCAGCGAGCAGAATGTTACAAATCAAATGTCTATGATCCAACTCAGAGAGGGAATGTAGAGGCAGGGGCCAAGGGCCATTGAGAGAGCTCTCCCTGCATGAAGTGGCATACAGGGTGCTGAATGCCCTTTTAGGACAGTCTTAGTCTTCAGTGAAATGGTTTAAACAAAAGTGGCTGCTTCGTACAGATGACTCTGCAGGGGGAGGGGGATGAAGTCTACATAAATCCCCACAGAGGTGAGCCAACTGCCTTTCTGTACCTGGAAAACTGAGGCACAGCGAAGTGTTGATGTGCCTCATTCTCCTGTTGAAGTTGGGGGAAACTGAGGCATGGCTCAGTGTTATTGCGGCTCAGACCACAGCTGAAAATGAGGAAACTGAGGCACAGCATGGTCTTGCTGAAGCTCACACTCCAGTCAAGAGTGGGAAACTGAGGCAGTTAAGGAGTATTGCACAATATGTGATTCCTACCCAAGGATGGGAAAAGCCCAAGATATGTGCACAGTACCCATGAATCAGCTGCCTATAATAAGATGACCCTTTACAAAGGGTGTCCATGGATATTGGAGGGTCACCACAGTCAAGGGACCCTGACTTGCAGCCCTCATGGACATGGGACAGAGAAAGGAATTGGTTCATGAGGAAGGAAGATAAGGTTATCCCAAAGAAGAGACGAGCGATAGTTTTCTCATATAATCACAGCCCAAGGCAGACACAAATGGCCAGAAAGGTGCCCCAAATCTCTTCCCCACCAGATACCACATAATTGAAGCCCAGGTGGTACAGTTTGGTTGAGACGCTTTGCAGGTGGTGGGCCACCTTGATAAACTTTTATTTGTAGCCAGGGTGGATTCAAGAGAGGTTACAAGCCTATTGACTTTATTTTAGGTTGACTTGTAATTTAGGAGTAGTGCTGGATAAAAAAAACGTGCCTTAAACTTTTTGTGAATTTGTGTCCAAGTTGCTGAATTGCTTTGGTTGAAAATTCCCTAAAAAATTTGACAAAATCAAAATATTTAATTTCAACATTTTCAAAACAAATCATTTTGGTTTTTCTATTAAAAAAATCTTTGTTTCCAAATTTACTTCAAATTTATTTTAAAAATAAAATATTTAGAAAAGCTCAAAAGAAATGATATGTTTTGTTTTGAATCAAAGATAATGTTGAGTTCAACCTGAAACAAATTTAATTTCACTTTTCAGTTCACTGAAAAGTTCAAAGAATTTTTGTTTCAAGTTGACCTGAAATGAATCCCCCCCCCATTTTTTTTATATAGCCAGCAAATTGAAATATCAGTTTAGTACAGCTCTAGTTAGAGGTACTGCTTGCAAAAGAAACACAGGGTACACTTACATGGGGATAAAAGCCATGAGGCGTGGCTGCAGCTGGCCCAGGTCAGCTGACTTGGGCTTGTGGGGCTAAAAACTGCTATGTAGGCATTCAGGCTCAGGCTGGAACGTGAGGGTACGTCCACACTACCCGCCGGATCGGCAAGTAGTGATTGATCTATCGAGGATCGCTTGATCGCATCTCATCTAGATGCGATAAATCGATCTCCACCGTGCTCCCCGTCAACTCCGGAACTCCATCAGGGTGAGAGGCAGAAGCAGAGTCAATGGGGGAGCCATGGCCATCGATCCCGTGCCCTGAAGATGGGAGGTAACTCGAAATAAGATATGTCGACTTCAGCTATGCTATTCTCGTAGCTGAAGTTGCGTATCTTACAGCGCCCCCCGCCCCCGTGTAGACCAGCCCTGAGACTGAGCCAGCTGACCCAGACCAGCCAGGGTTTTTTTATCCCCATGTTGATATACCCACAGAGAGCTCCCCACACACACACTTGCCTGGAGATGGGTTTAGACAGAGACAAGTATTTCTACTCATTGTTAATAAACTGACAGGGTTGCAGGATTCTTGGGGCATCCAAGAAGATTAATTTGCATGAACTACAAGCTTGGCCATCTTTAATTTCACAGCCTGGGTGGTGCCCTCAGGATAGGTATTTTGCTCTTGGCAGCCTTCTCAGACATGGAAAGACACAATTTATTATTAAGGGCAAATTAACAGATAAAGGTTTTACTGAGTGTTTGGACAATCCCTGAATCAGTGTAATAGGCTTTTCTTGAAGGGAAGATGGGACATCAGAGTCAGACCTGAGAGTTGATGTCAATGCATTGGGGGACATTGGGTCTGGGGTTTCCACCAAGGCAAACAGTACTCTGTAGGATCTCTGTCCTGTCCAAGTGGCAGTGATTACCTGCAGGAGGGAGTCAGGAAGTAATTCTGAAGTAAAAAAAACAAAACCGTGCTGGTGGTCCAGGCTGGTAACTGCTGAATTGTCAAGTCTCTCAGAGTATGAGGTGGGTGGAATTTGAGAGTTGGTGCTGGCATTTGTCTTGGTACAAAGTAACTAGCATCTTGAACATTCAGGTGTATATTGGGGGTATGGAGGGAATTACTGAGCTCCACTTGAAGGCAGGGGCAAACCCTTTCAGAATTTGAGACTACAAGATGTGGTTTCATGGTTACTAAAGGGATGGTTTCTGACAGGGGTAAGATGGGGTTTAACAATAAACAATTTAGATAAGAATGTGGAATTTAAGGATCAGCAATGGGTGGGAGATTAGGGCAGAGAGCTGACATCCTGCTTCTGAGGGTCAAAATAAAAATTAAGGGCTAGCAAGGTGAGTCCTGGTACTACAAGAGTGTGGGGAGGCTGATATATGCCCAGTCAAATCAGGAAGAATTTACCCAGTGTTGAGGATACCGGGGCCATGCCATTCTTTCCTCTTGTGGAAGGGAGTTACCTTGGAAAAGGAAGTTTTAATTCATGGCGATGTCAGAGTGCATATTGTTGAAGTTCCCCTGATGAAATTGGATCCCATTCATTTAGGATTTGGACAGTTTACGTCCATGTCACAGTTGGAATAGGAGCCCAGTATGTTACCCCTATCAATGGTGGAATACAAATGCATACGGGGTATGACCCCTGTTGGTGAGGATAATTCAGTAGTTTATATGTGCTAAATTCTTCATGTTTATTCCTTTCTTCAGGATTAAGTGTATGGGTCACTGGAATTGGTGACTGGATGTGCAGGCATAATATTGTTCATTTGGCCCACAGACAGGTGGCCAGTTTCCCCTGGAAGTTCACTGCAGGGCCTTGGAGGTGAGGCAGCTCTGTTTTGGTATGTATGGAGGGGCGTGCTATGGGGACCAAGAGAATGAATGGGTCATGAGAGCTGATCTTTGGACCTGCAAGCATTGGGCCCACAAGTAGGCAGTCAATTCCCCTGTGGGTTCACAGCTGGATCTGAGAGAGGAGGCAAACCTGGGTTGACATGGCAAGAGGGGCATGCTCTGGGACCAGCGGATGTGTCTCTTATACTCTTTGGCAGACAGGATGCAGTCCTAAAATGATTGTTGTTCATCAGGGTGAAAACAATTTGGGATTTTGTAAAGAGGGTTAAGTTAATTATCGGGGCACAGAGAGTTTTAGGCTAGAACTAATCTGAAATGCTGCAGCGGAGTATATGGCAGGGAATCATCTAGGGTGATCAGATGTTAAGGGGACCGCCGGGGAGGGATGGGGGGGGCATTTTTTTATACACTCACCCGTCCGGGAGTTCGGGCGGCAATTCGGCGAATTCCCTTCAGTCACGGATGGTCTTCGGCGTTATTTCCGCGGCGGGTAATAAACCTTGCCGCCAAAGACAGAAGCACCCGCCGCCGAAATACTGCCAAAGACCGTCCGTGACTGAAGGAGTCTCCGCCAAATTGCCGCCGAAGACCAGGAAACAAAATATCGGGACAAATGGCGTCCTGACCATACGCTAGTCGGGACACTGGACAAACTCCTCAAAATCAGGACAGTCCCGATTTTAACGGGACGTCTGGTCACCCTAGATCCACCATGCATCCAGGGGTTGACATGACGAGAAAATGTGTGAATCATTGGGAATGGGGAGGATTAATGATTGCCCACCAAAAATATCATATTTGGTACCTGAGTTATTCAGGGATGATGGGGCACGTCTCTCCAAATGAGGATTGGATATAGTTTTTGCTGATGTTGGGGAGGGAATTGTTAATTATCTGGGAACTTGATTGTGGGGGAGGCTGCCAAGCTCATTGCTGGAGCTTTCTTATGGCAGGTGCCCAGTGCAGGAACTTTGCCCATAAGGGGTCTAGTTTTCTGATAAACCAGAACTGGAAGTGGACGTAGGGGAAGACATCCCCTAAAGAAGCTGTGGAACAGGGTTGTGGCTTCTAATCTCTGGCACAGTGAAAAGACAACACTCTATTCTCAGCCCCTTAATCCTCTCGTTAGGGGAAGGCAGTGGGTGGACCAGTTGTGGGAGATGGCAGGCCTCCACCTGGTGGAAACAATTAAGGAAGGAATCATGACCTGCCCTGTACAGTGATTGCTGGATAGTTCCCATATGAGTTTGATTAATAAAGTTGCAGCCTAATTAAACCACATCCTTTGTATCTTGTCTGTCTTCTTGCATGTCTGGAACAATGACATCACGTCAGGCTGAAAAAAGGTGGTTGTGAATGGAACATAGGGGAAGGAAAGTCATTGCTATTTTTGTATTTAGTGTCTGAAGTGAAGATGGCCAGCTTTTTTAAAGAGTTGAAGTTTTGTTTAAAGCCACCGTCTTATGAGTTTACATAAAAAGTGTGATTGGTTGTTTGATTGCTCGTCTGCTAGCCTTGATAAACTTAAACCAAAGAAAGCAAGATACAATTATTTTAACTACAGGAAAAGAGGAAAGGAGAAGGAAAAAAAATAGGAATAGTTACCTGTGTTATCCCCAGAAGATGTCTTAAATAACCTACTTCTTGTCTTATAAAGAGACCTCTGAAACAGAAAACAAGTAAAATATTTAAAGAGCCTTCAATATAGCTGAAGAAATTTAAGCTGCTAAGAGAATGAAATGTGAGTATTTCTTTTTACTGTTTCTTCTTTGAACTGATTGATCTTCCCCCTTATTTTTTTATATCTATGCTTTTGGAAAGGGAAAAACAGACTAGCCAATAAATAACAAAGGTAAACTCAAACTTGTATTTCTAGGCAACCTTCTCATATCAGACGGGCAACCTGATTTAGAAATTGCTCGGAAAAGATTGGTTACTGAGTTTTCAAATCCCCCTAAATTTAAATTCTAAAACCAAATCTTGACCAATATTAGCACCATTGGTTACTTTAATATATTAACATTTATTTCAGCATTTTACTTTTAATACAGGTAAGCACACATAGTTCTTACTCTGAATAGTTTCAAAAGGCTATCAAAAATATCTTTGCACTTTTGCTTTTAAAACGCAGAAACAATCATCTGAGGTGTTACACTAATGTAGTGTATTCCTGATCTTCTGGCACTTTATATAATCTCAGGCCAGAGGTTATAGAACTCTGGCGTCTGGGATTTGAAGAGGTAGGGGAGAATGCTCTTTGAATTTTTGTCTTTGCAGTCCTGGAGTGTTGGAATGCCCCACCCTCACTCTAGGTCATGAGAGGGTCAGGTGGAGTTGGCCTCTTTTAAAAATCATAAAAACTAGAGATGAAAAAGACCTACTGAGCCATTTAGTTTATCCCCCTGCAGGGGCAGTCAAAGGGCAACTGCAGGTGTCAGCCTGAAATTCCCTCCCTGGCACTATATAGGATGTGGGATTAATTGCCTCTCTATGCCATTATTCAACAAGCTAGGAAACCTCTTTAAAATTTTTATTAAAGAGGTCCTTTGGCAGAGTACATTAAGTAATGTTTTAAAGTTTGTCACATTTTAACAATAAGAGTTTTACTGTTAAGGCTATTGTCATGGATCTAAGAGCATCTATGATGTATAGACACTTTAAAAATAACCTTTTTCCTCCTACTCCTTAAGGCGAGAGCTGCCCAAACCTAAAAATCTGGATCTGAACATCCTTGTGCTTAGTAGATGTTCAGAATCTAAACCTAAGGTGGATCATAATTTTTTGAGTAGCAGCTAGTTTTGTAAAAGGCTGAAGTGAAACTTTGTTTTGAACACCCTTGAACTTCAGGGTTTCCAAAATACAGATCCAAATGTTGAGGCTTGGGCCCAACTCCAATTATGGCTATATCACTTGCTCTGTATATTTTTTCCTTATTTTATCGTTGTTAAGTTGAAGGTCCAGTGAGGACACCGGTCTCTGTTTAAAAGGCAAAATAAATTCTCCTCAGAATAACTCAGGATTCTAAAGTCAAGATTCTGAATCCCTTACTCCAGGGGTCGGCAATGTCTGGCATGTGGCTTGCCAGGGTAAGCACCCTGGTGGGCCGGGCCAGTTTGTTTACTTGCTGCGTCAGCAGGTTTGGCCGATTGCGGCTCCCACTTGCCGCGGTTCGCCGTCCCAGGCCAATGGGGGCGGCGGGAAGTGGCGTGGGTCGAGGGATTTGCTGGCCACGGCTTCCCACCGCCCCCATTGGCCTCAGACGGTGAACCATGGCCAGTGTGAGCCGCGGTCCGCCGAATCTGCCAACGCGGCAGGTAAACAAACTGGCCTGGCCTGCCAGGGTGCTTACCCTGGTGAGTCGTGTGCCAGAGGTTGCCGACCCCACCTTACTCAAACTGAACAGTACATTTATCCATGAATAGTCTCATTCATAAGAACATAAGAACGGCTGTACCGAGTCAGACCAAAGGTCCATCTAGCCCAGTATCTGTCTACCGACAGTGGCCAATGCCAGGTGCCCCAGAGGGAGTGAACCTAACAGGCAATTATCAAGTGATCTCTCTCCTGCCATCCATCTCCATCCTCTGACAAACAGAGGCTAGGGACACCATTCCTTACCCATCCTGGCTAATAGCCATTTATGGACTTAACCACCATGAATTTATCCAGTTCTCTTTTATAGTCCTAGCCTTCACAACCTCCTCAGGTAAGGAGTTCCACAAGTTGACTGTGTGCTGTGTGAAGAAGAACTTCCTTTTATTTGTTTTAAACCTGCTGCCTATTAATTTAAACCTGCTGCCTATTAAATCTCATTGATTTCAGTGAGACCACTTGAAGGGTAATGTACTACTCGGTGGGAGCAAGGGTTACTCAAACTGGCCCAAAAGCAGTGTTCCTCAAAGCTTGAAAGCAGAGCTTCACTTCAGGAAAAGGTAAACAATCAAGAACTCCTTAAGCCCTGTCATGTGTTGTCATAGGTTTACCCTCAGTGGCTGGGTCACTCAAAGCAGATTCTGTCAGTCTTCATAATCTGACTCTTCCTCTCTTTTATTAATACTGTGAACAATATTGGCATTAAAGTATTATCATCGGCACCTGATTTACTGCCCATCGAGATGAATGGGGCAGTTCATATCTCAAGGCTATTGTTTCAGGCTCTTTGCAAACTCAGACAAATGCCACTACATTGGTTATATTTGGGGCTCATTTTCAAGGTTTTCTTTGCAATTGTAATATCTAGAGCCTTACTTAAAAATAGTGGAGATGCTGGAAAACAATTGAGGTGTCTATCTGCCTACCTATTACTTGTCCTTGGTGCCTTGCTTTGGGAAATGCTGTCCTAAGAGAGAACTGTCTGCAGAACTCATTCCATAACATGCTGCACTATGTAAGACTGAACCATGTGCAGATAATCAGAGTAATGAAAAATGATCCTTACCAGCAGATGCTGCAATAAACTAAACAATAACAAATGGAAAAAAATCCTCGTAAGAGCTAGAATCTACTAGTCGTCATGCTGTGAGCACTATACGTTACCATATTTCATACATGATAGAATGGGTTATAAAAGGGTAATGATTAAGCCACTACAGACTGGCTGACTGGGATGTTGGTTTAGCCACCACTTTATTTTAAAAATAGTTGAAAAAAGACTTCTTATTTGTTAAAAAGACAGTGTTTTTTCCTCATTAAAACCTAAGTGTTCAAATAATTAATAAACAATATGGACTTTTCTTAGTAATAGTGACTATACTTTATATAGTTAATTTTTAGAGGTCTGCGTCTTTATTTTGTGTCTAGTCCTGAAATATTAAAATGATTCTAAATGTACCTAGGAGAATGATCACTTACAGTCAATAGCAATAAAGGAATAAATTCTCTCATTTCAGCACTAAGTACACTATATGTCAGAGTCTGGAATGCCAAGATTAATGATTAGTCTTGGCAACCCTGTGTTTATATTTGTTGCCCTTCACAATCACAATTAATATTCAAGCAGCAAAGAATCCTGTGGCACCTTATAGACTAACAGACGTTTTGCAGCATGAGCTTTCGTGGGTGAATACCCACTTCTTCGGATGCAAGAATACCCACTTCTTGCATCCGAAGAAGTGGGTATTCACCCACGAAAGCTCATGCTGCAGAACGTCTGTTAGTCTATAAGGTGCCACAGGATTCTTTGCTGCTTCTACAGAACCAGACTAACATGGCTACCCCTCTGATAATTAATATTCAGAGAGTTATGAAAGAAGGATAATTCGTTGATTTTCAGCTCATTATTCTGGGGATTAAACAAGAGAACAGAATACTTACTGCAGTTTTAGTGCAGTTTAGGAATCAATGGAGTAAGTTGTCTATACACAATCAATGTTGGCTATTGTATAACTATAATCAAGTTTTTAGAAATTTGTATCACAACTTTCAACCTCATCACAGATATTACTTGTAATAACTGTGTAGTATTGTTATAAGTACTGAGCACTGGGGCAAAATTTCAAACTTGGTCCTTCACTAAATTGTAATTCAGCAATTTTACTCTGCTAGGTGAGAGATGTGGCAAGAACACCACAACCTCCACCAATCCTTCAAATGAAAATGCTCTCTGTGTTCAGTGCCTCCACAATCCTGCAGTTTAATGTGCTCATGGAAATGTGTTAACCTTCAGCATATTAACTCAATTTTTTCTCCAAAAATGTTTAATTTTAAAAATACCAGCCCATGCTTTGTTATCAGAGCAAGTTGGGTGCTGATCAGAAATGTTACTCTCACCCTCCCACTTAACCATGCACTACAGTGTTGTTGATTGTAAAGGGATATTCCATTTTTCAGTTCCCAGTACCCTGTTCAAAATGGCTAAAAAGAAGAGCTGATAAAGAGAGAACCATTTCCATTACTCCTGTTATTTGCATTATGATAGTGTCTAGAGGCCCTAGTCATAGACCAGGGCCCCAGTGTGCTAGGTGTTGTACAAATACAGAATAAAATAATTTATATTATCTAAGGAAGCAAACATAATTGAGAGAATAATTTAATGTCCTTGGAACGGAGCAAAAGGGAAAGTAATTAAACATTAGAGGGAAGGAATACCTCCCACGGGGAAAGAGGAGGCTGGAAGCTCTCTGATTCGGTAGTGACGTCAACAGAAATAGACCCCTGTTCTTATGCAAAGTGCCAGTTAATGTCAGTGGGGTCCTACATGGGCACAGGATTCTGCCTGAATTGATGTTGTAGGAAGAGCCCAAGTCATTTTTCTTTCCGAGAGTTGCATAGTCTTCCCTCGGCAGAAGAAGCTCCACCTCTTTATTGGTATTGGTAATAGGATCCACAGGGCAGTAAGGGGATCAGCACAGGTGCCCCTTGTCTCTACTTTGCTGCTCTGCCCATTGGTTTGCTTGCTAACCTGGCAGGATATGCGCTTCCAAGGGTTTACCCTATGTTGGCTGCTCTGGTACACTCCCAAAGGGGAAGAGGTTGGAGGGTCTACAGCATGGAAGTGGAAGCAAGGCAACTTAAAGAAGTACTAAATTGCATTGCTTTCTATTGTGGGTGGAAGAATTTGGGTACCTTCTGCCCTGGCCCACACCTTCTCCACCCACGTCTATGCCCTCTATCTGGAACACTGCAGGGAAGGGGAAGCATGCCACAGAGATGGAACTCACTGCTTCCATAGATGTAGTTTCCCTTATATATGTGGAGGAAACACAATTTTCCAAGTAAGCTATGAACTAGTAATTGTAATAATCCAATTTAGAATTAATAAGGAACCAGTTCCAAGGAAAAGGACTGGGACTCTGGAGATCTGGATTAAATTATCTGCTCTTCCTCAGGCTTTCTCTGTGGCACTGGACAGGTCACTTCCCTTCCACATGAAGATAATTATATCAGGACTGTGCAAAACTTCTCAAAAGAGAGGTTTCTCACTGAAACATAGAAAACTGCTAATTTTTAGAAATTTAATGGAGAAATAATTTTCTGGTCTAAATGAATTTTCAGAATCCGGAAGTTCAAAGGGTTGACTTTTTTTAAAAAGCTTTCATCAGAGTCCTTTTCATGGTGTGAACAGCTGCAAAATTTTGCAGCATTTCTATGAAATTACAACAAAATGCAAAAAATTGAGATTTCGAGGTTTTCAGTAATTTCACACAGCTCTAATATTTCCTGAACTCACAGTGTTAATTTGAAGCTTAATTGCTTAATTCATTAATGTTTATGGATAACTTTCATATTCATGGGTGGCAGGCACTACAGAAATGCAAAGAATTAATTGTTTTTCATTTTTCAAGATTTGTCCATCTCATAATGAAGGTATTTTTTTTTCATGGATCAACTTTACTGTTTTGAAAAATGCAGTTTGCATAGTACAAGACATTGTACTCATTAAGAACTTTCATTCAACTTCTTTATATTGGAATTTACTATGAACCCATTCTAATATTATCCATCTGTTTTAACAGCCATTCTGTAATATATCTGACCTGAAAATTGGGCATAATGAACTAGCCACTTAGATTCTCTCTCTTCCCACCCTTAACTGGGATTTTAAATATATTATAATTACCTTATTTTTATGTGATGACTTTTTTCCTCAAGGATCCAAAGTGATTTACACACTCCTGTGTGTATACATATGGTAGTATTGACACTCTCTCTTTCTGTGTCTATATGTATACAAATTATTCAAATAAACTACAACATATTTTTAAATGCAATTGGCTGGCTGGAAAATGGCCTTAGAAAGAAAGGCACAAATGTTCAAAGGTTGGCTCTAATTTTGGGCTATAGCGTTATCAAGCACCCAGAACTGGAACTCAGATCAGTGGGTACTGCTGGTGCTTCTGAAAACGCAGACCTAAATTTCTCCAGCTGGGCACCCAAAATTAGTGGGCACTTGAAAATTTGGGGCTAATCCTCCTATAAAAGTGTTGACTGTATCATAAAACACTTTAAAATGGTTATTGTTTGACAATTGTACTTGTTTGGAGGTAGGTGTTGTTTTTTCCTCTGGGTTTGGAAACCATCTAGTCCATTCATAGATTCATAGACTTAAGGTCTGAAGGGACCATTATGGTCATCTAGTCTGACCTCCTGCACAACGCAGGCCACAGAATCTCACACCCCCTCCTGTAACAAACCCCTAACCTATGTCTGAGTTACTGAAGTCCTCAAATCGTGGTTTAAAGACCTCAAGGTGCAGAGAGGATTCAGCAAGTGACTCGTGCCCTATGCTGCAGAGGAAGGCGAAAAACCTCCAGGGCCTCTGCCAATCTTCCCTGGAGGAAAATTCCTTCCCGACCCCAAATATGGCGATCAGTTAAACCCTGAGCATGTGGGCAAGACTCACCATTGTGAGTGCTGCCACAATATATATGATGATAAAAAACTCTTCTTTTAATACAAATACCATTTTAGAAACTGGTGAAAACAAGAAATTAAGGACCTGAGCTTCATTCTCATAGACTTTCATTGGCCTTAGACTAAGCCTGGACTGAATATTCTTTATGCCAGTGCTACTGTTTGACTCATATTTGGTGCAGGTCAGTGGAAGTACTCTTTCAGAATCCTCTATATTTGTCAGTCTTCCGCCAAGGTGGATACCTTCCAGGCCTGTGGCACCACCTCCTATTTTCTTGTTTTCCCCAAATTTGCTGGTATGCATAGATTTTATAATACAAAAACACAATGTCAAATAAAAGTAATGCTAGTCGGAGAGTGAAAAAAAAATGAAAAATGCTAATAAAAATACATGCTGGAAATAAATATTGTGATGAGAAGTGACATTCTGGCTTCAAGATTTTCTGTGGGCTACATTAAAAAAAATTAACCTTGTTCTGTTTTTTCCATAGCCTTAAGACAGCCTCATGGCTGAGATATCACGTCTCATTTTATTTTTTATTTCTAGCGTGTATTTCCTTATCCTCCTCTTTCTTTTTATTTTGCAGTCAGTGTGTTGATCCAGCACAAGGTTTGTTTTTTTTAAATGAAAATGTTATCTGTTTACTATTCAAATACAATTTTAAACAGTTTTGCTCAGCACATTTGAATTCAAAATCCTATTAAAGATGCAATATTCCTCTGCTACCTTGTTCCCTACTGCGTTGACACTGAGTTTCCCCATTTTAAATAGAAATATATAGAATATCTGTTCAGGGTGATGCAATTTCCAGCATTGAATTACGAGTCATTGGACAGGCTGTTCACCTTCCTATCATGGAAATTTTGTACTTGTATACATTTTCCCCTCACATTTACAAAATGCGTTATTAGCCTGACTATCTTGCAATTGCTCCTCAGCAGCACTTTCATTTTAAATCTGGAAAGCTTATCGCTATGCCTCCTACCATCTGATGGAAGTCATGAGAATTGCTGAGTTAAGATAAACACCCTCATTTTGCAGCACGCAGGGGCGGGAGGGGAGAAGCAAAATGTTAATTTGTGTTAAAGTTAAAAGTACTGACCCATGCACGGAAGATAAGCATATCTAATTTTAAATCTTCCATATCTATTGTAATGTCTAATTGCATAGTTAAATGAGCTGTAAAAGCAGAAATGCCGCCGTAACCTCTAAACAATTTCACACAGTTCTAGAACATTTGAGATGATAAAAGAAAGCTTAAGAAAGCTTTTCTCCTCCAGTAATACCCCTACTTCAGAAGGCACAGTTTTATTGAACAGGGGCTACTTCCTAATCTGGAAGTGTTTTTCCAATTATTTGTAATACAGTAGCATCTGGAGGCCCCAGCCAAGTCAGGGCCCAATTGTACTAGTCTCTGTACATATATAAAAAAGACAATCCCTACCCCAAAGAGTTTACAGTCTTTGTTTAAGACAAACTGCAACAATAGAAAAAGGCTTATCCGATAGTTAGGGCACTTGACTAAGGCCTTGTCTACACTACAGGACTATTTCGAATCTACTTAAGTCGAATTTGTGGATTCGACCTTATGAAGTCGAATTTGTGTATCCATACTAAATACACAAATTCGAACTTCTGAGTCCACATTCACCGGGCCAGCGTCGACTTTGGAAGCGGTGCACTGTGGGAAGCTATCCCACAGTTCCCACAGTCCCCGCTGCCCATTGGAATGCTGGGTAGAGCTCGCAATGCCTGCTGGGTGAAAAAATGTGTTGAGGGTGGTTTTGGGTAACTGTCATCATTGAACCGTCAATCACGCCCTCCCTCCATGAAAGCGCCGGCGGGAAATCTGTTCGCGCCCTTGTCTGGTCGGTTACAGCGCGGACGCCACATCACTGCGAGCATGGAGCCCGCTGCGATCATCGCTGCACTTATGGCCATTGTCAACTCCTCGCACCTTATCGTCCACCTCTTCCACAGCCAGCTGATGAGAAACCGGGCGAGGAGGCTCCGGCAGCGCGGTGAGGAGAGTGGCGCAGGCCTCTCACAAAGCAGGGTACGCCGGGCAGTGGAGATCATGGTGGCAATGGGTCACGTTCATGGTGTGGAACGGCGATTCTGGGCCCGGGAAACAAGCACAGACTGGTGGGACCGCATAGTGCTGCAGGTCTGGGATGACACAGAGTGGCTGCGAAACTTCAGGATGCGTAAGGGCACTTTCCTTGAACTGTGTGACTTGCTGTCCCCTGCCCTGAAGCGCCAGGACACACGCATGCGAGCAGCCCTGAGTGTGCATAAGCGAGTGGCCATTGCTCTCTGGAAACTAGCAACGCCAGACAGCTACCGGTCAGTAGTGAACCACTTTGGCGTGGGCAAATCTACCGTGGGGATTGCTGTCATTCAAGTAGCCCACGCAATCGTTGAGCAACTGCTCTCAAAGGTAGTGACTCTCGGAAATGTCCAGGTCATCATAGATGGCTTCTCCGCGATGGGATTCCCAAACTGCGGTGGGGCTATAGATGGGACTCACATCCCTATCCTGGCACCAGCCCACCAGGCCAGCGAGTACATTAACCGAAAGGGCTACTTTTCAATGGTGCTGCAAGCTGTGGTGGACCATAGGGGACGTTTTACCAACATCAACGTCGGGTGGGCGGGCAAGGTTCATGACGCGCGTGTGTTCAGGAACTCTGGTCTGTTTAGACGACTCCAGGCAGGTACTTTCTTCCCGGACCACAAAATAACGGTTGGGGATGTGCAGATGCCTACAGTGATCCTCGGGGACCCGGCCTACCCGCTAATGCCCTGGCTCATGAAGCCTTATACAGGCGCCCTGGACAGTGCGAAGGAACTCTTCAACTACCGGCTGAGCAAGTGCAGAATGGTGGTGGAGTGTGCTTTCGGACGTCTCAAGGGGAGATGGCGGAGCTTACTGACTCGCTCGGACATCAGCGAAAAGAATATCCCAGTAGTTATTGCTGCTTGCTGTGTGCTCCACAATCTATGTGAGAGCAAGGGCGAGACCTTTTTGGCCGCTTGGGAGGTTGAGGCAAATCGCCTGGCTGCTGTTTACGATCAGCCAGACACCCGTGCCGAGAGAATATCCCAGCGGGAAGCGCTGTGCATCAGGGAGGCTTTGAAAGCGAGTTTCCTCGCAGAGCAGGGTAACCTGTGACTGTCTACTTGATTTTAAGAGAGCCTGATCATGGGCCTGTGTCTGTATGTGTCCACTTAGATCTGAGCTCACAAACCCGGTTCTCCAAGTTTCCCCCACTTCCAAAGCACGTTTTAAAACTAATGAAACGTAACAGTACTTAATAATAAATCTTTCGTTGACTTTGCATTTCTGTTTCTTGGTTGAAACATGTAAGCATTCTGTGCTGGGTAAGGTGTGCACTGATGTACAGACCGCTTGTCCAAAACAGGACGGACAGCCTCCTGCTCCTACATAGGTCTGTGGGGTGGGGGACGGTTTACGGTGGTTCTGCATGTAGGGGGAGGGTTGCAGGAATGGGTGGGTTTGCAGGAAGGGGCAAGGGGTGCCGTCTTTGGATAGGGGTTTACATGACGGCTGTGGGCTGTGGGTTTGGGCGTTGGAAGGGGTGAGGGGTGTGGGGGAAGGGTGAGTATCTGCCCCTGGATGAAGGCTCTTTTTGGGGCTCAGGGCACCGGGGAGGATCGTGGCTACGGTCGAAGTGCATGTGAAGGGAAGCCTGCCTTTACATTCAGGGATGGCAGGCACCAGGATCCTGGACAAGCATACACATCAACGAAAGACCCGGGGCAGCATACACCACACAGACTGACCCTGGTGCCTAGTGACTGCAGTCTGTGTGTGCCCTGCAGTTGACCCTGCACCCAAGTCTGTACCATGGTACTGTGGGCTATGCACTGCAATTACAATCCCCCCCCCCCACACCCACAGAAAGTCTTCTGACACAAGAAACGTGACGGAAACAGTGAGTAACACCAAACCGCTGTTAATAATGTAGTACACAGTGGGGGGTTTAAACTTGGAGTTGGGACTGGTTGATGCTGTAAGGAAAGAACTTGTACAAATTTACAGCGCGAGAGGTGTCTCGAACATTAGCGGTCTGCTGCGGTGCAGGGACAGTTCTCACGGCCCCTACCGCCCCTCCTTCTTGTAACTTTGGGTGAGGGGGGGACAGGACTTCTTGCCGTTGGAGGGCGGTTGCAGATGCACTGCAGGGGGGCTCTCTCCTCCTGCCTGCGGTCTTGCAGAACATCTACAAGGCGCCGGAGCGTGTCCGTTTGCTCCCTCATTAGACCAAGCAGCGTTTGAGTCGCCTGCTGGTCTTCCTGCCGCCACCTATCCTCCCGTTCCATGTGTGTGCGATGCTGCTGACACAGGGTGTCCCTCCACTGTCTCTGCTCTGCCGCCTCCGCTCTGGAGCAGGCCATCAGTTCCTGGAACATGTCGTCCCTAGTCTTTTTCTTTCGGCGTCTAATCTGAGCCAGCCTCTGCGAGGGGGATGCCGGGGCAGTCCGGGAAAGAGCCGAAGCTGTGTGATGCGAAAAAGTAGGTGATTTCCTTGAACACATACATGTTTGCCAACAGTAAACACAGTCTAGTCAGTTTCAGTTAACAAGACCAAAGAGGGAACCAAGTCTCAGGAGATCTCAGAACTAGTCCGAGATTTCGGAATACGCTCTCATTGGCGGAGCCATTGCACTGGACAGCACACAAGCGAGGAGACAGCTGCATCCCTCTTGCACAAAGTCCTGGTAAGCCTTACAGTACATACTGCTTATCAGTTAGTGGTTAGCTGTGCTCTCCTGCTAAAGGAAATGTGCAAAGCAGAAAGGATGAGCCTTTTGCAGCCCCTCCCGCCAGTGCACGGGAACGATCAATGGATGCTTGTTCTCTGTGGCCTCTCGCACGTGGCTGTTAGTCGAGGGTCATTGTTATGCAACCTAATTGTAAACCATTAACAATAGTAACACTACACTAATTGCCCTACTTAGATGCAGTATTTGCAGAACGAGATCACCCTGAGGCGGGTCACTCGTGCCCAGAAAGACAGGATGTTACGGGACGCACTGCACAGACCAGGACCATATGCAGCAATGCTAGTCGAGGCAATGGTTCCACTCTATATTCGGATGTCCTGGCGTGGAAGAGTCTGCTTCCACGGAGCGCCCAACAAGGCACCTCTTCCGACGAACCTCATGCGGAGGCTTTGCGAGGAACTGAGTGACACCTTCATGGAAATGTCGCTAGAGGATTATTTTTCTATCCCCATTTGTGTGGACCTTCTCTTTATATAGTTTAATATTTAGAATTTTGTAAATACAGTTTCTATTTTTTCTATAACAATGTTACAAAAAATAAATGTTTATACGTGTGTAGCACTTACCGCCTGATCCTTCCCCTGATTCCGAGTCCGGGTTAACGGCAGGGGAGGGTTGGTAGGGGATCTCTGTGAGGGTGATGAAGAGATCCTGGCTGTCAGGGAAAGCGGGAGTGTGTTCGCTGTCACCTGCGCCGTCCTCAAAAGACCCTTCCTCAGCTTCCCCATCGGCGAACATCGAGGAGGAACTGTCCCGGTACACTATTCCGTCCTCGGAGTCCACCGTCACTGGTGGGACAGTGGTGGCAGACCCACCTAGAATGGCATGCAGTGCCTCGTAGAAGCGGCATGTCTGGGGCTGTGCTCCCGAGCGTCCGTTTGCCGCTCTGACTTTTTGATACCCTTGTCTTAGGTCCTTGACTTTCACGCGGCACTGCATCGCATCCGGCTGTATCCTTTCTCTTTCATGGCTTTCGAGACCTTCTCGAAGGTCTTCGCATTCCGCTTGCTGGAGCGCAGCTCCGAGAGCACAGACTCCTCGCCCCACACAGCGATCAGATCCATGACTTCCCTGTCAGTCCATGCTGGGGACCTCTTTCTATTCTGGGATTGCCCGGACTCCTCTGCTGGAGAGCTCTGCATCGTGGCAGGTGCTGCGGAGCTCGCCCCGATGTGCAACCAGAACGTCAGATTCAAAGTGCCCAGACAGGAAAATGAATTCAAATTTTCGCGGGTCATTTCCTGTGTGGCTGGGCAGAGAATCCAAGCTCGGACTGCTGTCCAGAGCGTCAACAGAGTGGTGCAGTGTGGGATAGGTCCCGGAGCTACTAAGTTCGATTTGCATCCACACCTAGCCTAATTCGAGCTAGCCATGTCGAATTTAGCGTTACTCCACCTGCCGGGGTGGAGTACCAAATTCGAACTAAAGAGCCCTCTAGTTCGAATTAAATGGCTTCCTGGTGTGGACGGTTGAGCGGTTAGTTCGAATTAACGCTGATAAATTCGAATTAAAGTCCTAGTGTAGACCAGGCCTAAGACTTGGGAGACCTGGGTTAAAGTTTCCACCATAGATTCCCTGTGTGACCTTGGGCAAGTCACTTGACTTTTCTGTGGCTCAGTTCCTCATCTGTAAAATGGGGATAATAGCACTTTCTTACCTCCCAGGGGTGTTGTGAGTGAGTGTGTTGGATACTATAGGTATGCCTGTACTTCATTGTAAACCTGTGGGACTTTGAGCCTGCAGGCTTGGTATTTGTCAGCCCAGGTTTGTGCGTCAACAGTGAATGTGGACTCCTGGTTTAGAATGTCTGGACCCAGGTCTAACAAGCTGCACTCATGAACTATGCAGACCTAAGTTAAACCAGCCTATCCCAGGCTTCCTAGTGCCCTGCCCAGCAGTAGCTGCTTTGACTTTCTGTTTGTGGTGCTTGACTGTCTATCCTGAGGCACTTAACAGGAAGTTGTAGCAGCCTGCCAAAACATCCAGCTGAGCTGTCTTTTGGTAAAGAAGCCAGCAACATGGAGGAGTTCTCAATTGAATAACTTCTCTTTCTTGGGCTATCACGCCAATTTCATGAAATGGCAGATAATCTGTGATACTCTGGATGTTTCAGTGGCATTTTCTGACATATTGAAGGCACCTGTTGGAGAAGGATGAGAATGAGGAGGAGAAGGATGAAGACTTGAACTGGCTGAAGCTACTCATGACTCTCAGTACAGCTGCTGATGCCCCATATGAAGACTGGCACTTCTGGAGCAGAGCACAGACTGGTAGAATCACACTGTTATGTAGACCTGGGGTGACCAGCACTGGCTCCAGAACTTTCACATAAAGAAAGCTGCATTTCTGGAACTTTGTGAGCATTTCACCCCGCCCCTTCAGTGTCATGGTATGCCAGTGCAGAAGGGGTTGCTATAACCATCTGGAAGCTGACTCTCCCTGACTGTTGTAGGTCCATTGCTAACTAGTTGGCTTTTGGAAAGTCAACTCTGGGTGAAGTGACGGCGGAGGTTTCTGAGGCAATCAAGCTTGTGATTTATCCAATGGAGTGGGCAGAAACAATATCCCTGAAGTCATTGCTGCTTTTGAGAGAATGGATTTTCCAAACTGTGACAGGGCCATAGATGGGATTCATGTTCATGATTTGCCCTCCTCAAGGAGCACAAGAGTACATACACTGCAAAGGGTACTAGTTTATTGTTAAGCAGGCCTTTGTGGACCACAGAGGCCAATTTATGGATGCTGATGTGGGCTGCACTGGAAACGTTCAGGATATCATGATTTTCCATGTATTGGGAAGCAACCTGTGTGGACAGGCTGGGACACTATTCCCATCATCATCAAGGGAATAACTGTCCCGCACTGTAATTCTAGGGGACCCTGCATACCCCCTTTTGCTCATGTTAATGAAACCATATCCTGATCTCAGAGGCCCCGGCAAAAGAAGGTTTAATTATACTCTCAGTACGTGAGACTGGTAGTTGATGTGTGCTTGGCATGAGAGGGAGTAGGTGGGTGAAAACATCAAAACCCTATGTCCTTCCACCCTTCGCTCACATGGTGTAGCACTTTCTGACTTGAATAGCTCAGTGTGGATGTTTGCATTGGTAAGATCTACACAATATGAATCAGGGTAGCAGAATTTGGCCCATAAAGGTGAAAAAAGGGAGGCTAAAGTGACAATAAAACTAACACATTTTGCATAGACTATTACAGTTTGAAGGTGTATAATAAGGTGGGTTGTAATAGTTATGCAGGCAAAATGAAATAAGAATCTAGCCTTTTATATGCTATGAACCACATGCATATTATACAGTCTGCCTCATGAAACACCTTGCTAGAAATAAGGTGGTTTTTTTTTAAGAAGACTGAGAGGTTGTCTCTTTGCAGGTCCGGAGAAACATTGGATAACACCATTTAACACACTGCTCTAATAGAATCAGCATTAAAAAGAAAGTGCCTCAATATTCCTTAGATGACATCCTGAGCCCACTGAAGTCAATGACAAAACTCCCATTGACTTCAATGGGGTTCTGTATTTCAGTCCTCGACTTTTGATGCTGACCTGATCTGCCCTCTTTGTTACCTCCTGCATATATAGGTGCCTAACTTTAAGCACACAATTTTGAAAAAATTGACCTTTAAATTAATAAAAATGATTGTTTATAGTTCCCAGATTAGGAAGACCCACAACTGCTCTGTGAAAGACTAGAGTGCCAATCCTAGTGCTTTATAAGCCAAGCATAAATATTTTGCAATGTGTCAAGCTCCATGTTTTGCTGATTGCACCTAGGCTTAATTATTTCACTGGTCATAAAGCATATTCATTGTAATTAGCCAGAATTGGAAGGGGAAAAATAATGTTAATTCAGCTGCTGGGCGCATTGATTTTTGAGCCGTTGAACAAAGTAATCAGGATTCACTATCTGACTTAATATTATTTCATGTTTTGGATTGATTATATCTAAATGTCAATCAATTCCAATCAAATGGCTGATTCTTTTGTTTTTCAATTTGATATTTGTTTGATATAATATTGCTAACAGAGATATTAAATGCTAGTGCCAATTACACTTTTGTGGCAACCATAATTAGCGGCTTCATCCACTGATGATATATTTAGTTGGAAACAACATGAATAGTTCTTTACAAAAATATAACATAAATATACTAGATATGTTAAAATTTTTGTTTATTTCTTCATTAGAGAAGTAGCACAGACTTGAAAAAGGCACAGAAGTGCTAAATATATTTTGATAACCAATTTTGGATTTTTAGCCACATTTAATATGGGGAAAGGTGTTCTTGCAATGCTGTAGAATAGTGATGATCACCTCTGACTAGCGTAGGGGAAAATATAAGTTTTTTGAGTCACAGAAGTTAGAGATTGAGAAAAGCTATTGGACCATCTAGTTATGCTTCTGCCAGTGCATGATCAATTCCATGCACTGTGTTTTTCTTGCAATAACATTGAGCATCACCACCAAAGTTATGTGAGTGGGACTTGCAGTAGAATGGAATGAAAGAAGATATTTTGTTTTAGGAGTATGTGGTTGTCAGTATTTGTTAAAGCAAGAGTTGAGGGGCTCAGTAAAGAATTGCAGGAGAGCTTTGTCAGCTGGGGGTATGGCGTTGAGAATTCTAGCCTCTGACAGGTGCATAAAGAAGGTGAATTTTCTCTCTTGCTGTTGAGACGAAAATGGCTACTGCTTAGTATGGAGCATTCTCTCTGCTCAGGTGGGAATCCTGCTTCTCATTGAAGCATTGTTTGTTGAAACCAAGGAGGATGTTTACAAACTATTGTAAAGTACCACTGTAGTAATCTTATTGTGCTGTTGTTGAACTACTGTGTTCAACACGAATGGGTTATTACTGGAGTCCTAATAATGTTTGCAATGTGGTATCATTGTACGCAGTGGTAAGAAAGGGGAACATGATTCATAATAAATCTTGTCACAATATTCAGTAATGGTGTGCAGCATCTGAAAAAAATGATAAGTTTGTGATCATGGATTTATTTAAGCTCTAGTGAACTGGTTCCATTTTTAGGAATATACATTGCTTAGGAGGTTGGTGCAAAGTAATTTTAATGCCATTTCCCTTGGACGTGATTGTGAAAAATCCTCCCTCCTTTCACCTCTTCTATACACCCACTTGTGTTTTCTTGGTTGGCTTCAGATCCACTAGTTGCATCATTTCATTTTCAAAACTTATGCTGTAGAGGAAAATGGATCATCTCTGCCTTGCTTTGGCAGCAGAGCACTATTTGTTTTGGGGGCTTCTCCCAAACAAAGCATTTTAACAGAACCATCTGTATAAGAAACAAGTTGGTTTGGAGGGGGCATTGCACCCGTTCCCCAGCACCCTCCAAACTCTTCCACGCATTCCTGTATTAATACAGTTTTATAGTTGTATTAAAATGTTTTCAAAAGGCAAAATGGTAGAACTCTCTTCAAACTGAGAATCATATTAACTGCAGCTTTTCCACTTACAATTTTAGCATCTACACTTCTAAAACATCCTTTTCATTAGCATACGGGGGCACAGTACAGAGTTCAGTGACCAGAAGCTCCAAGAAATAATTAAAAAATCTCAAATATAGCTAATTAAAAATTGTTTCATGCAAGATGAATTAAACTTGTCTTAAAGTTACTTATTGCATCCATCTTCCTGATGTCAGAAGGAGCTGAGCTGCAAAGGTGAATAATATAACAGCCAAAAGCCTTTGCAGTAGCTGACTTCAGAGGTAATTATAGACTAATCAACAATCAACTGGAATTACAGGAGAACCATCAGTTAAAGAACTGCATCATAAAATCTGTAGGCTTAGCAAGAAACAAAGGAACATAAGTTTCATAGGCTACCAAAGTCCAGACCCATGGATGATTTGGTGGAAGATAACTTTATAAAGTTAATCAGATGCCTGATTAGAAAGCAATGCAAAGCTTTAAAAGGAGGGCTAATATGCTGTTGAGTTGTTGTGCAGGTCAGCATTTTTGTTTCGGCATTTAGAATTAATGGGTCTCTGCTTAGCATGAAGCCAGGAAGGGCACTGAACAAAGTATTACAATAATCAAACCATTGTACAATCAAGAGAAATAAGTATGCATCCTATTGATAGTGTAGATTCACTTTGGCAGTATTTCTTGGACACTGATTTGGAACTATGGCCAGTTATGAAGCTGCTCAATGGAGACTAATCAAATTTATTCCAAGAACCTTTAAGACTGGTGTATTAAGTTTTTATCAAAATAATCTGAATGAAATAACACCAAGTAGTTTGTGCCAGGAGCACAGCAGCTGTACCTTAGTTGTATCAAACATTTTTTCCATTTCTGTGCCAATGAAACTGTTCAAGGGGAATGTGACTCATCCTCCTATGGAGCTGTCATAGAGTGAAATATGGACTGTCCTTGTAATGGAAAAGCTTTTACACCAAGTACCTACACAAGAGAAGTGCCAAAAAGAGGATAGGTATTTAGAAATGTGTTCACCCTTTTTAGCATACTTAGAGGAGAACGACTCCCCAGCTAGCAAGCCAGAATCTTTAGCCAGGGTCTCTGAATAGTAACCTGATTGCAGATAAGTAATGCAATATTGTCTATTAACATTTTTATTGTAACTTTGCCTTAATAAAAAGTTAAACAAACATCCCCCCCAACCAAAAGGGGGAGACTTACCATAAAGGTGGGCTCATGATGAAAAACTTGAAATTGCATTTGGATCTCAAATACCTCAAAGTATTAGGACCTGAGTTTTGGTTGAGCCCAATGTGAAGATAAGTTTGATTTAGGTCTGGATATGATTTTGAATAGCTTAAAGTTTGGGGGTATTTAGATATGGAGATTTGATGTGAGCATATGTCTAATTTTACATAAAGTATTATTTATTACCTTCTGCTTGTAAGGATGTATTGTATTGTCTTGTATTTATTGTATTGCTTGTATTGTTATTGATCACTGGTCTAGTATTACTCCTAGAATTTTTTTTTAAAAACCCCACCTTCTATGTAATTCAAAAATTATCGTAATTATTTAAGAATTGTTTAAACATAGCTAGAAGTTAGAAAAAGATACACATTTCTGCTACTAAAGGGCCTGAACAAGTAGACCGGCTTATAACAAAGGCGTTCCAGTCAGGTAAAGACTAAAGTTCCTTTATTGATTCTGACCTTCCCTAGCTTGGGGAAAACAAGCCAGAACAACCATAAACAAGCAATTTAAACATCTCAGAGGCTGTCAGTATTAACAATTTGAATGCCCAAGACCCAGACAGTACTTACTGGCTAGCCCCCATCTCCAGACTGCTTCTGTTTTTTTTAATCCTCTTTATTCACTTTTTATGTTGTATTTATGGGGTACCTTCTGCAATTAGTGGCCCTTGATTAGAATTCCTGGTTTCCAGGTGTGTGTACTTGGGATATAACCAGTCAGACTTATAAACTAAACCCTAGGGGAAGAACATCCCAACACCCAATAAAAACCCATATTGCCTCTTAGGATAATTGACCCCCCACTGTTGGTCAGAGGGACCATGATAGGTGGAGCTGGTAGCACAGCCTCTAGTTAAGGTTATCCAACATTTCTCATTGTAAGACCCTGGAAACTGCCAAACTTTAACTTTTTGGGCTGAAATTTTCCATGCCAGGGTGTCTTCTGAATTTTTCAGAATGAGACAGATCTGATGAGGAACTTGGGGGTGTGGAAGAAACTTGTACTGGAAGAGAAAAGAGACTGGAACATGCAGGCCTCCTTAATTCTTGTATTTCAAAACTTTTGAGTGCTTGGCTTGGCAACATTAATGTTCTTTTAATGTAGTTTTGTGCATGTAATATGGAATAACTCACAGTCAACCTGTGGAACTTGTTGCCAGAGGATGTTGTGAAGGCCAACAGTATAACTGGGCTCAAAAAGTAATTAGATAAGGTCATGGAGGATAGGTCCATCTATGACTATTAGCTAAGACGATCATGGATGCAACCCCATGCTGTGGGTGTCCCTAAACCTCTGACTGTTAGAAACTGGGATTAGATGACAGGGGTTGGATTACTCGATAAATTGCCTGTTCTGTTCACTCCCTTCAAAGTGTCTGGCACTGGCCACTGTTGAAAGACAGGACACTAGGCTAGATACACCATTGGTCTGACCCAGTATGGTCATTCTTATGTTCTTATATAGCCTCATTCCTACAAAGGGACACTGCTCTGGAGTAAGGGTTCAAGCTGGTAGATCCCTTTGCAGTTTCAAGTTCTAATACTGTGACTTTCTACCTTTCCCTACAGGGATTTCTAGAATTTCCAGAATGCTCTCCCATCTGTCTGGAACCCCCTCCCTGCATTTAGCAATATGGTATTGGCAGTGTGATGGTGACCCCTTGACACCCATTTATGATCTCCCAGGAGTTGATTACCTCATATAATGCATACAGAATCTCCAGGTTGATTACCTGATATGATGCGTACAAAAAAAGAGCAAAACAACATTTATAAGAATAAATACATTGTATAAGGGAGCAAAATGTAAAAATCTCTCCAATAATATTAGCATCTGCTGCTCTACTGTATAATATGATAGTTAATTTTACATCAATAGTCAATCATACATTACTTAACCTAGTCCTGGGCTTAACACTTCAGATCTATCCCCCTAGTGAAAAAATTCACACCCGTGCAAATTGGGAGTGAAGCATTACCAGATCAGAATTCTCCACTCATTCACACCACTGGTAACATTTTACACTTGCCACACAAAGTATAAACAGATACACGAAGTGCAAAGCTGCTGAGATTCAGACCTCTTAAATCTCCCAATGAGAACTTGGTTAAACTGCAAAAACAGTATTAACAGAAACTTGGGTTAACCTGGCTATGCCCTTCTTATTTACTATTTGAACAAGCAAGTTTTTTTTCTCATGAATATCTGGGAAATGCTTATTCATAATAATACCTGTATTTCCAAGTGAACAAGTGTATTAATATCTGAGAAGGAATGTCCATTATTTGCTATTTTTACTTCAACATTCTTGTGTATTAAAATATTCTAGTGATCCAAACAGGGAATGTGATGGGGGTGTAGCAAGCATTCACTGCCCCCTGCTGGAGGGCCCCACAGGCTTGTAACCCCCCCCCTTCTAAGAGAGTGCCGTGCTGAAAGGGAAGACCAGTGAGGTGAATTCAGACCTCCAGGAGTTGTCTAGAGAGGCATCCCAAGATCAGCTGGAAGCAGAGCCACTAAAAGTTGGTCCTCCAGCACTTAAAAAGACAGAGTAGGCAGAAGCCAATCAGAGCCTGGTAGGCCAGATAAAAAAGACTGTCTGCTTTTACTAAGGGTCAGTTCTGAGTGAAGTCAGGCTATGGAAGGAAGGATGTCCCTGTCCTGACCCAAGAAACCAGTCTCAAGCACTGGTGTTTATATTATGGACTTGAATGCCTGGGCTGCTATTTGAATTAAGATTTAATTTGTTTTCTGTTAATCCTGAAAGGAGACTGGACTGAGAACTGATCTGACCAGAGGGCTGGAACACAGAGGCAGCAGACTATTACAGAACCAGGACAGGAGCGGGTGCTAAAGAGGAAGAGTGGCTGCCTTGTCACACAAGGAGGTGTTCTGGTGGTGAGTGCACACTATAACATGGAGCATACAGTATACCATGCAACAGTCATATACCACAATTAACAAACAACCAAAAGCTAATGGCCGTCTTGCAAACCTGCCCCCATTAATTTATCAGTTATGTATGGCAAATACGTTATTAAAAAGATCAAAGTCCATTTATGAACAAGTCAAAATAGAAAAAAAGAATTACATTCATTGGATAACTTATTCACCACAAAGAGTTCTACCAGCTCTTCTTCCAAGTATGGTTGACCACACCTTGAAACACTATAGAATATAAATTATACCATAACTTTTATTTTTTATTTTTCCATAGTTATTTACTGGACATTTTCCAGGACTGTAGTACCTAACTAATCCCCATAGTCAATATTCTATTACTTCATTATTATAGACCAGAGCAGCATGTAGACATCGAGAGCTGAGGGACAGAAAAAGGGCACTTAACTGCAGAGCCACTGAACTGGAGGCATACAAACTAAAAAGACTAAACTGGCTGCTTTGGGCAGTATAGAGCCAACATGGGTTTCCAGATTCTCCAACAGAATCCCATGATGAACAATGTCAACTGATGTCAAATGCTGCAGAAAGATCTAATGTAGAAAGTGCAGCAATGTCAGTCACTGTCAAAAGCAGGTGATTACGTGATTATCCACAGGACAGTCTCTGTACTGTGAATAATCCTAAAACCAGAGGTAAATTTTTTTTGGGAGGGAGGGGCGAGGAGAGAAGTGGAAGAGGAATCACTTGTCTTTCAGCTGGCCTGAAACTGCACAACATAATTTTTCTAATACCCTAGTTAAAAAAGTACTGCTAGAAATGGATACTTAGAAAGGGCATATGGCTTGAAATACTGGCTCTTTAGCATTAGACACGATATGCACTACTGGGTTGGGTGATTTTTTCAAAGGACAAGCTAGCACTAAAAATATTCTATAGAACACCTGACCAGAGAGAACAACTGTGCTATATAATACTGCAAACAGATGCATGCAAGAAGGCCAGGGTTATAATAGAAGATTTTAAATACCTTGGTCTTGCCAGGATTATAGTGAGTGGTGGAAACAAGTCCAGAGGTACATATGTAAATCTATCTCAAGTCTATCTTCTACTTCAGTATGTTGATCAACAGCAGGGAAGGAAACAATAGGTTAATTCTTATCCTGATTAATAAACAGGATATAATTGAAAACATAAAGAAAAATGAAATTCCAAAAGACCATGTTTATAATTCAATAAAATAAAATAAAATCTAGAAGGGAAAATAACCCATCCCCACTAATTTCCAGAATTGTAAATTGTGATAGACTGCACATACAAAATCAAATGTGGGTGAGAACCTGTACATTTTGCATTATATTTAATAGATAGCTGAGACCTGATTTTCTCCTGGGGTACCATTGCAGGCCCCCATCATTGTATATTTTCTAAAATCAGCAATGGCGCTTGGACTGTAGGGTTTGTAGGATACATGATGATGTACATCCACATACCAAAGTTCAGGAGCCAAGTTCTTTTTCTCATTAGGTAAAGTGTTTGCAGCTGCACAGACCGCAGTTGGAGTTTCAAGGGAGTACGTTTTGCAGGATGGAGCTGTAAAGTTTTAAAAGGGTAAAGTGCAGCTGCTGATAAAATATATGGCAATGAATGATATAAACATTGCAGATTTCCACAAAAGTTAATTAGCTACACTATAACAATCTGTCATTAAGCAGTGGTTCCATCATTCTATCTTTAATACTTTCCACAGTGGGAAAATTACTTTCAGAAAAATTCTATGGGACATGCCCGTGACTGTTTATAAGAACCCTGCCTACTGGTTTATTTTCAATGTGACTGTGATATTTGGTTTCTCTAGCCTCTTGCCAAATTGTTTTTCTTTCCTATATGCTTGTTTTATTTTGTTGAATATATAATTTTTTGACATTCATGTTCAAATTGTCCTTCACAATTCTCCAGTTGAAATTTTAAGGGAGTAAGTCTGGTTTCTACCAGAACGGGGAATAAGGTATCAGCTAGCTCATCTAAATGAAATCAGGGCAAGGGACTTTACTTTTAATAACCTTTTATGCATTTTAAAAAAAACAGCCTATAAAGCAACTTGCTAATTTTTAGAGTGGGCTTTTTTGCGTTCTACTCAGATCACCTACTGCTTTATTAGATAGTTTTGCCTAATTGCTTTGCTGTAATCAGGGATTGCTGGGTAAGAAAAGACTTGTCATAGCTCAAGATATGGTATCCAGGGAGGGTTGCATCATTCTTTTAGGATTATATTAAGAATGGATTAGCTGAACGAGTTTCTCCATTTTTATTACAATCTCTTCTCATTAGAATGGATTAATTTATCACATTTTTTCCTCTCTTTACAGACTTTGACATGAGAATGAATTATCAGATAGTTTGGACCTTTTTATTGTGTTTTGGGTTGGCTGATGATTTCCCTGCTTTGCAATTCATTCAGAAAGATTTACAATGACAACAATCTGATGTAATTTACTTGTAAGTACCAGGGGGATGTAGGGCCAAAAGGGGCTTTATCTTAGAGGGTAATTATCTTAGAGGCTGGCAGAATGCATGTTACTGGGATTCAAGGAAAAATGGACACTGAAGGCCAAACTCATTGATAGTATAAACAAGAGCCACTTCACTGAAGTCCCACTTCCACCACTGATGAATTTGGCCTTCAATTTCTAATCTTAATTTTTCAAGGAAGTTAATGGGTAGTAACTGGGTAGGGCCACTTGATTCACTGCAGCTTAACTGACTTTCAATCTTTTCTGACATGGAGGTTTGAGAGGACAGATCATTTTTCATATCCTTCCAAACCTTAACCTATCTGCTGTCCTCAGGATGCCAAAAGACAGATGCCACTTGTTGCTGTTGTTTATATTATGATAGTTTCCATAGCTGAGGTCAAAGTGCCATTATGCTTAGCACTGCAAATACACATAGTGACAGACTGCCCCAGTGACCTTGCAAGTTAAATAGACAAGACAGATAAAGTGTGAAGGAAATAAAATGTCATTACCTACATTTTACAGATGGAGAATTAAAGCTAGAGGAATTAGATGATTTGGCCACGGACACATAGGAAATCCATGGCAGAATTGATCTCCTGAGTCCCAGTCCAGAGCCTTACTCACAAGACTGTCCATACGTTCTTGGATAGTGTGATAGTAAATATTGTGTTCCATGATATGGACAGTTGTCTGGCAAGAACTGGTGTGATCATAAATTTATTTCACATAGGTACGTTGTTTCTCATCTGAGCTACACCGGGTCAGATACAGCTGGATACTTTTTAAAGTTTTTCTTGATCTACTGAATTGTTACTCTCTATTCAGATGTTAGGAATATAGGAATTATCATAACAACAGATCCAGTAGTTGATCTAGTCTGGTATCCTTTTTCTGATAGTGGCTTATATCAGCTGCTTAAGAGTTGGCCAATATTTTCAGTTTGTATACAAACAGGGTGGGGGAGGAAGAGGAATTTATTTTTTTCTTCAGCTGGTGATCAGTTTGTACTCTGAACCATGAGGTGTGGTGGCCCCATATAATTTATTTAATCTTACCAAGCTATTTATCTTAGTAATGTCTTGCAGCCGTGAGCCAGTTACGGTAATTATATGTTGCATAAAAATCTGTTTCCCTTTATTCATTTTAAATTCACTGCATTTTAATTTCATCAAGTGTCTCCTTGCTCTTGTGTTAAGGGACAGGATAAATAACCTCCAATATACCTTTCATTATATGTAACATATACACCTCCTCTAACTCTTTTCCCTTCCAAAAAAAAATAAAAATAAAAAATCATACCCCTTTTAATTCCTTTTGTAAGGAAACTTCCCATGCCTCTAACCATTTTGCCGTTCTCTAAACCTTTTCTGTTTCTGCTGTCTTTTAGAGATGAGGTGACTAAAATGAAAAGTAGTATTCAAAGAAAGGACAAAGCATGAAAGTATATATTGCTATTATATTTTTTTATGTTATTGTGTAACCCCTTCAGAATAATGTTACTAATAGTGTCAGAAATTATTTAAACACTCTTGAAGTGTTTTAAAGATCCTTAACAAGACAATGGTAACCCAAAGACATTGTCCACATATTTTTAAAGGTGTTTTCTAAGGACAGTATTACACTATGTCCACACGTAAACCACTGCAGCAGCACAGCTACAGAGGTGCAACTGCACAACTGTGGTGCTTCAGTATAGACACTCATTGTAGTGACAGGAGGGGTTCTCCCATCGCTGTAGTTAATCCACCTCCCCGAGAGGTGGTAGCCAGGTTGATGGAAGAATTTTTTCACTGACCTTATGCTGTTGTGAAAGTTACTGGTGACCCCCCTTAACAACTAGCAGGCAGCCAGTAGGGGGAAGCAGAAGCCTCACGTACACAGTGACCTGAACTTCTGAACTGTCTTTTCTCCTCTGCCTTGAAGCAGAAGAAACTAGCTCCAAACTGGTTTTCACTGACCAGATAGCAGAAGTACGGGGTCTGGCAACCACCAATCAGATGTGAACGGCAAGGGTCTTTGTCTAAATGTGTATAAAGGATCTGTGAAATTGGTGTAAGACAGAGTCTTCTGTATCTTATTACAGGGCTCTCCTTTCTTCTGCAGAATAAAGCAACCTTTTCCTTATCCCTGTCAGGCTGTTATTGGCTCTCAGCTAGACGGACCCGATATTTCGGTAACACTGTCTACAGTGGGGATTATATCAGCTTAACTATGTCACTCAGAAGTGTGGAGTTTTCACACCCCTGAGTGATATAGCTGGGCTAACCTAACATTTTAGTATACACCTGGCCTTAGCTAATATATTTTAATTCCAATGGTTTGAAGTTGAAACTAGACAAATTCAGAGTGGAAATAAGTTGTAAATATTTAATAGTGAGGGTAATTAAGCACTGGAATAATTTACTTAGTGATGTGGTGGATCCCTCCATCACTGCCAATTCTAAATCAAGATTGGATGTTTTCCTCACAGATAGTCTCTAGTTCCAACAGGAATTATTTTGGGGAAGTTCTATGGTCTGTGTTACACAGGAAGTCAGGCTAGATGATCATGGTGGCCTCTTCTGGCCTTGGAATCTATGACTCTAATTAACTGCTGTTTAAAAATATGTTAACACTTAATGAAGACTAGTTTTAACACCTTTACAAATGTGTAAACTAGTTGTGATCAAATGTAGTCTCCCATCTAGTGCTATGACTGGCTATAATGATGTCCAATGTCTATGATAGATGCTAAGTGGTGCTTTGAACATGTTAACAACCTAAATTACCTTTCTGCTCCCCTTGCACCTTTTTCACCTTTTTTCCTTGAGCCCCCTTGCTCCAGGGACTCACCATAGGACTTAGCTCCACTCCAGTATGGCTTTGCTCCCCAGGGCTCTGCCTGGCTCAGTCTTCCTCTCCCCAGCTGCCCACTAGCCCTTTATAGGCCTAAGCGTAGCCCAGCCCTTTTTAATTAGCTGGATTAGGCTCACCTGCTTCAGTGCAGGGGCGCTTGGTTCAGTCTATCCACAGAGAGCGGCTACCCTGTGACAGGGAGCGCTAGGGACCCTGGGATACAGTTACTTTGATTCGAGTCAGCACACTGCAGTGTGGACGCCAGAGCCCTAGGTTTGACTACAGGTTAGAAAAGTCTTAACCTAGGGTTAAAATACAATGTAGATACTCAAACCCAGGACTCCCTAATACAGGTCAGCTGACTCAAGTGGTCTTACATTGCAGTGTAGACATACCCTTAGGCACTTAGGAGCCTAACTGAAAGTCAGTGGGATTCTAAGTCCCTTAGTGCTTTGAAAAATAGGGCTTAGGATTTTAAGACACTTAAGTGCTTTTGAAAATTTTACTCTTAGGCTCACTTTTCTAAGATGGGTTTAAGGCTGTAAAGACTCTGATTATTTAAGGAGATAAAACCCTTAAAATAATAGAGAAGCTTAATAACAATATAATAACCCCCAGAAAAAATTGTTGTCCTGGAAACAGAGTTAAGATAAAATAATAATAATAATCATAATAATAGTTGGAAAGTATGGAAATGAAAATTTAGCTACTTCACACAATCTTGTCTACATCCCAATAGTACTGCCAGCCAGCCTGTGGACAGTCTTAAATTTACAGCATATGCTGTTGCCTAGCGTGCACCTGCCCTGTGTTTGCAACGGAATGCAGGGGGGATCAAGAGCCTTCCTGTCCTCACACCTCTGCATTGGTAGGCTGAATCCCATTATGTAGTTCAGCAAACACTTCCTGCTTCCTCCCCTCACTTTCCATGCTGGCAGAGTTTGTGTGGTGCAATGTCCGTGTTCTTTCTGAATTCCTAGAGGGAGCTTATGAGAAAGACATTGAGCTGTTTCTTGTCAAAGGCTTTCATGTTCACTAGTTCACAGTTACACATATTGCAGCTAGTTTATGATTAACAATAAAATATTAATTTTTGCTGGACACTGATGATATGAGCCTATATATTATAGACAGAGAAAGACTTTAAGTTTCTAGTTCTCTGGGAGGCAAGAGTGTGTTTGAGAACTCTCTCTCAGAGCTCCCCGGAAATGTTCTCAATGGAACCAGTGGGAGAGGAGAATTTAGCAAGCAGATACTGTAGCAGATCACATTGGTTCTTTACTTGGATTCAAGCATTACATATATTTGATATGAATTAGAGGGCTGTCATCTTAGAGACCTTTTTTCTTTTCATGTTCAATGTTCACAAGTGGTATAATTTCTGGATTTTGGCTCAAAATGTTTGGAGATGTATATACATATATATTAGCTGTATGTCCAGTGACACTTGACTAATTGGTTTGGCATGCAATGTTAATTGCATTCTGTTCAATATCTCTGAATCAGTGAAGTACTTCTTTTTCAGTGATTTGAGTACATTGTAACATCCACTCTCTGATTAAACAGAGGAGCTCTTTTCCGCACACCCTTTCTGGCATGAGTAGCTCCAATGAGATTAACAGAAAGTTAAATTAAGACTTGCAGAATCACACCCTATGGTATTTTATATTCTGTTCTATTTTTCTGTATGCATGATTACAATAGGACAGATTTATGACTATAAGAGGTATGTTAACTTTGTATTTCCATACTTCCCATCTTTGGGGATTTTTGAAAAAGTTTGACTGTATCTTAAAAGTTTGAGGCTTTCTGGGTTTTTTTTTTAAAGCAATGGTCTTTCACATTGTTTTCCCCCATCAAATAAATGCGTAGGCTTGAATCTGATCTTGTCATTGGTGTAAATCAAGTGTAAATCCTTTATAATCAATGGAGTTATACCATTGTAAAACACGTTTTGTCAGAGTCAGTGCTTGAGGCCCAGATTCTCTGGACTGATCACCCTGTTTGGGGAAAGCTCTTCAAGTTAATCCTGCAGAATTTTCCTCCTTGCCCACTGCTGTGGGTTTTGCCATGGCATAGGATAATCTAGCCTACCGCATATAATTTCTAGGAATATTTTTTCCATAAATGTCTCCTATGAGTTTTGTTTGTTTACTTTTGAGGGATGTTTGTGACTATATAAAATATATCTGACATGAATTACTACAGGTGTGTGTGGGGGGGGAAGCGACAAAGTGATTTATAATTTACTTGAAAAATATTTTTTTGAAATTGTGATACATTCCAGAAAAATACAATAGAGACTCTTCCATCAGATCTGGCAATGTCATTTGTGAGCGTATCCTTCAGCAAGATACCAGGGCCTGCCAATATTATCTGTACATAAATAGCAAATCAGTTCAATTTGCCAACTGTTCAGAAATTATGTGACCAAACAGACAAAATTTAATCCAGCTTCTGTGACAAATGAATGTTTAGCTGGGGTTATAGACCCTCAGGAAGCTGAGAGAACCTGCCTATCCTCTGATTCTGAACTCTGTGCTTTTTATCATTGTTCCTTATTTTTTTATCTTTTTTAGTTGCAACTGATAACACGATACAGTTCAGGTCTATTGATCTTAATCTACAAACCAAGGCATTAGCATCATCCGTCTGCATGATGGTGTACCAATTAAAATTAGGAGATTAAAGACTAATGTTCCCTGCCTGTGACCAGTTTGCATACAAAATAGCAATTTGCATAGCTGTTGAATGAGAACAAACTCATGATTAGTGAACTCGGTACAATTAAACTTTAAAGCAATTGGGATGGCACCACAAAGGGTTGAAGGGGCAATGGGTTGTTTTTCATTTTCTATCTCTGAAGTAAATGGGGAGTGATGTTGCCTTTTTAGTTATTTACTACACATGCCGGAGAAAATGTTCAGTGATTTCTCTGAATTTAGCCAACTGTGACATGCTTGTTTATTTCCCTTCCACTTACAGTGTTCAGAGAACAAGATGTATTTGGTACTGGTGGCAATTTAGGAAGAAACAGAGACTAATGTCAGTTTTTGTGGAAATGTACACCATTTTTGGATGAAAGGAAGACAAAGTTAACAACACTCTAAGGTGGTACCAAACAAAGGATTCTTGCCTTAGGGGTTGATCTGTTTACCCTCCACTAGTAGGACAGTCAGGTGAATGGAATACAAGACAAAGTGGAGAGTGAAACTATTGGCTTAAAGAACAGCTAGGGTAGATGTAGGGTATGACCTGGAGATCCCTGGTGTGTGATATGGGCAGGTGCTCAACTGACATGGTGTGAAGTGATTGTAGAAGAGGGATCTCTGAATAATACTTACAGTATTCTGTCTATTTTGCTACTCTTCTGACCTACAAATGGTAGTAAAGAATTTATGGTAGTATCATAAAGCAAATAAAATATTTAGGATCCAGGCTTAAAGTATTTACATAGCACAGTGACGTGACCTTTTCTGATGCTGCCACACTGAGTGATGCCTCATGTTTCAGCACTTCTGCAAAATCTTTAAAGACTAACTTATGCAGATCTCGAGCCAGCTGGAGGAGCAGTCAGTCTCAGGACGTGTCTAATTTGCACATTTTAAAATAGGCCCTTCTTTTCTGTTCAGTAGACTATAGGGGAGTGTGAAAAAACTGCATCATGAGCAGAACTATACATTATGGTTGTGATGATCTCTGTAAGCTGCTTGGATGCTAAGGCGATGATGAGTGTAATATAAATGCTCAGCAGATAGACGTGAAAGTGCACTGTTTTTTGTGAAGAGCTATAGTTTATTTTTTTGATTTCCAAGCCTCTGTCTTGTCTATTTAAATTTTAAGATCTTTAGGGCTCGGACTGTGTGTTTGTACAGAACCTAGTGCAATGGGTCCTAATTTTGACTGGGCACATTTACAAATATAAATAACTGGCTTTCTTGCATGTGTCTTCTCTTTCCTTCTTCTGTTGTTGTTGTTGTTGTTACATTAATGTCCTATTTGTCAGGAAGATGAAAATCACCCCTGTGCAAAGAGCCTTCACTTAAGTCCACAAATAGGGCTCAAGTAGGACTTAAATTGAGCATAGTCTCTGTATACATGATGTTTTCTCCAAAATGTGCATGTCTGAATGATGACAAGGAGTTACTGAACTTATAGTTCAGTCTAGAGAAAAAGGAGTACACCTATGGTCTGATATCAGGGCTGGAAGCCAGGAAGTCTGGATCTTTAGTTCTGGCTGAGACACTGATACCCTTATGTGACATTTGTCCCTGAGAACCTCAGTTTTCTCATCTGTGAAATGGGGATAATATTTTCCTTCAAGTTAGTCAGAAGGATTGATTAGTTAGTCTTAATGTTTGCAAAACACTGATGGTGAAAAGCAGCATATTAATGTTGCTGCTTATTATTATAGAACCTGTTATTTTTAATTCTCTAAACTGAATGATAAGACTACCTATTAAAAATGATTAATTCTCTGAATTAACACAAAAATAAGTTTCTATAGTATAGGATGTGCTTATGGTTTGCACAGTTATAAACATTAGTGATTGGAACAAATGAAAGAATCTTCTAAATGGAAAACCTCTTTATCAATAGCAATGAACAAATATATTTAAAAGACATTTCATGCATAATTTCTCCACAGCCTCATTTCCTGGATTTCAGCTTTAGCACCTGGCAGAACACCAGTTCAGTACATTATGTTGAAGTGCAGTGAATACATTTATTCTACAAGCAACAGTAAGAGATCCAAAGTCAGAAGTACAATGTGCCACGTATCTTAAAATCTAGCACTACACCACTATAACTCACTGCAAATAATGTGATTCTGCAGATGCTATAGGAAGTCACACAATTCAGTGGAACATTAAAAAAAAACAAAATGGTATATGCATATTTTTAGATACAACACAGCTTTTTATTTTCAAGTTAGACTAACATTTTAGTCTAGGGTGAATCCTAGAAAAGGGTACAATGCTAGGCTTAGTTAGTAGGGGTTGTCTTTGTCATATGTATGTAGAGTGCTTAGCAGAATGAGGTTCCAGACCCTGACTTGGGCTGCTAGGACCTAATACAATACAAATAATTAATAATGATAAACAGAGTCTGGAACTACTGAGTTGGGGTAGGGATACTTGTTTGACCCAATGTTTAATCCAATTGAGAAGTCTAAAAAGGATGAAACAAAAATTATAAAAATAGAGCAAAAACACTCAGACAAAATGTATTTATAAAATAAATCTCTTTGGTGATCAGGGAAATTACATTTAATTGGGAGAAAAGACCCCCCCACCCCAACTATACAAAGTGAAATGATAAAGGGTGAAAGGTAATCTTTATACTGCTATATATATCATTCATTTTCCTTATCTTATGGGTGGTGCGAGAATGAATTAATTGTTTGTGGGGTGCTCTGATACTACTGTGATAGGGCAGTATACATAGATTTTTAAAAGAACACAAAACAGGCAATCCAGACCAAATTCTACCAAGGAGAACTCACTACCGGCCTCTTGACTGCAATGAAGTTACACAGGCATAAATCAGTAACAAATCTGACCCTGTACATGCTTTTTGTACACATGGGGTCGTAAGTCAGAGAGTGACTGAGTCAGGGACCGTGCAAGGGAATGGCGTGTTTTGACAATTTTACTATTCAGTAGGTTGGTTGTTCATTTTCCTCACCTTCATTATCACCATTAATTATTGACTGTGTTATGTCTCTTGTCTAACATTTTGGGCACTAGATATATTAGTTTCTGCAGCTAGGTTAATCAGTGGGTATTTAGTGAAATATAAAATTGTGCCTGTGTACTTAATAAAAGGAAGTAGAGTATTTTTTCTTCAATTTGCTACAAAGACGTATGACACAGAATGCAAATGCTGTAGTTTTAAATTTAGCATATAGCCTGAACTACATTCAGTTATTAATTGTTTCAATATTTTGCATTCCAAATTGTTTATTTAAAGGTGTTTAGTGTCAATACTTCTATAAACAACAGGTCCCAGGTCTGTCTGGATGATCTAGGGAGAACAACAAAGCTATTAAAAATGTTACTGAAGTGCAGTTGGCTGATGAAGGGAAGAACACACTTCATTATAGTTGCTAAATTAGAGCAACTATAATTTAAAAGTGAAGGGGGAGATTTTCAAAGGCACAAATGGCAATCAGGCATCTAACTTTGCTATTTGTGCCTTTGAAAACTCTTCCCTGACTTGTTTTTTTGAGAGTGTAGGGACCAGAAAACTTTAATAAATTTAAAATATAAAATGTTCAGTTAAAAAAAAGGGATAGAGAATAAGATGGAGAATATCTTATTGACCTTATATAAATCCATGGTATGCCCACATCTTGAATACTGCGTACAGATGTGGTCTCCTCATCTCAGAAAAGATATACTGGCATTAGAAAAGGTTCAGAGAAGGGCAACTAAAATAATTAGGGGTTTGGAACGGATCCCATATGAGGAGAGATTAAGGTGACTAGGACTCTTCAGTTTGGAAAAGAGGAGACTAAGGGGGAATATGATAAAAGTATATAAAATCATGAGTGGTGTGGAGAAAGTGAATAAGAAAAAGTTATTTACTTGTTCCCATAATATAAGAACTAGGGGCCACCAAATTAAATTAATAGGCAGCAGGTTTAAAACAAATAAAAGGAAGTTGTTCTTCACACAGCACACAGTCAACCTGTGGAACTCCTTGCCTGAGGAGGTTGTGAAGGCTAGGACTATAACAGGGTTTAAAAGAGAACTAAAAACATTCATGGAGGTTAAGTCCATTAATGGCTATTAGCCAGGATGGGTAAGGAATGGTGTCCCTAGCCTCTGTTTGTCAGAGGGCGAAGATGGATGGCAGGAGAGAGATAACTTGATCATTACCTGTTAGGTTCACTCCCTCTGGGGCACCTGGCATTGGTCCCTGGTGGTAGACAGGATACTGGGCTGAATGGACCATTGGTCTGACCCAGTATGGCCGTTCTTATGTTCTTATTTGTGTCTGTGGACACTATTTTATTGCTCAAATTGGAGATGTCACACTTGGAGATGATCAGAATCAACATTCTTCTCTGAAGCCTTTTAGGTGTTAACTCCATGCTTTCCTTCCATCACTTATGCAGTGGAATTGGATACATTTTAGAGATTTAAATATCTCTTATTGTGGAGAAAAAAAACATGGATTAAAAGAATTTTCACATTGTCTTTACATTAAGTTTACTGTTGTTGTCTTCCCGTCAATCAGAGTTGGCAGCTCTTGTTTTCCTCTCCAAGTGTTCTTGTCACATGCATCTTCCAAGCTGACACCAACTTCTTCATGTCCTACTTCAGCATCCCAAACCACTTTTTTAGTCTGGTGGTCACAACAGAAGGGTACGTGTGGTGATCAGTCATATCTCTGGAGAATAATTGATGATCCCTTTCAGTTTCTTTCGATTTTAACAATACAGTTTAAAAAGTAAAATCTAGTGTAGTCCTTATAGTTGTGAAAGAAAAAAAAATTCTCCAATGTGCAGGTTTTTTTTTCTGAATCTGTAGACAGAAAACTTGAAACAGTGACAGGGCTGCCCAGAGGATTCAGGGGGTCTGGGGTCTTCGGCGGCAGGGGGCCCCCGCTTTGGTGGCAATTCGGCGGCAAGGGGTCCTTCTGCTCCTGGACCCACCACTGAAGTGTCCCGAAGACCCGTGACGGGGGCCACCCGCCGCCGAATTTCTGCCAAAGACCCGGCACTTTGGTGGCGGGTCCCGCTTCAGCGGTAATTTGGCGGCAGGGGGATCCCTCCACCCCGGAGAGGAAGAACCCCCCGCCGCCGAAGACCTGGAGCGGAAGAAGCTCTGGGACCCCCGGCCTCACGGGAGTTTTCCGGGGCCCCCGGAGCGAGTGAAAGACCCCGCTCCAGGGGCCCCGAAAAACTCTCGTAGGGGCCCCTGTGGGGCCTGGGGCAAATTGCCCCACTTGCCCCCCCCCCCCGGGCGGCCCTGAACAGTGAGGTCTGGGAATAGGGAGGAAGAGAGTGAGAGAGAGAGAGAGATCTCACTGTAGAATAACCAATAGCTCAGTGGTTAGGATGCTCATATGAGAGACCAAGGTTCAAATCTCTACTCTGAGTACTCTAACCACTAGGCTATTGTCTATTCTGAGGTGGGAGGGGGTCTTTCTCTCTCTGGTTTTGAGGAGAAATTCTATTCTTGGCCTGAGGAATTTTCCTCCACTAAATTTTCATCAGCATATATATTTCATCAGCATATATATTTTCATCAGTAAAACTTTTCATGGACAGATATATATAATTGTCCATGAAAAGTTTTGGACAATTAATGTCAGATCTGGAGCACAGGTTTGCTTTAGATTGGTTAAATGTGACCATCTTTTCCAACCGGTCTTAATTGAAACAAAAGAGGTTGATCACCAGAGTTCAAAACAGTGGAAGAGAGTTTATATTTGTCCCAGACATGGGGTGAAAGGAATGGAAACAGTTTATTGTACATACACAAATCAAAGACACACATTATTCTAACAAATACAAGCTTTGTCCTTCACCATGCATCAACACTTGACAAAGAATTTGGTTAGTCTGTCCTTCTAACGTATATGCCAGCTACTGAGTGTCGTACACTGAAAGTTCTCTTCCAAAGGGTTTACTACATTTTTGAGTCAGCAACATGGTAAAATCATCTAACGATTTTCAAATGAGAAGAGTTTTTCCCTTCACTGCAGCAATTATTGCTGACACTTCAGGGTCTGACTATGAACACATTTCCCCACAAAGATTAACTAGCAATATCCAGTGGTAGTAGTTCCAAGTATAAGCATATATCACAGTGTTGATCCTAGTAATTATCATCCAAACTAAATCTATGTAGTTTGCTGCAGAGAATGCAGAATCTCATTTGTTCAAAGCTGCGTTAAGTCAATAAAACATTTGATGAATCTAGCTCAATATCCCTATACACATTATGTTTAAATCTGAGCTGCATCCAGTGAACCAGAGATATTGAAGCCTATTTCACACTGCAAATTTTCTCAGTGGATAAGTGTCAAATTTCTTAGCCCAGGTACTTTGGTAACTGAAATATTATAAAGTTTCATGATGTGCAATGGATTTCAAATACATTTGGTGGTGTATGGTCTGGTGTTAAAACTATGGGGCCACTAGCTTGCCTCAATCTTTTTAAAGATACTCTCTTACACAATCTGTGCTTCTTTGTTTATTCCAGTTTGTTTCTGCCTTCTGAAGCATATATTTGCAAAGGTAAAATAGTGTAGGTTTTCAGTATTGCCAACCCCAAGTGTTCAAAATCATGAGTTACCCCCCCCCCAATGAGATTGGCTTGAAAATCCTGACTTTTTAAAATAGAATTCGTTTTAGGTCCTTTTTATTCGTCTTCTGCTTTCTGAGCCTTTAGGCTGCATTTGTTATTGTAAGCAACCATGAAGGCTAGCAATTCACCATTTTTTTTTAATTAAAGACGAGATTCTCATTGATTCCAATGTCTGTGGCTTTAAGAAAAAATACAAACTATGCGATAAAACCTTGTGATAAAGTCATGATAGTAGGCCACATTGGGCTGTCTAAGTCCTTCCTCTAACATAACCAATCACGTATCAAGTACACTGCCAGTGCTTTCTGTCCCACTGTAGAGCCACCCCATAACATTTTTATAACATTCACCGCAAATAAAAAAGCCCACTTTAAGCAATGTTAATTCTGATTGAGATTTTACATGAATAAAAGGCAGAAAATCAGAGTTATGCTTCCCATGTAAGATGGGCACACAACACATTCAAGCAGAGTAAGCATAATATACAACTATAGAAAAAACAACATATGTCTATGGTAAAAGTGCTTAGTTACAATTGCTCTGTGGCAAAGATATAAGCACCTAAAAACTGGAGCTTATAGTGGAAAGTGGTCCGCAAACTTTATCATAGAAGATTAGGATTGGAAGAGATCTCAGGAGGTCATCTAGTCCAACCGCCTGCTCAAAGCAGGACCAACTCCAACTAAATCATACCAGCCATGGCTTTGTCAAGCCAAGCCTTAAAAACCTCTACAGATGGAGATTCCACCCCCTCCCTAGGTAACCCATTCCAATGCTTCACCACCCTCCTAGTGAAATAGTTTTTCCTAATATCCAACCTAGACCTCCACCACTCCAACTTGAGACCATTGCTCCTTGTTCTGTCATCTGCCACCACTGAGAACAGCCTAGCTCCATCCTCTTTGGAGCCCCCCTTCAGGTAGTTGAAGGCTGCTATGAAATCCCCCCTCACTCTTTTCTTCTGCAGACTAAATAAGCCCAGTTCTCTCAGCCTCTCTTCATAAGTCATGTGTCCCAGCCCCCTAATCATTTTTGTTGCCCTCCACTGGACTGTGCTGCCCAGTATAGCAGTCTGGGAGCTGACCTTGTCTGTGAAGACATAGGCAAAAAAAGTACTGAGTACTTCAGCTTTTTCCACATAATCTCTGACTAGGTTGCCTTCCCCGTTCAGTAAGGGCAGAAGGTGGTCACTTTCCCTGACCACCTTCTTGTTGCTAACATACCTGTAGAAACCCTTCTTGTTACCCTTCACATCCCTTGCTATCTGCAACTCCAATTATGCTTTGGCCCTCTTGATTACACCCCTGCATGCTCAGGCAATATTTTTACTCCTCCCTAGTCATCTGTCCAAGTTTCCACTTCTTGTAAGCTTCCTTTTTGTGTTTAAGCTCAGAGAAGATTTCTCTGTTAAGCGAAGCTGGTTGCCTGCCATATTGGGTATTCTTTCTGCACATTGGGATGGCTTGTTCCTGCGAGTTCAATAAGGCTTCTTTAAAATATAGCCAGCTTTCCTGGACTCCTTCCCCCCTTAATATTAGCCTCCCAGGGGATCCTGCCCATCAGTTCCCTGAGGGAGTCAAAATCTGCTTTTCTGAAGCAGACTTTGACTTCCTCAGGGAACTTAACTATAGGCATCACTACTTGCAAAAGTGGTGGAGGTTTTTGTTCTTTTCATTTTTTATTTTTTTAACCATATGCCTGACTGTTTTTACATGGGAGGTCAATATGCACCCACAAAGTCTGCACTGTACCGTGGGAATCAGCCTGGGTAACAGGAGGATGTTTAGATCAGAATGCTGAGACTTTAAAGATTTGAGGAAGGATGGAAGCAGGCTGGACTGCAGAATGACCACTGCTGTGTTGTGGTTTTGCATCATTAGCCTAGTTATAACATATTCATATGGACTCCAGTGTCATGTGTTCTCTCAAAGAACTTTTGGAAAAGAAAGCACTGGTGGCTGGCGTACACAAGAAACTGGGATGGTGTGGAAGGGAAGTTTTGAATTGCACAGGGCTGACAGCAACTCCAGCAGGGGAAATTTTCAGTGGCTTTGAGAATGTGATATTAGTAAGCAGAGCAGCTGCATTTCCCAAGCATTCTTGAGAACTTTGTTTTGGTAAACAAAGTAACGTCATTCATTGTCTCCCTAAAACAGACCTGAAAGGTGGCATTATCTTGTATAGCATAATGAGCCCATGAGTTCAAAGGACTGTGTGGAAACTTTGACTGGGATGCTGAGACTTGTGCATAGAATAGTTTGAGCACCTTCTGTGCTGCCATCTGGTATTTTCATATAAAATGGAGACCAATAGGGAATCTGAAGCACAGGGATTTTCCCCATAAACTGGGCATAATCAGTTCTGAATGGTGTGCAGAACTGAGCTGAGATGGAAGTATAGGGTTTGGAAGATATAAAAAAGGAGCAAGTATCTGAATACTGAATGAAGCTGCTGATGTAGAAAAACTGCATTCTGTGCCTGAAACAAGAATTGAGAATACATTAAAATCTGGTCCCGTATTTATTTGGAATGTTATACTGTGGCTTTCTTCGCCTCCCTTATACAAACAGGAAAGTATAGCAGCAATTTGTCAACCTATGAAGAATTGACCAAAAATTTGAAATAATGAAAGATACGGGGTCTAAAGGATAAGTTGATTTGTGTGTGTGTGTGTGTGTGTGAGAGAGAGAGCAAGAGAGAGAATATGTGTACTGTGTCTATCACAGTAGGACCGCTGAGTGCTTTTGTAATGCTACTAGTAAATAACTTGAATAGTGTTCAGATATACAGTGTTCTCATCTTGGATTCATACAAGCTGAACTTCACTTCCATGTAAACAGAGCAGAATTTTGGAGCTGAGATCCATCATATGTAGATATGAGAGGAGAACTTTGCCTGATGCATGCAGCATTAGCTGAATAGCTAACATTGAAACAATGACTTTGGCGGATGGGTTTCTAAATGAGGGCTGATTTAAGGCCCCGCTTTAAGATGGCTCCTCCTGGAGCATCCTCCCATGGCAGGCTGCAGCACAACAGGTACACCCAGCCTCAGTTTCTGTTTGTATAGGTCGATGAAAGGAACATAGTCTCTCAGACTACATCTATACTTGGAGCTAGGGGTGTGATTCCCAGACTGTGCTAGCTCTCATTGATCTAGTGTGCTAAAAACAGTAGTGTAGCCGTGGTAGCAGTGGCAGGGGCTGCTGACCCTGAGTATGTACCCACGGGATCCCGGTAGGTTGGTTCTCAGGGCAGTTAGTCCATGCTGCCACTCACCACTGCTCATGTTCCCATGGCTACACTACTATTTTTAGCATGGTAGCTCAATGAAAGCCAGCGCAAGTATGTCTATGCAAGCCAGGAATCACACCCCAACTCCATGTGCAGACATACCCATAGAGTCTGACACAAAGACCACCTCTGGGCACAGTTTAATCATATTCATCCAATGCAGTAGTTTCCAAAACCCTTATAATAAAGCTATTTTTCAATTCCTACACTATACATATAAAGATACAATGTTTTTTCCATTCCTCTCTCCAGGGACATCACTTCCAAATCACTCACCTCAGAGTCAGTGGCAGCATTTTGTTTCCACTTCCTTTTGCCCCTGACCCAGGACTCCACTCGCCAGGCCTCCCTGCCTGAGAGTTCCAAGACCTGCTTTTCTCAGGTCTCCCATGAGAGAGATCCCCGCTGCATTCTGCTCTCCCAGGCCTCCTTGCCCAGGAGTCCTACTCTGCTCAGGGGAACCTCCCTTCAGGACCAACCCCTTATTCCTGGGCTCCTCCCAGGAGAAGATCTTCTGCCAGAGGACTCTCTGAAATGTTTCACTTCACAGGCCTCCTTGTCTGTGACTCGTATCCCAGCTCTTGGGGACTCTCCTCCAGAGTCAACCTCTTGCTTCTGCACCCAGCTTATAATGACCAGATGGATCGTTTCATTTCTAAGGGCCTCTGCATTAGCCTTCCTGCGACTTGGCAGTTTCCCCCAGCTCTAGCCAATCCTCCCAACAGCACTTCTCAGCCCTCATCACTGGCAACTCAGTTATTGCTCTGCTTCTGGTCTCTTGCAGTCTTTCCTGCGGGCAACACTCTGCTACTCCTTCTGCCTCCAGCCGCTCTCCCCTTCTTCAACCTGTCTTTGAGTCTCTCCTTTCCCTCAGGCAGCTCTCACCTACCTTCCTCTTAGGGTCTGGCTACTGTAATTTCCAGTTCAAGTAGACATACCTTCTCTAGCTCTGATCTGAGATAGTGCACTAAAAATAGAAGTGTAGCCACGGTGATGTTGGGGTCTAGCTACCTCAGTATGTACCTAGGATCTCCAGTATAGACATACCCTGTGTCTCTCTCAGGCAGCTCTCACCTGCCATTTTCTGACTCTCACCATCTGTTCTCAGTCTATCCCTATTTATATGGCCCAGGTGCCTTCTCTTAAGAGAACACCATTGCACTGCATGGAGAAAGTGTTCTGGATAAAATGTGATATAAACCTTTTGGTTCTGAAAAGTGGCTTGCTTTATTTCAGGTCCTGATGTTTCAAACCTTTTAAAAGTAGGTACAAGTAGATAGAGTCTGTTGTATGTGCTACTTGATTTTCAGCCAATGTAGTGGCATTTTAATGTGAGTTTCAACTAGATGAACACACTGAAATTAACTTTTGATGTCTTATTCTTTGATATCTGGCATTTTTCATAGGCAGACTATAATAAAGAAGTCAGTTATTGCTATTAGACACATTTTAGAAGAATTCCTTTTTGATGCATATCTCCACTTGGATTATTAAATTTAAATCACTGCTGCTATCAGTTTGAATACTAATGATATCTTCTGCCAGATGGAAATCTTTAATAAATTCTCACTTTTTTCTTATAGTCAGCTGTAAATCTTAAATAAGTGACTCTTCGGGTGAACTATGTTGATGTCAGCTTTAATGCCTTATGTCCACACTGATTTCAATGTCATCAGTACCTGGAAGGCAAGGAACTCTTAATTAAATGCCATTTTCTTTCTCCATTATAGATGCACTGCCCAGACTTTCCTTGCTTTGTTTGTTTTTTTTTCTGTAGAATATATGTGCTTTTTAGTTTCACATGTGGGTTCTTTCAGAGTTATTTAACCCCTTTTTGTGGTATGCATGCTCTACTCACTTAACTGAAACTGTCTCCTTCATTGTGTCTTCTAATAGTGTAAAATGTTATTTCTTTGGGTCTTTGTTCTCTATTTTGACAAAACATATGCCATAGGCTCTTTTCTTATACTAGCAATATTTCCTTCAGATACATCTGCTACACTCCATTTCAGACTTGGAAATCTCTATGGATGAGCTACAGTGGCTAAAATCTATTTTACTGTGAGGAATGAATCATTATGCAAGGTAACCTTCCCTATGCTGTTTTGTATCCAGTTATGAACAGCTCCTCAGCCCAGCACTCTGGTGAAAGTATGAAGGAAGGGAAACTGGAAATCCCGATCACCTGGGGGAAGTAAACACAGGGTAAAACAAAAGAAAATGAAATCAAAAAGTGTTCAAACTTTCTATACCTTGGAAGGGGCAGTGGGGAGGGAGGGCAAAGGAAACCAAAATACTTATTTGAGTCGATAAGTATTCCCATTGGAAATCTTGGAAGTCCTACAGGTAAAGCAAATTTTTCAGTTATTGAGCTATTTTCTCACCAGTCTGTTTCACTTATTGATTTGTTTTTCCATTAAACCTAAAAACTGTTCAGATAAATGTGCTTCCTCTGTTGCTAGAGTGTTTGCATCAAGTTCTCCAAGGAGTTCCATTAACATCATTATCTCAAGTGCCGATTATAAGAAAATAATTAATAATACAATAACACCGAGCACAGATTTTGTGGAGCTGTGCGGGGTAGTGCTTTATTCATCATTTTTCTGTTTTTGTTCTCTGCTCTGTTCAAAGTTAGTTTAAAAAAAATGCCCATCGAAACATTCTCATCACAGAACAAAAGACATCAATTATAAAAAAGCACGGGCACCAACAAAACATTTCAAACTGTTTTTCAAGAAATTTTCTGACATAGTAATGGTAATTAGTGTATTTCAGTTTCAACAGCTGTAATTAAACTTGACCTTTAAGTTAATTATGTCTTGACATTTATGATTTGAAACTAGCTTTCCCTGTGGTGATAGTATGTTATATACAGATGCTAGTAAGTAATTTCTGTAGTGTGAGAAAGCAGATTTCAGATGTGCCCACACTGCAGTTCAGAGACCAGCATCACACATATAACAGAATCATTAATACAATGATGCAGTATGAATTAGCATTGCTGATAGAAATTGTAATGGAATTTTGGCATAGAAACATGTGAGGAAAAAGCCCTTGGTGGAATTTTGAAAGTTTGATCAAACACTAATCTGCAGTATAAATGCTGCTGTAGCATGGGTGCCTTATTATTTATGTATTACCATAAGTTAGCATGGCATTTTAAAATAAAACAAAGTCCCTTCCTTGAGGAGTTTATTTGCAGAGAGGCAAACAGTACACAACAATAATAATAAATAAAAAGTCAGCTGACCATGAGAGTTAAGGGTGGAAGACATATAATAGAAGATAAGTTAAGAGGTATTTCAGTTAATGGGGGAGAGCATTATTTCCAGATTATTTTTAAAGATCAGCCATAAAAGTGGGATCAGATGGTGCTGAAGTGGAGAACAGTGATGGAAGGCTGACAAAAAGAGTTTTTAGGAGTAGAGGGAAGCTTTTCTGAAACTGTCAAAAAGGCATAGTTTGAAGTGCCATTTGAAAAGATAATGTACATTGTAAATGAAGCTACCTGACATTTTTCAGATGAATCAATGTAAAATAATCAACACCACACCTCGATACAATAGCAGTGGTTGCTTTAGAAATAATGGAGAGACCAATAGGTTATGCTTACTCTGGAAACACCGTGCGTGAAATCTTGGCCCAGCTGCAGTCGGGGTTGGGGGATCAGAATTTTATCCCAGTTGTATAACATGTTCCAAAGACATGTCTAATGGATACAGGACATTAGACTTGCTATAGTGAATCATGCCTCCGTAAGTCTGGTATTCTGCCTCTGTTAGCTAATACCTGATTCTTCAGAGAAAGGTGAACAGCCTCCTTCTCCATGTGAAATCCAGACACTTATGCAGTACTATACATAGGTGTGTATAATTTTTCCTGATCCCTGTGAGCAAATGGTTTATATCTCTAACATGATTGAGGAGTGTCAATAAATGGTGTGGAAAAGTTGTCATTTGATGCAGTTTCAAATACACATGTAATGCTATCTATATAGAAAGTTCATAGAACTATGTCTGTTTTGTTCTATTATATTGTCAAATTGTCTGGAGTGGCTCAGGAGTGTGAGTACCAGCCTCAGGGCAGACGGTTACAAATCAGGGTACAAACCCCAGGCTGGTTGCGAGTTCTATACTTAGATTCCACCAAGCCATCATCATGTGTGAACTCCTCAAGCACTATAACAGCCTTAACATGGAGTCACAGACAGTCCCCTGGGGTACCCCATCTGTCTTGCCACCCAGGCAAGATTGCCTTTGTGATAGATAGTCTCTTACACCAAAGATCAGAACAATATTCAGGTTACTCCCAGTCCCAAAGGACAAGTCACTTACCCCAGGTTAATTGCATTTTAGATCCTATGCCAAAGGCAACACTTACATCCAATCCCATAATAGATTAATTAATTAACTAAGAAAAAGAGATGGGAGTTATTTACAAGATTAAAGCAAGTAAACATATGCACACACATGAATTACAGTCTTAGGTTCCAAAAGGTAATAGAAGTTGCTGTAATATGCAAGCTCTATATGTCCTCTAGGGCTGACCTAGGCCAAGCACTGGGGATTCCTTGCCTACACTTAGAAATCTTGCCCTTTCCAAAATCCGAGCAGCATCGAGAGCGTAGAGCAGCATTGTCAGGGATTTTTATTCCCTTCCTTCATGAGTTCAAGTTGATGGCATGAGTTCATGTGCAGGTCTCCCTGGGTGTGGAAGGGAGGAATGCAATTAACAAAGGCCTGATCTACACTACAGAGTTAGGTGGACATAAGGCAGCTCACATTGACATAACTCTGCAAGTGTCTGCGCTACAAGGGTACTCCCGCCCATGTAAGTCGCCCACTACGCCAACCTAATAACTTCACCTCCATGAGAGGCGTAGTGCTTAGGTCAATGTAGTTAGGGTGACACAGAGTCTGTGTCAACACTGCATTACTTATATGGCCTGTTGGCTGCTCACAGATGGAGCCCCGTTTCTCTGGGGCAGACGGCCCAAGCTGTCGGGGAGAGGGGGCTCCACCTGTCAGTTACCCACAATGCCCCACACAGTTAAGTTGATGGAAGCGCTCCTGGTGAGGATGCACACCTCCAACAGAGGGAGCATGGTGTGGACATAAACCACCTCAGTAATTACTGCAGTGGCTGTATGTTGACCTAATTTAGGTTGACTTAATTTTGTAGTGTAGACTTGCCCTAAATCTCTGTTCTTTGATGTCTCACAATGGCTCATTTGGTCTCAATGGACCTTCTTGTGGGCAGGACCTAACACCTTCTGTAGGAAGCCAGCATTTTACATTACTTAATGCTTCTTTCCTTTTTGATGCATTACACAGTTACAACAAACTGAGCTCAATATACCCTTATAACATGGGGTACAGATGTTATCAGTGAGATTACTATTTGCTGCATTCTAAACACTAAACACATTCTTATAAACGTATAATCTATTTTACCAATGCTAACACACAGGTGAGCCAGACTGATTTCCAGCTATGTATTGGTCAGTGTTCATCTAGTCTGCCGGCACTATATATATATGTTTCTTTATGATCTTATTGGTATTGATGATACCCATAACATACCCAGTGTATAACTCATAGACTCATAGACTTTAAGGTCAGAAGGGACCATTATGATCATCTAGTCTGACCTCCTGCACAATGCAGGCCACAGAATCCCACCCATCCACTTCTATAACAAACCCCTAACCTATGTCTGAGTTATAGAAGTCCTCAAATTGTGGTTTGAAGACCTCAAGCTGCAGAGAATCCTCCAGCAAGTGACCCGTGCCCCATGCTGCAGAGGAAGGCGAAAAACCTCCAGGGCCTCTGCCAATCTGCCCCGGAGGAAAATTCCTTCACAACCCCAAATATGGCGATCAGTTAAACCCTGAGCATGTGGGCAAGACTCACCCAGCCAGCACCCAGGAAAGAATTCTCCGTAGTAACTCGGATCCCATCCCATCTAACATCCCATTGCAGACCACTGGGCATATTTACTTGCTGATAATCAAAGATCAATTGCCAAATTAATTGCCAAAATTAGGCTATCCCATCATACCATCCCCTCCATAAACTTATCAAGCTTAGTCTTAAAGCCAGATATGTCTTTTGCCCCCACTACTCTCCTCGGAAGGCTGTTCCAGAACTTCACTCGTCTAATGGTTAGAAACCAATAACATGTTAAAGAGCTTATCAAACTGCCATCATTGTGTTGTCATTGTCACATTATTCTTCTAAGATTATTCAGTAATTAAATCTGGTCTGTGGGCAGCCCTACATTTAATACCCTGCATCGGTGGAGCTGCACCGCTGTAGCACTTAAGTGAAACACTCCTATGCTGATGGGAGAGCTCCTCCCATCAGTGTAGTTAATCTGCTTCTTTGAGAGGGGTAGCTATGTTGATGGGAGAAGCTCTCCCGTCAACATAGCACTATCTACATGGGGGGTTAGGTCCATATAACAATGTCACTCAGGGGAGTGGATTTTTCACATCCCTGAGCAATGTAGTTATACTGATCTAGATCTGTAGTGTAGTCCTCATCTCTTTTTAAGTGAGATCAAAATGAAGCAAATAACATGTCCACAGCATTTACTGACCATTTACAAAATATTTGTGGTAGTTAAGTGCAGTATTGAGTTAACTTATATTTAACCTTGGACTGCTTAACAAAATTATACAATATATATATATATATACACCTGCAGAACACACAGCCCCTCCTGACCTGTTTCTTTGCTTTTTAGTGCTAACAATTCCACAGTGATCTTTCCTAAGCCATTTGCTTACATTGTGCAGTACTACATCTTGTTTGAATAAATCATTATTTATTTTCTTCTTTGATTTTGCACAGAATTTTTTGACACATTTGTATGGAAGGTCACCTGTGATGCGGAAAAGGTCAATACAAAGCTTTGCAAACTGAATAGCCTAGCCTGGATTAGAGTATCTGGACCCCAGTTGCCTGACCTATTCATTGACTGTGTTTTCTAATTGGGTCATCATCGCTTACAACCAACAGTGCAATACTGCTAACCGCTTGTTTAGCCAGAACATGAAAATCAATCTGCCAGCAACTGAAAGGGCATAGCAAATACCATCCCTGCAGAGCGTTGTGTATTTGGCCTTGGCATTCAACAGATACATTCTCTGAGCTATTGCAGCTGAAAGTTGTAGATGTATTTCAGATATCTAATGGCCCATGGTTACTGGTACTGTATATTGAAGTATTTGCTTGCATCACATTTAGATATATTGTTAGTTGGAAGACAAAATGCAGAACATATGGGCATGAGATATATGTGATTAAATAATTCTAGTTATCTGTTGGCTTTTGTGTTGCCATGAATAAGTATGCTACATGTCCTGACATACTTTGCCTTAATAACTGATGTTAAACGATTCCCACAATTGATTGCCTTAAAAAATAAAGCCTTAAGGGACTTTTGGTTTATTGTATTAATAGAACATGTAAGAAAACAGGTGACACTGTACCATGAGCATAGAAACAATGCCTCATTCTAGTCCTGAATAATGTTTCCCTCTAGCTATGCTGCTGTTGGCATTTTAGAAAAATAAAACAATTGATCTCGTGAAAACTGCATGAAAAGCAAGAATGCTTTTATCAAAGAGAAAATGGAAAAATAAGCCCTTGCCTTTTCTATACTTAAGTTTGTCAGATCCAAATAAAATGACGCAAACGTACTCAGATTTAGAGACTTGATTATAGAAATGACTTGGAAGTTAACCTAAAAGTGGTACTAAGCCATCCCATCCCGCTGACTTTGTTTATTGAGTGCCATGCTGATAGATTCCCTTTTACAGTTCCTGCCCAGATCAAGGTTGGACGGTATTTGCTTTTTGTCTCTCTGCTTTGTTCTATGGTAAGTAACCCCCAGAGGTTTATTTTAATTGTGTAAAAGTCAGCTTTTCTTGCAGGTTTGTACTTCTCTGTTCTGATCTGAAACATGAATTATTTTGGACATATTTTAGTGAGCTACAGCAGTAAAACCACAGGAATCCCTGTGTTATTTTTAGGAGGAATATCATATTAAGAACCTGAAATAAAATATAAATTTATTCAGAAGAGAAGGTGTTTGGTAAGGGCAGAGGGAAGAATTAAGCATAAATTTAATGCACTATAACCTGCCTTATGGGCCTAATCCAAAAGCCTATTGAAGTCAATAACACTTAAATGGTCTTTGTATCAGGCTCAAAATCCTTTTACTAAAATAAAAAATGCCTGAGTCTGCTTTCTTCTAGCAAGCATACTGCCATACAGGATGAAAATTTAGTTTTATTATTATTTATATAGCACTATAGATGTACAGAGTATGCTAAAAACACATAGGTAGACCAGGTTCTTATCCTACAGATCTCATAATCTAATTAAGATGACTTCAGTATAAACAATTAGAACCCTGACACTGGGAGAAGACAGGGTCACAGGAGTTCCATGATTAAAGGCTACATGAAATAAGTGAGTTTTAAGGAGAGTTTTGAAGGAAGAAATGGTGAGTGATGTAAAAATTGCTTTTTGCAACACACCAGGATGGTGAGAGGTATCGGCAGTAGGTGCCTGGACTTTTTTTCTTTTTCTTTTTGCTTCCTTTATGGGAAATAATCTCCTGAACACAGTACATACACGTTGTCTACATTTTAAAAAGTGACCACTGATTTTGGGTGTCCAAGTTGAGACACCTTAAAGGGGCCTGACTTGTAAAAGATGGGTGCACAGCACTTTCTGAAAATCAGTTCCTTCAGGATGTCTCAAGTTGGTCACCCAAAATTTACAGTAACAAAAATTGCCAGTCACTTTTGAAAATTCATAAACCAGAACTCATATAAGAGATTTTGGCCTATTTGATATAGAGTATCCCTTTAACAGGTAAGCTTTCTTACACCAAAGGATCCCTGTGATGGGATGCCTACCCCACACAGGCATAGGTTAACCCTGTCCTGGAAGGAGCAGGAGACATGAGTCCTCCAAGTGGCCCAGAGAGGCTGCATAAGGCACAACCAATCAGGGAGAGGATACAAGGAGCAATCAGGGCCCAGTGGTTCACATAAAAGGAGCTGCAGCACCAGAGTGGGTCAGTTGCTGCTGGGAGTTCAGGGAGTAAGGATTGTGGCCCTGGAGGGCTGAGAGAGCTGTAAGCACCTTGGTCAGAGCAGCTGCTAGCAGGGAACAGGGGAGCAAGGGGGAGCTCCTAGCTGGCTGCGGGGCTGAGCAGCTGAGTGCCTTGAGGTGAGGGTGAGGAAGGTGCTGGGGCCACAGGGAAATGACCTAGGGAAATACAGCAGAATTGATGGAAGTTAGAGACAAAGCAGGAGGCTGCTATTTGTAGGGTCCCTGAGTCGGGACCCAGAGTAGCGGGTGGGCTCAGGTCCCTCCCCTCTCATCACTGGGGAAGTAGCTGGACAAAAGGACTATGATATGCACTTTCAGAAAGGGGAAACACAGAGGACGACCTAGTTGGAGGGGCTGAGTTGGAAAGAAGGATGCTGCATTTCCAGAAGCAGAGACAGAGTTTTGATGTGCACTGCAGACAAGGGTATTGGTCTTGAGCTAATGCCCAGAGTGACCAGGAGGAGGCACCAGTCTGGTGGTGAGAGCTGCACCCCTTGACACCCTAAATGCTTTACAATCTATAGGTCAAATGCTGTGCTTTCCAATTCCTGACGTAAAACCTGTGTGAAACAGGCTTCATGCACAGATCTGAGGAAAAAATCTTCTCCCCTAGTAATGGGGACTTGGTACAAAAAGCAGGTCCACTGCATGTGGAATGTAGAAAGAGAAGTGCCCTTAAATCAGGGGATGCAGTAGGTCTAAACCTGTGGACCCAGATAGTCACTAGAAAAGAAGGAACTATGGTCCAGAGACATCCTGTCCAGCATCTCTGTAGGTCACCCACCTTCCACAGGGGAACAATGGATGAAATCCTTGCTCCACTGAGGTCAATGGCAAAACTGACCCCTTGTATATAGGGCCTTCCCTGCCTACAAGTGCGGTGATGCAGAGGGCAGGAATTTCACAGCTGCCTCTCAGATAGAGGGCAGCTCCCTATCTGGTGAGGCATGGGGGGAAAGGAGGAATCACAAAGACATTAGTGCAACCCCTACTCTTGAGATACCCTCCCATTATAGTATGTGTTCCTCAGGATAATTTGACCCTGCCAAAATTCCAAGGCATTAGGAGTTCCATTCCTGATGCCTAGACCTTGAAGCCATTTGTCTGAACTCAAGTGTTAATAGCCAGATTCCTTTTGAAATAAAACAGGTTATTACTCCTTCAACTATGATTGCATTAGAGTAATACCAATTTGTCATTTTATTTTTATTTGATGATTTATTTATTAGAAAAAATTAATTTTAAGACCCATACTATTTTCTGAGATGTTACCATTTTAAATACTTATATACCTCCTGCTGGTAAACCTTTGAACATATACACACAGTACTTCTCTTATGTCCTAATCTTTAATATCACAGCAGAAAGCAAACATTTTTAATTTATCAAAAGACTCCTTTCATTTTCTGCCTGCATTTTGTTTTCTTTATAAATAATTTTTAAGTACAGTTTTAAAAGTATAAACAAATCCTCCATGACATTCTTTATGATCAGCAGTACTTAGTCTCTCAGATCAAAAGTTTTGCTGGATTTCTTTCTGTGAACAGTGAAAACTCTTAATTCATACACTGAGGAAACACAAAATTCATGTTAAAGGTATTTTCCTTCTATTGTTTCCAGTCTCCAATAAATCCAAAAGCTATTTGATTTATAGTATGGACTTGATCCAACACCCATTGTATTTAATAGGAGTCTTTGGGACCTAAGGGGCAGTGTACCAGATCATATATCAAGGGTGAGGGGGCAAACTTACTGACCCTCCGAGCTGCATACGACAATCTTCTGAAGTTCAAGAGCCGAAGTCTGCTTGCTGGAGCTTGAGATTTCAGCCCGGTAGTGGGGTATGAACTTCTGCCCTGCTCTTGCTGAAGCTCCAAGCCCCGGCAGGTGCGCCCTGTGGGGTTGAAGCCCCGAGACCCTCCTCCCTCCTGGGCAGAAGCCAGAGGCACGTGAGGGGGAGGGGGGAGGGGGGGTATGTGGGGTCACGTTCCCCCCCACCAAACTCCCTCAATTTTTGCCAGAATTTGCTGCCTGCTCAGTCATATGGGCCGTGGGGAGAGGCAGCGGCAAACAGCTGGGAGCTGCAGGGAGAACCACTGAGGGTAAGAGAAGGGGCATGCCTGGGGAGGGTGAACCTTTAAATTGTGCCCCCCCCCACCAACTCTCAGGAGGCAGCAGTTGTCTCTGATAAGCCCCTAGCCCCACTACCCTGCTGTAGGGCAGAAGTCCCAAGCTCTCCCCTCCCGCCAGTCTGGTAGGCAGAGAAGGGGTGTGGGGCGTGGAGGGGTCCGCGAGCCATACTTTAACTGTAAAAGAGCCCCATGTGGTTCACGAGTCGCGGTTTGGCCACCCCTGTCATATATGGTCAGTATAGACATACTATATATTAAGAATATATTTTAAATAGAATGATAATTTGTTTTTTCTTCTATAGCAAAATGTGATAAGCAGCTCCTTAACCTACAACATAAGTATGGCTTGCAGTTATTATGTTAGGGATAATTTGTGTTTATTCCATTATTATTTTTGCATTCAAACTGGCTATTGGTTAAAGTAATGAAATGTCTTAAGTTCAGTCAGTTTATCTGTTATTTTGTAAGTTATGCTAATGCCACACAAGGTTGTTTTGTCAGTATTATGTTCAGATTGGTATAATGTTGTTAACCAGTGGCAAGATAACTGGGCTGCTGCAGGTCCACCCTCATAACTAACCCTCTCCCCGTCTCCCAGCTCAGAAACTCCACCTGCCTGTTGCTGGGCTTGGAGAGGCAAGAGTGGAGACTGCAGGGAAGTATTGTAGCTTCAGGGAGCATGCAAAGGAAACTATATACTCCACCTCTATGGGGAAGATATGAATTAGCCTCATAGAAGCCTATATTCATGACTCTGGGCTTCCTTTCTCTTTACCTTGAAGGGCAGCTTTAGCTCTCCTTGGAGCCTCCTGATTGCAGCAGGTGGTCTTACATTAGTCCCACTACAAAGAGTACAGTTGTTGCTTTACTGGAGACTTTTAGCCCTATGAGCTCTTAAATACCAGCCACTCTATTAGAACACTAGTGGTTATGCACAAAGGGGCAGCTTTTCTAAGGTATTTAGGTGCCTAAAGATACAGATAGGCATGTAGTGAGATTTTCAAAAATGTATAAGCAGGTTAGGTGCCTTTGAAATCCCTCTAGGTGGCCTATCTGCATCTTTAGGTGCCTAAATACCTGAGAAAATCTGGCCCATAGCACCTGGTACACAGCTCATACCACTCCCATTGGTTTCAGGAATTATTGATTCAGTTTCATATCAAGGCTTATAAAATATCATGCTTTGGATTGTAACCAAGGGATCTTTCTCCCCAATCTACAGCTTGGTACAGTTGAGTAGGTGCACTGTTAGGAGCAAGAGAAGAGTTCACCTTCTTATGAAACATCTTACATTGGCCAATGTAAGAAAGCAGGACACTGGTTTTTGATAGATCAGTGGTCTGATGCAATATGATAAATACCATGTTCCTTCGATATCTACAAATGTAGGTTCCAGTCATGAAATCTTTCTTGAAACAAAAGTGAGAGGGGCTACAGGATCCGGCCTCACTTCTGATTTTACTCTAATGATTTCCTTAACAAGTTCAGCATTTTATTAGTATACTCCTTGGCTGATTTATTCTTCTGTCCCAGTCTTCACTGTGCTCTCATTCTGCCAGCTTGAATGACAGAGAATTTTTCTCTCTGCTTGTCATGAAGTAGCCTCACACAATGCTGTGTTTTCTTTTATTTTAAAACTGCCTCATTCTTAAGATATTTTCTGCGGGGAGGGAGAAACTGTTGGTTTAATATAAGTTGGAAATTTCTGCCAAACCCTACATATAAGTCACTAAAATAAGAAAAACAAATTGTTAAAAGCTCTGCAACCAACTATATGACCTATAACCCCAATTCTTCTGAGTTAGTTTTTCTGTTGGTTATAGTTCCCCATGTTGGAGAATATAGCAAACAGTAAGTGCAAAAACATTCAAATTGCTGCTAATACTGGAGAATCAAGTTTGATAACATTCAATATTTTGTGAATTGATCTTGAACTTTTTGCAGGTTTGTTTGAAAATGAGCTACTTTAGTGTTTAAAAAAATAAGTAATATAGGTCATTAAATTGTTTTTGGTGAAATTAAATCATACTTGCAGTGATTTCACTATCTGGCAGAAATGTCCCAATATTATCCAGGATCAAATCCTCAAACATTTTATATCCCATGCAAAATGAAGTGTTTTCAGATTGCTCTATATAGGAAGCCATCTTAAGAATTGCACCTCATGCCTTATTGTAGCACAGAGTTCCTAACTCCACCCAGTCTGATGCCATACTAGATCTCATTTACACAGTGGGTCAGATTATTCCTCCTATATGGACTTTTCAACTGTGGTTGTGTCCCTGGCTCAGCAATAGTGAGATTGGTAGTTGAAGCTAAATCATAATAAAACCTGATTTACTCTAGATTTAGTCCCCACTCTCCTCAGTTAAAGGGCTAAGTAAGGAAACTACAAAATAATTAGAAGTCTGATGAAGAAAAAAAAGGTCACTTTTTCTATAGAACTACAAGGCAATATTAGCAACACCAGCAAAGCCAAAAAATTAAAATAAAAGTAAAAACAAAAATTCACAATGAAACGCCAAAGGGCATGATGAAATGTGGAAATTATCTTCATATATTTTTTGAATAATCCAGTCTGAAATTTCTTGCTTTTTTTTCTTAAACTGAAGAAAGGTAGATTTCAGCCTAGAATCCTTGTGACTTCCTTGTCCTGAACCAGCTTCCTGATGGGGAGAGGGATGGCTTCTTTTCTTTCAGTGTGGATTGGGAGACAGAGGCACCAACTCAGGATGGTTAAAAAGGCAGATGAATGATAAACAGCTGTAAATGAAGAAAAATCTATGCCCATAATATGCTGCTCTAATTGCACCCTCACTGTGCTGTTAGGAAGTCAGTGCTCTGAGAAAGATCACACAGGAATCCTATACATTGAACACATTCTTTCAAAGCCTGTCTCAGACTCCATTAGCTCATGACATAGAGACCCAAATCAGTTCCTAAGGCATTTGCAAGCAACTGCTGCCACAACAAAGATAATATTGGCACAGCTTATCAACGGAGGTAAAGAATAGGAGGCATTATTTTACACTTCCAGCCTCCATTTGTGTCTTATGTAAGAAATGCTGACTTGAGTCATATTTCAAAGCTAATTCTATAACAGGGATTTCACAAAATAGCTCTGAACCTACTTAAAAATGGATATGAAATTTTAAAAAATTCTGATGTGTGACAGCTGCAATAATAATCCCTATTGTTAAATTTAGCTAGACTTTCCTCTGCCGTATATATCCTCAAAGATGCCCGTTTTTATTTTGCAAACAGCTTCTTCCTTTCATGACCTTGCAACAATACTTATTTACTACATTCTCCTAACACGCAGTCACTATACAATAAAACCACATGCCCTTGAGTACATATTTTGTATGCACAGTTTAATAGAGTGATTTCCTACTGGGAGAGTTAAACAGATTTTTTTTTCTTCTTCCTGAAATATGATGGACCACAGGCTTCCTGAATGCCATTGTATCAAATTAAACCTGACTTTTCCTAACTGGAATTCCAGTCAGTTGGAAACTGAAAATAAGTAGTACTTATGCCTTCACTCTACTTTTAATGTTCCGTGCCTTTCAGCATGTTTCCGAGGATGTTTTCCATCCCAGTAAAGTGGTGTGGCTCAGGAAGGCTCAGGGACCATCTGACTTTTCTGACTGTTGAACTGTCTACCTGTCAATAATCAGTAGGGTGCCTTTTCTAATTTAACCTTTTGCTCCTAGATACATACATGTGGGGTCTAACTTTTGTCTCCCATTGATGTGTGTGTGGGATTTATGAGTGTACTTACCATTAACAATCTTGCAGTGATCAGAACTAATTAGGCTGCCTAATAATGGAGCACGTAGGGGACAATTTTTACTAAAAAGTTCCATATACATTTCATTTAATTACATGTGAATGAACAAAAACAAAACAAAACCCCCTACAGCAGGTTCCATTTTAAATGTCAACCTTTGCTGAGAGTTAACACACTCTGATGACTATAGTGAAATACTGCAGTATCCCAGATAGCAGTACTGAGAGTGAAAATTGACTCTTCCCTGCGATTATTGCTCAAAACATACTTGTTATGTTTCTTTGATATAACGGGGTCCAATTCTGATGTCATGTATACTGGGGATGCCAAGGGAATGCCTCTGAATTTACACTAGGGGCCATGGCAATCTCTGTGTTTATACAGCACCTAGCACAATGCATGCTCAATCACGACTCAGGCCACATACATATGAACAAAATAATGTATCTATTAGGACAAGTTCTAACCAGAGTTAGGATGAAGTTGACTATTTTAAAGGTGCCCTATGTACTCGAGAAAGAGTGATTAAACTAAACCAGTCACCAAACACTAGTGACTAAGCTAATTATTTTGAAAATGACAATGGTATTTGTCCAAATATTATTTATTGGCATCTAATGCTGATGTATCTGAAGCAATAAAGATTTAAAGGGGTCAGCAACCTTTCAGAAGTGGTGTGCCGAGTCTTCATTTATTCACTCTAATTTAAGGTTTCACGTGCCAGTAATATTCTAACATTTTTAGAAGATCTCTTTCTATAAGTCTATAATATATAAATAAACTATTATTGTATGAAAAGTAAATAAGGTTTTTAAAATGTTTAAGAAACTTCATTTAAAATTAAATTAAAATGCAGAGCCCCCACTTGGACTGGTGGCCAGAACCCGAGCAGTGTGAGTGCCACTGAAAATCAGCTCGTGTGCCGCCTTTGGCACGTGTGCGATAAGTTGCCTACCCCTGATTTAAACAGTTCTCAGAAGCTGCTAGGTAAGATAATGTTGTCCTACCCCCAGGATCACTGATTAGTTAATGACAGATTATTCACATGATGTAATGCTTCTCAGTTGCTCTTTTAATTGGCTAGGTGCAGCTAGGATGGCTTTGATAAGTACAGTTTCTGTGAATCAGGCTGAATTAGTATGGACTTTCTCCTATTTGTGTATCTATAGTTAGGTCTTAATAAAATCAATTCTTAATTTTCTAACTTGAATTTAACAAAGATTTTATTCTGTTCCCATTTGAGAGTTTTGCGATTGGCTTCAGTGGGAGCAGAAGCAGGCCAAAGCACAGTTGAACCAGAAACAATAGAGCCACAGCTACTGCAGGCTGACTAGGTTGAGAGCAGCAAGAAGGCAAAACCCAGTTAAATAATCCTTTGAAAACACTGGGGGTGAAGCCCTGACCCTTTTAAACTTTAGCTATTAACTTCAGTAGTGGAGCTGGGATTTTACCTCGATGCACAATGACGACTCAAAGAGTCAAAAGAACAAAATTATAGAGTGTACTATCAAAATTATATGTTTATATTACAGTAGTGTGTGAAGGTATCAACTAACATTATGACCCTGCAGCTTTTGCACTTACACGTAGTAAAAAAACATTCCCTGTCTTAAAGAATTTGCAACCTAGATAGACAAAAGGAATCTTTTACAGATGAGAAACTGAGGCACAGAGAGATTGTGACTTATAGGAAATCTATGTCAGAGACAGGAACTGAACCCAGATCTCCTGACTTCGGAGCCACAATCTTAATGGCAACATTCTTTCTCCTTTTTATAGATGCTGCTTTTGTGGGTATGAGTTGTGATTTCCAACCATAGTGAAATATTTACAGTAATGGTTGATTGAAGTAGAGTTCATTCCATAAGACTGATTTATGGAAGTATAACTAATACTGTTGACCAAAAAGAAAGTATAGGCACATGAAAATACTGTTTTTATCATTTTGGGAGAGTGTTTTGCTCAAAGACCTCTTGATTTTCACTTTAAGGGCAAAAAGGATGAGTAAGTGAGCAGGATTTGATGCTTGTTTAAATAATTTTATGCAGCTGTTCTAGTAGATCTAGGAATTGGAGAAACCTCCTGGACATAGAGATTTACACAATCGCTACAATTATTTTTGGGTACACTGAACTAATTTGAGTTTGAAAAATCTTTTACCCTGTAACTCAGTCATTGGGAATCCTGTGGTATCTACTTGGAATAGAGGAACACTGCAAAAATTACACAAGCAGGATGGATGTCTCATACATGATATACGTACCCCCCACACTATATTTTATCATTAGAATTTTTCTCCCTGCTTCTCTTCTCACAAGCTCTGACCAAATTTACCCCTGCTGCCACTTCACTAACTCTGACCTAATCTTTGCTCTGTTTTTTCACTGTATTGTCCCACTGAATTTTATTTTCCTCTCTGATGCTATTTTTGCTAGTCTCTCCTAAATGCAATCTGAACTGAATAACATTTGGTATAACTTGAGCTTTGAATAGGTGAATGTGTTATGTTCAAGTGAGTCCAAAATTAGACAAAACAAGATTGACCATTCCTGGGTAGAACTTTACCCAGAAGTACCCAGATCTTTCAGACATGGTTTGACTTTCATCTTCACATTGTGGTAGATGAACATTTTTATTTTAGCAGTTATTTTTGTTTCAACTTTCCTTGGTTACTGAAATTTAATGTAATTTTGCTGTATGCTCATGGTTATTTTGTTCAATTTATAATAGAAAGTTAATAAAAACATTTTTTTAAAGATATAAGGCCATATCATACTACAGTAGAACCTCAGAGTTGTGAACACCTCAGGAATGGAGGTCATCTGTAACTTTGAAATGTTCATAACGCTGAACAAAACGCAGCTCCCGCTCCAGCAGATCACACTCCAGGCCAGGTTAGGGTGACCAGATGTCCCACTTTTATCGGGACAGTCCTAATTTTAGGGTCTTTTTCTTATATAGCCTCCTATTGTCCCCCACTCTCATCCCAATTTTTCACATTTGCTGTCTGGTCACACTAGGTCAGGTTCCAGAGGCAGTTAGGCAGCTTCCTTGCAGGCAGCTTCTTTCCCTGGCCCTGGCAAGATTGTGTCCCCATCCCGTCCGGGGTGGGAGGGGTGGTGATGGTGAAGGTGAAAACAGCGTGTCCCCTTCCCAGCGGGGGCTGGGATGGGTGGGTGAAAACAGCACCCACAGGTTACAGGAAAGCACCGCAGACCCCAGTGCTGGTTCTGCTGCCTTGGGCTGGCAGCAGGGGCTCACAGCTTTGCCTACGAATCTCAGCATCTTCACTTCCTACCTGTAAGTGGGTGCCCTGCATGTGGGGGTGGGGTTGGGGGACAGGGCAACTCAGATGTGCCTTTAAGATGCAACACAGGCACATTACAGTATTTGCTTTTGTGTGTGTGTGTGTGTGTGTGTGTGTGTCTGCTGTTGCCTGATTGGTTACTTCTGGTTCTACAGAGTGTCTGGTTGGCCGGTCAGACCGTAACTCTGGTGTTTGTATCTTTGAGATTCTATTGTATTGCCCCATTGCTTTCACTGGGAAGCTGTGCTTAAAAAAATGTTTGTATGATTTGGCCTGTAGTTTTTACTGGAATTGTAATTTTAAAAAAATATATAGAAATTAATAATGATGAAAATATGGGTTCTTGAAATTGTAATATTCTCACTTCATAACAAACAGCCGATGTACATTAGCTATACCAGGCAATTTCTTTAGATCTGCCGCAGATAAAACAGTTAATTTCTGAGAAACACTGATGTATATTCCTGTTTTTATTTCTTTCTTTCTGGGAGATGAGTTTTTGCAATTTATTATAAATCACAGAATGAAGTTCAGCCAATCATGTTCATAGGAATCAAATCAGAAGGCCCATTCTTATTTATAATAGAGACTGACATTTCTGTCCTTTCAGCAGTAATAAAAACTTGGAATGAGGGTAAGGGCTTACTTTCTTAGTTTCCACTGCATGGAGAAGCTTTCTCTTTAAAATTGTATAATGTACTAAAAATTTAAAAAATAAAGACTAAAATACTTATAACTGCATCTTCCCCAATAAACAGAATAAGCTACAAAACAAAATCTGTCATTTATGTCTCTGAAGTGGTATCTCTCAGCAATGTAGGCCCTGATCCTTCAAACATTTCTTTACATATGTAATCCCATAGAACTAAATGGGACTACTCAAATGTATAATCACATTATTGTAATGAAATTTCAAATATACTGAGTTTTTAGTGCTCAAAGAATACACAGTCGAGTAAAACCGAAAAAAATCTGCTTCAAATATGAAGTAAAAGTTTCAGAAAATACAATCTTAGAATAATATATTATGATAATGCATATTACAAATTGCATAAATTTTTTGCACTCCATAGAGAACATTTAATAAAAAACAACAAAGTCAAATAAAGTTTGAGAGCTCACTGGATTGTAACCTATTGGTTAATTTCTTTAAATGACTTTAGTGCTACTGAAAAATCACCTTTGTCCAGCTTGTCCTTGTCCATCCCTCCATGAACACCAGTCGATGCCACACCATTCTGTTTTGTTGCGAGCACGTTCTTTCCATTCCTGGCCAAGCCACACAAAATCCTGAAAAATGCCAGACTTAAAAGCACTGGAAAATGAAGTCCATTTTGTAGTACAGAGCAGATACTAAATAGTAAAGATAACAGATATATAAGCTTCCCCACAGTGTCTTGCCAATGTATTTTAACTCTACCCTGCAGAGATCACCTCTATGGGTCAGAGTCAGGGTTCAGTCTCCATGCCTATACAGTCCTTGGCCTCTATATTTTGATTGCCAACAAGGGTGCTAATTATTGTGGTAGTTCACCTGTATCCCAGAAATTGTATTGAGAGACTGCCAATTGATTGCACATTGTCTTCACCAAATGGTTGTTACAAACAGCTGGCTTTCAGTCAATATAGATCTGAACTAGAGGTGGCAAGCTTTGTGTCCCATTATCATTCCTTTTGAGTTCTTCTTCCCTTGTAGTCTGTTGCTTTTAAACAGTTTCTAAAATATTGTTTTCTAGTTCTACTATAATTCCCAACTTTCTGAAAACCATATATCATTAAATACTAAAGGTGAAAATGTGGCTAATTTGCTGAGGAGGAGAAAGTGTTAAGCTCCATCGATTTTGGCATAGCTAGAATTTTTATTGTCCTTTCCATAAAATTTTAATAAATCAATGAGCAAACGAGGATGGTGTGATAGTCATAACCCACAAATCTCTTTCTGTCAGTTCCATGCTCGAATGATTATTAACGATGTCTGTTTAATTCATTCATGCAGAAAGCTTCTAATTTACAACAAGGAAGAAACATCTCATACTTACGAATGACCTAACGGTGGGTGGGGGTGGGAGTGGGTAGGCAAATGCTAATTGTTTACCATGCGCTGGCCTCAGAAATATATTTGTTTTAAATTGTAATCTGTTCACTCACCTAAATAGAAAGGGATAGAGATAGATTTGTTCTGCAAAGCTAATATGTTCACTGGTAAATTGATGATCAAGATCAATCAAGTTGCTTATAAATTCATGTTAAATTTCACAGTTAACTTCACCCTCCCTCCCACTTCAACCATCGTTCAGGGGAAAGAGGTATGATTAAAATCTTCTCATTAAAATAGGAGTAATACCTAGAACAAAAGCCCTTTGAAGAATAATTTCAGTATTTGGGGGTTCTGTGCTGCTGTCCATGTGCCATATTCTTCTGTGTCTGTAATCTGCGATTGGCAGGTTTTAAATTGATTTAACTTGTGGTTGAGCAATAATCAGTGTGCAAAGAATGTATTCTAGAAAAAAAAATGCACCCAAAGGCTATGCAAAGTCAGGTACATCATTTAGAATAGGTAGCTGTTCCAAATATTCAGATTTGAACTTTAAAGAATGATAGTTAAAGTGGCTGAGAGCAGGTTAAGGACTTATGCTACATTCAGTTTTGTTGGCATGCTCTTCATCAATGAAAAATAATTGGGAAGAGCATTATTTTTTTAATATGAAGGGCAATGACATCAATATCCACCAAGACATTCAGTAGCTCACAAATTATCAACGCTAAATCATAAACTGCATTACAGATGCAATTGTATTCGGTTTTTTTTTAATGAAACCAGCCACTTTAATAGCAGAAAATGTACAGTCAAGTAAATGATGACTGAAATGTCTCTAGCTTTTCATTTAAACTGTGATTTCAGTTTTAATTTTTTAAGACTTATTATATAGAAGATTAAAGTACATTTTTCAGTGATTCATTTAAATCAGTCATGAATAAGTTGATACCACTGGGCAATGTGTTTGAATATTTCATCACAAAGTGATGGAGCACCTAATCTCAGTTATAGTGCTTTTATTCACCAACTCATTCTCCTTTTTCTTTGACATGACCTGAATAAAGAATGACCTAAAGGCTCAACAAAGACAGAATCTACAAAATATATCAATACTGCAGGAAGGGAAATATTTTCTTGTTTGAGTCTCAGGCACTAATGATTTAGTTCCCTCATTTTCATCATTGTTTTTTGGTAAATGTTATCAAAATTGCTTTCCAAATTCTCCAACCATGTTTGTTTTTTTTATTTGGGCAAAGTTTTAATTTTTCTTTAATGAAGGAGATATTTCTTTTGAATTAAGCTTGGTAATGGAAGCTAAACACATACTATGTTAAAACATAGTCAAGGTAGCAGTCTTTTCTTGTTTACTAATTTAGGACCCAATTCTGCCACCTTTGCTGACATCAAATAGTTCTATTCTTGATAAGTAACCCTACTGCTTTCAGCAGGGTTACTCAAAGAGTATGGCACTACCCAATGTGAGGAACAGAATCAGAACTTGGTGCTCAGTTAATATTTTAGACATGAAGGCAATCATGGTCCAATATGAAGAATGTGGGGAAAAAAGTAAATGTTCACTCAGTTTACAGGGCAAAGTACAAAGGCAAAATAATAATGAGTTCATAGTTACATGATCCAAATGACTAAAGTGGTATTAGTGTACACCATTACAACTACGGAGGGTAATAAAAATGGCTAGGAGCGATTCATATGATTTATCACAGGGGTAGGCAACCTATGGCACTCATGCCGAAGGCGGCACGCGAGCTGATTTTCAGTGGCACTCAAACTGCCCGGGTCCTGGCCACCGGTCTGGGGGGCTCCGCATTTTAATTTAATTTTGAATGAAGCTTCTTAAACATTTTAAAATCCTTATTTACTTTGCATACAACAATAGTTTAGTTATATATTATAGACTTATAGAAAGAGACCTTCTAAAAATGTTAAAATGTATTACTGGCACACGAAACCTTAAATTAGAGTGAATAAATGGAGACTTGGCACACTGCTTCTGAAAGGTTGCTGACCCCTGATTTATCAGAAGAACCTATCATTCTGTAGAAGGGAAATGAACTACCAGTTAGAGCACTAGGTCAGCATATGCATATATAAATATTTGCATTTATACCCGATCTTGTGTATTCTGGAGAAATAATGATGATACCTGGCATGTATAGAGTGACTTTTATTCAGACATCATAAGCTGCTGGACAAACCTTACAATCTAAACCATGGGCCTGGTCCTCCTCTCACACTGGCATTCATTAGGAATAACTCCATTGTGTCTATAGATCAACATCTTTTGCTGAAATGCAGTCACCTACCCCCTTTACTCTTCAAGATAGAAAATAAGGAATTAAATTAAGATGAAACTCTGGGAGAATTTTACTTAAGCGAGATGTGATTATCCAGTTGGAATTTATCCAGAACAGTTGGCCACTCCTTTTGTAAAAAGTGCAAGTTGGATTTATAATGACCATAGAATCTCATCAGAAAGATGACTCCTCCAGCAATATGTTGACTGTACCAATTTCCTGGGTCTTACCAGTAGATTCTCAGTTCCCAGTATTAACTCAAAGGAAGAATGCTACCTACTGAGCTACCGTCATCACTGCCTGAAGTATCTAATTTTTTCTTGGATGGTGTGTGTGTGTGGGGTGGGTCCCAGCCAAGTAGTAATCATCCTTAGTTGGTAAGAGATGGTGAGACCACAGTTCAAAGTAGTGTAGTTTCAGTCAACTTATGGAACTCCTTACCTGAGGAGGTTGTGAAGGCTAGGACTATAACAGCGTTTAAAAGAGAACTGGATAAATTCATGGTGGTTAAGTCCATAAATGGCTATTAGCCAGGATGGGTAAGGAATGGTGTCCCTAGCCTCTGTTTGTCAGAGGATGGAGATGGATGGCAGGAGAGAGATCATTTGATCATTTCCTGTTAGGTTCACTCCCTCTGGGGCACCTGGCATTGGCCACTGTCGGTAGACAGTATCAGAGGGTAGCCGTGTTAGTCTGGATCTGTAAAAGCAGCAAAGAGTCTTGTGGCACCTTATAGACTAACAGACGTTTTGGAGCATGAGCTTTTGTAAGTGAATACCCACTTCGTCGGATGCATGAGTAGACAGATACTGGACTAGATGGACCTTTGGTCTGACCCGGTGCGGCCGTTCTTATGTTAATCCAAGGAATTTAGAATACAGGCCTTAGTTACAATTGTTTGACATATTAGATGCCCAGATATCTGTGAAAAAGATACTAAACACATAAGCACATATTATAGTCTTTGTGTGTTCTATGCTTTGAACTGCAATTAAAAACCCACAGCTGGCCCATGCCAGCTGACTTGGGCTTGAGGGGAGGGGTGGCTGAGCCCGAATGTCTACACTGCAGTTAAAGAGCCCTTAGCTTGAGCTCCATAAGCCCAAGTCCGTTGGCATGGGCCAGCCATGGGTGTCTAATTGTAGAAGACATACCCTAAGAGGCAAATCCTGACATGAGGCAGATGATACAAAAGACACAGGAAGGAAGTGGGAAAGGGGGTAGCAGAAAGAAAGAGCGGAGAAAGATCTTTCTCCCTTTCTTGCCTCAGGAGCTGAGGGCTTCCTAGGACTGTAAACATGAGGCTATATAGTGTATGAGGATGATTGAAATGAATACTGTAAATAAACTGCATGGGGTGTTTTACCAAGAAAAGGTCTCTGAGCTGTTTGTGGGCTTGAGCAGTGGCAGGAGTGAGCTGGCCCTGTCACAGGGAACTGAGGCACACAGAGCCTAAGTGACTTGCCTAGGGTCACAGAGAAAGTCTCCGCCAGAGCAGGAACCTGAACTTCGGTGTATAACACGCATGCGCGCGCGCACACACACAAACTAATGTAAGAGTTTCCAGTTTGTACCTCTATTTGCCTACCATTGTGGACCTAGAGACTATTCAGTGCATCCAAGCTTTGGCCTGCCAATCAGTACCAGAGAGTTCCATATTTAAGAACAGAAAGGGCTATGTCAGATTCACTGGGTGTATAAAACTGGGATGTCAAATCCATTGATGATATAGGTTGCATATTGTAAATGGTACAAGTGAGTATCTTTACCTGCAAATAGAACACTACAAAACTCATCTAATTGTAGATGATGGCTTTAGTAGCATAATTAATGGGGGATGGCTGCCAAATCTTTCTTTATATATATATATATACACCCCCTAAGAGAACTGGTTTATGATAGTCTGTCAGGGTATCTCCCTCTTGTGATACTCAGAGATATATGAAGATGGCAGGGATATTTGCTGAAGTGAATGAGATCTGATCTTTCATGATGCTGAGCACATCCTGCAAAATCATGAGTGCCCTTAATTCCCATTGCTCAGTACCTCACAGGATTGGTCTCATAGCAGAGACATATGCAGCATCCTCCATGTTATGATTTCAGCTGAGAATGGCTGCCAGTTCATGCAATTATATAGTAAAACCAGACCCTGTTAGCAGTTATAACTAGCAGATGTCTGTCTGTATAAGCACAAAGTAGTCTGCCTAGACACTCCTAACTAAATTGTAAAATGACCTTGTGTCTTCTCGTTCCACCAGTTTTATGGGAAGTTCTGTGTATAATGTCCTGTGAATGTAAATGCTCTGTCCTGTTTTATGCACAGTGAAATGACACATTCCAGCCTCAGATTCTGCTGATGTTTTGTTCCTTTTAAAGCAAAAAGCTTACATGTGCCTGATTCTAATCTCATGCTGGTGTCTTCAGTGGAGTTGCTCTGTTTTACACTGGTGTAAAATCATAACCTGGCCCATATATATTTTTAAAAAGCTATTTAACCCAGAATACAACCCAGTGCAGATACATCTGTGCCTGTTTGACTTTTGGTTTTAAATGCTAATACCTCTGGTTATGCAGAAGAAGCAGAATTACACATCCTCTGTTTGTTACCAGCGCTGACCTACTGCAGAAGCTGCCTTGCTTTGGCTGTGAAGTGAGATGGTTTGTGATATCACAGATGATCAAACAAGAGATTGTTTAAATAGATGGACAATATTGGTAGGTACTTTTATGATGATTTGGAGGAACTTGAAGTTCTCTAGAGACAGAGTGAAATAGGAGCGGTGGGAGGAGGAAGGAAAACACAATTTATAGAAGAAAGATGGTGTCTGAGACATATGCTGCTAACTCTTTATAAACTCTAATTATTGACAATTACATAGACTTTTGAAACTGATAGTGCAAGCTCCTCGAGTTTCCATGTGATTTTAATCTTACTCTGTATGTGTTGGTTATGGATGAGATTGGCTTTCATGCTGGAAGAAACAGAGGCCACAATTTACATTCTGCTGATTGTGAGATCCTTTTCTGGTGACTAGGAAGAATCAATTCAGGAGCTATTAGTTAAATAAGTAGCTGGTGGGGTCTGGATGGCATCTGGACGGCATCTGGACACAGGGAAGTTGAAGTGCTAGGGCAATAGACTATCCCAACCATTGTAGCTATTAGGAATAAACAGGCTAAGGAGGACAGCATGTCTTGACACAGTGGTATATAATGATGGAGACTATTCTGGTGACTTTGTTATGGCACTTTCATCATTTCAAGAAACTAAGGACTATTTTTTATAATTGGAAATGTACCGTAGTTTGAAGTGGTGTTTGACACGCCACTTGTGGGAAAGTGGTGCTATTTTCTTACCATCCTCACTGGTTCTATGTTTTTCTTCTTTGCAATCATGCTGAGCTGATAATCAAAATGTTTCCACATGCTCTCAGAAGATCTCTGCCATAACCTTGCGGTTTAAAGATTTAAAGATATTTATGGCCAAATTTATGGAAAAAAGGAGCAATTTTCAAGGTCTTGGATAGTTGCCAAATGTGGCTGGGTCTCAGCTGCCTGTGACATAAATTATCGAATGTAAAGTGGCTCATCAGATATGGAGATGTGTCTCTAAGTGAAACTGAACTCAGTTATTGATTGAAATAAGTTGTATTACCTTAGTCTTTCTTCTACTCCTCAGTTATACAGCAGTTCCCATTTGAAAGCCACAATTACGAAATTGGCACCAGAGACAATCTTTTCGCTTACAAAAGATGACTCCAAGTTAGCACTGAAACTACATTATTGTACCTTTGTCCACAAATTTGAAGCTGGATTTCCCAAGAGAAGGTTTAGCTCATTGGAAATAGAACAATGAATCAGTTGAGTTTAAAATAGTAGTTTAGAGTGACATTTTGAATCCAGAATGAATTCACAATATTTTTATGGGTTCTATATATTTTGGTAGAAATTTCAAGAGGTATTTAGAATATTTTGCTTACAGATTACTAGTTATGTAGTAAAGGGACTTTAGGAAAATTGTGCATTCTCTTCAGCTTTCTACTAATCATCCAATGCATCTCTGTGTCGATTTATCTACAGCATAGTACCATAGGAATGGAGTTTATCTATAGATCCTAGAGGCATGATAATTAACAATCTAAAAAATATGGAGCTCAGGACCTATGCCAACTACTAAATGATTACAGGAAGGTCCTTAGCTTATTAAACATATATGGACTCTCTACACCTGCTATTTGAAATAGGAACATATGCCTGTGTTCAGAAAACTATTTAGATGATGTATACCTAGGAATGGTGGAGGTGATGGGGAGGTAATCTCAAACCTAGGCATTACCTGAAGTAATTAAACTCATGTCTCACTGCAAAGCACTGAGTGAACAGGAGGATATCTGTATACAGTATGTGGAATGAAGGTTACAGGGGAAATATTTCTGTGTTCTCTTACCCCATATCTTCATGGATAATCCTGCTATTTTCTCATCAATTTTACTAAAAAGTGGTTCTTGGAGATGGGCCTTGATCTAATCCTTCCCTTCCCTCACCTCCTGAACATTGTGAGGGTTGGAAGCCACACCCAGATTTTGCATGGACCTGGTTTGATAGGAAAAAAATGTGTTTGCAAACATTATAGGAATGAGATGTTCAGTAAATCTGATATATAATTTGATCTGGCCATGCTTGCACCCTCTTCTATTCACGTTTCCATTTGGTTTTCTTGAATATATGACAGGTAGCTTTTATTTGTACGAATATGGGTACTCCTGCACTGAGAATATTTCACCTGCTCACCGACTGGCTGTGTGTCTTTTGGAGTGACAGTGATGGGACTCAGGAAGATACCTGTAGAGTTACTATATATTGCATGGGCCTGTCAATGTGACAATAAAGCTTTATTCTCTCTGAAAGCCCAAATTAGAGACTTGGCACTAGCACAGCTAATAGGACAAAATAGAAGAGAGTTCCTGAATGTACCCTTTGCAAATAGCAATGTGAATTTGTAGGAGATTATTGACTTTGGTGTATATAAAATGGACACTGATAGAGTCGATCCATTGACTTGGCAGATATGAAACAATGTGTGTTACGTTGCATGAGGAATGAGGAAAATACAGAGCACCTCTCCATAACATTCTGATCAAAGCACTGACACCCAGGTAGTTAAAGAGTAGTTCTATCTCATTCCTATAATGCATGTTTGCCAAATTAAATGAGAATGGCTATGTAATGCTATTGGGTAGCTGACATTATGTTTAGATTTGTCACTGTTTTTTGCCAACCTATTTCATAATATTTTGTTGGTGTCTCACATTACCTCTATGCAAATGAATAAGTTTTCACTACATTTACATGCTTACAGAGAAGATTCTGGTCTCAGAAATCAAAGGTTTTGCACTGGTATAAAGCAGAGTATAATTTGATGCATTGTAAGTGCGCACAGACTGCCTTAAAGTTGGGAACTTGGAAGGTTCCTAAGGGCTCCAAAAGTGATAAGCTTTGTAGCTGACTTTAGGAAGACTGACAGTCAGTCTCTCTTTGACTTATAATTTTGCAATCTGTGAAATGTTATTTTGGCTATTAGCCGGTGGCAGAGTGAGATCAGAAGGCTGCTAAATAACACAAAATAGGAAGCTTAGAATGAGAAATCAGAAAATCTGTGGTAACAAAAACAAAACAACCAACCAAACAAAACCCCATCAGCCAGAGAGGATTAACAAACTCCCACTAATGATGGATTTTAGGTTAACTCCATTTTTTAAACTTAAATCTGAAAGTAAATTGCACATCAGTTTAAAAAAATAGCTTCAAATACTCCAACAGGTAAAATCACTGGGCTGGATTCTGATCTCAGTTACATCAGTGCAAACCAGGTGTAAATCTATCAAAATAGAAAGAATTAAAACTAATTTATAATAGGTGTGAGACCAGAATAAGGTTTATCATATTTAATGTATTTCATTGTGTTTGCAGATTTGTTCAAACTTTGGTATCAGACTCACTGTATACAGTTCATTTAAATCAGATTAAAATCTTAATATGAACAATGTGCTGTAAATAGGTCATCCTGACAAGTATTATATTTGATGAAGATTAAACTCAGTATCATCTGCAAGCAAAGTAAAACGAATGTGATAATTTTTGCCAACGTTACAGTGGTGACACCATAAGTCCAATATGACACAAGAGGAAAGACACCCAATTAGGAGACTGTGTTAACAGGTTCATGGGATTTTTGTCTCCAGATTTAAACTATAAAAATATTGTTTCCCTATCTAAAAATCTTACTTTTGTTAAAGCCACCATCCTGTCTTTTGGTCTCCTGCTTCATTTATTTGAAATCAATATTGTATCGTATTATTTGAGCTCACTAAAACAAAAGGGTAATTTTTACAAACTGTCATTCAGAAACACAAAAATTGGTCATTTTATGTGTTGAAACAGCCAGGAAGGTAAAACAGAAAGACTCATGAGAGTTTACTATTGCACTCCCAGACTGATAGTAACAGTTTAAGTTTATGGCGTCCCCATAAAATGCATGATTGAGTACAGTGGAATTTGTATAGTGTTATTAGTTTATCATTTTCTATCTGATAACAAATTTGATGACACTTGATCTTTAACCCACAATCCGGTGTCCGATGTGTCTATCTTTATTTTTTCTATGTTACCCTTGCAGACCAAGAAAAACAGTAAGGGGACTCAGATCTGGAAGCAAGACACCAAAGTAATGAAAATGAACATCTCTGGTGCAACTGGATTTGTGCCTAGTGTTATCATAGCCATCCTCATTTCCTACTTAATTCCTAATCAATTTACTTAGCCTACCAATAAAATGAGAGGTTTTCCTTTTGCAGACTTCTTCATTTCTAGCTTGGATCTCTAAATGATTGGTACCATTGTTTTTAGAGGAATTAGAAAGTAGGTATTTTGGGTGGGATTCCCCAGGGGGGACTTAGATGTCTAACTGCCACTTTTGGTAGCAAAGTCCAAAATTTAGGTGCCACTGGCATTCACCGTGTCCCTGATCAGCTGCCTCCTAACCATGTGGGTGGCTAATGTCCCTAGGTGCCTAAGTCTGCACCATTCAAGTCCCCATGGTGTCTAAATTTCAGCAAGTGGACTTGTGCACAGTTGCCAAAGTCCTGATGCTGCCCAAAGGATTGGCATCTAACTATAGCCCAGTGGTTAGGGCACTCCTAGCAGAGGGGTGAGATGCACCCCTGCTGCTCCAATGAATACTTAATTGATTTTATACAAGTGGCTTAGACTCTGAGCTAGAGGAAATTGCAGCATCCACCTGTATTGTTCCCCATACTTATGTCTTTTTGTTAAGCATCATATATGCCTGATAGCAACTCCTAAAGCAACACACAGACTAGAATAGTCTGAATTTGAAAAGGTAGAATCATGCTAATTGGATAAAATTTACAAAAGTGCCTAAGTCTAATTTCAAAAGTGACTTAGCCCCATGTGCCCAAGTAACATTTGAAAATGGCATTCAGAAGCCTAAGTCCCTTAAGTACTTTTGAAAATTTACCCATTGTGGTAACAGCATTTACAGATAATGTGCCTATGAGACCCACATGCTTTGTACCGCACCGTTTGACTTTTTCTTCCAAAGCAATTGAGAGAAGCAGCAGTGAGGAGACATGGGCTTTAGTTGGAATTCTATGTCTCTGCACGTGTACAGAATGCATAGCAGGGCAAGTTAGAATGGCCCAGAAACATCCAAAATTAGGGTTTGGCACTTATTAGACATGCTCACTAGCTGTTTCTGAAGCTGCATAGGAAATTATTATTGTGGGCAACTCTCCTGGCAGGACACACCCGGTCACACTATGAAAGCTGAATAAATCAGTGCGGGATAGTGGTGGTGTGGGAGGAAGTTATAAGTACAGGAGTTAAAGACAGCCCTGTGAACTCAGTAGCTGATCCATGCAGGATCAAGTGATGTGTTTGCTGTGGGGATTGGTGCTCAATACTTGTACCACTTTGGATACAGGCTACAAATTTCTGTTTCACCAGCAACTGAAAGGATCAGTCAACTATTAACTCAAGGGCTGAAATGGTGATAGTTATGGATCCCTAGACTGTGTGCATTAAATTATTGTTTTGGTAAGAAACTTTATGGGATGCTTTCTTTGAAGTTTACTAGGAACTATTAACACCTATTTATAAGGCTTTTGCATACAATAACCCTGACATTTAACTCTACCTAGTGCTTTCCTGAAAAGGCAGAATCCTGGCCTGTGCTTCAGCAAAGAGTTACCCTGAGGTGCAGGAAGAAGGCAAATGTAATGACATTATATATAATATTACCTCAGCATCTCCTCTACCTTGCTATACCTGATCTTGCAACCCCCCCCCCCCCGAAGTGAGTATAGTCCTGCTTCTATGAGGAAGGATTACTTACTTGAAGAAAAGTATGCAGAACTGGATCTAATATACCATAACGAGGGCCTGGTCTGCACTGGGTGGGGGACGAGATCGATCTAAGTTATGCAACTTCAGCTACATCAATAACGTAGCTGAAGTCGACATACTTAGATCTACTTACCGTGGTGTCTTCACTGAGATAAGTCGACGGCTGATGCTCTCCCGTCGACTCTGCCTGCGCTTCTCGCCCTGGTGGAGTACCGGAGTTGATGGGAGAGTGCTCGGCGGTCAATTTATTGCGTCTAGACTAGACACGATAAATAGACCCCTGCTCGATCGATCGCTGCCCCTTGATCCAGTGGGTAATGTAGACAAGTCCCTACTTAGTTATTGAAGATAACCGAGGATTACAACTAGAACTGTTTCTAGATGTGCAACATTATTTTGTCAGAGTTGCTTACAAATGTCTTAAACAAAATAGTACCAACAAAATCTTATAAACTCGATGGATAATGTAATTCCTGATGTACTGAGTAATGTTGGGTAGTAATACTATAATCATTACAGTTCAGCTTACTTTTCTAGTGGCATGAAGGAAATCCATTCACTAATAATTAAATTCTGTCAGGACACTGATTGTGCTTTCGTGGTTATTTCTGTAGTATTTACCATAATGACCCAAGCTATATTAATACTATTTTAAGTAAGAGGAAAAATTGACCTTGGTCTGACAACTCAAGTTTAAGAAATTTGTCAGGAGTCCAGAGTTCCTTGCATGAAATGAGGACTTTAGCTTCTTCCATTATGTTGATCCTTCAATCTTGCACAAATATGTACATATTAGACAAAAAACAAAACAACAAAAAACCCTAAAAGGAGAGAAGTGAAATCTGACCCAAAGTTTACGTTCCAGTGCTAGGAATAGTCAGACTGCTGAATGAAATTACACTAATAGTGCTGTCTACAGGGAAATCAAAATACGGTTGACATATAGTAGCTTAGTACTTTTTAGAGTTTGACAGCAGAGTATAGTAAATAATTACCACCATTTGGATTTGATAAAAAAAACTAGCATATTTTCTTGAAGAAATTTGTCACAAGGTCTGGTGCAGCTATAAATGTATATAGTAAATCAAATAAGAAAAGATGACAGGTGGTTTGCTTTGGTAGAGAAACATAAGAAACATCTGACCTCTGCACCGCACATATGAATAGATTACAAAATGTAATTTAATTCAGGACAGACCCCAGGGAGGGTATACCACCTGCCCTCTTTGCAAGAAGAGACATCTGTCTTATACGTTAATCAGTGGGAATTAATAATGTTTTGTCACATCGCAATAAGCTAGTACATTCGTCATTTCCAATAGTAAGAAAACTTCTTGATGCAATGTGCCAGCTACAGACAAAGCCATGTATCCTAATAATAGATAGCATATTTTATCTCCAAGATAACTTTAACTAATTAGTCCTCATTATGTTGCTGTAAAATGGTGATGATCATAATCATTTACCACCCCCATCACATTAAAGATAGGGAAATTGATGAATAGATGCTAAGAACCTGATTTTTAAAGGATTTTAGGCAAACATGAATGTGCTCCAATGGCATTTTGTGCTTGCTTGCATTAATGTTCTAGTTGACAAGTTTACTAGGAAGAATGTTTGGAAAAAATGACACATTTAAACACATGAATATTTGCAGAAGACACATTTCCAATTCATAGTTGCAAGTATTCATACCAAAACTCTGATTTTCACTAATCCTGTCAAGGGACAGAAACACACCATGTGACCTGTGTGTGCAATCAAAATGATTGAATACAGCTTGAATTTCTAATACTGAACATTTCCTATAAACTGCTCACTATGAATTATTTGCTCATTTTAACAATGTAGAAAGATAAACATTTTGGGCATGCTAAGAGAGTAATTTGAGTAATTTGAATAATTAATAAATCAAGAAAATCATAAGCTGTTTAGACAATTCTTGGACACAAAAAATGCCTCAGCATGTTGAATTGTCTGCTCACTATGAATTATTTGCTCATTGTAACAATGTACGAAGGTAAACATTTTGGGCATACTAAAGTTGTCAACCAGAAATTAAAAATGGAAGAAAACATATTAGGTCATCTAGACTCTTCAGGTCAAATTCACAGCTTGTGAAACCTTGTGTAACGCTATTGACATCAACTCCCATTGCTTTCTGTAAGAACTGTGGGTATTCAGAACCTCTGAAAACAGCTTACACTGCATATATACTTTTTTTTATGTTTGAGCATAATTTTGAAACTATATCCCCCAAATTTTGAGTGGCTAGTGTTGGTCTATTGAATAATGCCAGGAAATAATACATCATTTTACTTCAGAATTTCTGCACTTCTAATGTGAAGCAAATTTACTCATTTGCAACTAAAGTCAAGCATAATGTTGCTTGCACCTTTTAAAGATGCAAATTAATCAGAGAGGCAGGCATCAAAACAGCAGATTCTGTTAAATGCATTTGCAAAGGTGTAAATTACCAAGTTGGTTTCAATCCTGGGTTGACTATTCTGATTAACAATGAGTTCAGTGAGAAGGTGGCACAAAGGAAGTATACTTTGCAGACACTATCAATAACTGAAAGGGAATTTCAAAATAATTTTGGGTAACACTTCACCAGGAATCAGATACAAGTTCTAATGGTAAAAGCTACACTTCTAAACCTCTGTCCACTATGCTCAGAATTATGGGTCTTATTCATGACAAAAGACTATATTGCCATTGCAATTTCCTTGACAACAGTCCCAAGAAATGAATTTAAGGAAGTGTTAACACACTTTTTAAATGCAGAAGTTACCACTTTTTTTCACTTGTTCAATATTTTCCTCCCTCTGATAGATATGAAAAGGTGCTAAAGTCAGACTAAAGGTGCTAAAGTCAGGGAAGAATCAAATATTTGCCCATTGGTGTTTTGGAAAATTAAAAATATATATTTAAATATCTAAACAGTATGAGTCAGTCACTGCTGTACCACAGCAACAGTAACATAGTCAGTGAAGAGGAGAAATCATTTACACATCTAGTTGAGTTCCAAGGGGAAAATATGGTTACCATGGCAAATGCCACATTACACTCATGCAAGTGCTGGAGTAGATTAAATTGCTAAAAAAACCTGCAAGTTTTCTTTTGTTTCTTTGTTCAGAACTGCAGCTAAATGTGTTATGATTACTTAATCAAAGGAGTGTCAAGATGCAGTTTCTTCTACTGTAACATTAACTGACATCTTAGCTTGCCTGTAATTTAATCATCATGCACCAATTGACACATAAAATAATGTTATGAAAAAATATTAGTTTATAGTTTGTGTTGTGGTCATTAGGCCAAATATATAAAGTATCCAGAGGAACTGATTAGTTACATGACTATAGTGCTTTGAGAACTCAAATGAGATCTGGGACTCCTTCTGCTAGGAATTGTATAAAGACTTAGTAAGAGAAAGTAGCTTTCCCAAAAGATTTACTATCTACATAGAGGAGACAGAGTATTTTACATATGGGAAGCTGAGGTAATGAGAGTTTAAGGGACTTGTCTAAGTTCACCCAGGAAGAGAGCCCGGAATGAAACTCCTCTTCTGAACCCCAATGCAGTGAATTTAATAATTCTAACTAATACAGAACCAGAAATGTATGGGGCATTTAACCATCCAAATAGACATGTTCTTTATCCTGCAGAAATTACAGACTGATGGCCTGATCCTGAGATACAATTCACCTGCAGTTCACATTTCAGTCATCTAACATTCTACCCAAATTTGGTTGCAAGCAACTAAAATTGCTTTATATTACAAGTGTGGAATACAATAATTCTGAGGTGACGACAATTATGTCCTGACATTTGTAATTCATCAAAACTTTAATCAACTTAAACGTGGGGGGATTTTTTGAGAGGAATTGTTTTTTTAAAAAATAGGGGTTGTCGTGTATAACACAATTGTATGAATACAGTACATACATGTACAAAACAAAACACCTCTTTGAACAGTTTAGAGCGTGAGCTCTCTTAACATCTAATGAGAAAAATTATAGAGTACATTGACTTCAGCTGGAATTGCAAATGTTCTGTATCTCTCCAATTAGGGCCCTCTGACAGACAAGACAAGACATGGGATTACAATTCAGGTATGGGAAGGTTTGGAGAGGTTATTGCTGAGGACAAGTAAGGAAGAAGGATGAAGACATTTGTTTCAAAGAAGTATTTGAAGGAGGAAAGTGAAGATGGTTGATGGGCAAGGATGAGCAGAATCCTTCAACTACCGTTGTTGCAAGTAAAGAATGAGAGAAGGAGACGAAGGAGGAAAAGGAAAATAGATGGAGACAAAACATGGGTGAAATTATGGAGCCCTTGAAGGTAAGGATGAGAGGAGTTAGAATATGATGCATTAAAAGACAAGAAGAGAATGAAGGGCTTCAAGGATGAGGTTATTGTGCTGGAGAAGAAGCAGAGGAAGATGACTCTTGTGGTGGATGGGGAGAATAAGAGCTATGGAGTGAAGAAGATTATACTAATCAGGCTGAAAGATGACAAGGGTTTAAGCAATGGGGATGTTAAGAAAAGAAAAATATTTTGGTTAGATTGTAGGAGAAACTAGATAGTTTAGTGACAGCTTGAAGATGGGGGGCTGGGAAGGGGAGCTGGGTTTTAGGAGACAGGTTCAGATGTAGGAGGCAGATAGTAATAGACCTTAGAGTTTTAGATTGGGGTGAGGAAAGAGGGTATGCATCTACAGTAGGGAGAAGGTGCATACACTGCTAAAAGGGGTGAGAGAGGTGCAATGTTCTTTCTGGATAAAGTCAGTTTTCTTTTTACAAAAAAGTGACAAGACCCCAAGAAGAGGAAAAGGCAGTGGGTGTAAGTGTGACTTCCCAAGAGATAGAGAAAAGGATGCTGCACTTGAATACAGAAAACAGTCCCTCGCATATAGTTTAAAATAAATAGTAAATAGTGTTTTACTAGAAAAGTCAATTGCATAAAGAATTGATACTTACAGTATCAGCAATGAGACTAAGGGATTATTTAAAATTCTTCCATCCCTTTGGAATAAATTATAATCTGAGTTCTTTTGGGATGAAAAGATAAGTATGTTTGCTGATGTAAAATCAGCACGATGGTAATGATCATGTCCAAGATAGATTTAACCAGATAGCGTGAGGATGCTGTGTGTCTGTGTTCTACGTCTTGGTGGGCATGCAGGTGTAGATCTGTGCTTGGCTGTTTGCAAGATTGGGGCCCTTGGTTGCACTGACAATGCTGTTGCTATGATACTGCATGAAAAACACTGCATAGATAACTGTAAAACATCATCTTCCCCCTGACCTGTTCGGACCAGATTTGCAAAAGTGCTCAGCACTCAGAATCTTTCGCTGAAAACCAGGGGTATCTCATGGCGCTGAGTAGAGCTCATTAGGAATTTTTTGATTGAACTTTTTTCATCAGAAAATGCTGATTTGTCAAAACCCAAACCTTTTTTTAAAAATGTACCAATTTCAACTAAACTTTTTTCAGCAAGGTTCCTCTGGTCCAGGATAGAATGTCTGGTCAAAACAAGACACTGCAAGAGCAGCATTGCAGAACTGCTAATAGTCTAGGGGTCAGGACACTCACAAGATGAGGGGAATGAAGGGCCTATCTTATGTGAAGAGACTGGATGAGCTTGGCTTGTTTAGTCTAGGGATATGATTGCTCTCATAACTCCATGGGAAGAGGGGGTTAAATACCAGAGAGTGTGAAGAGCTATTTAAGCTCAAAGACAATATTGGCACAAGGCCAAATGGTTATAAACTGGCCATGAACAAATTCAGGCTGGAAATTAGATGAAGGTTTCTAACCATCAGAGGGGTAAGGTTCCCAAAAGGAGTCGTGGGGGCAACCAACTTAATTAGCTTTAAGAGAAAGCTGGACAAATTTATGAGTGCAGTTGTATGATGGGGTTACTCATGATGGAGGCGAACAAGGCTAAACAGCCCTGCAGCTCACTTCTAGTAAGGGCCGGCTCCAATGGGGAGGGGGTGCAGGGCTGCCGATGGGGAGGGGGTGCAGAAGTGGCAGCGATGTTAAAGTGCTGTCGTGGCAAAGGACCCTGCTTAAAGCACTGCTGCAGGAGCCCTTTAGCGTCATTGCCCCTTTGGCCTCCATGGGCCACTGACAGAGTGGGGCAAAAGGGACAGCTGCCCTGGGGCTGGCGATTTAAAAGGGCCCAGGGCTCCCAGCCACCGCCGCTGCTACCGCAGCAGCGGCCGGAGCCCTGGGCGGCACAGGCCAGGCAGCGCGGATGGGCTGGCTGGGGCATGCTGACACCCACGCCTGCCCCTTTCACCCAAGGCCCCGCCCCTTCCGGGGGCCCAGAGCCAGCCCCCATACAGGTAAGTGTTGAATGTTACTTTCACTCCTGCTCTCTGGCCTTCCATCTTAAGCTCTCTGCTTCTGATAGCCAGTCGGCATCTCCCTGTCCTGCTCTAAGCCTTGAGCCCTCTCCAGCTTTCTCTGGCTTAGGAAGGTCAGCAGGCTAGCCCTTCTACTGGCTCCTAGCCTTCCAACCTTTTCGGCCTCCTGGCACTGGCTCAGGTAAGTCAGCCACTCCACTGGCTTCCTGATGATTCTTCCCTCTTTCCAGCCTGTAAAGAGCTTTCTGCTTACTGCTGCTTTCCCCAGAGATCTCCTCCAGTACCCGTCTCCCAGACAGCTCTCACCTGCCCCTTTTCCTGACTGGCTCACTCTCTGTCCTCAGGCACCCTCATGTATAAAGCCCAGGTGCCCCTACCCAAACCCAACTGGAGTGAGCTGATGAGTCATAGGTGCACTGGCTCTGCTCACTCCTGAAGGCCAGTGTCACTCTGGGACAGATCTGATCCATTTGAGGGCCGTATGAGTCAATGGGATTCTTTTCATTGACAACTTGGGAGCTGAATTTTTCCCTAATCATGTATTCCTGCTGCTGTCCTCCCATCTTCCTCCCCTGTTCCTTCTCTACCATTTTATTACCCACTTTAGTTGTATCATGTCTAAAAGCAGACACCAGCTCTGTAACTGTCTCTACACAGGCATGCCCTTGTGTCTTCATAGGGCCACACTGGAGTCACTTGCAGTGACAGGGGTCCTGATCCTGCAATTAATGGTGCACAGGAGGAATGATGCACTTGCTTGGAGCACTGTTGAAGTAAAAGAAAAAGCCATCTGGCCCCTCAGACAGTAGGCTTTCTTCAGCACTTTTGCTTATAGGCCTAGCTTGAAACAAAGAGTGCACAGGCATGCAGTTCTGAAAAATAATTGTAAAAATTAGAAGAACATTTCTGATCCCATAACACCATTCCAAGTATGTGTTTTCTCACTGTCTGGGCTAAAGCTTGGTTTAGTTTTTATCTGTGTCAAGTTCAGTTAATATGAAATATATTGCAGGCTCAGGTAGTAATTTTTGTATTCTGTTCAAGTGCTTAAATAAAATATATCTAGACTAGTTTTCTAAGATTGACTTTCTGAATAGTTACTGGAACACTGTATAGAATTACAATGGGTTAGTTGAACATTTCTGCTCAATTATCTTGATTATAGGCATGAAGAGTGTATATTTATGCAAATTTCAAGTAAATTCCCTGTATTTATTCAACTTCCATCTCCTGGTAACTTTGAATTTGAAGACATATTTTTAAATGCAATAAAATACTAAAAGAAAAATGCCTTCTTATCAATTTATGCGTTTACTACAATGCCCCAGTATCAGACAAGTACCTTCTAACAATGTCTAATAATACACTGAAATAATCCCTTCCCAGTACTCTATATGCTCCAGTCTTCACTCATTATTAACAAGATTTCCACCTGGCATCATGACTTGCATCATTCCTATTCCCTTCGTGACTTAATTGGACACACAGTAATTCCATCTCTCCCTTTCTCCAGCACCTCTCCTATTTTGCTCCCTTTCATTACCTAAATAATCTCATAGTATCAGTTCCCAGTATTCCTCCACTGTTGTCAAGTCTCCCTATAGTCTCCAATGACCTTTTTAGGAGCTGCTGAATGTGGTATGAGAGAGAGAGACTTAGGCCCAATTGTACCTTCAGAATAAATCTAAGATGCCTTAACTACTCTGGAAAAGCCAAAAATATGACCATAATGGTGATCCAGCCACCCCTTCATTCTTCATTTTCCTGCAGTGTTGTTTATAGGTTCTACTGTGGTCTTGACTGCTGATAGCTCATATCTTCAAACTGTTTGTACGGGGCCCCTTCTCACAATGATGGGTGACTGCACAAATACAGCTGGCCAGATTCTGTTCTGTTACACTGTAATAACTCCACAGTAACTCCACTGAAGTTAATAGAGTTGTGAACTGTCAGTAGAATATGGCTGAGCATGTCCGAAATGAATCTGAGGGGCAAGAAAGGGGAATGGCTTTATTCCAAACTTACCGAGATAAATTTCTAGCATTGAGCTAAATGATGGAGGGGTTGGTATTCTATTATATATTCTTACAGGGCTCCCCACTGCATTTAGTGATGCATCCTCCACGCCTTTACTGTGATCTGCCTGTCAGCAAGTAACTCCCTCTTTCTTTCTAGTGACTTACTATGAATTAAGGACAGCTAATGCTACAAAAGAGCAATTTGCCATCAAAGTCAAAGAAAGGATCTGTGGACGGAAAAAGAAGAGCAGGGGAAATAAATGTAAAAACACACTAGAAAGAGAGAGAGAGGCAGGCACAATTAACCTGTGGAACTCATTGCCATGGGATGTTGTGATGGCCAAAAATATAAATGGCTTGAAAAAAGAACTAGAAAAGTGCATAGAGGATAGGTCCATCAATGGCTATTAGTCAAGATGGCTGGGGATGCAACACCTTGCTTCAGGCTACCATAAACTTCTGACTGCCAGATGCCAGGAAGGGAAGAAAGGAGTGGATCACTCCTACTGCCCCCTGAAGCTCTGCTACTGGTCACTGTTGGAGACAGGATATTGGGCTAGATGGACCATTGGTCTGACTAAATAGGGCAGTTCTTAAGAGTAAAAGGAACAAAAAGAATGGGAATATAGGGCCTGAAATGATAGAGACGATAATTGAGAACACAAAGGAAGGGAAGAAGGCTAATATTCTGGAGTGGTAAGTATCATGCTGTAGTAATTTGCTTATTTAAGGTGTGAAAAATTTGCTTCTTAAAATGTGGGGGAAATTATTACATTATTATTACATAGAGTGTTACTGCAGCACACAGTACCTCCTAATGAGGACTCCTCCAAATGTGTTTTAAATTATATAGATAGATATTTTCCTCACAATTTGAACATTCTAATGTACTTTTGGCACAACAGGTGGGTCACTTTACATTAAGCATTCTAATCTTTAGTAACCTATTTTTTAAATGAACAAGCTGCTCCAGGATCACACAAGCTGTTGGTGCAGGGAAAAGGGTTTGTGCTAGTGGGAAAGTGTGAGAGGGGAAGAACTCTTATATGCGATTATTTTAGGAAAAAGAGCAAAACAAATATTTACAGTGCACATGTTTGAAGGGAAGTCTCAAAATAGCAAACCTGGGTGCCTAAAGGAATTTAAAAAAGAGACTTGGGCAGGAAAAAAAAAACATTCACTGGGAAAAAAACATCTAAAGAAATGTTAGAAAACAGCAGAGAGGTACATATGTATCTGAAGAATTAAAACAAACCTACATTCTGTAAATGCCACAGTTTGGTTCAGTTTTGTGGAATGGGTTTCTAACTTTTTCATGAAGGACATTACTCGTGTCCTATCTGATAACTGCAAAACTCCTACTGATCCCTTGTAATTCATGCAGTGATCTGTTGTAACCCATTTGTCTCTTCCCATTGGCTTTTGTTTTAAAACATGAAGATGAACATCTGTTCTACCAGTACGAAATGTTCATGTCCTGCGAGCTCATACTGAGTTTTAATCAGCTCTGACATAGAAAATCATTCAAGCTGCAGTTTGTTCTTTACATTTTGGTTTATTGACTAGGGTAAGTATTTGAGCACAGGCAGGAAAGAACTTGAAAATACCAGACTGCTGACCTCATTGCTATCCTATAACCATTTAATGTCTTTGCAAGTAGCAAAGGGAATATACAGGGATAACTTAAATCGGCCTTTTCTTTTGTGTGTATAAGGGAAAGTAGCAGCTTTTCACTCATAAAGATGCCAACCTGATTCACAGTTTATAGAGTGATTTTCCCTCTATCCTTCACAGCACTTTCTTAGTAGTGAAAACTATGAATTAAAGAATGATGGATCTGCCAAGCCTCCTTCTCAAAAATCCTGCACAATCCTTCAATCTGGATGCAAAATGACATTTTAAAAACCTCCCTGCATTTGCTTGGAGGTTTTCAATGTGTGCATGTCAGAAGAGTATCAGGATGGCCTAATTAATCACACAAGAAAAAAGGTGTGACAGCAGTGATTTGCATCACCAAGACATCTAGATAGGGGAAAAAAATCTTTTACAAAACTCTGAAAGTTCACTTCATTCTTTTCTTTATAACTTTAAACATTTGCAGTGAAATCCTGGCTCCATTGATAACAATAGCAAAACTATCATTGACTTAAATGGGGCTAGGATTTCACTCTTCGAAAACAATCTCTCTGGCACCTTTTAGAGTGTCCAGCTTTTCTCATGGCAGTCACTGAATCAGAACTGTGGGATATGCTGGGCCAAAATCATTCTTGGTGTAACTGCATTGCACTTACAGAGAAGTGAATACAACCAACTGTGTTGCACTTTGTGCATCTGTCAGGTTCATGCAAGTTTCACTAGACTAGCAACATGAGATTCCCATACTGAATCAAACTATAGGTCTATCTAGTCTGTAATACTTTTAAAATGATTATTATTAATTGTTTTGTTGGGTCATTACACTAAGTAAAACCTATTTCCCCATGCTAATTTCTCGCCCCACTGTTACTCATACCTTCTTGTCAACTGTTGGAAATGGGCCATCCCGATTATCACTACAAAAGTTTTTTTTTTCTCCTGCTGATAATAGCTCACCTTATTTGATTACTTTCATTATAGTTAGTATGGTAACACCCATTTTTTCATGTCCTCTGTGTATATATATATCTTCCTATTGTATTTTCCACTCCATGCATCCGATGAAGTGGGTTTTAGGCCACGAAAGCTTATGCTCAAATAAATTTGTTAGTCTCTAAGATGTCACAAGTACTCCTCGTTCTTTTAGTACATGCAGGGTGCGTTGCAACTTTCCTTTTATACATGTGAATGTGTAGGAAGGCACAGTTTTCTCCATGCAACCTGGATTAGCTGTCAGTGGCTACCCTAGCTCTCAGGTCCCTCACATATCCCTTTCTCTGACTTCCCCCACTTCCATATTCCTGTCATCTTCTCTCTTATACTCCTCTGTATGTTCTCCTGCCCCTATTGCAGACCTTAGGAAGAGAAACAATAGCAAATCTCTTTTCCTATGGATCTTCATGGTTTGGTAGGAGAGAGCTCCTCTCCTGTGTTGGGTCTTTCAGAGAGGAACTAGATTTTCTACTTGTTCTGGCTAAGTTTTCATAGTGAGCACAGCGTGCAGCTAAGTTAGCTTTATTTGCACGAACAGCACAGTCTTCCATAGCCATGTTCTTTTTGCAAGAAAACTGTGTATAAACTGTGCTGTACATGTGATTTTCAAAGGGTATAACTAGCTGATCAAAACACATTTCACCAGAATACTGAAAGACTATTATAGTTAAGACTATTTGATCTGTGAAATTTCAACTTTCCTCTGCCAGCTGTTTTAGTCATAAACCTGTTCAAATACATACCTCAAGAATTTGTTTCATAATGGGGAATGTGTGCTTTGTTTTCCACTGTTGTCCTACTCAGTAGTGGCTGAACTGAATTTGCTCAAGATTTCCAAATCAATTCAGTTTCGGGCAGAGACCAAGAATCCAGGTTCAGCTGAAGTTAATGGAAAAATTGACTTCAATGGAGTCAGAATTTGACCACAGGGCTGGAAAATCCCATAGGTGAAAACTGGAAAATTATGAGTGACTGAAACAGGAGGTTTGAGTGGAAACCTACATGCAACCTTACTGACTTCATACAATTGAGTGACACTATTGTGACAGATGTGGCAATTTCCTGCAGTGTGTCTTTTTCCTTCCCCATCTTATTTCTTTTCTATGCCTCTTCCTTTTCCTGCTGTCTAATAAGAGTCTGATTTAGGTGTCCAAGATTATATATTTTGCAACACTGCTGTAAAGCTGTGACCAGAAAGGGGCACTAAAAGCAATGCCCTAAACAGCCTGATGCTGGTACAAGTTTGGCAGGTCTCAGAGTAGCTGATAAGACCATGTGCTGTGCCTGTGTTTTTTAGCAGTGAGATTGAAAGTGAAAGTCGATACCAGAGACAGACATGCATTTTCTATTCTTGGGGATCAGACTTTAACAGCTACAGCAATGACAGCTCCAGCCCAACTCCACTAATGTCTTCTCTTTCTCCCAGAAGGACAGTTATTATAATTTTTAATACCACTTATAAGACCATCAAACAAAGGGATTTTTCATTCTAAAAACTCTCTCAAACTAAAGGGAAAGGAAACAAAGGATGTTGTTAATATGAAAGCTTTATTTAGTACTTCATGTTTCAAATGCTTTAGCTGTTTTTCCTTCTTTGGTATATCTTTAATAAAAGGTTAAAAGGATTTTGAATGCAGTGTTTGCCATGGTATTAAACAGGCTGACAGGTCTCTGTATACCAAACCCAGGAACTTGTTTAGAGATGTTTAATGTTAGATAGTGACTGGATCACATTAACACCTTTGGCTTTTTGGGTTGATTTATTACATCTAAATTCTTTCAACAGGCCAGATCCCTCTTAAACACTCATATAGTTGGAACCTTTAACCAGATGCACTATTAATTCATGTGTCTGTGGTTTATAGAAATGATTCGAGATCATGGGCATGGAGTGAAGCTTCCCCTGGGGGAGACTAGCCCCTTGCCCTGCCTCTTCTGGCCAAGGCCCCACTTCTTCCGGCTGAAGCCATGCCCTGACTCACTGCTCTCAGCCCTGCCATGGATGGCTGAGAGCTCGTTCCTGACTGGGGTCGAGCTCTCAGCCTCAGCTGGGACTGCGGCAGAGCTCTCGGCCCTTGCTGGAGCTCCCACATTCCTCCCCTTCTGCCCATGGCCCCACCCCATTCCACCTCTTCCCACACAGCCCCACCCCCATTTTCCAATGACCCCACCTCCGTTCCACCCCCCACTCTGCCTCGTCCCCTCTGAGGCCCTGCCCTCCCCTCTTGCTCCTTTTCCCTCCTCCCCCAGCTGCAGCTCTGAGATGGGAAAAGCTCTGTGCCCTGGGATTGTGGTGGGGGGAGATTTTTCTGGGGCCCCCAAATCCACCATTGCATCCTTCCCAGTGGCGTGAGGTTTGGGGAGGCTTAGCTTCTCCCCAGCTCCATTACACACTACCTATTTTCAGATTGTTTGGAAAGAGAGGGGGTGTAATTAGGAATCTTGAAGTTAAAATGTATAAAGGAATCCACATAAGGGGGGAGGGATAGCTCAGTGGTTTGAACAGTGGCCTGCTAAACCCAGGGTTGTGAGTTCAATCCTTGAGGGGGCCACTGGGGCAAAAAAATTGGTCCTGCTAGTGAAGGCAGGGGGCTGGACTTGATGACCTTGCAAGGTCCCTTCCAGTTCTAGGCTATTGGTATATCTCCAATTATTACCTTTTTATTATTACCACTAAAAAAACCTGGTTATCAAAAAAGAAAAAAAAAGAAAAGGGGGGTAGGGTGAGGGTAAAAGTGAGGAATTTAAAGCAGCATATATTTTATTCCAAATAAACCTAAATTAAAATTTGGTTCAATGTCATCTTCTAGGTATGCAAAATTCAGACACTCATCAAATGCAAACAGAAATGTAGAGAACCAGATCCCAGCTCCTGTGATGGCCTTTTTAGTCTTGCAGAAATGGCCCCTGAGGAATTCTCCAAGCACAGGGACAGGGTAAGATTGGCATGTAAGTGGCTGTGCCTCCCCCATCCCAGTTGCTGCTGTAGGGGGATGCTGGTGGTGTAGTCAGTGATGGAGGGCAGAGCAGCTTATTGACAGCTTTTTAAAGCTGCCATGAATTAGAACAGCCCCCAGAACTGTTCTAGCTATGCTGGAGCCAGAGTGGCTCCTGGGCTACCCAGAATCTGGAAGGTGTAAATGTGTCTAAAAGCACCTCTGAAGAGATTTGGTCCATAGTTATACCTTATACATACTATAAGATATCTCATAATGAATCCCATGGAAGTGCAAAACACCTTAAAACCTGGTACATTTTTGTGGGAAAAAAGAAGAATGTCTCTTGAATAATAAAATGTAGCTGATAGATAAAGCTGAAAATACACCGGCTGAGTGGAAAAAATACTTTAGGCATAGATGGGGTAGTTGCAATGTCAAGAAAATTCCAATTATTGTGATACACAAGCTAAAACAGAGCAAAAAGAGAGATGCTGTTTTAAGTAAAGCAGGATGCTGTTTCATCAATATTTCTGAGAACTGAGGAACATGCAAAGCTGCGGATAAGAAACTCTTAGTCTCACAGTTGGCAACTTATTGATTACATGAGCTGTTCACTAATGAGCTAACTATAAGAGGCCACACTCCAAAAAGTTTACAGAATGAAATATGCTGACATTGTTTAACAAAAAGAGCACATTTGCACAGGAACATTTGAACTCTGAGTGTGAGGGGAAAATGGCTCAGCATTGACTTGATTATTTTTTTAGCCTATAGTAATATATTATTTATTGTTTAACTAGGTGCTATTTAGGCACAGCACTTTGCTGGGGCAAACCATACGGCCCCAGGGGAAGCTGGAGGACAGATTGCATCTCAAGGAGAGTACATGTGCTGCACCTTCCTTTCAGCTGGTGAAACCTGCTTTGGATGAGGGTTGAAAAGATAACTATGCATCTACCCACTGCTGACCACGGTTGTGTGGTGGGAGCTAGATTACTTGCTGATGTTACGTGTACTCATAGCAGCATTTATGAATAATACTTTCTGCCATCTCCATTTGGCAACAAGACTCTGGTCCATCTTGGTGTGTGATGGGATGACCTTAGTTATTTATGCCTTTGTCACTCTTGGCAGGACTACAGCAATGTAATATATCTGGACATGAAATCTTCTGCAGCTAGGAAACTCCAGCTAGTACAGAACATTCCACAACACAGGCTACCATAAACACATCCAATCTTTCCTCCGTGTCCTATATGGCTTCCAATAGAATATTGAAGCAAGCTCAGGGTCTTGGTCCTTATCTTCAAGACTCTATATGGCTTGGGCCAGCATATCTAAAAGATTGCCTAAAGCTCCAGGATAAAGACCATGGTCAACAACTTTGCTCCTCTGGCACAAATCTTTCTATTTTAAGGGTGAAGCCCTTCAATGCAAGATCCGTACAAAGACTGTGGAATGAACTCCCACAGGAACTAAGAACCACCACAAACCTCCCCCTCCAATTGCAGGTGTATTTCTTTGACTTTACCTTATCTAAAGTAAATGTATAACAGCAATGTGTATAATAAAAAATAAATCCTACCCAAAGAAAACACTCTACTATGCACAATTTTAGCTCCAGCAAGAGGATGAGAGAACAATACATGACAGACATTATTCATGTCACTTGATATACTGCTGTAAGGCACTCAAATACTATAGTGATGAGCACAGTAGAAGAACCTAGATATAGAATAAAATGTGTGGTATTTTCTGCTATAGATAACAAAGTCCATGAGTAATGTTTGCAGGATGAAGCCCGTGGCCATGAATAGTGAGGAGGAGGAGTATGGGGAACAGGCAACCGGGGGATCCAGCTGCACAGAGAGCCAGGACTGTTTTTGACTCCACCACAGTCCAGCCTGTTCCTGCAGTTGAGCATGGGTGAGCCCGATTCAGGGGAAGGAACCTTGGGTAAGTTGTGCAATACATTTATCATTACAGGGATGGCACCCCCAAAGTAGGAGGGCACAGCTTTTGACTTTTCATTAATTTATTCATGCTAGAAGAGGTAGTGCTGTAGAATACCTATCTGCTTTGCACTCCCCTGTAAAGTTGGGAAGGGCATGTGGAGCAGTTTGTTTATGTATACAGGGATGTTCCTTGTATCCTCCTGAGAGATCTCAATGAAAATTTCATAGAGGTACTCTGCAATCTTCTGCTGAAAGGAGGGCTGCCTTATTTCTTCCTCTGTGGTAGGACACTGCTATAGCATTCAGCGATAACTTCAGCAGGCACCATTGCAGTACCCAGGCTAGCAGCATGTGGACCTGAGCAGCTTCAGGATGCCAGAAGCAACTGTGCTCTCTCTGCCTTTGTTGCCCTCAGGAGTGAGATTTCAGCTAAAATCACCACCACCTGTGGAAAACAGTGCCAATTTTCAGTGCCATTGCCCTATACAACTAGATTCATGCAATGGAGCAATTCCCTCCTCGTTTCCTAACCCCTTGAAGGCCATACTCACCATGGCTAGCGCTGCACCCAAGCAATCCCAAGCAGACATGAGAATGTAGTGTTTAAAACATTAGGGGAGCAAGGGGAGTGATTTCTGCATCTTAAGTTTCACTTTACATAGTGAATAGATTTCTATGTATTTTGTCTGTAACTGCTACCATTGTGGCCTTCACAGTCTCCCACTCCATACCTGCAGAATGCCTGAGCCAGATGAGGAGGAAAAAGAAGAGGACTCGGGATGACAAGCCAGTGCTGCATCAGATCGTGAGAGCAGACAGCAAATTGCAGACCTCCTAGAGAAGGAAAGAGTGGAGAGGACTAAGGCCCAGGAGTCCCAGCAGGTAAAGGGGAGGGAGATGCACCAGGACATAATGGGTCAGGCAGAAAACAGATGCTGCAGATTCTGATGGACCTACAGGTTCAACAATTCCAGGCTTGCCTGCCTCTGCAGCCCTCTGAGAACTCAATATCAGAACCTCCCCCTACCCCCCGCCCTTCGCATTCCACGTGGCATCAGAAGTTGCTGCACTATTTTTACATTCCATCCAGGAGGACATTAAAGACAATTACAGCTTCATATGAAAGCCACAGTTGGTGTATGTGTAGCTGAAATGGACATGAATGTTCTTTCCTTTTCATAAGTTTGGTTCTCTTAATTTATTAAAGTTTTAAATCTATTTATTTTAAAATATCATGGCTTCTTTCCCCCTAGGCACAACATCTTCAGCACCCCCCACCCCTGCGCCCCGCCTACAACTGACCTTTGTGTTGTACATAGTTTTAAAGAGAGGTCAGGTGCCCCTATGACACTGGCACCCCTACGCACATGCCTATTGTGCCTAATTGGAAATACAGCCCTGCCTGCATAGCAAGAGGTGATTAATGGCCACCATGGTGGATTTCCCAACCCCAAATTGATTTCTGACTAACAGATAGCAATCTGGCATTGCAAGTTTCCACAATGCAATTGCCATTCGCTTCTTCACTGTCAGTACCCCTCTCATTTTGATATCCCTGTGTTGGAGGGCTAGGGGAGCTCTGCACACCGATCCAGGAATGTGGCCTTGCACATCTGAAAGTTCTGCAGCCCCTGTTCATCATCCCAGCCCCCCATTACAATGTGATCCCACCAGTCAGTGTTCAGTTCTTGGGCCTAGAAGCAGTGCTCCACCCTCTGCAGCTGCTCCGTGAACTCCACCAACAACCTTGAATTGGTTCTCGCTCTGTCCCGCAGCAATCTGTTCTCCAAGAAATCATCATGTTCCCCACTGTTTTGCTGCTTCTTATGGCTTTGCAAATACTACAGAATAGTGCACCCTCTGCTGTCAGTGCTCATGGCAATAGTGCAGAGATGTGCAGACTCCATGCTTCTGCCAGAGATGGTGGACAGCGAGGAAAGCAGCATGCATTGGGATTTTGAAAATAAGTTGTGAAAATTAATGGGCTACAGATAACATGATGGGATGGAGACAGTTGCAAACTGGGATATTCCCAGTCACCCCACGTGATTCATTTTGGCTCCATCATGAATTGCCAAATCTTCCCAAAAGATAGTGTGCTGAGTGGTGGCAAGTACATGGGGATACCTAGACATGGTGTCCTACTCTGTGCATCACTACAAGCATGCCTGGTGAGTACTGACATTGCCCACAATGAGTCAAATATGTTCACGCACAAGCAATGTACTAACTGTGGAAGCTTAAGCCGATGTAAGTTGTGTTAATGTAAGTTTGCAGTGTAGACATGGTCTTAGACCTCACTAGGCTTGTGTGGGTAGATTCACAACCCAGCTTACCACAGTCTAATTGTCTACATAAAGACAAGCCCCTTCTTTCTTTTTCTGAGAAATACGATATTTCATGGTGCTCTGCAGATATCACTAATTACGGTACTATGTTTTATTCTACCATCAATAGAACAATTGGAATATATCTGAAAAATATTTAAAATAATATTTTAAATGGGTTACTTAGAAAAAGGATTTCTCAGTTGGTTATTAAGGGCTTGATCCTGCATCACTGAAGTCCCTGTCAATGGCAGAGTTTTGCCTTCTATCAGCTCAGGCAGCAAATGCTCTTTGGGCATTCTTCTGGGTTTGCTAATGGAGACAAACAAGCAACAGTTCTAAATTTACATAGCATGTGGGAGAAACAGGTTCATCTTTTTGTTCAGAAGCCATTCTGCACAGGAGCTGTTTATGTAGCTAGTTACTTCTAAATTGCCACACACTGATATGTGAAACTAGAAAATAGAAACTGATGATAAAAAAAATGGTAACTAGCTACAGTACATATATAGGAATAATAAACATGAAAAGTTGTATTCCTGGAGACCCAGCACAGTTAGCTTCAATAGGTATGGGGGATTGTTTAAAGTCCTCCAGAAATATATATCTTCAGGAAATTGTGATCACAGACATTTTTTCATATTCCCTTTTTGCTACAGGATTTTATAGATTCTGCATTCAGAAGATTAACAAGAGACTGTTTACAGGAACATATTCAAACATTGGCAATAACTGATATGCCACAAAGCTGTAGTGATAATGCTATTTTAAAATGTGTACTGGTGGGGACACAGAGCTAATTTCCATAACTACTGCTGCAGCCTCTGCCTAGAAGAGGAAATGCTAGCGCAAAAAAGTTACAATTGTGGAATACAAAGTGAGAGTAGATGATTAAACCTTCCAAGTGACAAGAATGTAACATATTTATGAGATATTAAAAGCAAGCCTCCGAAAAGGTGTTTATTAATACATACTATTTCCTTCTCATTTTAATAATGTAGGTGGTGAATAACACTTCAGTAAGTTGAAAAATCCTCTAACCCAAGCCTAGTTTAATAACTATTTCACTTTTAATTGACAGAAAACTGTGGAGAATTGTGAGACCGTAGATGCAGCATTTTTCTCATGCAGGGAAAGTACTCTTTTGCAGTTGTTTGTTTGGTTATTCATATTCAAAGTGACTGCCCACCTGTATCCATCTCTCTTTAAGCAAGCAGAAAAATGGGACTGAAATAAGTGTACGTGTGACTTTAGTATTTAACCATCAAACTGTAAAAGCTTGAAATTTACCCAAGCTTAAACTTGGAGACCAGTCTTTAGAAACTCAGGGAAGAAAAATATCGGACAATACCAATTGCTGTCACTTGACATGACTGTTCTCCTCCATGGTTGCCACTGATCAACAATATACTGAATTTCTGCATGGCCTTAGTAGGAATGGTGCTCACATAACAGCTAATGAACAGAGTGGATCATGCTGGGAAAAGTCCTAACCCTATTGAGAGGAGTCTATACCTTTTGGATTTGATAATCCAAGTGAATTAACCTCAAGGCAGAAGGATGGTGAAGCTAGTGAGTTGTCCAAATAAATATTGGGTTGTTAAATAGAGAGAGAAAGTGGATGAGTAAGTATCTTTTATTGGACCAACTTCTGTTGGTGAGAGAGACAACAGAAGTTGGACCAATAAAAGATATTAGCTCGCCCATCTTGTGTATCTAGTATCCTGGGTCCGACACAGCTACAACAACACATCATACAATGATTATTAAATATTAATTCCTGTGAAAGATTGTTTACTCTGGAAAAAGAAGGGAAGAGATGAGGATGTGTGTATTATTTCTTGAAACTGACAAGAAGCCAGATAAGAAGGGCTGGGGAAGGTTCTAGCATAAATTCTATGCGGTGAAGTAGCAAGGAAAAGACAGAATAATGTTAGAGAAAGAATGCTTCTCCTTATTCTAATCAAGTCCTTTGTTTAGTTAAACCTGTATGACATCCAGGTCTCCAGCTATGGATACTACTGGCTAGCTGTGAGAACAGGAATGTAAGGCCAAGGAGCCAGAAGAAGAAGGTTTGAGGGTAAGGAAAGATGTTCTTGTGGTTTTTATATGTATTTGTAAACTACTTTTTTTAAGCACTAGATTAGGACTCAGACAATCTGTTTTAGTTTCTGGTTGGGATACAGCTTTCTTGTGTGAAATCGAGCAAGCCACAATCTCTCAGTGCCTCATGCTTGTAAAATTGATAATACTTTCTTTTCCTAACCTTTTTCTTGTTTATTTAGATTTCAAGCACTTCAGGATAGGAACAGTTTCTTACGATGTGAAAGTACAATAGGGCCCAGATCTCAATGGGGCCCTGTAGCTAGGCACTACTATAGTACAACTAGGGTGACCAGATCACCCAGGTCAAATATCGGGACGCGGGGGGAGGGGGCGGCAATGGGGGAAAAAATGGCGGAAGAGGAAAAAAAAAATTCCCCACCCCCGATTCCTTCTCCCTCCGCAAGCGCTGGAGGGAGGCCCGGGAGACTCAGGGGAGCTCAGGGCCGGGGTGAGTGTGAGTCCGGGCTGGCCCCAAGCAGGCAGGACTTGGGCATGGTACCTGTAGGGAGAGTTCAGAGTGACCTGCGGGGCCAGGCGGCGGCGGCTGTTCTCCCCACCTGGGCAGCGGGACTTGAGAGCAGCCGCTGCTGCAGCTCCCACATCCCCGGGGGGAGGAAGCGGCCGCTGGCCAAACTTGGCGGCTGCGGCTCTGGTGCCCATGAACCCCCCGAGCCCGGGCCTGCTGCGGGGACCCAGCACGCACACCGCGCGCCCAGCCCCTGGCCAGTTGCGTCTGGGCTGGCTGCCCAGCTGGTGCAATCCCACGGGCGGCCCTGGAGTGGGGGCAGCAGGCCCCAGCCCCCCCATCCTGCTCGGGTCCCATAGGGGAATGAACGGGGCTGGGCTGCCGATGCCTCCGCCGCGGGATTGCACCAGCTGGGCAGCCAGCCCAGACGCGACTGGCCAGTGGCGGGGCGCAGTGTGCGTGCTGCTGGGTCCCCGCAGCAGGCCCGGGTTCAGGCCCGGGCGCCACGTGCTTGGCCACTTCCTCCCCCCGCGGCAGTGGGAGCTGCAGCAGCGGTTGCTCCCGTGTCCCGCTGCCCAAGAGGGGAGAATAGCCACCGACTGGCCCCGCAGGCCACTCCCTACTCTCCATCCAGGCACCGCGCCCGAGTCCTGCCTGCTCGGGGCCAGGCCGGACTCACACTCACCCCGGCCCCACGTTCCCCTGCGTCTCCTGGGCATGGCGTGCTTGGCAAGAAGCGGGGATTTGGGGAGGGAGCCAATGGGGCGGGGATGGCGGCGGGGATTTGGGGAGGGAGCCAATTGGGGAAGGAGGAGGCAGAGTCGGGGCGGGGAAGGGCGCGAGCCCTTCCAGGCTCCGGAGCCTTTGCTTGTTTGTCCAGTGTCCCGACCTAACATTGGTCGGGACGCGGGACAAACAAGCAAATATCGGGACAGTCCCGATCAAATCGGGACGTCTGGTCACCTTAAGTACAACTAATAATCGCTGACCCAAATTCCTTTAATTAAAACTTAAATCAGGTTTGTATGGAAAAATATAATGCACAGTTTCCTAAACAACCAAAGATTTAAACCATGACAAATTATGTTAAGGACCTGATTTGATATTGTAGTAGTATAAAAGCACAGACTAATAGTTGAAGTTCCATTTAATTGTATGTACACAACAAGATGAGATGCAACAGCAAGTGCTCAATGTTACAGCACCATATTATCAGCCCAGAGTTTTAAACCAGTAACATAGTCAATGAGAAGCTTGCCACTGGCCTTTATGGGAGCTGGATCAGGCCCATAGTGAGTGAGGGCTGGTCTACACTGGGGCTGGTCAATCTAGTCAATCTAAGATACACAACTTCAGCTACGTGAATAGCGTAGCTGAAATCGAAGTATCTTAGATCGATTTACCTCGGGTCCTCACGGCACGGGATCGACGTCCGCAGCTCCCCTTGTTGACTTCGCTACCGCCGCTCGCTCCGGTGGAGTTCCGGAGTCGACGGGAGCGTGTTCGGGGATCGATATATCACGTCTAGATGAGACGTGATATATCGATCCCCGAAAAATTGATCGCTACCCGCTCATACGGCGGGTAGTCTGGACGTACCCTAAGATACAGCAAGAGAATCTATATGTCCTTCCCCTCCCACACTTGACCTAAACTCTAGGCCTGAATTCTCCTTTTACTGACCTGGGCAGCCCTTTTGTAGTCCGTGAGTTTGCACAGGGGTAATGAACTGAATCATTTCCATCAAATCTGTAAAATACTTAGTGTTACATGCATGATTAGGTATCTTGCTGAATTGGGGCCTATAAGAAGAAGGACCAATGTCCTGTTTTGTGAGGCTCTATGTTAGCACAGTATGCCTGTGGACTAGAATTCTAACCTTGCACCATATGAATGAAAAACTCCTAAGGGCTAGCTGTGAGATGAGCTCTCCGGGGAGCAAATAATCACCTCATTGACAGACCTGAACTGCATAAATATGCACCTAGAGCCATGTTTGCAGTTTCCAGAGAGCAAATTATGGTGTTTCTCTCTCACATCCTGCAGGAATCTGTGCATTGACAAATAAAGTGGACCTTATTAAAAACTCAGACATACATCTTTTAACTACACTTACTGCAGTTTCCAATCCAAGCATATTGCAGTTTCTGCTTGGGGACTATAAAAATAAAGACAGCTTGCTTTCCTTTTTTGTTTTGTGTGCTTTTTCCTCTACTATTTCTAAGTAAAACTAAAAAAAAAAAAAAGACTATTTTGGACAAACCCCAAAATCAATATTTCCAACATTTCTGCATCCTAGGGGAATATTGGGAAGCATTTTTTTGGTTGGTTTTGTGTGTGCTAATCTGTAGGTTTTAAAACGAGATGCCTTACCAGGGACTAGTTAATGTAATTTTTTAATTTTAATTTCTTACTCTCCATTGTTAGGAAGGTTAAAAATGCAATTCCTTTCTTACATAAGAACGGCCATACTGTGCCAGACCAATGGTCCATCTAGTTCAGTTTCCTGTCTTGATAGTGACCAATGCCAGGTATTTCAGAGGGAATGAACAGAACAAGTATTCATCAAGTGATCCATCCCCTATTGCCCATTCCCAGCTTCTGGCAAACAGAGGCTAGGGACACTTCAGAGCATGGTTTTGCATCCTTGCCCATCCTGCTAATAGCCATTGATGGGCCTATCCTCCATGAACTTATGTAGTTCTTTTTTTGAACCCTGTTATAGTCTTTGCCTTCACAACATTCTCTGGCAAAGAGTCCACAGGTTGACTGTACGTTGTGTGAAGAAATACTTCCTTTTGTTTGCTGCTGCCTATTAATTTTATTTGGTGATGCCTAGTTCTTGTGTTATGAGAAGGAGTAAATAACACCTCCTTATTTACTTTCTCCACACCAGTCATGATTTTATAGACCTCTATCATATTCCCCCCCATTAGTCATCTCTTTTCCAAGCTGAAAACTCCCAGTCATATTAAACTCTCCTCACATGGAAGCTGTTCCATATCCCTAGTAATTTTTGTTGCCCTTTTCTGTACCTTTTCCAATTCCAATATATCTTTTTTTGAGATGGGGTGACCAGATCTGCATACAATATTCAAGATGTGGGGAGACCATAGATTAATATAGAGGCAATATGATATTTTCTGTCTTATTATCTATCCTTTTCCTAATGATTCCCAACATTCTGTTAGCTTTTTTGACTGCTGCTGCACATTGAGTGGATGTTGACAGAGAACTATACACAATGACTCCAAGATGTCTTACTTGAGTGGTAACAGCTAATTTAGACTCCATCATTTTATATGTATAGTTGGGATTATGTTTTCCAATGTGCATTACTTTGCACTTTCTTATTACCTTTGTTAGTTTTGCACTGGCGAATCTTTGCTGGGAGATTGTCTGCTTTCCAGATACTCAACCCAAGAAGCCAGCTTCTTTTTTTAAAAAGTTATTTTTAAGGGATAGTTCAGGGGCACTACCTAAGTGATCAGAGAAGGGGGGTTAGCTATGGAGTAGCAATGTAGCTTGATACTTGCCTGGAATGAGTCTTGATCTACCTCTGCCTTTCTTTTGCTGGACACCCTTACTGATTGCTGGCTTAACTTATGCTGAGAACCAGCAGGAGTGGGTGGGTCCGCAAGGAGTGCATTGCTGTGGGGGTCAGGCATGAAGCCTGAGTGAGTCAGGGCAGGATGATGGGGGTTTGGAAAGAGCTGGTGCACAGAAGCTCTCTGCAGGGGAAAGAATTGTAGGAAGAGTTAGGGAGATGACTTGTGAGACAGGTTTGATGTATGGCAGGAAGGGGAGGGGCAGGTACAGCTAGGAACAATCCAGGGAGCTGACTGAAGAGAAGACAAAATGACTTAAGACAATCTGTGATCATGTTCAGGAAGGAACGACGGAAAAAAGGGAAGAGGTGTTGGCTTATATAGTAAAAATGTATACACTTGGACTGAGATTGAGATGGAAATGGGAGACAAACTTGTTGAAAGTCTCTGGGTAAGAATAAAGGGTAAAAAACAAGGGTGATGTCATGGTAGGGGGCTACGACTGACCACCTAACCAGGAAGAAGAGGTGGGTGCGGCTTTTTTTAAACAGCTAACAAAATCATCCAACGCACAGGACTTGGAAGTAATGGGGGACTTCAACTACCCAGACATCTGTTGGGAAAATAACACAGCAGGGCACAGATTATCCAATAAATTCTTGGAATGTATTGGAAACAATTTTTTTTTATTTCAGAAGGTGGAGAAAGCTACCGGGGAGAAGCTGTTCTAGATTTGATTTTGACAAACATAGAGGAACTGGTTGAGAATTTGAAAGTGGAAGGCAGCTTGGGTGAAAGTGGTCATGGAATGATAGAATTCATGATTCTAAGGAATGGTAGGAGGGAGAACAGCAAAATAAAGCATTGGATTTCAAGAAGGCAGACTTCACCAAACTCAGGGAGTTGGTAGGTAAGATCCCATGGGAAGCAAGTCTAAGGGGAAAAACAACAGAAGATAGTTGGGAGTTTTTCAAAGAGACATTATTAAGGGCACAAGAGGAAACTATCCCACTGCGTAAGAAAGAGAGGAAGTATGGCAAGAGATCACCCTGGCTTAACCAGGAGATTTTCAAAGACCTAAAAATCCAAAAAGAGTCCTACAAAAAGTGGAAACTAGGTCAAATTACAAAGTATGAATATAAACAAATAATACAAGTATGTAGGGACAAAAATAGAAAGGTCAAGTCACAAAACGAGATCAAACTAACCAGAGACATAAAGGGTAACAAGAAAACATTCTACAAATACATTAGAAGCAAGAGGAAGACCAAGGACAGGGTAGACCCATTGCTCCATCAGGGGGAGGGGAAATAATAACAGAAAATGTGGAAATGGCAGAGGTGCTTAACTACTTCTTTGTTTCGATTTTCACCAAGAAGGTTGGTGGTGATTGGATATCTAACATAGTGAATGCCAGTGAAAATAAGGTAGGAACAGAAGAGGCTAAAATAGGGAAAGAACAAGTTAAAAATTACTTGGACAAATTAGATGTCTTCAAGTCACCAGGGCCTGATGAAATGCATCCTAGAATACTCAAGAAGCTGACTGAGGAGTTATCTGAGTCATTAGTGATTATCTTTGAGAAGTCATGGAAGAGATTCCAGAAGACCTGAAAAGGGAAAATATAGTGCCCATCTATAAAAAGGGAAATAAGGACAACTCGGGGAATTATAGGCCAGTCAGTTTAACTTCGGTACCTGGAAAGGTAATGGAGCAAATAATTAAGCAATCGATTTGCAAACATCTAGAAGATAATAAGGCGATAAGTAACAGTCAGCATGGATTTGTCAAAAACAAACCATGTCAAACCAACCTGATAGCTTTCTTTGACAGGGTAACAAGCCTTGTGGATGGGTGGAAGCAGTAGATGTGGTATGTCTTGACTTTAGTAAGGCTTTTGATACTGTCTCACGTGACTTTCTCATAAACAAATAAGCGAAATGCAACCTAGATGAGCTATTATAAGGTGGGTGCAAAACTGGTTGGAAAATCATTCTGAGAGTAGTTATCAGTAGTTCACAGTCATGCTGGAAGGGCATATCAAGTGGGGTCCCACAGGGATCAGTTCTGGGTCTGGTTCCGTTCAATATCTTCATCAATGATTTAGATAATGGCATAGAACAGGGGTCGGCAACCTTTCAGAAGTGGTGTGCTGAGTCTTCATTTATTCACTCTAATTTAAGGTTTCGCGTGCCAGTAATACATTTTAATGTTTTTAGAAGATCTCTTTCTATAAGTTTATAATATATAACTAAATTACTGTTGTATGTAAAGTAAATAAGGGTTTAAAAACATTTAAGAAACTTCATTTAAAATTAAATTAAAATGCAAAGCCCCCTGGACTGTTGGCCAGGACCCGGGCAGTATGAGTGCCGCTGAAAATCAGCTTGCATGCCGCCTTCGGCACATGTGCCATAGGTTGCCTACCCCTGGCATAGAGAATACACTTATAAAGTTTGTGGACTATACCAAGCTGGGAGGGGTTGCAAGTGCTTTGGAGGATAGGATTAAAATTCAAAATGATCTGGACAAACTGGAGAAATGTCTGAAGTAAATAGGATGAAATTCAATAAGGACAAATGCTAAGTACTCAATTTAGGAAGGAACAATCAGTTGCACACATACAAAATGACTGCCTAGGAAGGAGTACTGCGGAAAGGGATCTGGGGATCATAGTGGACCAGAAGCTAAATATGAGTCAACAGTGTTACACTGTTGCAAAAAAATAGTGAACATCATTCTAGGATGTATTAGCTGGAGTGTTGTAAGCAAGACACGAGAAGTAATTCTTCCGCTTTACTCTGCTTTGATTAGGCTTCAACTGGAATATTGTGTCCAGTGCTGGGCGTCACATTTTAGGAAGAATGTGGACAAATTGGAGACAGCCAGAGAAAAGCAACAAAAATGATTAAAGGTCTAGAAAACATGACCTGTGAGGGAACATTGAAAAAATTGGGTTTGTTTACTTTGGAAAAGAGAAGACTGAGAGGGGACATAACAGTTTTCAAGTATGTAAATTGTTTTTCTTAACCTCTGAGGATAGGACAAGAAGCAATGGGCTTAAATTGCAGTAAGGGAGGTTTAGGTTTGACATTAGGAAAAACTTCTGTCAGAGTGGTTAAGCACTGGAATAAATTGCCTAGGGAAGCTGTGAGTCTCCATCAATGGTGATTTTTAAGAGCAGGTTAGACAAACACCTGTCAGGAATGGTCTAGATATTAGTCCAGCCATAAGTGTAGGGGACTGGACTAGATGACCTTTCGAGGTCCCTTCCAGTTCTATGATTCTGTGAAAACACCCTCATATGGGGTCCAGCACATAGACCTGTTATTTCCCTGCCCCATGTCCATTCCCTATGCCATGGTCACACCCCCACACTGTGGCCCTATCTGTCCCTGTAGTATTAATGGCAGTGGAAATTTACACAACAAGGGGCTGGTTGATGGGGAAGGGGACACTCTCCACTTCTCCTCTTTGGACTTATTGGCCCCATCCCCAGACAGCCATGTCCCATTTTCTAGCTGCTGAGTGGGGAGCGGTGAGGACTCAACCCCCATTTGCTTTTGCATGAATGCAAGTACACCTATCTGTCCTTCCACCAGTAGGGTTGCCAGGTGTATGGTGTTCATCTGGAACACTCGGTCAAAAAGGAACCTGGTGCAGCTGACCCGACCTTTAAAAGTCCAGTTGGTGCAGGGCTGCTAGGCTCCCTACCTGGCTCCGCACAGCTCCCCAGAAGTGGCTGGCATGTCCCTTAGCTCCTAGGTGTAGGAACGGGGGGCTCCATGTGTTACCCCCTCCCCATATGCCGGCTCCATAGCTCCCATTGGCTGGGAACCGCGGCCTTTGGGATCTGTTGGGGCAGTGCCTGCAGGCAGGGGTGGTGCCTGTGGGCAGAGGCAGCACGCAGAGCTGCCTGGCTGCACCTCCGCCTAGTGCTGGAGGGACATGCTGGTGGCTTCCTGGGAGCCAGCTGAGGTAAGTGCCACCCAGATGGAGCCTGCACCCCTCAACCACTCCTGCACCCCAAATCCCTGCCCCAGCCCTGAGCCCCATCCTGCACTCAAACTCCCTACCTGCACCCCAAACACCCTCCTGCACCCTAACCTGGAACCTCCTCCTGATCTCCAATCCACTCATACCTGGCCCCACCCCAGAGCCCGTACCCCCTCCCACATCCCAGCCCCCATCCCAGCCCCCTTCTCACACTCCTAATCCCTTGTCATCATCCCTCAGTCTGGAGCCCCCTGCACCCTAAACGTCTCATTCCAGGCCCCACCCCAGAGCCTGCACCCCCAGCCAAAGCTCTCATGCCCCTGCACCCCAACCTCCTGCCCCAGCCCGGTGAAAATGAGAGGGAGTGAAGGTGGTGGAGAGCGAGTGACAGAGAGAGGGGGTTGGAGTCAGTGGATGGGGGAGGCCCAGGAAGATAAATGGGTGAGTTCACACTTCTTAAACCTATTGCTTCAGGCCTTCTGCAGACTCAGTGCAGAATCGTTGCACCGCTTACTCTTGATACATGTTGACCAGGTTTTCTAAGTGCAAGCTGAGATTCTGAGATCATCAGTGAGCGCAGGTTTTAGACGACTCTATAGTGCTGAGGCTTAATCCACCCTTGAGGGAGAAGGATGTTAAAACACTGAGGACAAATATATTTTTCAGTGCTGTCACCAAGATTAATCACACGCCAACATGGCTTACTTCATTTGGAACCTGACCCTCCTCCCATTGAAGTCAATAGCAAACTCCAGTTGAGTTCAATGTTACAAGATTGGGACCTCCCTTCTTCTGTGAACTATTGTTATGAATTATATGGTCCAATCTCTGAAAATAGAGCATATCAAGAGTGCTTCAAATACTCCCAAGAAGGTGTTCATGAACTTTAAGGGTACGTCCATACTTACGGCCGGGTCGACGGGTAGCGTTCGACTTCTCGGAGTTCGAACTATCGCGTCTAATCACTCCGAACGTGCTCCCGTCGACTCCGGAACTCCACCACCGCAGACGGCGGTGGCGGAGTCGACGGGGGAGCCGCGGACTTCGATCCCATGGCGTCTGGACAGGTAAGAAGTTCGAACTAAGGTAGTTCGACTTCAGCTACGCTATTCGCGTAGCTGAAGTTGTGTACCTTAGTTCGACCCCCCACCCTAGTGTAGACCAGGCCTAAGTGTCTGAATTTCAAGCATTGGTTGGTTTGACCATATCCATATCCCTCTTATATAATTATTGATGAACATTTCCACTAATAGGTTTTTGGTTGCACAAATATTTGGGGAATGGCTATTTTTTTTGTATGAATATTTGTATTTGGAGTGGAACAACGGCATTCATATAGGAACAATGTATTTGTATTCATTGTTCAAAGTTCAATTCTCTCCTGGTTGAAAAGTTCCAGTCAGAGAACAGAAACAATACAATGTGGCCTAGATGACCAATCATACACTGCAAATAAAATAAAATGTGATAGCACAAGATATTGCACAATTAAAAATATCAAAGATCAAAATTAAAGCATTTGCAGATAGCTCACACACAGAAGAAAGTGCTACAGATGCAGGGTTGGTTAGCCACAAAAGATTATTCAGGTGGCTTTAACAATTAATTGCTTGTCCAGCGTTTGCTGGCTTTTGATTTGGCAATGCAAAATAAATAATCATATAAATTGTGGTGGCTGGCTCCCCCCCATACCTTTGTATCTCAGAAACAATGAGTAACAGAATGCAGAATTTGGCCGTAGAAGTCCAGAATTTGGCCGTAGAAGTATTCCTCACCACATAACAGTTTTCAGACAAGGATTTTAAGGTCCACATTTGACCTGAGACAGAGTATGAAAGCAAATTATCTTATTAGTCTATAACTATTTTCTCTAAAACATGGTATCATACATGGGCTAACTCTCAGTGTGTGTCTGTTTGTTGTGTTTTTGTGACAACTGGATTATTACATAATAGGTGGCAGAAGCAGAAATATAATGAAGTACTGTAGTCACTGACACTTTGCTTTGGGGACTAATTATGCATAACCTCACTCATATTGTAAACACATATTCGTTTCTTACCCCCTCCAGCTTTTTTCTTTTCCCCCTTCACTTTTCCTTTACTTCTACAATTTTTCTCAGATTTGTTTTCTTCTCTCCTGCCTGTCTGCATCCTCCTGCTCATTGTCTGCAGTATGCTACACAGATCATACTCTTCTCTGTGTTCTACTTTATAATGTTCTGTACTGTATTGATTTGTGCCTTTAGATGGTAAGATCTTTGAGACTTTTTGCCATAGCTTTTCTTATAGCACCATATATATCTACAGCATTATATAAAACATAATTAAATAGCTGTAATTAGTCTGCAATATGCCTACAAAGTGTGCAAATCGATGAACCCACTAGAGCCGTGAACTACTAGAATAATTTTTGGCATATGTGCAGCTATTTCATGGAACACACAGAACCCTTAATTCATTCAGTTTGTAAACTCTACGCAGCACCTATAGCATTATATATTTTACCACAATATATTCAGGGCCTGATCCTGTGAAGTGCTGAGCACTTTGGCAGAATTGACCCCATAATTAGTTTCCCTTTCAGGTTTATAGAAACATCAATAATACAATCAATGTACTTAGAGTTTGTTCAGTTTTTAGAAATATAAACTAATGGCTTCTCTAGAATGCGTATTACACTTCTTAGCGCTTTTTGTTTTTTATCTTCCCTAAGGGCCATTGCTGCAGCTTTCCTCAGTGGTGCAAAAGAATCATAATGGGATTTACCTATCATAGATGAAGCATTAGGTAAGTAATCTTCATGAGTGTCAGACACGCAGTGAACTCTCTAAGTTGATTAATTCATTCCTTATCTCCTATTATTTGACTGGAAAAGTGACCCTAGAAACAGGACCTACCTATTTTGGGATGAAGCAGCAAAGAATCCTGTGGCACCTTATAGACTAACAGAAGTTTTGCAGCATGAGCTTTCGTGGGTGAATACCCACTTCTTCGGATGCAAGCAGTCATATTTTGGGATATTATTGACATGCCTTAACTTCAAGGTTAGTGTAATGAGCTGTGTGATTTTTTTTCATGCCATCTGTGTTGCCCCCTTGTTAAGAGCATTGTTATCTTTGCAGACAAGAGCAAATGGGAATCTTATTTCCTATGAAAACAAAGCGACATCTAATTCCATGGTGGGGCAATTAACATGATGCATGATTCTGGACCAAACTGGTCAAACAGATTTGAAACCTGAATGTATGATCTATTTAACAGAGACTGTGTTTGTGTGTCACAGGCAGGGGCAGAATTAGGCTAAATCCATGGATCTGTACATCTTGGTCCTAGGTTGGGACAGGGCAAAGAAGCACACTTAAAGTGGTTCTCTTGCTCCACGTGGGACACACCTATCCTGCCTTCTTTCACTGCAGAAAGCCACCAGGGCTGTGGGATATGGTGACTGTGAGGACAAAAGATGGCAGGGCAAAGGGTGAAAAATGAATGAGTGACCAGTGAGGATGTCATGACCCATAGGCCTTGAGCCCAGGTCCACAGCAGCAGAGATACTTCAATGCTCGACTTGGCAACCTGCTGACAACTGCTCACCCATGACCCATGAAGCCCAGCCTCATTTTAAGGCTCTGCCCCAGACATCCTATTGGTGAAGTCCCAGAGAAGCCAATAGGCCTATTGTCCCTACTAAAGCCAGCAACGGGAATAGGAAGCTGTCTGAACAGCTGGGCTCCTTCCTGTTCTGGACTGTGTGCCTTGTACTTCCTGCTCCCCTAGCTTGAGTTCCTGGCATCTGATTTGAGGTTCTGACACCTGATTTGAGGTTCTGATCTCTCAGTATCCTGACCCAGCTGACTCTCGACTCCTGAGTATGGACTCTGGCTCTGACCATTAGGCCTGGCTGCCCACAACCCGACCTTGAGAGAGTATGGTGGAGGGTGAAGTGAGTGAATTGAATATGCAGGACACAGTGGAGGGGATAAGGGAAAGGAATGGAGTTAAAGAAGCACATTGAGGAGATAAGAGAAGGAGAGAGAAATAGAGGATGACTGACATAAGGAAGAAGTGAATGAAAGAATTTGGAGAAATGAGAGCAACCAACACAGGCAAAGAAAGGGAGGAAGGGCAAAAAGAAGAATAAAAATTGAGAGAGAAGGGAAAATTTGACTCGGGGCAAATAGATATGGAAAAAGACATAGGGCTTCAGGAAAAAAATATCACAGAGAATAAAAAAAATGAAACAATAGAAAAGACAAAAACATACCAGTAGAGGTGTACAAACAAAAGATTTTTTTTAGTTCACTTTTCAACTTGATCCAAAACCAATTTTTTTCTAAATTATTTGTGTCACAAAAACAAACAACAAAAACATTTCATTTCAAAAGTGTCAAAACAAAATTTAGTTTTACCAAAACTAGTCAACAAAACCGACATCAATTTGCAAAACACTTAAAAAAAAAAAAAAGTTTGGGCTGAAAAACTCTTCTCCAGCTCTAGTGACAAACATGGGATGCTGAAGACTTGACTTCGTTACGGGGGTAAGTCGACCTAAGTTATGCTATCCCAGTTACTTGAATAACGTAGCTGGAGTCGACATAGCTTAGGTCGACTTACCCCGGTGTCTTCACTGCATTGCATTTGTGGGAGACATTCTCCAGTCAACTTCCCTTACTTTTCTCGAAGAGCTGGAGTACTAGGGTCTACCGGAGAGTGCTCTACTGTCAATTTAGCCGGCCTTCACTAGACCCGCTAAATCGATCCCTACTGCATCGATTGTAGCAGCTTCGATCTCTCCATAGTGAAGACCACCCCTCAGTGGGCAAAATTCTCTGTTGACTACAGTTCACTAGAACATTCTCTACAATTATGGGACTAGACACTTTAGCCCAATTAATTTATTTTGTTTAATAAAGTGTTAGAATAAACAAATAACACAATAAGATTTACCATATAGGTACACAGAGTACATCTTAGCGTAGGGAGAGGCCAGAGATGGAGAAGTGTTCTGTGTTCCAGAGATCCTACTCCAGTGGAACAGTTCCTATTAGGCAGTAGGACCACTGTGAGTTAAAACATCTTTTAGGCTGCTCTAAGTTATGGCCAGTGTAACCTGCTCCCATTTGCCCCTAGGCTTACAGTCATGTTTCCCTCCTGTGCCAGGCATGATTTGGCTGGATCCAAGGGTCAGCCCAATGTGTTCAGTTGCATGCTATATACCAGAGATATTGAATAAGTGAAGGAATTATGGAGAAGAAGAACAAAAATGATTGGTCACTACAGGGACTAACATATAAGGAGATATAAAGAGTTAAATCTGTAGCTTGATTAGCTGATGAGAAAGGGAGTCCAGATATACCTATTCTTGTGGGAAGAAAACATAAGCAATGTTCCATTTAAGCATTTAAGCTAACAACTTTTCTGCATACCACATGCCTGGTCTCCAAATCTTTAACTCATTGATAGTTTCTCTAGTCCAGGGGTCGGCAACCTCTGGCACGCGGCTCGCCAGGGTAAGCACCAGGGTAAGGGCCAGGCCAGTTTGTCTACCTGCCGCGTCGGCAGGTTCGGTGGACTGAGGCTCCCACTGACCGCAGTTCACCGTCCCAGGCCAATGGGGGCGGCGGGAAGCGGCACGGGATGTGGTGACCATGGCTTCCTGCCACCTCCATTGGCCTGAGACGGCGAACCGCGGCCAGTGGGAGCCGCGGTCCACCGAACCTGCCGACGCGGCAGGTAAACAAACTGGCCCGGCCTGCCAGGATGCTTACCCTGGCGAGCTGCATTCCAAAGGTTGCCGACCCCTGCTCTAGTCCCTTGATCTATAGTAATAATGGCCACTTTGCTTATCTGAATGGTTGACTTACATTGTAATGAGAAAAGCATGGGCTAGATCCACAAATAGAACACAAGCTTAGCATCACTACACCTCAGATTTAGGCACTCTGCCACCTCCTGGAATCCACAATTCTGAATTAGGCACCAAGGTTTCCTATACAACACATGGGGAGAGCTAGGTACCTATGAATAGGATTCACAAAATCCAGCAGAACAGGCAGTTGCCTAAGCAAGCCAGTAGGTTAAGCATCTAAACATGGGCTGGAGGAGGTGCCTACCTCTACTTGGGATCCACAGCCCTAAACCCTGTCCTGGAGTGAGGTGCCCAAGTCAGATCATCCCTTTCTCACAAAAAAAATGGAGGCAGTAGCTGCTATATAGACGATAGCTCAGTGATTAGACAACTCACGGGGGTCATAGGAAACCTGAGTTCAAATCCCAAACCTGCCTGGGGAACCCAGGCCTTGTGTTGAAGGTGCCTGACACTAATCTTAAATATCTATTGGGACAGAAAAAGAGCAAGAACAGGGTACACACCTAGGTGGCAGGAAACCTGCATTCATGTCCCTGTGCCAAAACAGGCATACTAGGGACTTAAACTGGGATCTCCCACATCCATTGTGAGTGCTCTAAGCACTGGTATAAGGGAGGGTTCTTCCTCTTCTTCTTTGTTTTGTATTGAGCCTGATCAGGTAAACTGCCTCCAAGATCGCCTATCAGATCAGGACCAGCAGGCAAGAATGGGCAGGGGAACGCCCAGTTTGAGGGTCCTGTTACAGCTTAGGTGCCAAGCTGTTGGGCTGTATCAGGACTTAAGCAGCTTTGCACATGGCCTCTGTCAAAAATTTAGACATGTAGGTGACCTTAATCATGGAAACTTAGACATCTACACGTTTAGGCAGCAGCTAAATGAGGGTTTTGAAGACCCACATTTTGGATTTATGTGCCTAAAGTGGCAGTTGGGCACATAAATTCCTTTGTGGATCTAGCTCCAAGTGTCCCAAGCTATCTGCTCAACACAAGCTTCTTTGCACCAATTCTCATTAGGTTAGGTCTTCAATGTTTCATCCACAGTAGCACTTTTACAGCTGTGTTTCAAATTGTCTCATTAGTGTTGCTATGCAGTGTATTAAGAGATGAAAACATTAGCCGAGGCTGTTGCTGTACCATAAATTTGTAAGTAGTTTCTTGCTGCAAGAGAAAAATATATGAACTGAAGGTAAGAAATAAGTCAGTCAATTCTGTAGAGATATCTTTAAAGAAACATAGCTTTTGCCTTAATTCTACCTAGCTGATGCCACTGTAAATTGGAGAGAGAGGCTTATATGGTGCGTGTCACCAGAATTATTTCTGATTGCAAAAGATTACTAACAATGGTATAGAATTTTAGGACTGTTCACATGATTTTGGGGATGCTTATTTCTAAGCTAGGTTGGAGGTAAATGTGCTGCCTGTAAGCACCCCTGTATCCACACACTACTGCAATGGTATTTGTATAAAACTACTGTGTGAGATCTCATTTGAAAACACACTGGTCAATAATGTCATTGTGGATTATATGTGACAATGCTGCATGTGGAGTTATGGATGTCCTCTGATATTATGTTTTCAAGACTGTATATGAACAAAGTAGAAATGGGTCTGCCCAGGTCTTGACTACAAATGAAACAGAGTTGATCAGTGACAATGGAATTGTAATATTCATATGTGGTAAATGGAACTATCAAAGCTCTCTATGAGGTTGGGGAGTCAGCATATCTGGGTCATAAAGGATTGTGCATTTGCTTGTCTAACCAGCCTGGTCGTCTGACAGAGATAATAAAGGTACATTTACGTAAAAGGTAAACAAAACCATCAAGCTAACAAGTGGAGGAAATAATGAGTCAACTATCAATGAGGGGTGGAGACTGCAGTCCTAGGAAGCCTGCTTCTTGCAGTAGAGTCAGTGAACTTTAAGGGAGAAGCTTTTCAAGGGTTTACTGGACTTTAAAGAGAAGGGCAGTGAACGCCAAAGTTATCTTTCACCCAAGATAACAAGGGAAACCAGGATCTCATACTTCTGTGGAAGGTTCTGACAGAGACAATCAGCCATGCTGAACTAAGAGTAATTGGTGATCAAAACCATCTTAAACAAAGACTGTGCCTTGCTAGATTAAAATTTAGACTTTGACTCATGTTTTCACTTTTATTTGCTTGTAGCCATGTCTATCTTTAGTTTTTACTTGGCATCATTTAACCTATGTCGTCTTGTTAATAAACTTGGTTTATTTTCACCTAAACCAATCCAGTAATGTTTTAATTGAAGTAATTGTTACGTCCAGTTAATGCGGCAAGCTCCTGGGTATTGTCTCTTTGGAGGAGCAAACAAACCTTATTATATCTGAGTGTTCCAGGAAAGGACCAGACACTTCAGGGCAGATGGTCCTGGGGAAATTCAGGACTGGGGTTGTGTTGGGGTCACTTGGCTAGTTGTAATCAAGTCTGGTGGAGACCAGACTGTAGCTGTGGTGTAGCAAGCAGGCTGCTGGTGTCAGAGGTATTGAACCAGGGCTGTGTTTCACAGACATTCAGTGCATGCTTGTATGCTGGCTGGGAGTGTCCAGACACAGAGTATTTTAAGGCACCCAGAGTAATAGGACACTCAGTGATAACCACCAACTGATCTGGATTGCACCCTAAAACATGACAATCAATATATATGCATATGCTAGTTGTTATTTGTGTAAATTGGCTGTTTGCCTACTTATGGAGCACAGAAAAGAAAGTGTGTTACACAAATCTGCCATCATCTTTCTTGGCTTAAAAACAAATAGATCTAGCAGTAGAGTAGAAATGGCGTGAAGTAAAGCCCATTGAAGTCAGTGGAATTTTTTACATTGATACTACTGGGTTTTGGATCAGGCCCCCAAAGAGAGGGACGTCAGACAGCCCACTTGCCCCGGAAGAGTTGCCATTCTCTGTTCAGAGAAGGAGTTTCCTACATTAAACCACAGTCCTAGGAACCAGGACACTTGGGTTCTAATGGTGGCTTGCCTAGAAAAGACATTTTAACCTCTCTGTACCTGTCATTGAATATTTATAATAAATATCACAGAGGGGTTATGAGGTTTTATGCAATTAAATGTTTGTGAAAGTATTTTGGGAGTCTTTGATGAAAAATGCTGTGTAACTAAAATATTATTATTACATTTGCACTGCGTGCTTCTCAGTTAGGGCTTTATGAATATTATTAAAGGGGTTATTCATTCAGTTTGATAGAAATAAATTAGTTGGCTAGTAACAGCTTCATATGAAGTCTCGATAGCTTATCTTTGTTTAAATATATGTATATATATTTTCAGTTATTTCTTATTTAATGTGATCCATTCTAATCACTGCACTTTAGTTTCCTGCATGATTAATTCTCTAATGTTAAAGATAGGATGAAATGCAAACCTTATAAAATTGAGGAACAATTATATTTCTTATGTTAGTCGGTGAAAGGCAAGAAAAATACTGTGATCTGATCAAAAACATTAAATGATTTAAAATAAGGCTGTCAGAATCAGATTGGAAGAATTATATTGAAAATAATTGTTATCTTGGTTTATAAGCTTGCTGGTGTGTTAAGCCCATATTTGTAGTTAATTTGCTGATACTTCACTTGGGTTTTTTTTTCCTTAGCTTAAAATTCACATAGTTCATTCTTTCCATTCATAAAGAAACCCAAGCTGGGATTTTCAAAAGAGCCTAAGGCAGTTAGGGCCAGATTTCTAACAGTATTTAGGTACCTAAAGATGCAGATAGGTTCCTAGTGAGATTTTTCGAAAGCACTGACTCTCATGCTGAGCAGGGGGCTGTCTCAGCTAGCCTGTAGGGAATGCTGAAGAGAAGAGTGGGTCCTACACCTGTCCCTCAAAGGACTTTATCTCTCTCTTCCAGTTGAAGTCATTCCACCGTGTGTAAATACGCATTGTGTCCAACAGATTGACTTTATAGCCCAGTAGTCACAAGAATCACCAGGGACTCAAGTTCCAGTGCCTGCTCCAATGACTAAGAGCAGAAACAGCTTCAACAGGAGAGACAGAGAGCCCCACAGCAGAATACCCCAGAGGCCTGTGGTTAGGGCGCTCTCCTAGGAGGTAAGAGGCATTGGTTTGAATTACTTTCTGAATCAGCTGGGATGTGGGTTCTTATTTTCCCTCTCCCTGAGTTTAGCACTAAGCTAAACATTATAAGGGCTGTAGGTGCCACGCCTGCTGTTTTGTACAGGGTCTGATCTATTAGGTTAGCATCTGAGCACACCTATCTGATCAGGCCCCAGTGGTGGCAGGGGGGCAGAATCTGCTGGGGCTTAGGTGCCTCAGCATTGGCACTGATGCCTCTGTATTCATGCCCAGTGGCAGATTTTTAGGTGCCTGAGGGACCTTATCAGAGGAAAAGTGAGCAACAGGGTATTTTAGACACCTACAGGTTAGGTGGCAGCTAAGCAGAGGTTTTGAGGATCTAAAGTTTGTATTTAGGTACCTAAAAGTATCAGTTAAGTGCGTAAATCCCTTTGTGGATCTACCCCCTAGGCATTTTTGAAAATCCCACTAGGATAGGGTGGCCACTGATGCATCTCCAGAACAACAGACATTCTGGTACTTCCAGTGCCTGTCCCTGCCAATGTGATCTCACATGCATGGTGCATGCAAAGTCACAGTGGCAGGATGGAGCAGTGCGCTCTACAAAATGGCAAACAGAGCTAACAAGCAGTTTGGAGCCCTACCAGCCCTGAAATGGGAATCTCAGACTAGGCAGGATAATGCCTATCTCACCCACAGAGCTCGATCCTGTAGGTGGGCTCTGAGTACATCTAAGACCTGACACCTGTCAGACAACTCAGACCCCACAGCAGGAAGGGTGGATGCAGGAGTGGGGGTGCAGTACAGCTCCCACACATAGGACATCAGGGAGCACATGGAAACAGGGAAAACATAACAAAGGTTTCAAGTGTGAGTAGGAGAAAGAGAGAGGTTTGGCGAGGATATGGGCTAGTGTCACAGGTAGAATTGCCAGGTGTCCGGTTTTCGACCGGAACGCCTGGTTGGCGGTGCAACGGGGCTAAAGCAGGCTCCCTGCGGCTCCTGGAAGCAGCGGCATGTCCCCCCTCTGAATCCTACATGTCGGGGCAGCCAGGGGGCTCTGTATGCTGTGCCTGCCCCAAGTGCCGGGCTCTGCAGCTCCCATTGGCCGGGAACCACGGCCAATGGGAGATGCGGGGTGGCACCTGCACATGGGGCAGCACATAGAGCCACCTAGCTGTGCCACTGCATAGAAACCAGAGAGGGGACATGCTGCTGCTTCCGAGAGCTGGCTGAGGTAAGCGCTGCCTAGAGCCTGCACTCCTCCTGCGCCCCAACCCCCTGTCCCAGCCCTGATTTCCCCTCCTGCCCTCTGAACCCCTCGATCCCAGCCCAGAGCACCCCCTTGCTCCCCAAACCTGTCACTCCCAGTCCCACCCCAGAGCCCACATCCCCAGCACCCCAGCACCCTGCTGCAGCCCAGAGCCCCCTCCCCGCACTCTGAACTCCTCAGCTCCAGCCCAGAGCCCCCTGCTGCACCCCAAATCCCTCATCCCTGGCCCCACACCCGAGCCCTCACCCCCTCTGCACACAACCCCCTGCCCCAGCCCTGAGCCCCCTCCCGCACCCTGAACTCCTCATTTCTGGCCCCACCCAGAACCTGCACCCCCAGCCCAGAGCTCTCTCCCCCTCCCACACTCCAAACCCCTGCCTCAGCCTGGAGCCCTCTCCCATGCTCTGAACCCCTCAGCTCTACTCCCCAGCCCAAACCCCTCATCCCTCGCCCAAGCCAGAACCTTCACCCTTTCCCGCATCCCAACCCAGTGCCTCAGCTTGGAGTCCCTTCCCTCACAGAATCATAGAATATTAGGGTTGGAAAAGACCTCAGAAGGTCATCTAGTCCAACCTCCTGCTCAAAGCAGGACCAACCCCAACTAAATCATCCCAGCCAAGGCTTTGTCAGGCCGCACCTTAAAAACCTATAAGGATGGAGATTCCACCACCTCCCTAGGTAACCCATTCCAGTGCTTCACTACCCTCATAGTAAAATTGTTTTTCCTAATATCCAACCTAGACCTCCACCACTGCAACTTGAGACCATTGCTCCTTGTTCTGTCATCTTCCACCACTGAGAACATCCTAGCTCCATCCTCTTTGGAAGCCCCCTTCATGTAGTTGAAGGCTGCTATCAAATCCCCCTTCACTCTTCTCTTCTGCAGACTAAATAAACCCGTTTCCCTCAGCCTGTCCTCGTAAGTCATGTGCCCCATCCCCCTGATCATTTTTGTTGCCCTCCGCTGCACTCTGTCCAATTTGTCCACATCCTTTCCGTAGTGGAGGGCCCAAAACTGGATGCAATACTCCAGATGTGGCCTCACAAGTGCCGAACAGAGGGGAATAATCACTTTCCTCGATCTGCTGGCAATGCTCCTACTGATGCAGCCCAATATGCCGTTAGCCTTCTTGGCAATAAGGGCACACTGCTGACTCATATCCAGCTTCTCATCTACTGTAATCCTCAGGTCCTTTTCTGCAGAACTGCTGCTTAGCCATTCGGTTACCAGCCTGTAGTAGTGCATGGGATTCTTCTGTCCTAGGTGCAGGACTCTGCACTTGTCCTTGTTAAATTTCAGCAGATTTCTTTTGGCCCAATCCTCCTATTTGTCTAGGTCCCTCTGTATCCTATCCCTACCCTCCAGCACATCTACCTCTCCCCGCATCTTAGTGTGATCTGCGAACTTGCTGAGGGTGCAATCCACTGCATCATCCAGATCATTAATAAAGATGTTGAACAAAACTGGTCCCAGGACCGACCCCTGGGGCACTCACTTGATACCGGCTGCCAACTAGACATTGAGCCATTGATCACTAGTTGTTGAGCCCGACAATCTAGCCAGCTTTCTATCCACCTTATAGTCCATTCATCCAGTCCATACTTTTTTAACTTGTCGACACAAATGTTGTGGGAGACCGTATAAAAAACTTTGCTAATGTCAAGATATATCATGTCCACCGCTTTCCCCATATCCACAGAGCCAGTTATCTCATCAAAGAAGTCAATCAAGTTGATCAGGCATGACTTGCCCTTGGTGAACCCATGTTGACTGTTCCTGATTACCTTCCTCTCCTACAAGTGCTTCAAAATAGTTTCCTTGATGACCTGCTCCATGAACTCCTCATTTCTGGTCCCAACCCAGAGCCCCCATCCCCAGTCAGAGCCCTCACCCCATCTAGCACCCCAACCCCTTGCCCCAGCCTGGTGAAAATGAGCAAGTGAGTGAGGGTAGAGACAGCGAGTGACAGAGGAAGGGGGGGATGGAGTGAGTGGGGGCGGGGCCTCGGAGAAGGGGGAGGGGCAGGGCGGGGGTGGGGCAAAGGTGTTCAGTTTTGTGCAAGTACAAAGTAGGCAACTCTAGTCACAGAGTTTTCTACTCGCTACTGGGGTGCCTCCCCATTGCTCATCTGGGGATTACCTCTTGACTGGTCTGATTCACTCCCTCCTTTGGTTGTTTGCCCCATGGTGTCTCTCTTTCATCATGTCTGTGGACTCAGTTTTACTCCCTCTTTGTGACTTAGCCTTCTGGCAATGTCACTTTAGCCATCCTGTTCTGGGGTAACAAAATCCACTGGACCAACTGTCTCAGGCAGTCTTCTGATCCACTGCCCCAGTGGCCAGTAGGGGAACCCAGGCCTGCCCACTGCTCCGGGTTCCAGCCCAGGGACCCTAAGAGTAGGAACCACAGCCTAAACAATCCCAGATCCTCTTGTTATTTCCCTGGGCTCCTTTCTTCTCAAATGCTTGTTCCCATCTCGGTTACCACTAGAACTTCCTCTGCTCCCTGTGACTATTTCATCCCTCTTGGGTTCTTGCCAGAGTCTGTATTCCAGTGCAGGATCTCCAGGCTCATTTCCACTAAGGACTTCTCCTCGTCTCTTGCTAACTCCCCTCCTTTCTAAGGAGTCACTGCAGAGTTCCTTCCTGCAGAACCCTCTTGTATACTACTTCCTGGTTTTATAGTAGCTCAGCCTGGTCCTGCCTACCTGGACTTCATCATCAGTTAGACCTTATCTTTCAGGTGCAGCCTGGCATGAGGTTAATTGGCCCTTTTTGCCTACTCAGGCCTTGTGTGAAGTGGATACCACAGCACAGCTACCTAAGCAGCTGACTTGGCTTAGGTGCCTAACTCCAGGACTGGTTTCATGGCTGAGGATCTCGAAGAGAAGCAGGTGCTTATCTCTGGCCTGGCAGTCATGCGTACCAGTTCAGACATTTAGGTAATTAAGCCCTTTTCTCTCCTCAACCCTCTCCTTGGTGTTTCATTTCTAACTAGCTTAAGTTGCTTCTAAGATCTTTTCAAAGTGTCTAACTCTCCCCATGTATTGTATGGGGAGCTAACTCAGGGCTGCGGACTCCTCTAGGCCGCAGGCTATCCAGGGTGTTAGGCATTTCAGTGCTGAATGGTACAACACCAGTGCATCTAGGTCTAAGTGACTGAATGAGACTTTTTCAATATCTAAGTTGTGTGATCCCATGAGGGTTGCCTCATGCAGGGGTGATTTCCTGTATTTGTGTAGGGCATGTGTATAGGGACAAGCCACTTTTGAAAATTTCTAATGTCTGTTTCCAGAGTTGAAGTCCAGGTGCCATAAAGCAGGACATTCTCAATAGAGGGCCCTTTATTCTGCCCGCCACTCCCTTCTGCTCTTTCCTACAGTCCAGAACTTGTGGGGATGTGGTACAAGAAGCATTTGTTCACTGTGGCTTTTTCTTCATTTGGCCAGAGGGTATTTATTTACCTAGTCAATGGGAGGGGAGTGGAAAAAGGCAGGGCCGGATTTGATTAGCCCCAGTTACTGGCATTAGGCATTCTCTGTTATTTCTCAATTTCTCTGTTATTCCTCAACTATGAAGGGTACAATACAAGAACATAAACCTAGTCAGTATGTTTGATATTCCCCAAGTGCACCAGGCCTGAATAGGTTTGAAAACTTGGAGTTAAATAAAGTTTGAAACAGTATTGATATTGACGAGGAAGTGCAACATATTCTTTAAAACAGCAATTATCCTTGAAGATAATAAAGTGTTCACATAACATGCCATCTATATTTAAAAAGAAGTCATGGGAGATCAGGGGAATTACAGAGCAGTGAGACTCACCTTGGTTCCAGGGAAACTAATTAAGAGCCTAATTAAGGATGGAATTGGTTCGACAGTTAGAGTAAAGCCTGATAGGGTCAAACCAGCAGAACTTTCATGAGGGAAAGCCACACTTCCCCAGCCTGTTAGCGTTCTTTGAGAAAGTAAACAATAGGAGATAAAAGTGACCATGACTGAGTTGGGTTTTCATCCTTTGCTTCAAACTTCTGTTTCTTTTGGGCAGTTATATTATTATAACCATGTGGGATACTCAGTGCACTTCACAAAGGTGGGTGTTTGTATCCTCCTTTTGAAGCTGGAGAAACTGAGGTGTAGAGTAGTTAAATGTCTAGTCTAATATCCCACACTAAAAGTGATAGGATAGGGACTAGCACTCAGGACTCCTGATTGTCATCCCTTCGTTCTAACTAAACTGCTGCCCTTATGTTCCCTGATTTACAGGAATCCTGGGGGAGAGCAGCCAGAGCTCCCAGCAAGGCCTGTAGAAGTTTACAAAAGGTGATGCTGACCCTCCTGCTCCTGACTCAGGGAGACTTCAAGCAAAAGTAGGCGTCCACATCACATCTTCCTGCGGAGACAGAGGCATGATGTTGCCAGGAAGGATGGCAGAAGAATCCATGAGTCCTTTTCACACTTTACCAATAGTTCCGACATCATCTGATTATTGTATGCATTGTGTATGGTGGTGTATTTAAAACCGTGTTACAATTGTAGGCTGTCACTTTAAATTTTAATATTTTTTCCTGGTCCTGCTTTCAGGCTACAGGGCTCTGTAGGGAAGTGGGCAGTAGTCAGTTCACAGCCAGCCTAGAGTAAAGTGGGGTGAGTTGTGCCTCTTGGCCTGGGGGAGTAGCCTGCTTTCTCTCTCTCTCTCTGTTTTTGTTCTTGTACAGTTTTAATTTCAGTTTGGCAATGCAAAGATTGTGGTCAAGCTGACATCTGCTGCTTGATATGCCTTTACAACTGGGGCAGATGACTTGAATCTTGAGCTAATGCAGATCTGGTCAATCTGGTTTTTCATTTTGCCATCCGGCAAATTCCATGTTCCTTTTTCTATGCCTTTGTGAAAACATGGTGTTTGCTTGCAAGAACTAAATTGGACACCAAATACAATTCAATGAGTCTTTCACCATTTTGGTGGATGATTCCCAACCTATGTTCTCCATTGTTCTTTCCATTCATTGATTGTCACACCCTACTTTAGTGTTAATTTTGCCCATCACAAGGAGTAAGTCATGTTTTGGTATGCTGTCAACCACCCTTTGGAGGTAATTGTAGAACTCAGCTTTATCCTCATCGCTATATTCCTCTGTCAGAACATACACTGTAACATTGACATCTTTAGGAATCTGGTTTGGAATCTGGGGTGTATGATGCATTGACTGATAAATTCCCAGTTGATGAATGATTTTTCCTCAGAATCTGTCATGATGAGTGCTACTTCCTCAGAGTATATTTTGTAACTGTGATCTGAATAAAGGAGATGTTTCTTCTCCTGCTTGAAGTGCTTCTTCTGTGCACCTGACAGTCTGCTCTCCCTGGTGCCCAAGATTTTGAGTCTATAATTTTCCATTTCCCTCATGATCAGTTTGAAATTATGTTCCAATAACCAGCTTTGAAGTGTTTTCTTGCTGCCAGCATCAAACTTTTTGGGGTCCTGCCTTCCAGAGACTGGCTTTCACCAAGAGCCTTCATGCAGTGAGATGGCTCAGCAGTTCTCTCTGCTGAGCAGCCATTTTTACTGGAACAGTAGCCTGCTTCTGTTTCTTTAACCAGTGGGTTGTTTAAGAAGGCTAGGTAGTTAGCCTTGCTTTCAATTTATCTAGGCTTAGGACTGGCAGCCACATCACAGTGCAGCCAGCGGGATTTATTCAGTATAAGGGTAATATTTAGTTTTACTTGTATGATAGAGAGGACTTTGTAATTATATTATATGAGACAAAGATATAACTTCAGATGGGGCCTGATTCTGCATTGGTGTCAATGAAAGTTATGTCTGAAAAAGGGACTCGGGATCAGGTCCCTGGGGTACTATATCATTTTGGTTACCTCAAACGCTGTCATGGAGACTGAGAAAGGTTACAAACCGGGCTAGTGTCTATGACAAGGTTTCCAAAGTTTGAACAAAAGCATGAGAAGCAGATACCTCTAGGCAAATCTAGGGTGAGATCACCCAAATCAATTGGGTGTTCTTAAATCACATAGGCATTTCTGAAAAGCCCTGCTTAATGAGCAAATTTTTTTTAAAAGAACCCAAGTAACTGTTTGATGTACCTAAGTGCCATTTTGACATCCCACTGAGAAACTGGGCCCTGTGCCTCTTTGTAACTCAGAGTAATCTGCCGTTACCATCATCACAGTATGAATGATGATGTCAGTATGTGCCAGGTCCTCAGCTGGTGTAAATTATCATAGCTCCAGTGATGGACACCAGCTGGGGATCTGGCACAGACTTGCCCTCTCTCTCTTTATATGTGATGTTTATGAACTAGTTCTTACTATGGGCTGCATGGAAAGATTCCAGAGTTTTGGAAGTGTATTGTGTGTGCTGGGTGTGTGCATATACCTGCATGCGGCAGTGCTTTGGCTCTAGATTCTCTGCACACCCTTTGAAGAATGACACAGCTAATGTGTGAACTTGTGTATCTGGCACAGAGAGCCTCCAGGAAAGAAAATATGATAATTGGCTTGTTTAAGAACACAGAATACAAATACGATTAAAAAGATTATAAATCATGTCAACTCTCAACACAATATGAAATACATTCATTCTGCTGATTTACTCAATGATGCATTGGAAATTACTGTGCAGTGGCATCTAGTTCAAGAAGCTTTAACTAAAAAATTTGAATAGTGCTGAGATTTGAAATAAGTGTCAGTGTCTCTTTGGAATTATTTCCAGTTTGCTGTAATTTTATCAAAGAACCTGTCTAATCATGCCTTTAGTATACACACATCCTATCCATTTCATGGTAACTGAACTAAGGCTGGACATTTTTTTCTAAATCCAGTTTTAGTGCCTGACATTGATTTTACTGGGAAAACTGTTTTTTCAAGGTTGCATTTGTGAAGTATTGCACCATAAAGCATGAGCATAGCACAATACATCTTTTCTTATTTATGCATTCCACAGATACACCACCATCTGTGACCTTGTTCAAATATCCCTACTGTAATACAAAATAATATCCCAAACACTATAGGACATGTATAAGAAATTACCCTGGGACTCATAACTGATTTCTTAATGTTTATTGTTTCTTTAGCCGATCAGCACTTTACTCTCCATTTTAAATCCCCTAGATGGCACTACAGAATACGGTATTTAAATGTTTTATATAATGCTGTTAAATAGACAGTGTTAACTAATTGTTTTTTTTCTGCAAAATAAACATTAATGAGTTGTTTAACAAGATGAAATGAAAGCCAGAGAGAAATTCGGTTTAACAAACTGAAGATAATCTACACGCTTGGCATTTAGTCATGTGTTCATGTATGAAAAGTAGTGTAGCATGCTAGACGTGCCTGATCACATACCATTTTTCCAGTTAGTGTGCCTGTCAATTTTAAAATTCAGACTGAGGCTTCCAGACGTGAACTGGGAAATGAATGTATTCAATCCAAAAGGTTTAAAAATAGAGAAAGAAAACAAATGCTGTTGTTTTGGACTGGGAGCATACATGGTAATCAAAAGTGCTAAAAATGTCTAAAAGAGCCATTCTCTGTGACTGGATACCTGTTTTTAATATCTCACTGAGTATTTATATTCTGTGAATTACTGGCAGGTAGCTCGCAAGCTGGACGCCTGTGGGAACCTAATAGTTTGTATTACTCATGAGTATTTCTTTCGCAGTTGGTATTTCATTGTCTGCAGATCTCTGCAGTAAATACTGTACTATACTGCTGAAAAGAGAAAAACATTGCCATCTGCAACTACAGCTTGCAAATTACAGCTTGCAATCGCCTGCTATTAAATAAAGACACTTTAACAATATTTTGGGTTTTGAATTAGCAGTTTACATCACATGACTCTGTGAAAATACTACTCTCTTAATACTGCAATTTTCTTTCCTTTTAACCAGGCACCAACATGTATTGAATCAAAAAAAAGTAACACAAACCAATGTTACTTAAACAATAGTCACCGACAGCAAGATACACACAGATGGAAATCCAATAGCTCCCATCTCAGTAGGTGGTTTCATTTGAGGACCTTGATGGGGATGTGATTGGACTGCAACACTCTAATTTACGTCATGGAGAATCTATCATGATGCCTTTTTTACTGCACTGCTGTGCCAAACTATGTCTCCCATGAGAAACTGGTCTCAGGCATTGCACAGGAAGCAAAGACTTAGCTGGAAGGAGAGAGAAAAGAAACTGCATTTGTTAGTATTTGGGTAATTTGAAAGAGACTAGCAGGTGCATGGATACACTGAAGACCACAGGTCAAATTTTGCTCTTGCTCCTCTAGAAGCATTTTAGAGCTGTAACGGCCAAGCAGAGGTGCTATGAGGTGCTGACTATGAAAGGTACATTGCCTTCAGAAGTGTGGGAGGAGAGAGCACTATATGATATCTGCGTCAATGGTCGTGTTTGTTGGTGGTATCGCCTAGTGGTTAGGGGGTTAGCCCCTTGTTGGTAGCATCTCTACGCTTTCCTCTGGGCCACCTTCACAGCTTCACACCTTCACAGGTTCCAGTCTGTCTTTTATTGACTTTACCTGACTCTCTAGTTAGGATACCACTCAGTTTTTCTCACTGGTGTGATTGGGTTTCTAAAAAGATATGGGGTTCAGCTCTTGACTCCCACAAGCAGCTGATCCCAGCAGCGGATGTCAAAAGATATTTATCCTTCCCTTCCTTCCCTCCAGGGAAGAGTCTAGAAAGTGAGGGTTTTGTGTCCTCTTTAATGAGAGGGATTGGTACAGGAGCCCGGGCCCTCCTCCTCCATTGGGCTCTGGCCCAGGGTGCTGTAATGGCTACCAAATGTCCAGCATCCAGAAGTTCCTTAAGGCTGCCTCCTGGGGCCACTTCCTACCACTCACTGTCTTGTCAAAGTTTTCCAGTCTGTCATTAAGTAGTAAAGAGAAAAGGACCTATTGGTCCTTCAGCCCCTCTGGGCTCAGCAGGCAGGCTCGTCCTCTCCAAGTGAAGGTTTCTGAAACACCTTCTTCAGCAGCTCTCAGGGCAGGTCCTTCTTCCTGCCTTGTCAGGCCCATTCTTGGATCCCTCTGAAGCTTCACCTCCATCTGGAGCATGTCTGGGTGGGGTCACCTGGGCACAGAGTTGCTCCTTATCCCCTTCAATTCTAGTGAGGAGTTTGTAGAGTCCTAGTCACCTGCTGAGTAAAGGCTCCTCTAGTGCCTGCTTCCAGATGTTAGCAGACAGTTTGGGGGAGAAGAGGCTAGTACATGCTGTGGAGTGTGCTAACCATCTCTCCTCTTGCTCAGAGACTCCTAGTGCCAACACTTTGCCAGGTTCTTGTGTGGGTACACTGAGGGATCCCTTACAGAACATCCTATAGTATTTAATGGAAAGTGATAACCTTCCTACAGGTTTTTTGGAAGCATCCTATATATTTGAACAGATAATTATATCCCCACTACAGATTTCTACAGAATGGGTCAAAAAAGCTATTATGTATTATATAATTGCATATTATATCTCATTCCATAGTTTTTTCTATAGAGTCTTTTTAGCTTCATCTCTCTTAAATTCTATAGGACTTTTCCATAATGGGGGAGAGAGAAAGAAGCTACCCAATCCCCTTTACTCCAAGCATGCTTCCACAGGAAAAGCCTGAATGTAGCCCAAAAGCAGATGGAGTTTGGAGAGGTGTCAAGAGCAGAACCTAAGGGCCCCATGCTTTTTTAAAAACAACTTAGAAAAGTCCAATAGAATTTAATAAGGATCAAAAAATAAAGTTCTTTAAAGTCACTCTACAAACCTGTAGATTTTAATGGAGGACTAGATGCATTCTATAGAGGTGTCATTTTTTTTAATAATAAAAACCACCTTGTAGTAATTCTCTGGCAGGACTATAATTTTCTGTTAAATTCTATAGGAGGGTCCAAACCTAATGGGTTTTAATTTCCTTTTAAATCCTATAGGACATTTCCATAAGAGATATTCCTGCAATCCTTAATAAGTCCAAACTTGCATGGGTTTATATATATTTGAGTAAATATTGCAGGCTCAAGTTCTACTGTAGCCATCAATCAAAGTAGGGAAGGAATGGTTTGATAATCACACAGGAATCAGGTTTATCATGAGAGATGGCACAACAGTGTTTATTAATTGTCTGAGCACCCAGCTTACTTTGAGTCTGCAGGAGCTTCTGGAAACATCTAGAGGCCTAACACAGGCTTTGATTTAGTCACTTTCATAATAACCTTACTTAATCTCATATGCATAGTCATTCCCATTCTAGTATCTATCAGTATCCTGAGCAGGCTAGTCTAGTGACTAGGGAATTGCACTGGAAGTTGGGAGATGCTGGTTCTCTTACTGAATTGGTCATTAACTTGCTGTGTAATGTTGGGCAAGTCACTTTACCTTTCTACATCTGTTTCCCCTTCTACCCTTTGTCTAGCTTACTTATTTATACTGCTACCCATCACCATAGTACCTTCCATGTAAAATTGACACCAACAGTGAAGTCCTGAGTAGACTTCTTGGAGTCTCTTACACTTCTCCCTTATTTTGTTAGCACTTAGGGTCAGATGCTATATGATTTTTACAGTGTTTAGTACAGCAGAGCCCTAATTTCAGCTGAGGCATGTATGTGTGGCTCTACTACTATACGATACTAATATTTCAAAATGCATGTTTTATAACAGGATGTGTAAATTATTGTCTGACTGAATTTTGTTAATCACTTTATTTCTGAAAAATAAGAAACATTTCACAGTGAAAAAAATTTAGCCTTTAAAAAAAAATTTAATCTTACCTGAAATGTAGCCAATTAAATTTCAGGCTCATATCATAAGCAAGCTGCTGTTATTTGCCAAAAGTTTTGGGAAATGTGGTTCCTTCGTAGCATATGGTTCTTACAGCACATTCTGTGCCTAGGAAATTTTAGTCACGATTCAAACCAAATCACTGCTACAGTATGGTCTGAAACTTTAGAAGGTCTGCCAGTGATATACTACTAAAAGCAGCTAATACAAGGACTGTCTTACTTTTCTTTTCGTTTTAGACTTATTAATCATCTCTATGATATCATTTTTCATTCTATCCTGTTAGTTCACTTAAGATCTGGTGCCAGACATTCTGTTTAAGTATTAAGTTGGTTTGATTCTAATCTCACATATAGAGTTCAGCTGGTTTCTGGTACTAACTCAACTGTTTTTACTGATTCAGAAATGCTGTGCCAGAGGGCACTGTTCTTGGACTTCTATTTGAGGCTATTTATAGTCCCTTTTGGTGATAGAATCAGTGGATAATGGATGGATTTTCATTTCTATGCTGATTATACATATTTTTATTTCTTTTTAAAGGTTTTTCTTTGCTGACCATACATCTTGTCACTGACGCATATCACTGGAGTCATTCTAATTTCCTTAAACAGAACACACACACACACACACACACACCTTTGAGAAATACTATCAAACTACTATTAAAGCTGTAATGCTTGGTGTGTATATGTAGCTGACACCTCTGTATTAATTAATATATTGAGTCCGTTTTATAAAACCACTTGTGAACTATGACTCCTGCCTGGAAAATGCGTACACATTGCTATGCTTGAGCTGTGGAATAGCTATAATTTTGATATGTGTTTGTTAGAAGGCTAAAGTTAGCCCCTAAAGTTGAGTAATGATAGCGCTCAGTTTGACTTAAACATTTATTTTTCTTTGCAAGTACTGACCGTTCTAAATTGTTTTATCCTGTCTCAGTGCTGTAGAAATTATCTGTGGATTCTTGAGAAAGAGGGAGCAAAACTCTTGTTAATTCTTATTGACTTCCCATATATTTGTACACTTCCTACAGTGCTCACCATGCTGGTTTTGCTATTTCTCCCTGTGACTGGCTGGAGGCTAGTTTGTTCTCTGGCCCATCATACAGCAGCTTCAGAGCATGGCAAACTCCCCAAATCCAAAATTTTTGGCTCATGGGAATTTTGAATCTAATATGTAGCCAGGCATAATTTAGAGATGGGCTCTGTGATACTATCAAAGACATTTTCCATTGTAGCACCTTGGAGGTTACAGTTCTCATCACTTTGGGGAAGCTCTTGGTTAAGTTGAAAAACAGCTGTTTTTTGAAAGTATATTTCCTAGACTATTCTCCAGTCCTGATTTTTTTTTAAAAATATATTTCTTCAGAGTTTAAAAGTTGAATAATAAGGACTGGGCACAAAATATGTGTTTTGTGTACTCTGTAAGAGTGAAATTTAGAGGGCAGATTTTCACTTTCAGATCCATGATGGAACAAAGATTTTGCTTATGATAAATTGACAACAGGTGGGCAGAAACCTGGATGTATTCCACCCTGAGGACCCACAAGCAGAATAAGATCATGATGCCATTATAAGAAAAAATACTTATACTTTTATTTGTTTTGATTATCTTTCTATTGGCTGTAATGAAAAAAGAAGTAACTCCTCTCTCTCCTTGACTGTATGAACTCTACTGTATATCCACATACTGAATATGACCTTTATTTAAATTCTTTAACTTGTACCCTTTTGAGAAAACAGTCTGGTGTTGGTCACGGTAGGCAAATATTCAGATCAGTTTTTGTGGCGTGTTTGAAAGGCATTGCATTAGGAATTTAGATTCTTGGTAAGATTTAGTGCTTAGATACCAATGTGATAGGCACCTTAGAAATAACAATATAGATAGATTAGATAGCTATTGGCCCATAGGGCTGTACCTCGAGAGAAGGGTTGCACTGATTTGTGCTGCAGTTTGAGTTTAATTTTACAGGGGACATTGTTTAATTTTTTTCTATTGATCCCAAATATATCAATGTATTGTTGTATTCTATTCAGTGCAGGATTTCCAGGAACTTTTGTTTATTTTCCCAGAAAAAAAGGATCTTCTAAGTAAGAAATATTTGTACCACTAAAGTCACAGTTTTCATCCCAAAATGAATCCTAACCCTGCTATTAGAAGGTTCTGTTGAAAGATGCATGTTGGATTTTTATTGCATGGTTTCCTATCTATAAGCTGTGAGAGAGAGGGGAGTGATCCTAGAATTCTTTCTATACACTATGGTACATCATCTTATGGGAACTACTGTTTTCATACCTCGCTCCTTAAATTGGACAAAGGAAGGTGTGTGTGTGAGAGTACAATATCCAAAAACGATCAAATATAAAAAGAAAAGAAATTGAGTTAGTGAAAAGATTTTTTACTTTGAAAGTGATTTCCTGTTATTAAAAGAAAATAATCATTGAAATTAAAGAGAGACACCCAATCTGATCTATGTATTTTTAGCACCTCACAACAGGACCATCATCATCCTGAAATGTGATCAAGTGCTCAGGCACTTTCCCCTCTTAAAAGAGCAGTACACACAATTTTTCATCCTATTAGTCTGATAGAAGAGGGAACAAGTCCTTACACAGGCAGTAGGTTTTCCTGTGTTGTACAGACAGACTAGATGATCACAATGGTCCCTTAGAATCTGAAAGCTTCAAAAATATTTACATAGATACTATCTTCTGTGGCCACAATTTGTTGGATACGTGGGGGCACTCCCCAACCCCACTTAAGACTGGAAGGTGAAGAAATTATATAACTTGGAAGACATAGTTTCAAAGTGGATACATGTACACATCAAACAAGGATTAATTGAGCTCCTTAGAGCCATGCATAGGAGCTACTTATAAACCGTCACACTGAGCACTCCTCTGGAGGCAGCATCATTTAGTGCCTAAAGCAGGCAACCTGGGTATCAGGGTTTCTAGGCTGTAGTCCTGTTTCTGGGTAAGTCACTTAATTTCTGTGCCTGAGCTGAGCAATCTGTAAAATGGGGATAGTTATGTACTTCCCATTATGATTTGGTTACATATGCGTATCCAAAGGCAAGTTAGATGCATAAATAGAACAAATAAAAAGGCCTGGTGCCTGCCCTGAAGAGCTTACAATAGAAATTTAGTGTGATGCAATGAGTGACAGTAGTAAACAATGGGGAAGATGGAGTGATCAAGGACAAGGGTTAGGGTAAGAGTATGTGGTTTCTCAGATGTGGCATGTACATCTTAATGGTGTCATTTAAGGGTTTTTTTTAAATTGGGGAGAGGGTGATTTCTTGTAAGCAACATGATGAAAATAATTTTGTTTTTAGGAATGTTTTGTCTGACGAGAGAGTGGTGGTTTGATGGGTGCTGGCATGAGTAGGGAAGTAACTTAAATCTATCCAAGATACGTATATGACTTCAGTATCTAAGGTCCTCTTGGTCTTTAATATATTTAGCCTCATAACAACCCTGTGAGTCTGGAAAGTACCCTGTTATACCAATGGGGAACAGAGGCACAGAGAGGATAGTGTTTTACCTAAGATCACTCAGTAAGTCTGTGGTGGAGAAGGCACTCAAACTCTGGTCTGCCCAGTCCTAGACAAGTGCTCTGTGCCCTGATGACTAGACTCTACTTAAAGGTGACTGTGGTTTTACTTTTCAGTTTCTCAATCTTATGAGTGTGACTAAAGTTCTAGGTAGAGTCTGGGTCAAATATTTATTTTGTTAATAACTTAACTGTATTAAACTGACTCTGGTCCTTTTGTTGTTGTTAACACCTTCCAGAAGGATTACATTTTTGATTGAATCCAGCACCTCTGAATCTAAAAGCATGAGGAGGCACTACCGTTTGACTTAAAGGACAAAGTCCATTAGCCTGGAGGCAGTAGCAAACTTATAAACCTCTCTTCATGTGGTCCAGATTTGAAAGAGGGATAATGATCCCTGCTAAATTAGTATGGGGAACACTTCCCTGCACACCTGGGGAAACATGTTCTGAACTTCAGAGGTCCACAGCAGTTCTGCCTTACTCCCACATTTCAGGTCTAACAATAATAATAATAATAATAATAATAATAGGAGATATACCTATCTCCTAGAACTGGAAGGGACCTTGAAAGGTCATTGAGTCCAGCCCTCTGCCTTCACTAGCAGGACCAAGTACTGATTTTTGCCCCAGAACCCTAAGTGGCCCCCTCAAGGATTAAGCTCACAAGCCTGGGTTCAGCAGGCCAATGCTCAAACCACTGAGCTATCCCTCCCCCCCTGTATGCTCATTGAGCCCATACCAATATGGCATCTAATTGACGATACATCAGGGACTGTAGGTGAAGTATCCATCCATCCTGGCTTTCATGGAGTTCCTTCCACACTCAGCAAGTACATGGGATCAGAAGAATTTATTTGGGAAAAATACACACAAGTATGGTTACTGTACAGGTACTAAGCACTGAAAGTTATCAAAAATCCCACCCATACATATTTAGCAAATAGCCTTTCTTTGATGTTACCTGAATTGCTGTTAGTGCAGATGGCACCAATCTAGTTCCGATCATCAAGTGATAAACTTCAGCGGTCCCAGAAATAAGCTACGAGAGAATGCTTTTGCAGATAAAGAAACATGGCCCTGATAAAAGCACTGCATTGGCTAATTGTCAGATAGACTAGCAATCAGTGTATGATGATGACAGGCTTCTGTGCATTACTGTGAGCTACTTACTGAATATAATAATTTCTTCTTCTAGGGAGAAGAAAATAAACATGCTGGTCAGTGCTTTTTTCAGAGATCTTTTACCCTTGAATAGCCTTGTCTGCTAGCAGTGTTTCATTTACATGGATTTTGGTACCTCTTCAGATTAAGCCCTACATTGATTTTTTTGGGTAGATATGATTTTTTTCTTCTTCCAGAGACTATATTTGATTTTCTTGCTAACCATCTGATGATATTAAAACTTTGGCCAGGGCCACCCTTAGGAATATAGAATCCACAATTGCCCAGGGTGGTTGTGGAATCTCCATTATTGGAGATTTTAAAGAGCAGGGTAGACAAATACCTGTCAGGGATGGTCTAGATAATACTTAGTCCTGCCTTGAGTGCAGGGACTGGCCTAGATGACCTCTCCAGGTCCCTTCCAGTCCTACAATTCTATTATTCTAATATCAGGACTCCCAGCTAAAAGGAAATAGAAATGTTGCCACATGTTGCATCCCATTCTGGTCCTGCCACTGGAAGTGGTGGCAGTAAAAGGGAAAAAGAGAAGTTCTGAAGGCTAGTGGTTTGCTTTCCCTGCCAGAAATAGAGACACCTGATTTACGAATGAGGTGGGGGCCTTGAGACAGATCTTCAAGTAGCTGCTGATTTGTTTGTGTTACGGACGTGACTTAATCCTATCTGCTGAGTTTTGTTTTATAAGTACTATGATCCAAGGATAGTTTTCTGACACTTTTAAAAACATGCCTAGTGCCCGTACATATGCAAACGAATAGTCAGGGAAATTCCATGTTTGTATTCTTTTATGGCTGTGGATGCGCAGCAAGAAATGAGTATAAAGTAGAGCTGAGTGAATAATTGATTTTTCATTTCAGTGACTGAACTGAATTTTTTTTTTAAAAAAGCATGATTAATTTTGGATCAAAACTGAATTTTTCTGGTTTTTCTCACTGACATGAAAAATCAAAAAGTTTTGTTCTGATCGAGCAAAATATTTCAAATGTCGATTCAAAACAAAAGGTCAACACAGTTTGTTTAGAAATCGTCAATTTTTTTTCCAGGCTTTTTTTCAGATGAAACTATTCACCAAATTCTACCTGAATTCACAAATAGCTTTGGAGCCCCACAAAATGCATTTTTTAAAGTAAATTTACTATTCACCACATTTTGTTTGCCTACCTATAGTATGAAGTTCCTGGGAACACTATAGCACTTCAAGATGCAGGCATTGAAGGTTCTGTATGGTACTTACATATTACAGTGTTCACACTTTAAAATATTGTGAGTTTCCACAGGTATTAGAGATGATTTTTATTAGCATTAGTATTATTATGATCTATTATCTGTACTGTGGGTAGCATATAGAGGCCTCAGCCCCAGTGTGCTAGACAGTGTAGAAAATTTGAGACTGTCCCCGCCCTGAAAAGCTACACACTAGAACCTGCGTGTGTGTGTGTGTGTGTGTATTACTTTCTAAATGGTAGAAAAATGTTGATTGTGCCCATTGTAAGTGTTTTCATATAACAGATGTTTTTGCCTCCAGCGACTTGAAGGCTGGGGGTGGGGGACCGGTATATCTTTTCTTCTGTTCTTCTATGTACTATATAAAGCCATTTAATATGTAAATAGAGTACTTGAGCTTTAGTTGAATGCCATACTACTTGGTATATGCTTTGCTGATACTGTTTAATAAGCCGTATCTGTTAATATTTAGTAGTATAGCTACATATTTTCAACCATGAGCATTACAGTGGAAAACAGCACGTTTTATTGTAATGTAATCCTCACTTGGAGTTTGCCAGCTCCTGGAACTCAGGTCTGAGCATCTAGGGGGATCCTACCCACTGGACTACAACAATAATGACTACCAAATCCCTCTGACACCACTTCCCAGCATTCTTGGAGTCAGAGATGGGAACAGAATGGACCATAAATTCCTGCTGAGGCCAATAGGGAGGCTTCTGAATGAGATGATGTGGGCAAGCAATTTATAGGGCCCCTCAAGGATGGGGCAGAGCTGCTCAGCCCTCAGTGGAAGAGGACAGCCTGAGACAGAGACAAAGAGACTAGTTTGAGTTTCAATGTTGCGTTTGGAGCTGAGAGAGAAGCAGATTAATTCAGGGACTCTCAGATTAACTCCACCGCCCCACAAAGGGAGCAATTTGAATTGCTGTGGGAAAGTTGCAGGAGTCAGGCAGTTCCAGCCCTGCAGAGACCAATGTGGAGAGTGGCAGAGATCTGATCTAGTGCTAGCTCCTGAAAGCCAGCTGAGACCCTCCATAGGACTCCCAACCAGTAAGCTAAGAGAAGCCTCTGCCCTATCCAGGGGCAAAGACTCAGTGAGAAGCCCTTTTTTGTGTTTTGTTTTGTTTGAGCTGTCCAATGCTCATAGAGCTGCAGAACTCATCACTGGGATGATCTTCAGCATGCCATCTGCCTTGGAAGGTACAAGAATCATCATAGAAGATTAGGGTTGGAAGAGACCTCAGGAGGACATCTAGTCCAACCCCCTGCTCAAAGCAGGACCAATCCCCAACTAAATAATCAGCCAGGGCTTTGTCTAGCTGGGCCTTAAAAGCCTCTAAGGATGGTATTAAGGCTGATTCCCCACTCTGGCACTTTGAGTGCAGAAGGTGGGAGCCCACAAGGATTTTAAAAATTAATACTGGGCACTCCAAGCTGGTATTAAACTCCCAAGGTCACAGCTTCTCTCTGACCTTGGATGGGTAGATGCTGCCACCACCCAAGTGCAAATTCCTACCCCTCCCTTTGAGAACCTAGGAAGGAAGACTTGAGAATTCCTTCCTGTGGGGTACCCTCAAGCCCTTTCACCCCCCTTCCTGCAAAGAGCTGAGAAAAAAACCCAAAGGAAATCAGCTGTTGCCACCAGCTAATTAAACAACATATGCCCAAACCTCATAGGGACACAAAAATCCAATCCTGTTCATAAAAAAGGTAAATTTTATTAAACCCCAAAAGAAAGTAAATACATTTGGAATTTAGGCTTTTTGCTAGATCTTAAAAGAAACCATTACAAAAATTAAGCATCAAGATAGCTCTATTAAGGTTCAGCTTCAAGGTTACAAGAAAAACAAAAGCACTTTGAGTGGCAGAGGAGCCCACAAGCCAAAAAGAAATAAAGGAAATAACCCTAATCGTGTCTTCCTAGACATTCCCTGATTACTTACATATTTGGGGTTTCAGATAAGTAGGGTTGAGGTATGATTTGATACTTTTTCATACCTTATTTTAAAGCTTTTTACAGCATAGCTCCAGCCATGTCCTGCTCTGTCCTCTCTCTCCAGAGAACAACAGACAAAGGGAAGTTTTTTCCCAATTTTAAAAAGGTCTAGCCCTCCCATTGGCTCTTTTGGTCAGGTGGCCACTCCCTTTCTTTTACCTAGCCAGGGAGACTTTTTAACCCTTAACAGGTAAAGCAAGCAGAGAACAGCCACCAAGAAGGTCTTTATAGCTAACTGGCTGGCTGGGTGTCCATAAAAGCGACCTACCCCACCTTCATTTATCACAGATGGAGATTCCACCACCTCCCTAGGTAACCCATTCCAGTGCGTCACCACTCTCCTAGTGAAATAGTTTTTCCTAATATCCAATCTAGACCTCCACCATTGTGACTTGAGACCATTGCTCCTTGTTCTGTCATCTGCCACCACTGAGAAGAGCCTAGCTCCATCCTCTTTGGAACCGCCCTTCAGGTAGTTGAAGGCTGCTATTAAATCCTTCTCACTCTTCTTTTCTGCAGACTAAACAAACCCAGTTCACTCAGCCTCTCCTCATAAGTCATGTGCCACAGCCCCCTAATCATTTTCATTGCCCTCCACTGGACTCTCTCCAATTTGTCCACATCTTTTCTGTAATGGGGGGCTGAAAACTGGACCCAGTACTCCAGATATGGCCTCACCAATGCCAAATAGAGGGAAATAATCACTTCCCTGGATCTGCTGGCAATGCTCCTACTGATGCAGCCCAATATGCCGTTAGCCTTCTTGACAACAAGAGCACACTGTTGACTCAGATCCAGCTTCTTGTCCAATGTAATTCCCCAGGTCCTTTTCTGCAGAACTGCCGCTTAGCCAATCGGTTCCCAGCCTGTTGCAGTGCATGGGATTCTTCTGTCCTATGTGCAGGACTCTGCACTTGTCCTTGTTGAACCTCATCAGATTTCTTTTGGCCCAATCCTCCAATTTGTCTAGGTCACTCTGGAGTACTGCGCACTTGCTGAGGGTGCAGTCCATCCCATCATCCAGATCATTAATGAAGATGTTGAACAAAACCAGCCCCAGGTTGATTTGTTGATATTTTAGCACTGAACAGTTAACTTTATCTCTTTCCTTCCCCAGATCCTATTTCCTGCTCCCAGTAAAGAACTCCTGTGTTATATTGTTATTTTTGGGTGTGTCTTTTCTTTGCTGGGGTTGTGTTGATGTAGTGTATTGTTTCTTGTGTACTGGGTTTTATACTCCTTGTCAGCAGTGATAGCATTATTCAGTTTTCCCCAGGGACAGCACCCTTTGGGTCTTGGGCACAGTGAGGAGCCACCATGGGTGAAGGCACCAGGCATTGTGAAAAAGAACCCAGGACCCAACCTGGGTGAGGGCGAGGTGAGGGGAGAAGCCACTTTAAGCAGCAAGCACCAGGGAGGTGCTTGAGCCACACCTCAGGGGAGCGGCTATAGTAATGTTTATACATCATAAAGTGGTTACAAAAGCACAAGTTGTCAAGAATGCGGGCCTGCAGCTGTGCCTGCAGCGTCATCAGACAACCAATGAGTGTAGGTGGGACACAGCAGAACCATCTGATTAGCTAAGGCAGTTAGCTGACTTACTCTTAAGTCCAACAGCTGCAGAAGTTCAGCAGTGGCTCAATACATACATCAGTGGACTCTCCACCTCCATGTGATTACCTTGCTCCAGCCTAGATTCTGCCCTTGCCCCAGTCCTGTCCCATCCTATCCTGGCCTTGTTCCTACCTTCCCTGACTTCAGGTCATCCAGTTCTGACACTTGACTCTGATTCCTGGCTCTGCCTCTGTCTTGACCTTTGATTCTGGCATTTGGACTCTGACCACTAGGCCTGACACCTGCTCTGACCACTAGGCATAGTCACCTATAACCTAGTCTCCTGATGCAAGTAAGGGCCCATCAGATTGGAAAGATTTCCTTAACTTTGTTTGGAATCTGTTTCTGTTTCTGACTCCTCCAGCGGGGCTATGGAGCTGTAATATGGTTATGGTTTTGAGTGCCAACAGCTGGGAATAAAAGTGGATGTTTTCAGGTAATTGTGACAGCGTTTATCTTTTTCAGATGAATTTCTGAACTAGGCATTGATAAGCTACTGTGTGAATTCAATCCATGTATTCAGACCTGATGAAGAGCTCTGGGTAGTTCAAAGGCATCTCTTTTTCACAAACAGAAGTTGCTCCAATAAAGATATTACCTCACTCACCTTGACTCTATCATCCATACTGGCCTCTTAAATCATGGTATCCACTCTGTGGGCTGCATGATTCTTGGTGTGAGTAAAGACAAATCTATTCAGATTTATAATCTCCAGTTTAAACATTCTGGAATGCAGCCATTCTGTCAGTGAAAAATGAGCTACTTCAGTCTCCAGGCAAGGGCCAGAAAAAACATCTGTATTAGTCTCATCTCTGCTCTAGCTCATCTTTATTCGAGCTAATTTAATGGCTCCTGACGTTCAGCCAGATGCGAGGTGTAACTGCTTCACACTGGTAGGGCTATGGAAGCTTGACCTATCCAAGGAACATAGTAGACCAAATTCTGCCCTGACCTACTTCCTTCACAACACTGTTGATGTGCGAGTGATTTTTTTATACAGTATTAATCAGTTTGGCTCTCTACGTTTTAGAATGGCTTGAATTTAGGTTGTAAAAACCTGACTAGGAGTGAAAAATTCCATGCTAACTTCAACTACAGCCCTCAATAAAGGCTATTTAATAAAGGGGAAAATCTACTTGGGAGCAAAATAGATGCAGCTCCAATCGTGGTAGGCAACTCATTCGGTGCTCTCCTGCAGTAGGGTGGCTGCTTAGTTCAGGAGCGAGTCCCCTCAGGTTTTGGGCTAAACAGCCAATATACCATATTATAGGGACCCCCTCCCAATTGGCTATCTGAAAACTTTTGACTATTCTGGGCCAGGAGTAGCCTGCTTACTGTTGATTTGCCCCTTTAAAAATACCTGTGGGACAGAGGCTAGAGTCACAGAGAGGCCTGTGGTAGATGCTGCTGTATTTGGCCTATGATGCCAGAGTTCCATTGGCAAGCTGGGCAGGAACTCATCTCATCCTTCAATGGTGAAGGATGAAGCAAACTGCTGGGGTTCCAGCAAGTCTTTTCAAAATCAGAGACCAGGGCCAGCTGGGAAATGTAGTCCCCAAGGCAGCCATGATGATAATCATATGGTGAGGTTAGACATGTTGGGAAATAAGGGAACTCTATAAAACATTTTCCTCATGATAACAGATTGCCAGGTTTTTCCCTCCTAGTTTTGGATTATTGCTTTCACATAAATGGACAAGTTTATGGAAAAAATACCGTCCTGTGGTAAAGTAGGGTTGCCGACTTTGTAACCTATAAAAACTGAATGCTCCAGCAGGCATGCCAGAATCTTCCCTTCCCCCTCCCTGCTCCCCAAGGACTCGTCCCTGCCCTGCCTCTTCCCCCAAGGCCCTGTTCCTGCCCTGCCCCTTCTCCCTGAGGCCCCCCATTAACTTCTCCTTCCTCCTCCCTCCGTTGCTCACTGCATTTCCCCTTCTCACCCCTCCCTGCGTGGGTCGGGAGGGACTTGCCTGCAGAGCCAGGGCTGGGAGTTGCAGCTGTCCGATGCACGCAGGAGATGGCCCTGGCTGAGTAGGGGCTGGCAGAGATGACGACTTGGCACCTCCCCACTTCTCCTGCCCACAGTAATCGGACTTTGAGTGTCCAGTCAATAGATATGACTGGACATCATCAGGTCCCCTTTTCAACTGGACTTTTCGGTTGAAAACTGTACACCTGGCCGCCCTATGGTTAAGGTGCCGAACTTGGACTCAGGCGATCTATATCTACTTCCTGGTTCTGCTTCTGACTTCCTGTGTGATGTGGGGTAAATCATTTACCTTCTGTCTCAGTTCCCCATCTTAAAACAGGGATAATTAGCTCACAGAGGTATTACAAGGTGAAGTTAATTGTGAGACACTTGGATACAGTGGCCATGGGCACCGTACGGGTACCCAATAGGGTTACCTAATGGCTGGTAGTTGACCAGGTTGGCCATTTTTTTACGGATTTGTCAGTTGCCAGAAATATCATTTAACCTGCTATGGGTTTTTTTATGTGGGTCTAAATTTTTGCATTATCACAATATGTTCAGGTATCTAATGTTAAAAGTTTTTGTGTCCAGCTAAAAGTGCTACAGTGTTCCCACTTCCACAGTTTAAGTGATAACAGATTAAAACTTAAAAATACAGCAGCTGTCTGCCCACCAGCATATGTGTGAGAGAGGGTTTGATTCAGGTGAGAGTGAGGAGACTTGCAATGTTATCAGTCTTATCTATATGCGTTCTCTCTCTAGATCAGCAGTTCTCAAACTAGGGAGTGGGCCTCCCAAGGAAGGTGTGGGAATGTGTCAAGGAAGGTGCGACCTGTGTGCTCTTTTTTTTTTTTTTAAAAGCTTTGGCTCATGGGGCTCATGCAAAAGGGCTGTGCACACCCAAGAGGTGGGGATAAAAGGGACAGCTGGAGCCCTGCCACCCGGCTCAGGCTCCCCTTCCCCCCTCAATCCCACACCAGAAGGTGTCAGGGCTCTGGCTGTCAGCCCTGGGGTGGCAGCATAGAAGTAAGGGTGGAAATGGGGCACTAAGTCTGCTGTGAAAAATGATATTGACAAATCACTTTTCACATTGCCACCCTTACTTCTGTGCTGCTGCCGATGCAGTGCTGCCTTCAGAGCTGGGCACCCAGCTGGCAGTCGCTTCTCTTCACTCTGCCTTCAGAGCTGGATGGCAGTATATGTACTTGTGTAGGCGTGCGTGGCTGTTTTTTTGGGCGGCTGGGGGGGAATGGTGCACAGTTGCCTTGTGGTGGGGTTGTGGCAGGCTTACCTCCTGGGAGGGCATGCTGTTTTTTTGCATTTCAAAGGCGGTAACCCTAGTACCCAGATCAAACTTGAAATACCATAATAAGAATAAACAGTGTTGTTTACAAAATACCCCTCCAATACTATGAAAAAACCCAACAACATGGTATTGCTTGGTCATTGTGTAACAGAATGTAACCACGATTAAACTGGTACAAAATACAGTAGAGAAGCAAATTAAACTGGTGAACTGGGTTACTTAAAGATGAATTTACTGTAAACAACTTTTCTTTTTTCGGTAGTGCTATCCATATAAGGGGGATGTCAATAAGCATTCTCTTCCTGAGTTGTAAATATTTGTTTATTTTAAGAGAGGTCAGCCAAGTTAATTGTTTCAAAAGATAACAATCCAACTCTGTCAGATTTTAGCACAAACAACTTTTTTATTTAAACATGGGAGTTTGAATCCATGGATGATTCTAATGGTTTTATTTGACTGACCATTTCAACATTCCTGTATTTTTCTCCCTCTTGTTCACTTTGATAAACCTTGCTCTTTTGATAGAAATCGATTGATTGAACCATATGTGTAACTGACTGGTCACTGTATGTATCTAGGGATGTGGATCTTGTTCATTAAGCACAAACCCTAATTAAGTGTTACATTATCTTATTGAAAATAAGACCAATTGTCCTAACAATAGTGATTTGATAAAAATGTCTAAAAGGTTTTTTTTTGTTTTTTTTGGTGTGTGTGAGCTTTTAATAGGCTCTGAAGTAAAGATTTTTCTGAATAACTGATAAGAATGAAATATAATCTACTCAACCTTATGGGAAGCAAAATCATATAGTCATAAGTGTATGCAAGTCAGAGTAGCAAATACTGAGCCTCCGAGCTTCCTTTTGAGGGGAGGATAAGTTAGCAGACTTTGGTAGCTTTATGCTAGTATCTTTTGTGCCATTTGATAATTGAAAAAAGGCTGTTTAAACTTTACTTTTATCACCATATTGTGGTGTTGACAGAATGCAAAGTATCTGTAGGATTTCTAACCTTTTACAGAGGGATGCTTCACAATTGAAATAATCTTTCACTGGGTAAAACCACCATTTAAACTCCTGTGATGTTGCCATTTCACTCCCCTGGAGAAGATAACATGGTAGGTTGAATTATCTGGTAGAAAATTGCCTAGGATTATTTTCTCAGTGACAGCTATTGTGTTAGCATTCTGTTACAGAATGCTGAAAGGCTGATGAATGACGCAGAAAGAACAGAAACATTTTCTCAAAGTAGAAATTAAAAAGTTATGCAACTTACAAAGTCTACCTGCAGTCTGGAGAAAATATTGTTTAATATTGGATGCATTAAGTCTTCTGCAGCCCCTTTATTTCCTGAGCCAAATGTCTGCTCTGTCATGATCACATTTGCTTGTAGCAGCTAATCATACTGAAGGGCCTAATTTATATGTGTCCTTTTACTTAACTTTGTATAATGCACCCACAATTATGGGAACTAAAAAAGGTTATATTGGCCATTATTCATTCTGGTTTCATGCATTATTCACCCCAGGGTGCCATCTAATTGTTTCTTAAATTACCTTTTTCTGTTTGTGCAACATGGAAAACGACTTACTCTACCTGATTAAAAATTATACAGGTTCCATGTGTTTCTATTCATTAATTCTTCCATGCAGATTGCTTAAATTACCTGTTGTAAACTATATATCTGTAGGGTGCCCACACTAACTGTTGAGTCTACTTACTCAAATAGTGTGTGGGTTTTTTTTGCATGATATTGAAGCTTTAGAGACTATATATAAACAAACTGAATAATTAGTGGCTGTGGCCCCTGGACCTGGTGATTTTTAATTAGTGCTGGTTATTCACTGCATAAGGTGATCTTTCATCCACTGCTGGCTTCATGTTGACGATCCAAAATACATTTTTCCAGTAATAGTGCTTCTTATCAAATGCTATCCACAAGGAGAGATTGTAATCTGCTAATACTCTTGCAAAGCTCCTGGCATAAGAGAGTGTTGCTCCTTTGATTGTAAGCAGGATAGATGTTGCCTCCGATTTTGGTACCAGTTGTTCATGGATGAACCCACCATGGGTGCAGAGGGCTTCATAGCTGCAGACCTGGTGTGCTACCGATGTGCAATTGGGAGCAGCATTTTGGGGATTGTGCAGGGGCTGCATAACCCCTGTTGGAGCAGAGCTATGCAGCAGCTCCCTATATGCCATTTTCCTGTGTTGAAAGAAGTGGGGGCTGGAAAATGTGGGCTTGAGGATCCACTGCTGCCCAGCAATTCAGGTATCATGGTGATGGGCTCTGTGTAAGTTACTAATGTAAACAGCGCAGGACAGGAATGAATACATTGATACACTCCCTATACAGGGAGTGTGTTATGACCACAGTGGCTATTGCAGCCTTAGATTGGTTACACAGCTGCCACACAGACTAGTGGGGAGGATTTTTTTCCTATCATTTCTTCGCAAGGCACTGTCCAGGCTTAGCCCAGCTATTTGAACTCCATATTGGAAGATCTGGGCCTTATTACAGCCTATAGGTAGGGAAGGCCTGAGACCTGACCCAGAAAGAACTGAGACCTGACCCAGAAAAAAACAGTACTAAAATCTTTTAGATTAGTCGTCCCCTCTCCCACCATGGCTGGTTCTTTCCTGCACAAGAATAAGTTAAGTTTGTGCATGCAACCATACCATTGGCATTTCCTGAGTCTGAGTGCTTACTTGTGTGCAGGGCCGGTGCAACCATTTAGGCGACCTAGGTGGTCGCCTAGGGTGCTAGGATTTGGGGGGCGGCATTTTCTTCGGCAGTGACCGCAGCGGACGGATCTTTGGCCGCCCCGGTCGCCGCCAGCATTTAGGCGGAGGGAGCTGGGGCAGGGGAGCGCAGGGAGGGCCGCCTGCAGCAAGTAAGGGGGGGGGCGGCACGCAGGGGAACTCCACGCCCCAGCTCACCCCAGCCCCACCTCCTCCCCAAGCACGCCGTGGCTGCTTCACTTCTCCCGCCTCCCAGGCTTGCAGCACCAATCAGCTTAGGTGCCGCAAGCCTGGGAGGTGGGACGGCGTGCTCGGGGTGGAGGCAGAGCAGGGGTGAGCTGGGGCAGGGGGGGTGCCTCAGGGCGGAGGATGGGGAGCTTCCGCAGGGGGGATGCCTCAGGGCGGAGGCGGGGAGTTGCCGCAGGGGGGAGGGATGCCTCAGGGCGGGGGCTTGCGGATGGAGGAGGGTGGAAGTTTCGCCTAGGGCGCGAAACATCCTTGCACCGGCTCTGCCTGTATGGCACAACCTTAATGTTTTCTTGGAGTTTGGCTCTGCAAGATGCAGTACAACTCTCGAAGTCAATGGGCACAGCACCTTGCAGAATCAAGCTTCCTGTGAAGGCTTCTTTTATGGAAAGTATTTTACTCCCTTATGTGACCTTAATGGCCATTGCATTGAGAGAATAAAAGTACTGTTCAGAGCAAAGGAATTTAGCTAATCACACTGATTTTTGTAATTTGACTATCACTGTGCTATCCAGGTGGCATATAGACAATTAAATGAAAGCATAAGTTGTCCATATAGGACAACTAGACTCTGCTATTTAGTGGCACTGACTGATGTTAGTTCTCTTACTTACAGGGATTGCGTTTAAAAACCGTGAATTCCATGAAACTAGTGCAGTGACTCAGATGGGATGCACTGGAGATGGACAATCTCCCAGTATTCTTTTCACATTTATCTGACTTACCCTGGACAGAAAGCTTTCACAAAAAGGTGGATCTTGTGTTTTGTGTGACTGCTTTTCAGGCTTGGGCTCTGCCTGAGATATTGTCATAGTAAGGCACTTCAACCCACACACAGAATTCATTTCTCTCCCACTCTGTAATGTTACCTGTTAAACCCCTTCTGGGCTTTTGCCTGAACAGAGAAGTAACATCTTTTTTTTCCTGGGACTAGAAGGTTACAATGGCAAGGGTGCAATCACTCCACTATTCACTGCACAGACCTTAACGCTGAAAGCACCAAAGGTGATGCAGTTTGGTACATATCATAGCTATAGTTTAGCAGTAGATTGCCACTGAATTATTGTAGACTGCAAAGAGCTCAAACTTGTTGTGCTTTTCCAGTTCTTGTGGTTAGAGTCTTGCTTTAGACTGGGACACACAAGAATTGGGGTTAATTCCCATCTCTACCACAGACTTCCTGTGTCACCTTGAGCTAGTGACTTCTCTCTGTACTTCTGCTCCTCACTTATAAAAGATAATTCTTCTGTTCCTCAAAAAGGTGTTATGAGGACAATTTAACTAATGTGTATGTGGTGCTCAGATACTATGATAATGGGGAGGAGGGAGCACATTGATATCTTACTTGCAGGGGAGTTGCAAGTGGGAAAAATATGGAACATTTCATAAATATATTTTCTTCTATATATTAATGAATTATTTGCATAGAGGGGGTTAGAATACCAGAAATAGGAGTGATTCCACTGGCAGGTCTATCTTTATTCATGAACCATGCATTATTTAATATAACAGCTTAACTATATTGTAATAGGTATTCTGTTTTCTATCTTCGGTCAAAATGGTTGTGGTATATTTAGCTATCAAAGCAGAAGGAGAGGATTAACACTGTCAATAGAAAAATGATATATTTGTCCTATTGTTGAAGCCAGGGGTCAGTAGAGGCACACAACATATTTTAATATATTATGTTTTTAAAACACTTTTAGCATAACAAAGAATCTTTTTGAGCTGAATGAGAGCTGGTAACCAGAACATCTTGCCTATTCCCCACCCCCCTGCCATCCCCTCAAAGAAAGGCAAAGAAAACTTCAAAAAGGAGATGAGAATACAGAAATGTACCTTTAAAAAGACATAATATATTTCTGAACAATATACAGTACCTTATCTTAATTGAATAGTTTTATCCCGCATCCATTTATGGAAAAGGAGAGAACAGAAAGCTGGTAACAAGCTCACATATATTCAGTCTCCTTGGTCTAACTTGCAAAGCTTAGCAAATTAGATTCTGCAGAACACAGACAGCCTTTGCCCTCTGCAGACAACTATTTATTATTTCCATTCAGAAATGAATCTACAGCAACTTCTTACTCCTTTTGCTAATCGAGTCAAAGTGTTGAACGATTTGCATATTTCGGTGCAAGAAAAATATGAGTTTGTTTTACAAAAGAGAATGGAGAAGCTATTTCAGCTCCATTAAGTCAGAAGAAAATACAGGGTTGTTAATTTGTGAATTTTGCAGCTCTGTGAAGGTGAGTCATGCAAGTGGATTCCTCCCATCAGCTGAGTTTGCAGCTCAAAGCACATGATAGGAGCAGAATAAAAACCTCAAACAGAAGGAATTGATGATCTCAGTGCTGCTTGGACTCTGGGGGGCCGGTTTACTAGGCAGAAGCAAGAGATCCCCAGTGCTTAGCCTGGGTTAACCCTAAAGGACATATAGAGCTTGCTTATTATAGAAGCTTCTGGTACTTTTTGAAACTTAAGATTGAACTCATTTGTGAATGTATCTTATTTAATCTTGTAAATAACTCTTGTTTTCTTTCTCTATTTAATAAATTTTTATATGGTTAATTATAGGATTGTCTACAAGCATTGTTTTAGGTGTGAGATCTAAGGTGCAGTTGACCTGTGGAAAGTGACTGGTCCTTTGGGACTGGGAGTAAGCTGAATATTACTGTGATTCTGAGTGTAAGGTACAAAGTTGCAAAGGTACACTCACGTGGGTGGCGAGGTAAATCAGAGTACTCCAGGGGACAGTCAGTGGCTCCATATTTAGGCTATTATAGTGTCTGACAAATGTATACTTGATAATTCGTTGGTGAAGTCTAAGTGTAGAACTCACAACCAATTTGGGGCTTGTGCCCTGCATCCTAACAGTCTTCCCTGTGGTTGGTAATTGCACTCTGGAGTCACTGCAGTGTGGCGGGCCTGGCACCACCCGTCCCTTTGTGGCAGGGGTGGGATGAGGTGTCAGAACCTTGCCACTCTCAAGTTCACGCGCCCGTCTCTCTGTGGGCAGTCGGTTGTGGCCTAATGGCCTCCTACCACACATTTGCCCCATTGGTTGGCCAGAGTCCATATAAATTGTTCCCCACATTGGAACAGTGCAGTCTAATGGCCAGAGTCCATACAATCTAGCTCGCAAGCGGGGTAGTGTGGCCTAGTGGCCAGAGCCCAGGTAACTCTCCCCAAGTGTCGGGGCCATGTGGCCCAATGGCCAAGGTTCATATAAATTGCTCCCCACATTGGAGCAGTGTTGCCTAATGGCCAGAGTCCATAAAATCCCCATGGTGTGTGGGAGTGGTGGTAGGGGGACCCGGGCCTGCCCTCTCCACTGGGTCCCGACCCAGCACCCTGGTAGTGGCAAGTTCCCCTTGCCACCAGCTCAGCGGTGATCTGCCCACAACACACCGTGCGTCTGTGCGGCTCTAAGGCCGTTTGCCTCTAAAGTTCTCCTGGGTCACTTCCCACCATAAACGCTGGGTTCTCCACTTCGGGAGGTCCTCCCATCTGTGACGTACTTCATCTGGGCATCAGGATGTGTCCTGGCTTGGCTGGCCTCTGGATCCTGGTGCGCAGGCTGTCCCTCCTTGGGAGCTGGCAGTGTGCTTCCTTCCCCTCTAGTAGTCAGCCCAGACTGAGCATCTCTGCAGGCTTTTATACCTGTTCTCCAGTTGGAGCATGCCCAGCAGAGCTTCGAGAGCATGACTTCCTCTGCTAGGAAGGAATGGTTAAGCCCTGCAGTACCAGTGCAGGACTGCTCTTCCCCATCACAGCAGGCGGCTTTACAGTAAAGAGTTCCCCCTCTCAGCCTCAGTCAAGGGCCCAGGGCAAAAATGTCCTGTCTTGTCCCAGTGATTTGTGTTGCCTTCAGGCTGCAGTGGATGGATACGGTTGGGAAAAGCCAGAAAACTAAGGAGGCAATGAGAGCTTGAGGGAGTGCGAAGCACAATACCATAAATGATGTAGCTGATACTAATGTTAATATATTCTAACTCCTCTGCTCTCTTGCATTTCACCATAAGAGTAGCTGGACCCTCCCACCCACCTCCACTGAGTTAATTGCTGGGATGACTTAGTTGGGTTTGGTCCTGCTTTGAGCAGGGGGTTGGACTAGATGACCTCCTGAGGTCCCTTCCAACCCTGAGATTCTATGATTCTATGAATATGTTTTGGTGTTCTGAGGACTTTGTGGATATAGATCAGCTGGTAAGATTAGAATGGTTTAAATAGAACATGCATTGAGATTTAGTCAGTCAGGGTTTTCTGAGATAATATCGCTATTACTGAGAATTTTGGAGTACTTTTTAAATAGGCTGTGTCACAGCTGAAAAATATGGTTGCAGGAGATGAAGGAGAAGGGGCTGAAGCTAAATTAATATGCATACAATAAAAATTAGTCTTCATCATTTGTAGCAGATGTCTCACACACTTGGGTCCAGTTCTGAGATGCTACAGAACCTACGATCATCACGGGGGTCCTTGGGAAGGGAGGGGCCCTGTAGAGAGTCAGAGATGGGAAGCTTCTCACTCTGCCTCCACACTCCTGTCTCAGCTGTCCTTTTCCTCTCAGCTTCCCCCGCATGTGCCCACAGCTATTCTTTCTTCATTTCAGACAGCTACCTATCATAAGTACAGGGAAGAGGGACCCAGGAATGCATAATGGGGGCCCCATTTGAGTGGCTTAAGCGGAGCCTTGGATCTACTGCCACTGACCCAAACACTGATATTTTATTTATGTTGAGTTAATCTACCCTTGTTATGTTACGATATTGTTAAATTATTATTTGTATTTCATAGCACCTGCAGCCCTAGTCATGTTCCACAACCCCATTGTACTGAGCACCTTGCAAACACAGAACACAAAGATGGTCCCTGCCCCCAAAGGTTTACAATTTTAGTAAAAGACACGAGAAAATAGATGGACATAGACATACAGGAATACAAGGAAACAACGAGACAATACTGGCCAGCAGGACTGGCAGTGGTCTCATTGTGTTATGTAGCATAAAATGAAGAGACAAACTCAGCATAATCTGACATGAGTGTCATTATGCAGTGCATAAAACTGCATATATCTATATTCTGTGTTGTAGGTTTGTGTATGTGTGTATGCACATGTGTGTGTGAAAGAAAATAAGGAGAGAGAAGCCATTTTTGTTAAGGTATATTTGATCTGAAAAATGCATGCTGCAAAAAAGTTTTAGGGTGAGTATTGCTACTGGAATCTTATTAATTACTATTCAGGGCATTCACTCTGCAATAAACAGAACACCTGTTTTTTCCCCAGGGGTAGCCTGATGAACTCCCGCAGCTCCCAGTGACTTCATGGAATGTTTTTAGTTTCACATCAGTCATGTGCACTGTTTATTGGTCTGGTTTGGGGCCAGAGGGAGACATCAGATGGTGTTCAGAAGTTATGACTGGCTTTTCACTTTGAGATTTTGTTCAAACTTGGCAGCCAAATTAATACTGTGGAGGTGAAAAGGTAAAAGTCTTTCCTTAATTTCATCCCATTACTACTGTAGTTATACCCTCTTTTCCCATCAGGAATAATATCTCTCCATTCTTTTATACCCATCAGACACTTGTAGGTTTAATTGCTCCCCCAGAGTTGTTGCTTAGTCAAGCGAAATATATTTGACAGACCCTATTTGCATGAACCCCTGGGAAGTGAAACTGCCACGTTGCACTCAGCTCTTTTTTGGGATACATATTACAAGGTGTAACTAACACAGCCAGATGTAGCACTTAGACAAGCAAAATTGAACTAAAGATTATGAGTTTCTCTTTTTAACCAATTATATAAACTTTAATTCTGTTTTTAAAGTCACTTTAAATGTTTTAGAACTCTCCTTCCTAGCTATGGAAGGGGGCAGGGAGTGATAAGAATCTACTGGTTGAGTTTGTGGACCCAATCCTACATCATGCTGATCACCTGCTGTGAGATGCTGGAGGCCCTCAACAACCATTGGTTTCCCAAAATACTATTTCACATGAGGTACATATCTATATCATGCTCATCACACTAGTATCCGATAACCTTACTTAACTATAAATCCATTTCAGTAGTCTACATAAAGATCTGACTTTCTCTGCCCCTTGCCAGGAACAGCTAGGGACCTTGCAGGATTGTCTCCTTTATGATTTAACAATTTGCTGAACTAATAATTAAATCCGGTTGTCTTTTTGTTATGTTCCCTTAAACCGGAGTGATGAGATCCTGTATGTTTTGTAATATTCAGGCCTATTGATGGAAAAGAGAGAATATTTCAAAAAGCCAAATAGAAAGTTTGGGCAAAACCCACAGACGCTGTAAACCTTCATTTTTCCAGTGACTTTACAGGCAGTCAGTGACCAAACTATGTATGTAAAATTTTTCCTTTACAAAACTCCATTGCTTATTTTTAAATTACATGTAGGGTCTGATTCTCCTCTTATTGAGACTGGAGTAAATTGTGGATAACTCCACTGAAGGCAACAGAATGCCTATGGTGTAATGAGAGTGATTAGCATCAAGCCTAAAGTGTCAGACTATAGTTTTTATTTGTCTCCTGTTTCATTTAATCACTTTCCATATAAAATGTGCAACTATCGTTATAGTCTTTGTGAATTGTACATTACTGGGAGCCATAATGCTCTTTCCAGGTAGCAACACTGTGATCATTAAAGTCCATTGCCACAGCTGCTTTTTTCTTTTCTTCTATAGTCAATACTATTAGTAAATATTAACCCTTTTAGTCCTTTTTCTTTCAGTATATTTGATTCATTTATATCTTAACCATTCTTTAGAATCTTTAGATACTAACAAAGAGTATGTTGAATTCTAAGGTCCAGAATACTGGTCCTTGACTGATAAGTAACTCTATTCAGGAATTCTGTGTGTTAGACTGTATCTAATAATGTGTAGGTCTGTCTATAAAACTCCAGATATTCTTGGGAACCACCCCTTACTAATATATATGAATGGGCATATAAACTGATAACGGATGATTATTACAACAGATGAGAAGAATGCTTATGGGGAAGAAAGACCCACTGAAAGATATTACCTCAAAGAACTGTTAATTCTCTCACCTGTAAATAATTGCCTTCACACACACATCAGGTAAACTGAGAATGCATATATATGAAATCAGAACATACATTTCTTTTGGCAAAGAGGTTCTCTTTGTTTGAAAACCCTATATAATGCAGAAGTGTTGAAACTTAGTTGGGGAATGAAAATGCATATTCCTCCAGTTTCAGTGAAGAAGAGACACAAAGTCAACTCTTTATCACATCAGAGGGTGGTAATGTATTTATTCTTTCTGTACTAATCTCTGGTTGATAATCTTTGATTCAATAATTCCAATTGAGACTGTTTGACAATCTTGAGTCATTATTAACTCTGACTTGCAACAATACAGAGGATTTCAAAAAAGGTGGGGGAATAAGTGAAACCATGAGAAAACAACAAGAGTAGTATAGAAAGAGACAGAAGCCAAAGAGGAAGTGTTGGAGAAAGTGGGGAAGAAAGAGAAAGTTTCACTGCTGTTCCTAATGCAGTATCACCAACCACAAGTGTTGTTTAATCATGAACCTGGTCCCAAAAATCATGAGATTGACCAGTTTTTTAAATTTCATGATTTTCAAGTCAATTTGGAGTTTTTTGTCTTCTAGTGCTGTAGCCATTAGGCATCATGTTTTCAAGTTTTTCTCCATAAAAATGAGGGCTAGAAACTTTCATTTAAAGAAGAAAGTACATTGAGAGTCTTATGTAATCACATAAATCCTGAGGCTGTAACAAAAGCACCAAATATTGTGAGACGAGCAATAAAATCACAAGAGTTAGAAAAACTGCTAATGCAATAGGCACTGTAGTGAACCTGGTATTTGTAAATGTCACTCGCCCACTCTTCAGATATGCTCTTACTGGGACTGAACAATGAACCCTGTTAAATTTTTCACATGGAAAGCTACATGTACTATACTAGATAAAACAAAACACTAAGAAGAGAAGGTGAAACACAGAGAGGCTGTAGAACTCCCTCAAAATAATTCCCAGAGCACAATCTTTTAGAAAAACATCCAATCTTCATTTTAAAATTGCAAGTAATGGAGACCCCAACATGACCCTGAGTTAATTGTGAAGGTGTTTAAAAAAAAAAAAGCCTAATTCCAGTCTGAATTTATCTAGTTTCAACTTCAACTTCCAGCCATTGGATTGGGTAATATCTTTCTCTGCTAGATTGAAGAGCCAATTATCAAATATTTGTTCGTCTATGTACGTACTTATAGACAATAATCAAATCACCCTTTAACCTTCTGTTTGTTAGTCTAGATCAGTGTTTCCCAAACTTGGGACGCAGCTTGTTTAGGGAAAGCCCCTGGCGGGCCGGGCCAGTTTGTTTACCTGCCGCGTCAGCAGGTCCGTCCATGGATCTTGTCTGAGCCCTCTTTAATTGATCAGCTTCCCGCTTGAATTGTGGACATCGGAACGGGACACAGTATTCCAGCAGCAATCACATGAGTGCCAAATACAGAGGTATCTCTACTTCTACTTGAGAATCCCCTGTTTATACACCGAAGGATTTGCATCAGGTCTTTTGGCCACAGCTTTGTACTGGGAGCTCATGTTCAGCGGATTATCTTTTTCAGAGTTACTGCTTGTGCATGGTGACTTGGACGTGGGCTGAAGTGCCTAGTGATCAGAGCAGGAGTCAGGCCAAGTTCCTAGAACAGAAGTTGGTAGCCAGAAATCAGAACCCAGGGTCAGAGCCAGAGGCCAGGTTCCCGAGCCCAGGGTCATAGCCATAGTCAGGAGCCAAGAGTCAGAGTTTTGGATTGGAGCTGGAGTCAGAGGCCAGATGCCAGAGCCAAAGTTAAAGGTCAGAACTGGTTTCCTTGGAATGAGGCATGGCAGGTGCAGGAGCAATCATAGCCATAGGTGAATGATTTGACCAGCTGCTGTGCTGCTGCTGGGCTTAAGAGCTGGCCTGCTGACCATTCCAACCAATCAGGTGGTGTAGTCAATCTGTTCTACAGCCTGGTCCACCAGGAACTAGAGCCTTCCCCTAACTCTCCAAAAATTAAGGATTCAAAGGACCAAGTACTCCTGTCCACAGATTTATGGATGGTGGTAGTGGGTTGGAGTGGTTTCTGAAATATGGGGTGGATCTTCAAGGACTCAGGAAGCTGTAACTTGAAGGCCACTGAGTTCACCTATCCTATAATATTGAAGGACCTCAGGTATTGGTAGTCTAGTGTTGTAGCTGGGTGGCTTGATCTCAGGTTCTGGGCAGAAAGTCATAGCTTATCTCCTACAGCCAGGTTGGGGGCAGCCTGATGATCATGGTCTGCATTGTGTTAATAGGCCTCTTTGGTGGACTGCAAGTGTTCCTTGAGCTCCCAGTGCACATGGGGTAGATCAGAGAATAAATCCACAGCAGCCGGCACTAGGGAACTGATGGGTAAATCTGGGTGGAAGTAGGAGTAAAAGCCATAGTTTGCAAAGAATGAACTATGTTTGGTGAAGGCATGGATTGCACTGTTATATGCGTATTCTGCCTAGCGTGGCAGGGGAAGCCAGTCATCCTGGTGTTAACTCAAAAAAACAGCAAAGATACTGCTCCAAGATGTAATAGACCCTCTCTGTTTGCCCGGTAGTCTGCAGATGGACAAGGTAAGAAGTCAGAAATTCCCTCCAGAACTAGGAGACTAACCAGTGGTCCTGGTCCAATACAATGCCCATCAGTAACCCATGGTAGTGGAAGGCGTTTTTCAGGAAGAGCCACATTATATCCCATGAAGTAGGAACAGTCTGGCATAGGATGAAGTGTGCCATCTTTGTTAGGAGGTCAACAACAGCCAGGATTACAGAGCATCCCTGCGAATGGGGGCAGTTTTATCATGAAGTTCATTAACATAGTAGACCAAGGTTATGGAGACATGGGCAGAGACTGGAAGAGACCTAGGATTTCTGATTGTGGGTTCTTGGTATGAGCGCAGTGGTTGCAGGAATTTATATAATCCTTGCTGTAAACTTGGCCACCAGAAGCTACTCAAGCTTAGATTTCAGGTTATGAATTGGACAGATTGGTCCTGGAAGTGGTGAATCATAGCATAGTTTTGACACCTGAAATCTAGGTTGTCCCTCTGGAACATAAATATGATCATTGCTATAGAAGAGGCCATTCCGTATTCAGAACTCAGAATTGGGTTGAGTATCTGCATTTTCCAGGATCTGGCAGGTCTAGGTTGTGAAGGGATCATTTGGGAACAGGGAGAATATGAAGGATGTCAGACTACTGTTGATTGTCCCATTGACAAAGCTGGATGTCTTGAGCACAGTGGCAGAGGGCTCTTTATCAGGTTCAACATACCCATCCTGCAAAGATAGATATCTGCTTTTCTGTTTCTTGTCCCTGGGTGATAGGTTACAACAAAGTCAAAGTGAATGAAGAGGAGGGACCAGTGGATCTGGTGTTGGTTAAGGCATCCTTAGGTACTCCACGTTCTTGTGGTCTGTCAGGACTTGGTCTGGGAATCAGACTCCTTCTAGGAGGTAGTGCCACTTCTCAAAAGCTGCCAGATAGCCAGTAGCTCCTTGTCCCAAATGCATTTTTTTCTGTTGGGGTTAACTTCCAAAAATAAAAGGCATAGGATTGTAGTTGGTGTTGGGGGTCCACATAATGAGATAATACTGCACCTCTGGCAAATTTCAACAAGTTGGCCATGGTCATAAATGGTTTAGTGAGATCTGGGTAAACCAGGATTCATTCTGAGGTGAATGCCTTTTTAGTTGATCATAAACTGACTGAGCCTCCATGGACCAGGCAAATCAGGCCTTTGTTTGCAGGAGTACCATTATGGGTGTAACCAGGTTAGAGAATCTTTCAATAAATCATCTGTACAAATTGGTGAACATCAGGAATCACTGCACCCCATGTATATTTTTGGGTGTGGTTAGCCAGATATTGCCACCTTATGCAGGTCCATGGTGAGTCACTCAGCCAAGACAATATTCCAAGAATTCCACTGTGTCCTTATTTAACTTGTGTTTCTCAAGTTTTGCATAGAGGTGATTTTGGTGGAGTTTCTCGAAGACAGTGCACACATGATGATTATGGAGGTCCTGACATTCAGAGAAAATAAGGAAGTCATCCAGGTAAATGATAAAAAAATTGGACCAGCATGTCACTAAAGGAGTCATTTATGAAATGCTGAAAAGTTAATGGGGCATTGCACAACCCCAACGTCATGACCAAATATTCAAAGTTGCCATACCTGGAAAAGAAGATGGTCTTCCATTCAGCTCCTTACTGGATCCTCATCAGTTTATGAGTTCTGCAGGTGTCCAAAATTTTTGCACTTTGGCAGAGCACAGTGTTTCAAACAGCACATTAATAAGTGGTAAGAGGTACCAGTTTCAAAATGTAATCTTGTTCAGTGCTCTGTAATCCATACAAGGCTGGAAGGAGACATCTTTTTTCATTGGGGCCACCTTTGTGGATGGGGAAGGACAAATGAACCCCTTCTGCAGATTTTTCTCAAGAAAGCTTCAGAGTGCCTGTAGTTCAGAGAGCCTGTAGCTCAAAGAGGGATTAAACATTCCTCAGGGAACCGCTGCTCACAACTAGAGGTATATGGGGCAGTTGTAGCTGCAATGATGAGATAGAGTGTTGACTTTCATTTTTGTCAAACATGTCAGCATAGTCTTGATATTTAACAAGAATTCCTGGGGAGGTCATGGGTTTGCCAGCGTCACCTTTTGGATCCACACTTCATATCACTGAATTCTTTGAAGGACTAAGTAAGCTGCAATGGGTGGCTGATCCCAGGCTGGCTCTCAGGAAACAGGATTGTTGGCAAGACAGAGTCACAGCATACTGTGCCTGACCACCAGTGAATGTGCGGATCATGGACAATAAACTAGGGAAAGCCCAGGACAGCTGATGATTGTGGCGCACAAAATAGCCTAAACTGGAGGACTTGGTGGCCCTGAAATGTAGTTACATCAAAGGATGTGTGTGGTGGGTAACTGGTTCCAATGAAGGAGTGACCCACCTATGGACTCCAATAACTCTTGGGAGTCCCTGAAGTGGGTAGGGAACTTATGTGCTGTGCAAATTCCAGACCTGTGAAATTGCCTGAGGCACCTGAGTCCACCAGCACCTCTAGGTTGATATCAGGCATCACAGGGTGCTGGAGCCAGAGAGGGAATTGGAAATGTGTTGGACACTGACTCGCCAGCACCAGGGTACCAGCAGATTAGTATTGGTGTGGGCTGCTGGAGAGAGGCATAGGGTGTTTGGTGTTTCACAACTTGGGCACAGATTGGATCTTGACAGGGCAGCTTGATGCTGAGTTCTGGTTCCACACAATGTGGGTATAGGCCTGATGCCTGGCATCACATCTTCTCCACATTGGAGAGGCAGGGCTGGGCCTGATCAACTTGCCCTGGGTTTGAGCAACAGAGATGGGACTGGTGATGGGGATCCAGAGCCAGAAGGGTTGGCTGGCGCTGGGAGGACTATATTTTTTTTTCCTTGGAGGCATTTGGACAGTTGGTAATTGATCTTGATGCACAGGTTGACTAAGGTACCTGGGCCAGACGGGTATTCACATGTTCCTGTTAATCAAAATATAAGGCAAAAATGAATGAATAGAAAACCCCATAGCTTGGGATTCAACCCAATACTGTATCCTGGAAATGGATGGCTGCTTCCCCCAAATCATTCTGAGCCCTCGGTCAGCCAACCAGATACTCATCCCCATTTCCTTGAGCCCCTGTAAAAGGGGAGGCAAAGGAAATGGAGTTAAACCCTGATTCGCAAGGGATTTAGCAGTGCGTCTGACCCTGTCACTCATGCTTCCTTTCAGAAGTGATATTTTCCCATGACTAATGTGCCCAGAGTTCTGACTAGCTAGCACATATGCCATGAATCTAAGTGTCCAGACAAAATGAAACATTGTATTTTGTCTGTTCTTTATAATATAGCAGAAGTAAGATCACTTGATGTCAACAGAGACTCTTCTATTCTGTAGTGGTCTCGCAGGTTATTAAGCACCTGGTTCCAAAGGGTATCAGTCTGTGGCATACTACCTTATGAAGAAGGCTGGTATAATAGTCTTTGACTACCTCAGTTCCCTGTTTTCATTTTGTTTTGCTTTTGCAGGTACTTCTTGTGCAGGTTCCTGTCTCATGCTGTCATTCCAGTGATAGGGCTCTGTCAATAAACGGTGTGCCCCCTCCTTCCCTGTTAATCTCTGGCATTACGCAGTGAGGTAGGCATTGATAAGACACTATTTTCTGAACTCTGTATTGGCAGGTGGGTCCTTTATAGCGCCAACTTAGGCAGTGAGTGCAGAGTTTTTCATGTATCTAACATAAAGGGGAATGATGTGAAGGTTAGCTCTGTTGTCATATCTATCAAATCACTCACAATCGACTTTAATTATCACAGCAGAGCACAGCGGAGCTTTACATTATCTTGCAGTGAAGAAAATGGGACTAGAAGACCAATACAAAGTACTAAGTCTGACAGAACCTATGCAGGAATAGAAAATGGTAATTCCTGATTCACTTTTACTAGCAACAGTGAGGTCGTAGGTGCCACAGAGGGAGGGTTTGCTAACAGATAAATAATAATAATAAAACCCTCTGGGAAAGGACCTAAGGAAGTACTTTGGACAGTGTCCTCCCTTCTGCCTATGTATTTGAAGGGGGATGTTGCTTCTATGGATCCCACTTTGGTGGGGACAGAAGGAAGCATTGCCTCTGTGTTATGTTATTCACTGTGACTGGTGATATTGGCACCACAAAATTCAGGGTCCATGGATTCGTACAAGTGAGGCATAACTGGGGTGGGGAGAGGAGAGGTGTGTGTGACTGGCAGGTCTCAGTTGCATTCTCCCTCTCCCAAACCCCGCCCCAGGAAGAAGCAGGAGTAAGTTGTAGTAGGCAGAGTCTGCAGTAAGTTACATGGCTACACCTTTCCAGCATGCAACCCCCCCTTCTAGTCATAGAGTGTGGTTCTAGAGGGTTCTAGGTTCCATGGGTTAGGGGAGCCCCTATCGCTATGGCATCTGCTGTTCAGAAGAAGTTGACCTGGGAAGAAGGATGGAAGGGGAGCTCTTCAGCACAGAGGACTGCCTATTACTCTGTTTCTACAGTGCTTAGCTCAGTGGGCCCCCATTCTCAGATGGTGCCTAGGCAGCACTGTAATACATAATTATCGTGGGGTATAGCACCACTATATTTAAGGATGAGGCTAGTTTACTGTTTAATATTAGCTTTGGAAGTGAATTAAGGTAAACTGATTAAAAACACTTTAATTTGGGGTGAGAGCATCCACATGGGGACACCTTTAGTTTATTTGGATTATGTTTCTTGAGCGTCCCTGTGTAGACAAACCCTAACGCAGTGAAGTTTGAGTGTATGCAGATGAATGAGAGAATTCTGTGACATACAATACACCATGTAAAATGATACATATATGTAGCTATTATTCATGTCTGCTTACTATAGGGCAGCCCAGGCTGAAACATACTTACAGTATATTCTTAGTGCTCTTGTGGCTCCAAAGGGCAGAGTTAAGGGTGGGGCTAGTGTGTTCCTTAACTGTCAGAGGAGTAGTCATGTTAGTCTGGATCTGTAAAAAGCAACAAAGAGTCCTGTGGCACCTTATAGACTAACAGACGTATTGGAGCATGAGCTTTCGTGGGTGAATACCCACTTCGTCAGATGCATGTCAGAAAGCTCATGCTCCAATACGTCTGTTAGTCTATAAGGTGCCACAGGACTCTTTGCTGCTTTTTCTTAACTACGTATTTCCTGGTTTACAGAGGTTTAACTATAGTTTCACTTAATGTTCTGGAATGTATGATGCACTGCAGGTCACCTTAACAGCATTAGTGAAGTTTGGGGACAATGAAATAATAATAAAAATAATAGTTATTAGTACAAGGGAAGCATCCCTTTCCTTCTCCTGAGTGTGATATGATATGTGAGAAAATAAAGCACTGAACAATAGTGCCCCAGTGCAGAGGCTGATTTTTCAAATATGAAGTTATGCGCAACAAGCATTTGGGTGCAGGATCAAGGGTTAACTTTTAAACACAAATAAATCTGAGCTGCATGAAAAATCCAGGCTGAACTCTGAATAACTGCACCTGTGTTTTTTGTACCTATCAGCCTCATTTTACTTCATTAATTGAAACTACAGTGAATATCAACACTCAAAATCTTTTCTGTCCACAAAGAATTTAAATTACAGAAGAAATAGTGGAAGCAGCAGGATGGCTGGCAATAGAGAGCTCTTTAAATGGATTGTTACTTTTGTTGCTAGAAGATTTAAAATGGAAAAAGGCCAGCAGCATGTGGTTTTCACCAAGCACTTGAACTCTGAAGGGTGTGAGCTTCATTTTACCAATTTCTGTTAATTAGGTCTGTCAGTTAATCTCAGTTAATTTGTTTTGCGTTAATTACATGCATTAACTAGATTTTTAAAAGTTGCAATTAATCGCAGTTTTAATAGCACTGTTAAACAATAGAATACCAATTTAAATGTATTATAAATATTTTTAGATGTTTTTCTACGTTTTCAAATATTCATTTTAATTACAACACAATACACACTTTATATTATTTTTTATTACAAATATTTTCACTGTAAAAAGATGAACAAAAGAAATAGTATTTTTCAATTCACCTCATACAAGTACTGTAGTGCGATCTCTTTATCATGAAAGTGCAACATACAAATGTAGAATTATTATTTTTTGTTATATAACTGTACTCAAAAACAAAACAATGTAAAACTTTAGTTCCTACACGTCCACTCAGTCCTACTTCTTGTTCAGCCAATCACTAAGACAAACAAATTTGTTTACATTTATGGGAGATAATGCTGTCTGCTTCTTATGTACAAAGTCACTGAAAGTGAGAGCAAGCATTCGCATGGCACTGTTATAAGTGGCATTGCAAAGTATTTACATGCCAGATGCTAAACATTCATATGCTCCTTCATGCTTTGACTTGTAGGCTCTAAACTTAAGCTTTATCTTGTTTTATATTTGAGTGTAAAATAAATAAATAAATAAATAAATTCTACATTTGTAAGTTGCACTTTCATGATAAAGAAATTGCACTACAGTAGTTGTATGAAGTGAATTGAAAAATATTTTTTTTATCTTTTTAAAGTGCCAATATTTTTAATTAACAATAAAATAAAGTGAGCACTGTACACTTTGTATTCTGCATTGTAATTTAAATCAATATATTTGAAAATGTAGAAAAACATCCAAAATATTTATAATAAATTTAAATTGGTATTCTCCTATTGTTTAGCAGTGCCCTTGAACTTGATTAATCACAACTTTTTTAAATCTTGTGATTAATTGTGATTTTTTTTTATCATTTGACTGTCCTATCTTAATATATCAATGAAACAGAAAGAAGAGGCAGGATTAACTCTAAAAAGCGTCTTGTTGATTGATGTTAATAGAAAGTAGGATTATCTTGCAATAGAGGAGTCATGTCTCTTTAGAATATAGTTTGCCATTAATTGGGAATCAATTCAAAATGCTCTTTAAAACAGATCTGCTTATCTACCGCCAAATTACATTTTGGCATGAAGCTGCCTCAAAAGTCAGGAGCCTCTCCATATATTTTTTCTCAGGTACAAAGCATGTCTGTATGCAGTGCACTGGCTCATCTTTTTTCTCTCCTTCAGTCCTTTGAACCATGAGAGAGCAACAAGCAATTGCACCCAGTACAGGAGGAATTAAAGATGTCACTTTCTACTAATTCTAGCTCACCATTTATCACCCTTTTTAATCCCTGTCCCTACTATGCTATTTGATGTGTAGAAGCGTCTCATGGCCAGGAAACTAGATTAAATCATTACCTCCATAGCTAAATCTTTGCTCTGGCAAAGTCTGAGTTAGTGTTGAATCAATGGTGCAGAGTATTTTTAAAGAGCACTGGAAATTATTTTATTTATACTGTGATAGCACTTGGGGGCTCTGCTGTCAAAAAAATGACAGCTTCTGTCCCACAGAAAGCTCATGCTCCAAAACTTCTGTTAGTCTATAAGGTGCCACAGGACTCTCTGCTGCTTTTACAGATCCAGACTAACATGGCTACCCCTCTGATACTTGTCCCACAGAGTTTTTATTCTCTGTTTTGAATTGGAAATAAACTTACTCATGGTCATTAGTGATTCCAGAGCCCTTTTTGCAAGGGTAGTGTTCCTAATGCGAGTGTCCTGGCACCCACTTCCTGCCCTAAGCTTTTCGGTGGTGTTGCTGTGTGCTGTGAAACAGCTACTGGCTTTTGTCCAGAGATGGTTGTATTTTAGTAACTAAAGGAGAGATCCCTGGGTATAATTTGTATAGTGTATCAATTTGTTATGTCTCTAAAGTGCTTTGGGATCCTTTGCGATTAAAGCTTCTACATCAAATTATTATTATTCAGTATTAGAACTATGTTAATCTGACACTAACACATGTGCATGTACCTCAGACTGTCTTGATTATTTAACATGATTTTTATAATGAAACACCTGTAATGGAAAAGTTCATCTTTTTACTCCGTAAACAAGTAGGAACAAATGAGCAGACCCTAGAGAGAGAGGATGCCAGGTGATTTAATTGTTGATACTATGTCAGTGAGTACATTAGTCACAATAAAAACTTCTCAATAATCATAATGAGGTATTGAGGATGAACCGTCCAGTAAATCATGGGCCCCAGTATTCCCTCTTGCACAAAAGCAGGCAGAAAACAGTAATTCATGTAAATATATCTAATAGGGCCATGAGGCCTGCCTATTCTTCCTCACTCTGAACTGGAGATTGTAGACCAAAGGCCTTCCAGATGCACAAATACATCCAGCCACATGGATAGTCTCCTTCTCTATACTGATCATCAGTCTCCCAAACAATTCAGACTCAGGGTACGTCTACACTACAAGACTATTTCGAATCAACTTAATTCGAATTTGTGGAATTGACCTTATGAAGTCGAAGTTGTGTATCCACACTAAATACACTAGTTCGACTGTGTGAGTCCACAGTAACGGGGCCAGTGTCGACTTTGGAAGCGGTGCACTGTGGGAAGCTATCCCACAGTTCCCGCACTCCCCGCTGCCCATTGGAATCCTGGGATTTCCACCCAATGCATGCTGGGGGAAAAAATGTGTCGAGGGTGGTTTTGGGTAACTGTCATCATTGAACCGTCAATCACGCCCTCCCTCCCTCCCTCCCTGAAAGCGCGTGTGGGCAATCTGTTCGTGCACTTTTCTGCTCAGTGACAGCGCGGGCACCACAGCACTTTGAGCACGGATCCCGCTGCAGTTATGGCCGTTGTCAACTCCTCGCACCTTATCGTCCACCTCTTCCACAGTCAGCTGCTGAGAAATAGGGCTACTTTTCAATGGTGCTGCGAGCACTGGTGGACCATGGGGGACGTTTTACCAACATCAACGTCGTGTGGCCAGGCAAAGTTCATGACGTGCGTGTTTTCAGGAACTGTGGTCTGTTTAGACGCCTGCAGGAAGGTAGTTTCTTCCAGGACCACAAAATAAGTCTTGGGGATGTGCAGATGCCTATAGTGATCGTCGGGGACCCAGCCTACCCGCTAATGCCCTGGCTCGTGAAGCCCTATGCAGGCGCCTTGCACAGCGACAAAGAACTCTTCAAGTACCAGCGAGCAGTGAGCAGCGTGACCTGTGACTGTTCAGTTTCTTTACAGAGAAGCTGAAGCTGCCCCTGTTTCTTTACCAAGTGACTGTTGACTAGCAACTGCAGTTACATACCCCGCCCACCCCGCTTCCCCAACTTCCAACACACGTTTAAAAATAAAATGCATGTTCCACTGTAACTTTACAAAGATTTCTTTATTGATGACTTTGCGTTACAGGGTTGAAACTGGGACATGGACTGTGCTGGGTAGGGTGTGCAGTGATGTAAAGACCGCCTGTAAACTCGAGGAATGACAGGCTCCTGCTCCCAGAGCAGTCTGCAGTGCCGGACTGGATGTTTCAACGGAGCCTGCCATCCCTCCTTTTTGGGACTCTATGTGCGTGGGCTATGTGGGCTATGTGGGCTATGTGGCCTTTTGGCGGGGGAGGACGGATACAGATTCCTCTGCTGCGTGGCTCTGTGGTCCAGGACAGGGACCGTTGCATGAGATCTGTAACCCCCCTCCCCCGCTACAAAGTCACGTACCCCCCCACCCACACAGAACCTGCAAACCACCTCCCATACCAACCAGGGTGCGTAGTGACTGCAGTGTGTGTGTGACCTGCTGCTGATCCTGCCCCCATGTCTGTACCCTGGTAAAGGTGATTGTCCTGTCAAATTACCAACCCCCTTCCCCCCCCTTCAAACACAGTCTCCTCTAAAAGAACATGATGGATACAGTAATTAACAGAAAAGTATTTTTTATTATCAACTAGACAGTTAGGGGATGAAACTGGGATGGGGGCTTGGCGCCCCTCCTTCTGGTTATTTTGGGTGAGGGGGGTATGGGACTTTGTGGCGGGGGAGGGCGGTTGCAGATACACTGCAGGGGGGCTCTGTCCTCCTGCCGGAGGTCCTGCAGAACATGCACAAGGCGCAGGAGCATGTCCGTTTACTCTCTCATTAGTCCAAGCAGCGTTTGAGTCGCCTGCTTGTCTTCCTCACGCCACCTCTCCTCCCGTTCGCTGTGTGAGCGCTGGTACAGAGAGAGGGTCTCCCTCCACTGGCTCTGCTGGTCCGCGTCGTCTCGGGAGCACCCCATAAGTTCAGCGAACATCTCGTCCCGTGTCTTTTTCTTTCGCCGCCTAATCTTTGCCAGCCTCTGTGAGGGGGATGCTGTGGCGGGTCTGGAGACAGTCCAAGCTGTGTGATGGGAAAAAGGGAGTGAATTCCTTGCCAAGATAAATTTTTGCGAAGAATGAACACAGTCTAGTCTGTCTCTGTGAATTCTGGATTGAGATCCCAGTGCCTGATGGGGCAAAAACCATTTTCGCGGGTGGTTCTGGGTAAATGTCGTCAGTCATCCCTTCCTCCGGGAAAGCTACAGCAGACAATCATTTCAAGCCCGTTTTCCCTGGATTGCCCTGGCAGACACCACATCGTGGAAACCATGGAGCCTGTTTTGCCTTTTGTGCCTGTCACCGTATGTGTACTAGATGCCGCTGACAGAGGCGGTCCAGCAGCGCTACACAGCAGCATGCTTTTGCTTTTGCATGACAGCAGAGATGGTTACCAGCCATATTGTACCATCTACCACACCATAAATTGGTAATAAGACGGGCATGGTTACCAGTCCTTTTGCACTGCACCATTTGCTGCTGTCATAAGTGCCCCTGGCTGCTCTTAGCCAGGGGCGCAAAAGCCAAAATTGGGAATGACTCCCTGAGTCAATCCCTCCTTTTTGGTATCTAAAAATAGAATCAGTCCTGCCTAGAATATGGGCAGGTGTACTAGAGAACCACTGTATCAGAGAACCAGAGAGCACAGCTGCTCTGTGTCAGATCCTGCATAGATTATGAGCTGTATGCTATTCACAGGGGGTGCTCCTGCAACAACCCCACCTGTTCATTCCATTCTTCTCCAGCCTTCCTGGGCTACCATAGCATTGTCCCCCCACTTGTGTGATGAAGTAATAGAGAATGCAGGAATAAGACACAGTGACTTGTTAGTGAGAAATGAGTGGAAGGCAGCCTCCAGTTGCTATGATAGTTCAGATAGGACATTAAGGAGTGTGGAGGAGAGGAGCCCAGCATCCTGCTGCTAGTCCAGGGGCAACTGAATCTTTTCTTTACACATGAAGGGTGGGGGCTGATGAAGCTCAGCCCCCCTGTTGCTATGATGACGATGGTTATCAGCCATATTGTACCATCTACCAGGAAAAATTAGGGCCAGGCGCCCTTGATCGACCTAACGGATGGTAGTCTGCATGGTTACCAGTCCTTTTGCACTGCCCCATGTGCCAATAGGCTGATGATGACGATGGATACCAGTCATATTGTACCATCAGCCATCCATAGCGTGGGGGGAGCAAGGATGTTGGTGTTGAGTGCTGCACCATCGCGTCTATCTGCAGCATTCAGTAAAGATAGGGTGACATGTAAAAGAGTCAAGAGAGGATTGTTTTCCCTTTCACTTCTGGGGGTGGTTGGGGGGCTGCGTAAATTGCCGAGCTATGCCCTGACCCACCGCGGACACTGTTTTTGACCCTAGAAGCATTTGGAGCTCAGCCAAGAATGCAAATCCTTTTCGGAGACAGCAGGAACTGTGGGATACCTTGCGTCCTCAGTCCCCCCTCCCTCCATGAGCGTCCATTTGATTCTTTGGCTTTCCGTTACGCTCGTCACGCAGCAGCGTGCTGAGTCTCTGCTATGCCGTCTGTCCGGAGATTTTTTAAAAATACTTTGGACCAGGCGTAACATTACAGTAATTCCCCTAATTAGATGCAGGAGTCTCCGAGCGAGATCACCCTGAGGACGGCCACTGAAGGAGATAGAGAGCGCATGCTGCGTGAAAGCCAGCACAAACCATGGCCCTACGCAGCCGTGCTCGGGGAGGCAATGCTCCCTGAGTACCTCATGAAAGCCTTGCGCGGAAAAGTGTGCTACCACGGAGCACACAATAAGGCAGCTCTCCCCAGGAACCTCCTGCGGAGGCTTTTCGATTACCTCCAGGAGAGCTTCGTGGAGATCTCCCAGGAGTATTTCTGTTCTATCCCCATATATACAGAGACCTCCTTTTCACATACTTCAGATTCCTGTTATATTAAGAATAAAAGTTTACATGGTTAAAGCACTTACCGACTGCTCCTTCCCCTGATTCAGGATCCGGGTTAATGGCCGGGGAGGGTTGGCAGGGGATCTCCGTGACGGTGATGAAGAGATCCTGGCTGTCGGGGAAACCAGCGTTGTAAGCGCTGTCGCCTGCCTCGTCCTCCACAAACCCTTCCTCATCTTCCCCGTCCGCGAACATCGCCGAGGAACTGTCCGTCGACACTGTCCCATCGTCAGAGTCCATGGTCACTGGTGGGGCAGTGGTGGCAGGCTCCGTAGCGTCCGTTTGCCGCTTTGATTTTTTGGTAGCCTTGTCTGGGGTCCTTGATTTTCACGCGGTGCTGCCTTGCATCCCGGCTGTATCCTCTGTCTCTCATGGTTTTGGAGACCTTCTCGTAGGTCTTTCCATTCCGTTTTTTGGAGCGCAGCTCCGAAAGCACAGACTCCTCGCCCCTCACTCCGATCAGATCCAAGAGTTCCCGGTCAGTCTATGCTGGGTCCCTCTTTCTATTCAGAGATTACATGAACTCCTCTGCTGGAGAGCTCTGCATCGCTGCCGGTGCTGCTGAGCTCGCCCCGATGTCCACCCACGAAATGAGATTCTAACTGTCCAGACAGGAAAAGGAATTCAAATTTTCCCGGGACTTTTCCTGTGTGGCTGGTCAGAGCATCTGAGCTCGGACTGCTGTCCAGAACGTCAACAGAGTGGTACAGTGTGGGATAGCTCCCGGAGCTAGTAAGTTCGATTTGCATCCACACCTAGCCTAATTCGACATAACCATGTCGAATTTAGCGCTACTCCCCTCGTCGGGGTGGAGTACTGAATTCGGACTAAAGAGCCCTCTAGGTCGAATTAAATGGCTTCCTGGTGTGGACGGGTGCATGGTTAATTTGAATTAACGCTGCTAAATTCGAATTAAAGTCCTAGTGTAGACCAGGCCTCAGATATTACAGTGACAGACCTTGACAGATAATCAGGAAGTAGCTACCAAGTCCTTGAAACAACATTAACTTTTATTGCACTTGTACTATAGAAATCTACCTTTGGGTATGTCTACACTACGGGATTATTCCGATTTTACAGAAATCGATTTTTGGAAACAGATTGTATAAAGTCGAGTGCACGCGGCCACACTAAGCACATTAATTCGGTGGTGTGCGTCCATGTACCGAGGCTAGCGTCGACTTCCGAAGCATTGCACTGTGGGTAGCTATCCCATTGTTCCAGCAATCTCCCCCGCCCATTGGAATTCTGGGTTGAGATCCCAATGCCTGATGGGGCCAAAAATTTGTCGTGGGTGGTTATGGGTAAATGTCGTCAGTCAATCTTCCCTCTGTGAAAGCAATGGCAGACAATCATTTTTTGCCCTTTTCCCTGGATTGCCCAGGCAGATGCCATAGCACGGCAACCATGGAGCCCGTTCAGCCTTTTTTCACTGTCACCGTATGTTTATTGGATGCTGCTAACAGACGCGGTACTGCAGTGCTACGCAGCAGCATCTCCTTGCCTTTGCAAGTTAGCAAAGACAATTACCAGCCCTATTGTACCATCTGCTGCTGTCATGGGTGCTCCTGGCTGGCCTTGGTAAGGTCGGTCAGGGGCACCTGTACAAAAATGGGAATGACTCCCCAGGTCATTCTCTTCTTTAAGTTTTGTCTAATGGAGAGTCAGTCCTGCCTAGAATATCAGGCAAGCTTACTAAAGGACCAGAGAGGCAAACCAGACATCCCGCAGAAATGATGAGCTGTATGCCATTCTAGGGAGTACCCCTGCAACAACCCCACCATTGCTTCCCTGCTCCCCCACCCCTCCTGGGCTACCGGGGCAGTTATCCCCCCATTTGTGTGATGAAGTAATAAAGAATGCATGAATAAGAAACAACACTGACTTTATTGCCTCTGCAAGCAGAGGTCAAAGGGGGAAGGGGAGGGCGGTTGGCTTACAGCAAAGTAGAGTGAACCACCATTCTGCACTTGCTCAGTCTATAGCTGAAAATGGGAATCTGTGACAAGCACTAGGATAGAAGCACAGGCAGGACTGAATCTTCATTTGTGTGTGAGCCTTTGGTTGTCACTGGTAAAATACAAAATGTCCCAGGTTATGTATGTTGGGGGACAGTTCTAAATGGCAGCTTAATATTTTTATTTGCAGCAAAATGTAGAGGTCTAAGTATCTGATTGTGATCCTTGGTAGCAAGGAGTAGGCGCAACCGCACGGTGCTGCTGACTGGGAGAGCAGCCTGAGGCAGAAGCCTCCAGCTGCCATGATATTCCAGGCAGGACCGAATCTCCATTAGACAAAACTTAAAGAAGAGAATGACCTGGAGTCATTCCCATTTTTGCCCAGGCACCCTCGGCTGACCTTACCGAGGCCAGCCAGGAGCACCCATGGGACGACAATGACGGATATCAGTCATACTGTACCGTCTGCCGTCCGTAAGGCAAGGCAAGGGGATGCTGCTGGGTATCCAGTAGACATATGGTGACATTGAAAAAAGGCGAGAAACTATTTTTTCCCTTTGCTTTCACGGGGGGGCTGATGCCATATTCCCTGAACCACCCGTGACAATGTTTTTGACCCTTCAGGCTTTGGGAGCTCAGCCCAGAATTCAAATGGTTTTCGGAGAGTGCAGGAGTGGGATAGCTACAGTCGTCAGTCACCCCTCCCTCCGTGAGCGTCCATTTGATTCTTTGGCTTTCCGGTACGCTTGTCTCAGCTCCTTAAGTTTCACGCAGCACTGTGTTGAGTCCATGTTGTGGCCTCTGTCCATCATGGCCTTGGAGATTTTTTCAAATGTTTTGGCATTTCGTCTTTTGGAACAGAGTTCTGATAGAACTGATTCATCTCCCCATACAGAGATCAGCTTCAGTATCTCCCGTACGGCCCATACTGGAGCTCTTTTTTGATTCTGGGCCTGCATGGTCACCTGTGCTGATCAGCGCTCCATGCTGGGCAAACAGGAAATGAAATTCAAAAGTTCGTGGGGCTTTTCCTGTCTACCTGGCCAGTGCATCCGAGTTCAGATTGCTGTCCAGAGTGGTCACAATGGTACACTGTGGGATAACTCCCGGAAGCCAATACCGTCGAATTGTGGCCACACTAACCCTAATTCGAAATGGCAATTTGAAATATTCGTCAGGGAGGAGTACAGATATCGATATTAAGAGCCCTTTATAGCGAAGTAAAGGGCTTCGTTGTGTGGACGGGTGCAGGGTTAATTTGGTTTAATGCTGCTAAATTCGAGATAAACTCATAGTGTAGACCAGGTCTTAGGTATGGTCAGGCCCTCTCAGAGGTCCAGAGAGGCCCGAGCCACTTCCAGCTTTTGAGGCCCCTAGCCATAATAAAAATAAAAAATGATGACACATGGTCTAATCTTGTGCCATCAAAACCGATATTTTTTCTTAATATTTCTGAACATTTGTAACTTTTTAATATGACAATCCATATCAGTTAACAAAAAATTATGTCTTTTAACAAATCACATTGCTTATTTGCTTAAATTTACAGCTCTAAGCTGGAGAGTGTGTCACATTTTGGTCCGATAGGGATGTGCATAAAAACAAGTTGCGAAACTTATCAAATGCCAAAAAATTAACAAGAGTCTAAATTTGAGGCCCCCTCTGATTGGCCCTGGGTATGGTAAGGGACAGAAAAGATTTCTGGGTGAGTGTGGGAACATGGTGTTTTGTGCAGCTCTGGAGCTTTTTATGAAGTTGCCTTTGAAAATGTAATATATTGCAAATCTATGCTTTTCAGCATAGTTCAGTGCGCAGTAAGAAATTCTGCATGCCTGTACGCAGAATACTAAAGTATAGGCTAATACAAAAGGGAGTCTATCCCACTGCATATGTAGTCTGGGGTGTTGCCTATGCTTGCCCTTTCTCAGCACATGAGGCATGAGTGGAGGAAAGGCATACAAAGACATAGCAATAGAAAACTCAGAGGTTCTGACTTTTAAAAGCTTACAATGGATATAATAAAATGTGCATGAAAGAGTGGGAACAGAGGTGTTCCAAAATTGATTTTTCTTATTCTTCCTGACCATGTCTCAATCAAATTGATACCTTGGTGACCTGCAAAATGTCTGAGGGAATAAAAATAAAGCAGCAACTAAGAAAGGAGCAAAAGTTTCTAAGCTGAGAGAAAGAGGAACAAAAGTGTGGAGGAAACTGGAAAAAGTGTCCAACTTAATGACATTCTAAATTGTAACTTTGCTACAGCAGCAGTATAGTTTTCAATCTTCCTAATGTTAAGGATATTTACTTCTCATAGTCCTGCCTTGACAAATAATTAAATGTGATACATTAAAACAAAATATAAATTGCATAAGACATTAAGACATACCTGTATCATATAAACCATATGATCCAAGAATAAATAGATAAAAAAAGAATAAAAGAATAGTTCTAACCAAATACTGGTAGATCATTATATTGTGAAGATCCATACAAAATATGCAAAATAAGCCTTTTGGTTTGTTTTCTTTTCCAATTAAAATGTCATAGAATCCTAGGATATCAGGGTTGGAAGGGACTTCAGGAGGTCATCTAGTCCAACTCCCTGCTCAAAGCTGGACCTAATTCCCATTTATATTCAGAAAAAAAAAATTGCCATTGTCAATTTACTGAAGCTATAGTTCCTAGGTTCAGTTAAGATAATGAATCAGTTGGGCTTGTCTACATGGGGATATGCAGGACAGTTAAACCTAGTTAACTAAAGATGTGCAGTTAATGCACATTAGTTAAAGTGCATTAAGTCCCTGGGTGGATGCTCTCATTCAGAAGTAAAGTGTTCTTAGTTTGAAACTAAAAAAAGTGAACTAAGACCACTCTGAATCAGAGCATAAACACAGGGGTACAATACACTTTAACTAATGCATGTTAACTTCACACCTTAAGCTAATTTGTCTTAACTTTCCTGAGTGTGTCCGTGTAGACATGCCCTCAGTAACCCACCCATGACTTCAACGGTGGTTCATCACTGCATATGAGAGGAGCATTTGGCACAATGTGTTTTGCAGATTAAACTGTTTTAAAGAATATTACATTATTGGCCAAATCCTGAAGTCCTTACTTGAGCAAGATGACCATTGACTTCATTATTTATCTAATGACATTATAGGCAAGCATTTATGAAGTGTATTTTGTGCCTTGCATGTTTTGCATTTATGTACAAAGATTAATAATATTTCCTGGCAGAAGCCATATGTAGTAAACAAAGCTGGCTTATGGGAGCTCTGCCTGGGTGAAGACTACATTAAAAAGGTGCAAGGACTTTTTTGGCCCTATACTTGTGCAACATCTGTAGAGGGTATCTGAATCATGCTAAAAACCAGTACAGATCACTCCATTATAGTCCTGGTCACTTACTGTGGGCAAAGGGCAGAAGTGAAAGTGGGCCGGTACGGCGTACTGGTAAGCAGTGGCTGCCGGTACCAGCCCGTACACAGCAGTCCCTTTTGCCCCCCCTGAGGGCCGCCAACTGGTGGGGGAAAGGAGGCAAAAGGGGCAGCTGCCCCGGAGCCCGGTGATTTAAAAGGGGTCTGGGGCTCCCAGCCACCACTACCGCAGCAGTGGCCAGAGCCCAAGGCATCATGGGCCAGCCAGCATGGAAGGACTAGCTAGGGGAGGCTGACCCCCACCCCTTCCACCCAAGGCACTGCCGGGCCCCCATACCAGTATGTCTTCTATATTACTTTCACCTCTGGCAAAGGGTAACAAACCTCCTTTATATTCAAGAATGCACATCTTAGCATGACCATCTCTAGATACAGGCGAAGGATGATTCTTTGTATAAGACTAATATAAGATATTTGCATGTGAGTGTGATACTGATAAGATCCTTAATGCTATCTCAAGCATAAGCATCCGATTTAGCAACACAAGGCAATGCAGATGAAGAATTGCAAGCAGACAGCTGAGAAGATCTGTGCAAAAACCCTGTACCATAAATACCTGTTACTGCCAATTAGGTCCAATAGCGTCGGATGTGTCTGGAGCCAGTGTTGCATGAATGAGTAGATTATCCTTTTTCTTTATGTCTCTGAATGTATTTTCTGTTAAAAAATTGTAGGTTATGAAGGTAAAGCAGTTAAATTGTGCTATGTTTCAATTTCTGTGGTGTGTGGTAGCAATATTTCATACGGAATAAGCAAGATGCAAAAAACGAAAACACCTGGAATTATGGCTACAGTTCTATATGTTTATATGTGTGGTTGTTGAAAATATATTTTAAGTTTCCTCCAGATTAGAGATGGAAAAATTATTTATTGATTGATTGATTTATTTTAGACAAATAGTATATTTACTGAAAAATGCAGTTTTAGGGTAGCTGTAACAATTTAAGAAGTTGAGTCAAATTCAGTAAATAGTTTCAGCCAAATAAAAAAATAAGGAAACAAATTTAGAACAAGTCAAAATAGTTTCTCGACATTTTTTAAATGAACTATTTCAACATTTTGTTTTGAAAGGAAGTGTTTCATTTTGAAAAGTCATATTGAATTAACGTGTCATTTTGGCAATGTGCATTTATTTGGCTGAATGAAATTTGAGGGTTTTTGTTTTGTTTTAGCAAGGAAAAAATGGGTGGGGGGGAGGGAATCAGTTTAGGTTGAAAACTAAATACTATTTTTGTTTTTGCATTTTAGCCATTAAACCAAAACAGCAATTATTTGTTCAGCTTCAGATATGGTAACATGTTTTTGTGGTTAGACCTGTGGTTACCTGTAGACATTCCTGTAGTCTCCTTGAGCTTTGTACTTTTTAACAATTTTTTTTCATAAATATTTTGGCTGACAATTCACTCCTGAAAGAGGGATGAGTAAACAAAAAACAGTTCAAGCTTTCATACAAACTTTAAACTATACCTTTTGAGGTTCAAAAACTTTTGGTATGTCTAAAAAAAAAATTCATGTGTACCATTGTCCTTTGTGGTGTAGGACAGAAATTCAAAATACCTAAATGAAGCAATATATTTCGGCACAGATTCTGATATCCTTACTCCCAATGCATAGTATCTTCACATCAGTTGTACCATTAAAATCAATAGGTGAGATTCCCCCCTGCTTTAGCCCCTTTACATTGGCTAAGAGGGCTGCTGCAGCAAAAAGAGACCCTAAAAGAACTGAATCTAGCCAAGGGACAATTTCCCTGCCACATGACTTCAGGAAGACCAACACAGGGTGTCTTCTGAGGACTTCCTCACAAGGACTGGCATACAGGGTGTGCCAGGGGCAGGGCTGGGAGTTGTTCAGGGATGTCAAAGGCAAGGCCACAGCATTTAGTACTGCGGAGATTCTGGGCAGCAGAGCTACCCATATGCAGGCAGGGACAGGCTGCCATCACTTAGAGCAGCGTTTCTCAAACTGGGGTCTGCGAGGGTAATCCAGGGGGTCCGCAGTCCCTGCTGATCAACCGTGCTGTCTATAATTATTTTATATACACACAAATATGACATGAAAAGAAAGTTAATGTTGCTAAGTCAAGAACTCAACATGTAGGAAATGCCTCAGTTAAGGTTGTATATGTAACATTAATTCTGCCCCCTTGTGCATATGCATTATGATGCTTCCTTTAATCACATGATCATGTTATTTTTTCCACAGGACCCCTAGATTGGACAGATAAGCACATTCAAGCAACTGAAAATGGGGTCTTATAATGAAAAGTATTGGACATCCTTAACTGTAGCCTTCACTGCCAGTTCTGCCTATGATAGATCAAACCTGGATATATCATGAAGAAGCATTTTCTTCTGAGATTGTCAGAGTAATTTGATGCATCATTTGTGCAATTGATCCATAACCAAATCTTAATGATTTTGGATTAGATTCTACCACCCTTGTCCTGAACAGAACCTTACACCACTTAGAATTCTTTTACTGAGTGAGTAGTCCCACTGAAATCAAAAGACGGATAATCATGAGTACAAGTGATAAAAACTGGCCCTTAAATAAATGAAAACCATATAGCTTTTTATTTTTGTTTTTAAAGGTATAAAACTTTAGTTTGAAATCTAAAGTTAAGAACTTGTTTATTGCTGTCAAACTGTCAGATACTCTGTGATTTAGGGTAGGAGTCAATCACAATGTGCAAAGTAGTCAAGCAAAAGAGGGCAGATGTACTTTAATTACATGCTTTCTTAGCAAATTAGGATCTGTGTAGGTGGGGACTTTGAAAACCTGTGGTTCACAAACTACTCTTGAGGAATTTAAAGTATTGGAATCCTGTAAATGCTTGACCCTCATGGAGAACATTAAGAAGTGTAACTTTTAAAAATAATAAAATGTTATCTTTTTCAGCCTTATTTAAATTAGTAGTTATATGTGATGAGACTACTGAATATATCATCTTGACAAAACAGAGCCAGACTCTGCCACCCTAAATCATGTTGAATGGCATCTTGCTGTTACTCCACGATTGCTTCCACTGAAATCAGTGGGGGTGTTTGTGGAATAAGTAGGTCCTAATCCGTGTGCTAGATTGTGCCTCTCACATGGTCACATGCGGCATAAGGATACATATGAGCACTCTGACTCTCTCAGATGTTTTCTGTAAATGCTGCTCCTATCTCTTTTCTATTGCTATGATTGCAGAGATCATAGAATCATAGAATCTCAGGGTTGGAAGAGACCTCAGGAGGTCATCTAGTCCAACCCCCTGCTCAAAGCAGGACCAATCTCCAACTAAATCATCCCAGCCGGGGCTTCGTCAAGCCTGACCTTAAAAACCCCTAAGGAAGGTGTCAGGGTTTCTTCCTCACTCTGAACTCTGGGGTACAGATGTGGGGACCTGCATGAAAGACCCCCTAGGCTTATTTTTACCAGCTTAGGTTAAAAACTTCCCCAAGGCACAAATTCCTTCCTAGCCTTAGTATCGCTGCCACCACCAAGTGATTTAAACAAACATTCAGGGAGGGCCACTTGGAGCCCTACCTTCCCCAAATATCCCCTCCAAACCCCCACACCTCCTTTCCTGGGGAGGCTTGAGAGTAATATCCTCACCAATTGGTACAAGTGAACACAGACCCAAATCCTTGGATCTTAAGAACAATGAAAAATTAATCAGGTTCTTAAAAGAAGAATTTTAATTAAAGAAAAGGTAAAAGAATTACCTCTGTAAAACCAGGATGGTAAGTATTTTACAGAATAACAAAAGACTCAAGAACAGAGAGGATCTTCCCTCTAGGCAAAACTTTAAAGTTACAAAAACAGGGATAAACCTCCCTCTTAGCACAGGAAAAGTTCACAAGCTAAAACAAAAAGTAATTTAACACATTTCTTTTCTGCTACTATTTCCTATTTCTGCAAGACAAGATGCTTAGTTTAGATATGCTTAAGGAGATATAATTTTCCTGTCCTGGTTTCTTGTCTGGCTCCGAGAGACACAGACCAAAACCTTCCCCCACAGATTTGAAAGTATCTTCTCCCCTTATTGGTCCTTTTGGTCAGGTGCCACCCGGATTATCTGATCTTCTTAACCTTTTACAGGTAAAAGAGGAATTAACCCTTTACAGGGTAAAGAGGGATTTTATGCTACCCTTAGCTGTATGTTTATGACAGAAGGAGATTCCACCACCTCCCTAGGTAACCCATTCCAGTGCTTCACCACCCTCCTAGTGAAAAAGTTTTTCCTAATATCCAACCTAAACCTCCCCCGACTGCTACCTGAGACCATTACTCCTTGTTCTGTCATCTGATACCACTGAGAACAGTCTAGATCCATCCTCTTTGGAATCCCCTTTCAGATAGTTGAAAGCAGCTATCATATCCCCCCTCATTCTTCTCTTCTGCAGACTAAACAGTCCCAGTTCCCTCAGCCTCTCCTAATAAGTCATGTGCTCCAGCCCCTTAATCATTTTTGTTGCCCTCCAATAGACTCTTTCCAATTTTTCCACATCCTTCTTGTAGTGTGGGGCCCCAAACTGGACACAGTACTCCAGATGAAGCCTCACCAATGCCAAATAGAGGGGAATGATCCTTGCAGATTTACCATAGAGGAGAGGTGCAAGAGCAGATTTTCCAAGCAGATGATCCACTAATGACACCAATTGTGGGCCAGTGGAGACTGTAGGATAGTGTTTCTCATCGAGCTTACATCCTGTAGGCCAAGAGGAGAGGGTCATTTGTGTCTCAAAAGCCCCATAAGCTCTGTCATCCAATAGTTTCATTTCAGAACTGTTAGCTAGGAGTGAATTCTAAAGGGTACACAGCTCATCAAAAGGTCACTATTATGACCTTTTGATAAATATAAGACCTTTATGGCAGATAGTGAACATGTTAGGCTAGATTATGGCCCAATATTAATTCCCCCCCAAAAATTACTAATAATTTTAGTAATTAAAATTACTAAATAATTTTAATTTAATAATAAATAAAAAGGTGGGGTGGAGCATCCAAAGAGCTCCACCCCACCTTTGCAAGTTAGAGTTACTGTTTCATTTGCACAGCAGTTTGGGATGAAGACTGGAGAGAAAATATCAAAAATATGTGAAGATAGAAAGATAGGAAAATCTACAATGAACAAATGGCTCTGATCCCCAGAAGGCTGAACAGTGCAGGAAAAGAAGAAGAAATGTCACAACAACATTTTCAGGCCTAATTGTGAGGAAGACTAAAAATGAAATATCATTTTCTCTTGTTTGTCATTATTCCACTACTATTGTGGAAGCCCTGTTGCCTGAAGCTTTGGAGGGTAAGGAGCTCTCCGTTCATATCTAGTGGTGAACAAGGGGGAAGAATGGACACTTAATTTGCATAAGATGTTTATCCAGAATTCCAGCTAGACAGTGCTCAAGTGAAAGTAGCTCCATGCTTCCATCTATTAGTGAACCAGTGAAGTACTGCTACAGAGTGAGCTTAATCTGCATAAGCTTTTCAGCCAGAATTCCTCTAGTGCTTCTTTGGGTGTCACTATCATTGTACACCAACTAAGAATTGATTGGTTAGTGGAACTGAACAGAGACATGGAAAAATGGTTCCTGTCTTGTGGGAAAGATTCTGCTCAACTGCTGGGTAGGTGTTGGAGCCTCAGGACAGCAGCAAGCAGCATTTCCCAACAGGCTGGAGATGGGCTTGTCCGAGTGCACCTCAGGACTCTGGGACTACACTACTTGCTGACACCAAACTGTGAGTTGGGTTTAATGTTAGGGAAGAGGGAAGTGATGAGATAAAGGGATATTTATGTAGTGGCTGTTCACCATGAAGAGGGGAAGCAACTTGACAAACTACTGCCAAAGTTACTGTGGGAAGTGTTTTACTTATCATTCATTTACATGGATTGTTGCTGTGTTTGCCCAAGATGATCCTGTTGGTTCCTTTTTCCTTAATAACAATTTTCTTGTTTTATACATGGGCTCAGTTCTGGTGGGGGGAGGGGAATGTATTACGTATTAAGTGCCCCCAGTGAAGGTATTTTTTGATCCACAAAATTTTGGATGGTAGCTCACGCTGGTGGTATTTATTAATTTGAACCTAGCCCTTGCTACTGCTGACAACACTTGCAGAAGGTTTCTACTTGTGTTTATGGGTCTAAACATGCTGTCTTAGGGTACGTTTACACTTACCGGGACGGTCGACGCGGCGAGTTCGACTGCTCGGAGTTCGAACTATCGCGTCTGATCTAGACGCGATAGTTCGAACCCCGGAAGCGCTAGTTCGAACTCCGGTACTCCACCGCGGCAGGAGGAGTTGCCGGAGTCGACCCTGGAGCCACGGAGTTCGCTTCTGCGGCGTCTGGACGGTAAGTAAGTCGAACTAGGGTAGTTCGAATTCAGCTACGTTATTCACGTAGCTGAATTCGCGTATCCTAGTTCGACCCCCGAGCTTAGTGTAGACCAGGGCTTAGAAGTAAACAGCAAAATTTCCACCAATTTAAATGGGAGTAGAATAGTGCCCTACAATGTAATATTATTATTTATTATTTTTATGGGTAAAAGTCATCTGTGGTAAAACCTCACTGGCTTCAGAAGAGTTACTCCAGGGATAAATTTGGTCTTGTATATTTCTGGCTGGTATATTTACTGCTCTCTTCTCTTTACTCGCCATTGTAAATGTAAGTTACCATTTTCAACCTGGGGGGAAATATATTTATATACACAAAGCATCATCATCTCCTTCAGGACCCAATTCAGTTCCCACTGAAGTCAACAGAGAGTCCTATTGAGTCAATGGGATTCTAACTGGCTACTAACTAGTTTAAGCTTGTACACCTTTCCACCCCAACTACTGCTCAAGCCTCACTCTGGATTAGTGAGAGTAGAGGAAGGTGAGACAGTTGTAAGCATGGCAGGGTGCTCTTTGTACTTACATACACTTGTTAACCCAGCATCTCATAAAGCCTGCTTTAACCTGTGGTTTGGGAATTTTAGGCAGTGAAGAATATAATTTGATTTCCTTAAGAGTAATTGACAGCCTATCTTGCTTTGGGAAGAAATTTGGCATGACAGTATATTGATTTATGGACTCACTCACTTCCAGTGAGGCATATTTACCACTGAATGTTCAACATAATGCCAAACCTTAAAGCATCAGAGTAAGATTCCTGAGAAAAAAGGGTTTTCATTTTGCAATAAAGTAGAATTGTTTTCCATAAAGCATGTCAGTGAACACTAAACAATTAACCCTTACACCACATGAAATAGGAAAGAATGATAAATAGAAAAACATTTTTTATTTTTAACCTGACAAGCTACCAACACATCTCTTACTGAAAGAAAATTACAAATAATTTGAATAGATTAGGACATATATGCTAGATTTGCATCTAGTGTGTGAAAGCCATTTTGGATAAAACATACATTACCTTTAAATCATTTGGAGCTACATTGATTTATACCAGCTTAGTATCTGTCCCTCTGTTTTTTAGAAACAAACTTAATCAAGCTGAAACATAGTTTACCTAAATCAATTTGCAGCGGTGCACTTTCAAAAAGCACAAAACAGAATTTTATATAAACTAGAAAGAATGGGCCTGATTCATCACAGTGTTACTCCAACCTTGAGCCACTCTAACTCCACTGAAATAAAAAGATTGCACGATGTAAAATGATAACACATTGAATTAGATCTGTTGTACTAATTTAGATGGAATATATGGGCCAGATCTCTCCCAATCCATGCTGTAAAGAATAAACAACTGGAAACCCTGTTTATTTTTTCTAAAGGGCAAATTATTCATGATCTGAGAGACTGTGCACTTTATATATGAACAAATAGAAACTGACATGTTAAAATCATGGGGAATCTACATTTTATAAAGCTAGGTTCCAAAAAAATGGGCATTGTTTCCAGCTGAGCTCAGTGCAGTGACTTAAGGGATAATCTCTCCTGATTGTAGCTTGCAGTTAGCACAATAAATAGGTGCTGAGATAATGATTAATAACTGAACCAAAGCCAAGACATTTAATCAATCTCAAAAGCCATTTACTGCAACTAGGAAACTACAGAGATTGTTTTGGTTACAACAAAGTACAAGATACAGAACAGAAAGTTGGTGAGGCTTTGCCCATCTCTCACGCTTTCCAGCAACATTACTTTGAAAAGGATGGGTTTGAGCACAAAAAGGAACAACTGAGATAGGAAGAGAAAAATTCTGATTTATCATTCAACAGTGATAGTAAAAAGTGAGTCATGGTAAGAGCTGGCCAGAAACTAGAATTCCTTTTTCACAGGGAAATTCAGAAATTAATTGTTCTGAGACAGAATGAAAATTAGAACTTTCCCACAGAACAAGAATTGTGTAATTTTAACACCTAATTTTGACCAGAGCCCAGACAGCCCACCAGGCAGTTGAGGGAGACTGGGAACATCCCATGGCCTCAGGGCAGTCCAGCTGGGAGGCTCCAGGGGAGCCTGGAAGCCTGTGTACAGGGAAAGCCATGGAGCTGGAAACCATTTTACAAAGGAAAATCAAAAGTTTCCAGCAAAATTGAAATTTTCCCATGGACAAATTTTCCATCTGAAAATTGTTCCACTGGAAAATTCCCAACCAGCTCACAGTCTTGCCAACTCCTACTTTTTATCTTGTGATAGTCAACTACTTTTTTTTAAGTCCCAGCTCCTTCTGTCATGGAATTATGTGAGAATCTCAGCTTTCATATTTAAAAAACCCATAAGTTTCTAGCTCCTCTGGTTGCAAAAACAAAACAAACAAAAAAAAAACCTTGACACCATGAACAAAGCGTATCCCAAAGGCACAAAGATCAGAAGTCAAATAAAAAGAACACCAAGTTTATTCTTTTAAAAATATTTCATGATTTTAAAGCATTCTCATGATTTTTGGGGCCTATTTCTGAGTTTTGAATGCTTGCATTTGGCAATACTGGAATCATTTTACGAAGGCGTTTCAGGAACAGATACTCAGAGGATGTAAATTGTCATCGACTTCACCAGAACTGAACTGCTTTACAGCAGTTGATGAGCTGGTTCAATCCATGGATATCAACCAAGAAGGCTGGGGTGTTCAATGCCTGTTGTGCTTCAGTCATCACTAAAAGGGTAAATGGTTACCAGATACTCAACACAACTAATATTATCAACAAGGGAGAAGGAACAGAAGCCAAAATAGGGGAAGAACAGGTTAAAAAAATATTTATATAAGATAGATATATTCAATTTGGCAGGGACTGATGAAATTCTTCCTAGGGTACTTAAGGAATTAGCTGAAGCAATCTCAGAACCATTAGCAATTATTTCTGAGAAATTATGTAGGATGTGTGAGGCCTCAGAGAACTGGAGAAGGGCAAATATAGTACCTTTCTTTAAAAAGGGGAACAAATTGTACCCAGGAATGATAGAAAGTCAGCCTATCTTCGATACCTGGAAAGATACTGGAAAAAAATGATTAAACAATTAATTTGTAAGCACCTAGAGGATAATCAGATAATAAGGAATAGTGAGCATTAATCAAGAATCAATCATGCCAAACCAGCCTAGTTTCCTTCTTTCCTCCTGTGGGGAGCACTAGATGTGATATATCTTGATTTTTAGTAAGGCTTTTGACACAGTTCCACATGAAGTTCTCATAAACAAAGTTGGGAAATATGGTCTAGATGGTTTTTCTATGGGGTGCATAAATGGTTGAAAGACTGTACTTCAAGAGTAGTTATCAATGGTTTTCTGTTAAACTGGGTAGGTGTATCTAGTGGGGTCCTACAGAGGTCTATCCTGGGTCATCTGATACTATTCAATATTTTCATTAGTCACTTGGATAATGGAGTGGAGCGTATGCTTATAAAATTGTGGATGAGGACAAGTTGTGCGAGATTGAAAGCACTGTGGTGGGAAGGATTAGAATTCAAAAGAACCTTGACAAATTGGAGAATTGGTCTGAAATCAACAAGATTAAATTCAACAAAGACAAGTGTAAAGTCTTGCATTTGATTTTTTTCCCTTCCTAACTACCAAATAAAGAATAACTGGCTAGGTAGTAGTATTGCTAAAGAGGATCTGGGGGTTATAGAAGATCCACATTGAATATGGGTCAACAATGTGACACAGTTATGAAAATGGTTAATATAATTCTGGGGTGTATTAACAGGAGTGTCATGTGTAAGACATGGGAGGTAGTTGTCTCGATCTACTTGGCACTGGTGAGGCCTCAGCTGGAGTACTGTGTCCAGTTCTGGGCACCACACTTTAAGAAAGATTTGGATAATTCTAGAGGGTCCAGAGGAGAGCAACACAAAAGATAAAATGTTTAGAAAACTTGACGTAGAAGAAAAGTTAAAAAAAACTCAGCATGTTTAGTCTTGAGAAAAGAAGGCTGCAGGGTTGGGGGACCTGATAGCAGTTTTCAAATATGTTAAGGGCTGTTATAAATTGGACAGTGATCACATGTCCTCTATGCCCACTGAAGATAGGAAAAGCAGTAATGGTTTAATCCGCAGCAAAGGAGATTTAGATTATATAGTAGGAAAAAAATTTCTAACTGTTAGAGTAGTTAAGCTCTGGAATAGGCTTCCAAGGGAGGTTATGGAGTCCCCATCACTGGAGATTTATAAGAACAGTTTGGACAAACACCAGTCAGGGATAGTCTAGATTTACTTGGTCTGGCCTCAGCCCATGGAGATGAACTTGATGATGTCTTAAAGTTCCTTCCGGACCTATATTTCTATGATATTTTTGTGTGAATGCTGCCTGTGATCATGGAGCAATGTAACTGGATATAGTGGGGTAAATATTCAGCTAGATATCTGCTCCAAATCCAACTGTCTATCACAGACCATTGCCTTTGCAAGTGCACTCACCTGCTAAATGTTGCAACATTTATGAATATCCTTTAAATTGTTTAACATCTGTGAATATGAAAATATTGGAATTTGCACTAAAAAAACCCTGTTGGCCAGAGATGCAAATTCAAACCCTAGCCAGTGTACAGGTGTTGGATTATCTAAAGTGTGAGTACAATGAATAGCATGCACACAGGTTTTCCAACTGTATAAAATTATGGGCTAAAATATATTTAAAACTATCAAAAGGAGCCTGATCTGTGAGATTTCAAGGAAGCTGAACAATGGTCAGATTTAGAAGCACAAATTTTTGTTCATTTTGTTTTGTTTTGTTTTATATGAGTCTTTGTCAAAGATGAATGCTTTAAACCCTGAGGGTAAAATACTTTGAAAACAACTGAAAAAGTTTAATGATCTTTTCTTGGTCTGTTGATATCGACTGTCTGACAACAGATCCGTTAATGTTCATCCACAAAAGCAAGAAGTGTTTTAACCTCTTTAAAGTTTACAAACATTGATACCAATTCTAGATAAATCTATCCTATGGTAAATTGGTCCAGTACTGGCACTATCCTCCTCACACTGTAACCCATAGGATTTTTGTCATTGACCTCAATGGGAGAAGGATTGGGACCTTGGGGTGAAGAATTTGCATACTATATGTTCTGTATGTTTGTCTGACTCTTGTAAGGGAGTTCACTTTATGAATACATATGGTTGATTCAAGAAGAGGCTGATTGCACATAGGTAGGAAAAGAGTGCAGTGGCTTCAGATAGCCAACCATCTAACAACCCCTTAGGAATAATTCAGGAGCTATTCTCTTGGATGTTCTATCTCTCATGCCCCAACCAGACCAGTTCATTCTTTTTCTCTTATGTTATGCTTTGTTCCTTCTGTTAAGATTAAACAATACTTTGGTGCAAAGAAGCTGGTTGCTGCATACTATTGGTTACAGACTCTTGAAGGGAAAAACTGCAAGTACTGAATCCAGTCAGACCTGCTGGGATAAGCATGACTGAGCCACAGGGTTTGGTAGCCTAGGACCTGGTCTAAGCCTAGGAGAATTGTGGGATTCTACCCCAAGAGGGGTAAAGGCACAAGTCGTTACCAGTGGATCTGCACTCAGAGGTGCAGCTTGACCTGTGACTGTGACACTAAGTGCCTCAATTGTCTTGTTAGTTTTGAGCATCGGTCCCTGTGAAGTGTTGAGTGACCTTAAGTTTCCACTGAAGTCAATAAGAGTTGAGGTTATTCTGCTTCTTGCATTTTGGGGCATCCAAACATACTGTATTAGCGTGACCATACTAAAGTCTCTGTTAAGCCTGTCAGCATATCAAGTCTGAACTAGGTATATATCAGACTTGCAAAATTCCCATTGACTTCAGTGGGGTCAGGATTTCACTCAAAATACCATCAAATGCACAAAGAAAAACTGGGGGGAAAGGAAGGGAAGACTTTTTTTTGTATCTCTTTCAGTTATAGCCATATTAGGGGTTAATTGTAACAACAATTCAGAGACAGAGTCCTCCAAATAGGATGGAAGAATCTCATGCACTGTACAGGCTGGGGACCGACTGGCCTAAGCAGCAGTTCTGCAGAAAAGGACCTGGGGATTACAGTGGATGAGAAGCTGGATATGAGTCAACAGTGTGCCCTTGTAGCCAAGCAGGCTAACGGCATATTGGGCTGTATTAGTAAAAGTATTGCCATCAGATCAAAGGAAGTGATTATTCCCCTCTATTCAGCACTGGTGAGGACACATCTGGAATATTATATCTAGTTTTGGGCTCCCTACTACAATAATGATGTGCACAAATTCAAGAGAGTCCAGTGGAGGGCAACAAAAATGATTAGGGGGCTGGGGCACATGATTTACGAGGGGAGGCTGAGGGAACTGGGCTTATTTAGTCTGCAGAAGAGTAAGGCGGGATTTGATAGCAGCCTTCAATTACCTGAAGGGGAGTTCCAAGGAGGATAGAGCTAGGTTGTTCTCAGTGGTGGCAGATGACAGAACAAGGAGCAATCATCTCAAGTTGCAGTGGAGGAGGTTGGATATTAGGAAAAAGTATTTCACTAGGAGGGTGGTGAAGCACTGGAATGGGTTAACTAGGGAGGTGGTGGAATCTCCATCCTTAGAAATTTTTAAGGCCCGCCTTGACAAAGTCCTGGCTGGGATAATTTAGTTGGGGTTGATCCTGCTTTGAGCAGGGGGTTGGATTAGATGTCCTCTCAAGGTCTCTTCCAACCCTAATGTTCTATGATTCTATGAACAACAGGTACATTTTCAAATGGAAATGTGATTTTTTTCAACATGACCATGCTCCTTTAAACTACAAACAGAGTTTTGAAGCAGAAATAGTTTCCTGGCAATTCTCTGTCAGCAGGCACAACCTAATGTCAACATTTTAAATTACAACATATTTTTATTTCAAAAGAAATCTTTTAAATAATTTGGTAGTGACCTGATCATTCATATACTAGTAAAAGAAGAGTCCAGAAGTCACTGCCAAGAAAGAGTTTTTTATTCCCCAAAAAATAGCCAACAGGCATAAAATTATTGTAGCATTCTGGCTTGTTGAAGCCAGTTGTCAGAACAGCACAAGAGCAGAGAGGATGCCCCTGGAAATATGTAGCTATTAAGGTAAAGTACAAGAAGGGCGAATCTGGAGTTCTGGAACACTGAATGTCAGTACATGCTGTAGGTCTGTAGCAGAAGGCAGTGAGGCCAGAGTTTCAATCGCTCTATGGTGGGCAGAGTTAGATAGAGGAGTTCAGGCTTTGATAGTAAAGGCTGGGCAGACTTCAGGGAAGTAGACAACAAAGCAAGAAAGGAGACCAACACAGCAGGAATTACTGGAAAATTACCACACCTGTTTTCTGCAGAGAGGAAATCAGTCTGAGTGAAAAGACTCTATTTATACATAGGATGGGATAAAATAGAGTTTGGAAATGCAAGACATGAGAAATCCTAAGAATCTCAGACATGGTAATAGTAATGTTCTGAGAGCAAGAACAAGCATCAGTTTTTGTTGCTTTGATTAATGGCTGGTACATCACTCATGCTGGATAGCATGATAGACGTCAGGAAAGTTAGTCTAGCTTCACAAGGGACAATGAAGATTATGAAAAGGGAATAAAGTATTAAATAAGATATGATAATAACAAATCTTTTGAAATAGGTTATATTTGAGATTTCTCCCAGCTCCCAGCAGAAATTAGGCACTGCAATTCACCCATAGTGTCTCCTGTCTGTGTCAAGTCATTTCTCTCCTCCAAGAAAATAGTTCACTCCTGGTGTCTAGAGGTAAAATCCTGGCCCCATTGAAGTAAATGACAAAATTCCCATTGACTGCATAAGTTCCTGACCAGCACCAAGATATTTAAATTAATTAATTAAATTAAAAGCAGACAGTAGGTTAAGCACCATATATACTAATATAATTGCAAGCTGCCAGAAAGTTATATGTGTCTGACATGGGCATACTGTAGGTCATGACATTGTTTGCAGTATTGGGTCATAGGAAAGCAATCAAATACATAAATGTTGATCCCTGCACCTGTTTGGAGCCTTGTTTACTTCGATGGTGTTTTACTTCAATGCACAGGTGCAGGGATCTGCCTGTGGGATCTGATAGCAGGATCGGGACCCATGGCCCTGTACATCCTGATTTGTGGAGTGATAATTGGCATCACCAACAATAATTACTGAGGGGTAGAGGCATCTAGGAAATCTTCTGAAGTCCGCCAAATTTTAGGGCTGCTGCTGGAAAGAAATATATTCCGAAATCAACTGTACTAGAAAATTGAGGGAATGGATTGATTTTTTACTTAATCTATCACTTAATTTTTCAAAAAGAAATAGAAGACGCATGTACGATCTTTTTGATGATCTCATGATTATTAACTATTCCTCCCATAGAACCCTTTTTAAAATGTCATAAATAAAATTACATCCTTTTCAGAAGGATTATTAAGTATATTTATGTCTATCGCAAAAGGTCAGAGCTCTTTAACACTCACTGTGTGGTAAATTTATGGATTATGGAAAATCCATTTATATTGCATATAAATCCTTCTTTGAACACCTAAGAATGTTTTCATAAATACATTCATAATTCTGACAATGGCATCTAAATCTTAAACATGTTACTCTTCCAGTTTCTCAACTTAGGGCTAGTCTACACTTACCGTCTGGGTCGACGCGGTGAGTTCGACTTCTCGGAGTTCGAACTATCGCGTCTGATCTAGACGCGATAGTTCGAACTCCGGAAGCGCCGCGGTCGACTCCGGTACTCCACCACTGCAAAAGGCAGTGGCGGAGTCGACCTTGGAGCCGCGGACTTCAATCCCGCGGCGTCTGGACGGGTAAGTAGTTCGAACTAGGGTACTTCGAGTTCAGCTACGCTATTCACGTAGCTGAACTTGCGTACCCTAGTTCGACCCCCGCCCTTAGTGTAGACCTGCCCTTAGACTTTCTTCTTTATATACAGTACTAAATGTGAACATTATGGGCTAAATTAATCCCATGCAACATCAATTTTGGTATTTCCTAACTTTTGAGTGCTTGACTTTGCAACCTAAATAATGTTGGATTTTTGGTGGGTAATTTCCTAGGTTTTAAAAAACCAAACTGAAAAAAAACCAGAAATTTGATCATAAGACATCTTACTGACACCCATCAAAGGTTAATCAGCAGATTGGAACCCCTAGATGCACCACACAGATCTCTGCCACTAGAGCTAATAGAGGAATTGATGTCATCCTCTACATGAGCAGCAAAGAATCCTGTGGCACCTTATAGACTAACAGACGTTTTGCAGCATGAGCTTTCGTGGGTGAATACCCACTTCTTCGGATGCATCCCCACACCCCACAATAACATCCGAAGAAGTGGGTATTCACCCACGAAAGCTCATGCTGCAAAACGTCTGTTAGTCTATAAGGTGCCACAGGATTCTTTGCTGCTTTTACAGAACCAGACTAACACGGCTACCCCTCTGATACTTGACATCCTCTACATGGACCAGCACTAGAGGAGAATAACTAGGGCCCTACCAAATTAATGGTCCATTTTGGTCAATTTCTTGGTCAGAGGGTTTTAAAAACCATACATTTCATGATTTCAGCTATTTAAATCTGATTGTAGGGCTCCTCCCCCAAAAAGGAATTGCAGGGGTGGTCACAAGGTTATTGTGGAGTGTGGGGTTGCAGTACTGCTACCCTTACTTCTGCGCTGCTGGTGGTGGTGGTGCTGCCTTCAGAGCTGGGCAGCTGGAGAGCAGTGGCTGCTGGCTGGGAACCCAGCTCTGAAGGCAGAGCTGCTGCCAGCAGCAGCGCAGAAGTAAGGATGGCATGGTATGGTAGTGCCACCTTTACTTCTGCACTGCAGCTGCCACTTTCTGCCCACCCAGCTCTGAAGGCAGCAGCACAGATGTAAGGGGGGCATGGCATGGTATTACCACCCTTACATCTGTGCTGCTTCTGGCGGGGCTTGCCCAACAGCCGCCACTCTTCAGTTGCCCAGCTCTGAAGGCAGCACAGAAATAAAACAACTCCCTAAAACAACCTTGCCACTCCCCTGCAACTCCCTTTTGGGTCAGGACCCCCAGTTTGAGAAATGCCTGCTCCCCCATAAAATCTGTATTGTATAGGGTTAAAACACACAAAAGACCAGATTTCAGTGGGGGAGATTTCAGTGGGCCAGATTTCATGGTTTGTGACACATTTTTCATGGCCGTGAATTTGGTTCGTGGGTTCCACAGATATTTGTTGACAGCAGAGGAATGGTGAGACTTGGGAATCTTGGGATTGATTCCAGGCCTTGGAGGGGAGTGTAGTCTGCTGGGCAAAGACTCTTCTGCCCATTAACCCACCTTCTACTCTGTCCTTTCCAGACTGTCTCTGTCCCAATCCTATGCAGTGTTACTGTAGCCATGTCAGTTCCAGGATATTAGAGAGACAAGGTGAGTGAGGTAATATCTTTTACTGGACAAACTTCTGTTGGTGAGAGAGAACAGTTTTTGGGTTTCCTGAAGAAGAGCTCTGTGTAGCTTGAAAGCTTGTCTCTCTCGATCCAAAAAAATATATTACCTCATCCATCTTTTCTCTCTGTCACAGTCCTGTGACTTTCCCACCCCTGGTTCTATACTTCTCACCTAGTCACTCCCAGTCTCAACTCCTCAGGTTTCTCATCCCTGTCCCAGTCTTCTCCCCAACCTCTAATATCTGAATGAGGGGGACTAGACCTGCCCTCCAAAGGACAGTTTTAAGAGAATGGGGGGATTTTAAGGCCATGCATGGCTCTTTTTACTGTTCTTCCCTGGCAGACACTTCTATTTCTGATGTCACTCAGGGAAAACTGCTTAATCCAGTCATTTTACAGCTACATCTCCATCCGTAATAGAGGAGGAAGAAGTCAATTAGTGCCATAAAAAAGCTCTCCCAGGCTGACCTCAATATCAGACACAGCAGTCAGGGAAGAGCTATTCAGCAAACACTGAATCACAGACTCTTTAATGTTCTTTCCCAGTTAACTGTCATTTCGGCAGCCAGGAAGCAACTTTCTCTTGAATCATAATACTTTGTACTCTGGGTGTAAAGAACACACAGGAGAGGAAATAGTAATCATGAAAATCTGTGAGGTTTCAGTGTGGTTACTCTGGTTATATACGGCTGAAATTGAGAGCAGGATTTGGTGCTGTAGCTCCCTATATTTGAAAGGTGTTCATGTTATTAAAAGGATTCTTGCTAAACCTCAGTATGAATTTAGCTTGCACGAAGACTGCAAGGTTGGGACCTCATTCTTTAAGGGTTATGCTATTTTATGATAGTGAATACTGAGAACAAAACATAAAAGAAACTGCAAACAAGTGGAATATTTTGAGCTGGAGGTGGGTGAAATATTTTGGCCAAAACTTTTTTTTGGCAAAAATACAGATTCACCAACACTGGAATGTTTTATGAATTCGTGTCTATTTTGTCAAATTGTTTGTTTCAGGAAAAAAACTTCTGAGAAAAACAAAATGGTTTAAAACTTTTTGTTCCAAAATTTCCATTGATTTTATTTATAAAACATTCAAAAATTATTGCAACAAAACATTTGTTGAACTAAAACATTTTTTTAATCCAACACAATTTTTTCCCCTAATTTCAAAATTGCTAACAAACTGGAAAAAAATCCATTATTTGGCCAGCTCTAAACCTCAAATGGTGTATATTGATGTAGCTCCAGGTCTCTAGCATCTTGGATTTAGGAATGGAGACAGAGTTCATTTAAATAATAATTTCACTTGAGACACTTTGGTGAATTTATCACACTGCTTTGTGACCATTTAAAATCTACCAGAAAATAATCCTTTCTGAATAGAAAGGGTTATTGTGAGTTAGTCTGAGAATGAACAAATGTAAGAAGTCTTATGCTTAGCAGACCATAACCTTGGAAAGTTTGGCCCTGACATTCTTGCTGAATTGAGTTCTAATGTACTAAACCACCAAATAATGAATGGCAATTATCAGATTCTAATGATGCATTTACCTGCAATCAGAAATAATTCATTGCACACTTTGCTTTCTGAGGGAATGTCTACACTGCGGCAGGCCTGTGTCAGCTGACTCAGGCTTGTGGGGCTCAGGTTATGGGGGTCTGTTTAATTATGGTGTAGACGTTTGGGGTCAGGATGGAGCCTGGGCTCTGGGACCCTGCAAAGGGATCAGAGTTCCAGAACCCAGGCTCCAGCCTGAGCCTTAACATATATGTAATGATCTTGGGGTTCATTAAACAACAAACCAAATGAAAGAGAAAGGAATAAAATTTTAATAAAACAAACTGGAGAGCATCTCTGGTGAACTGCTGGACACAGCCATATGATGTTCCAATCCCCGGCTGCAGGGCATAGCTCCAAATTCCCATGCTCACAACACTGTCCCTTATGAGGGAGTGTCTCCAAATCACAATCTTTCATAAACATATCTCTACAAGTCTACAGTGTACACCACAATTAAACAGCATTGTAACCTGAGCCCTGTGAGCCTGAGCCAGCTGACAGGGGCCAGCCATGGGTGTTTAATTGCAGTGTAGACATACCCAGAAGGACTCCAAAGATTAAGTTAAGAACCTGATGAGTGATAAACTGGATGAATGGGATCAGCAATCTTCCTTCACAAAGTATTAAAAAATCTCCTCCGCAAAACTTTTTCATAACTGTGTTCTGTGTTTTTAGTCTGGTTGGGTGAAGTTGTATGCATAACTTTAAGAAATTTAGTTTTGGTTTTTTTATGTTCTGCATGGAATGAGCACAAACCTTGCTCATTTATTCTAAAATCAATATCATATAAAGAGAAAATTGCTTCTATGTCTCACTTTATGGTGTTAGGGCTCACACAATATTATTGCAGTAAATGCAGAAATGTTAGCACTGTTTAAATCAAAAGAGAACATTATAAGTTGTTTATAGACAGCAAGCTCAGCAAACAAAAGTCGCATTATGGCAAAGGAAAACACATTGATAAAGTATTTTGTCATCTGATCATTTTCCGCTATTTGCTGAAATTAGATTTAGAGCTGTTGGTTAATTGGTGTATAATACATTTGTATGTGTGTTTTGAAATAATGTGTATTCAGCTTTTTTTTAACTCAGGAATCCATCAATACATTTAGAGACAGTAGGATGCCTGATTCCTATTACAAATCCTGTAACCTTCTATTCAAGACTTTTCATGATTCTTAATATTGTGTGCTGAATCTCTGATTTTATTGTTCCGAGTATAACCATTTTCTAGACTAGTAGATTGGTAGGCTGTTGAGGTGAGGGGCTTGGTGCTGAGAAGGCAGATAAATTCATGCCAGAACCAAGAAACAAATTGGGGGATTAAAAGTGATATATGTAGGCATGCCATGGTACTGAAAGATGTGCTCCAGGAAGGCTTGTGCACTTTCATGGGCAGATGTAATATTGTGTCAAGGAATAAAATGAGCATCTTAGTAAGGAGGTCCACTGTGGTCAGGATAACTGAGTGCCTTTTGGAGTGTCATAACTCTACCATAGAGTCCTCTGAGAAGGTGACCAAGGACATGTAGGTGTGGGGAGGGGCTGAAGGAGGCCCACAGGCATGGCTCATGGTTTCTTTGTATGGGTGCAGAGGTTGCATGACTTAACACAGTTTTTTAGATCAGTTCATGGGGTTGGCCATCAGAAGTACCTAGTGGTTAGATTCCAGGTTCTAAACTGTCCAAAATGTCCTGCCAAGGGTGAGTCATGACATAGTTTTAGCAACTGAAACCAGGAGCTGTACTCAGGAATGTAGAGATGATACTTGTGATAAAAGAGGTCTTGTTGTAGATGAAAACTTGAATACAGTGAAGCGCTGCTGTTTCTTAGAGTTTAGCAGATGGGGGCTCCAAATGGGTCACTTAGAAGCAAGGAACAGATGTGTTCATCAGATGATCAGTGATGATCCTGCAGTTTTGGGAGGGTGTAAGTACAGTGGTGAGAATTTCCTGCTCCACTTCATGGTACTTTTTCTTGTGGGACAAGGCATCCACCTTCCCATTCTTAGTCCCTGGACATTATGTAACTATAAAGTCAAATTGGGAGAGGAAAAGGATCCAGTGAATCTGATGTTTGTTGAGTCATTGTTTTGTCTGTAGATGTTCCAAATACTTGTAAACAGTCCAGATGTGGACAGGTGCGGTCCCCCTCAAGAAGGTGCTGTCATTGCTCAAAGACAGCCTGTATGTCCAGGAGTTTCTTGTCCCACATATCATGATTTCTGTCTATGGGAGTCAGTTTCCAAGAGAAAAAGGCACAGGGATGAAGCAACCAATGCAGTGAGGGCCGATAAATTGTGAGAGAATCACACCTATTGCAAAGACAGAGGCATCAATCTCAACTATTATGGCCTTTGTGGGATCCAGATGGGTTAAAATGTGGGCAGAAATAAATGCCTTTTTCAAGCAGTTGAAAACCATCCGTGTGTCAGTGAACCTGATGAATTTAGCCCCTTTCTTGAGGAGGGACATTAGAGAATCCTTGGATGAATCACTGGTAAACATTTGTGAATGCAAGGAACCACTGCACCTGCCTATATTACCTGCCTTCTACTCAGTGATGGCTGTAACTTTGCAGGGGTCCATGGCGAGTCCTGCTGGTGAGACAACATAGCCCAGAAACTGCACGGTATCCTTGTCAAATTTACACAAAACTTGATTTTGGTGAAGGCAGTTAAGGACAGGGCACACATGGAGGCCATGGTGTTCATTCTCTGGAAAATAAAGAATATCATCTAAGTAGATGACCACAAATTGGTTGAGGATGTCTCTGAAGATGTTGTTCATAAAATGCTGGAAGATAGAGGGGACATTACATAGGACAAATGGCATGACTAAATATTTGAAATGGCCATATCTGGTTTGAAAAAGCGGTCTTCCATTCATCCCCCTTCTGGATTCTGGCCAGGTTCCATGTCCCATGCAGGTCTAGCTTTGTGAGCTGAACAGAGACTTTCTAGGAGTTAATTTATGAGAAGGAGGGGATGTTGACTGTGGATGGTGATCTTTTGGAGGGTTTGAGAATCGACACAAGGTCAGATGGAGCCATCCTTCATAGTCATGAAGAAGATAGGTGGTCCTGTTGGGAAAGTTAAAGGATGGATGAACCCTTTACACAGGATTCCTCAAAGTAATCCCAGCGGGCCTTCAGCTCGGGTTTAGATAGGGTGTAAATGCATCCAAAAGAGACCTCTGTTCCCAATTGAAGGTCGATCAGGTAATTGTAGGCAGGAAATTCAGGTCCTGATGACAAATCTTTGGTTTGCAACTCTGGATCCTTCAGGGTCTGCAGTGCACCAGAAAATGAGACTGACTGTTGACTCATATTGAGAAGGTATGTTCATCAGCATAGCATGGAACACAGGATATTGATTAGGAGCACCAGCTCAGGGGTCATGAGTGATGACCAGTGAATGTGGAGTGCAGATGACCACAAACTGCAAGATCTCTTGGTGACTGCCAAGGGCATGGGCTGGCTGTTGGTGGGGCATCCTGCTGTGATGTGCTCACGCGTCCCACAATACAGACACAACTCCAGTGGCCTGCAATGATTCTTTTCATCAGCAGAGAGATGGGGCCTGACTTGGTTGACTTGCATCAGTTCAGGGTCTGGTAGAACAACTGGGACTATGGGAGAGGGAAGAGTCCTGGTCAGCTGGGTCAGGAGATGTGCTGTTTTTCTTGGGCTCATTCTGTTAGATGATCATCAGTCTAGAAGCAAAGAACAATTAAAGCTCCCAGGCTAGGTGGAAGTTGCATCCATGCTAGTTCATTGTTGAAAGAATTGTTGAGTCCCTGCCTAAAGTGATGTTTCTGCATGGCCTCATGCAGTGGGTTTCTGCAGGCAGCCAGGGCCGGTGCTACCATTAAGGCGAACTAGGCGGTTGCCTAGGGCGCCAAGATTTGGGGGTGCCAAAAAGTGGTGCCCCCAATTTTTTTGTTACAGTTGTTCCTCCCCAAGCGCGCGGTCGCTGCTCCACTTCTCCTGCCTCCCAGGCTTGCAGCGCCAATCATCTGTTTGGCGCTGCAAGCCTGGGAGGAGAATTAGAGTGGGGCAGCGTGCTCGGGGAGGACTGCATGGCTGGGGGGGAGCCTCAGGGCAGGGGGGAGCTGCCGCGGGGGTGGGGTGCCTCAGGGTGGAGGGGGGGTGGGGAGCTTCCGCAGGGCTGGATAGGGGGCGCAAGGTGGAAGTTTCGCCTAGGGTGCGAAACTTCCTTGCACCGGCCCTGCAGCCAGCCATCAAAATCCCACTGCGTATTTGGTGACAGATCTGACAACCTGCTGGAGGGCAAGGAGAGCAGCTTCTTGGTACATTCTTGATTATTATTATTGAAAATACCCACCATTGCCTGTACAAAGCTCTCAAAGTGTTCAAGATGAGGACTGGACATCACCAGGAGCAGCAACGACCCCTTTGAAGGCCTCCCCAATGAGCAATACTAATACCACTCGGGACTGCTCTGTGGGATATAACTGTGGCTGCAACAGGAACCGGAGATGACATTGGTTAAGGAACCGATGAAACTTGGCACAATCAAATTTATTGGATAGGGGCATCTTGGGCTCAAGGACAGTGGATGCAAGGGTTGGGGGATGGAAGGGGACAGAAACTGTGTCCTGGGCTTGTATCTGGGGTTGGAGTGCAGCATTCTGGTCATGTAGCACCAGGACCGGTGCCTGTAGTTCCTGCAGGATCTCAACAACATCCAAGAAGGTGGGTTGGGGTCCTGCTGGAGCCGTTCCAGAGGGGAGCTCTGTGTCATGAGGTGAAGTCCCTCCTTATCTTCTAGTGGGCTGCTCAAACTGTCAAGCACTAAGATATAGGTGATGCAACCTAGTGGGTGGAGCAGAATCAGATAGCAGAGGTGTGGTTAGGAGGTAAACCAAGGGTCAAAGTCAGGAGCCAGAACAGAACCAAAGGGTAAAAGATGGAGAGGTGGTTAGGAGACAAGCCAATAGTCAGACTCAGGAGTCAGGATTTCAGAGGTAAGTAGGGTCTAGGGCTTGTGTGGAGCAGGCAAGGACTGGACAGGAAACAGGTCTAGTGCAGCTTCAGGCATGGAATGCATTGAGCAGCCACAATGCTGCTGCTGTTACATGGTTTAAATGGTGAACTGTTGGCACTTCTGACCAATCAGGGAGAACAGTCATTTAGTGAAGGTGCACTAGGCCCAGACAAGTTCATTGGGTTGCTAGCTGACTGAGCCTCGAGGCCGCTGAGTTCCTGTCAACAGCATTGTAAAAACAGTGCAGAGCACGCTTTGTCCTTATCTGCACATGCACCTAAACTTTCTTACCATTGCTGTTGAGGTTTACCAATGAAAAGATTACTTTAGATTGGGTTGCTAGAGCAGACCAACATGACTGTTGTTGAAGGAGAGGATGGGAGGAATTGTACTGGGAGATCTAAAAAGGGGACAGAGCTGCAGAAATGCTTTCCAAGGCCCTGATTCAGCAAACCACTTAAATATGTGTTTAACATTAAGCACTTGCTTAACCACATCTATATCCTGCTTAAGTCTCATTGACATGAATGGGACTTAAGCATGTGCTTAAATCTAAATACTCTGCTGAATTGCAATACTGCCAGTCCCAAATGCTAAAATAATTGCTAGCGAGGTCACAAAAATCATGAGATCCCCCCCCAAATCACAAATTTCAGGTTTGTTTTATTTGCCTTCTGGTTTTTGAGCCTTTAGGATTTACTCTGGTCACATTTTCAAGCTTTTCTCCAGAAAACCATGAGTTGGTAACATTTAACCAGGATCGATTTAACCAGGAACATTTAACCCCAAGATCGAAGGGTTGCAGTGTTCCCTGAGTGCAGCAACCATTTTGATTTCACAGCAAGGTGTAGGGAGGGGAAGAGAGAGGCAGTCAGTCTTTGCCAACCTTACTCTGAGGGTTCCAACATAGAATGCATTTAACCTCTGCATCGGGGCAGATTTAAGTGTGATCATATTTGGGAAGGCCAAATATTCTGTGTTTGATCTTCTGTAGGGATTATCTAGATTGTTTTTTTAAGAAGTACACATTTTTACTTTTATTTTTGTTATATTTTTCTTAATCCCTGTTAAAGCCTGAAAAAGACCTCCAGCATTGCTATTCCTTTCCTCTGCAGAACTTGTTCTAGCATTTAATTGAACCAGAGATTTCTTAACCCTCAGGCACCTCCTTTCTAAATTCTGTAAACTGCTATTATTAGCCCAGCTACCTTGCCTTATTTCCTGCAGTATAATTGCCAGAGCAGCCTTATGTTCCTCTTGTTTGTTCATTTCAGAATCATCTGATGAGCCCTGAGACAAAGAAAATGAGAGAGCCTCCCTCAATGAAGCAATTCACCCAGCCTATTTGGCAATACTGCTAGACACCCTTTGCTTTCTCCCTGGACATACTGGCTCCAATAAAGAGGCAAAATAATCTTCCAGAGCAAGCTTGGTATAGCTGCTAAAAATCTCCCATAAAATAAATCAGCAGCCCTTTGCTACTATCTCTTCATGTTAATATGCCACCTCTTCCTAGACCATTTAAATCTGAAGAGAGAACGAGGGAAAAAAAAAAGTCGGGGGGGGAGTGTATTAGGAAGAAGGAAAATTATCTAATACTGTATAAAGATATGCTTCTCTCCCTGCTGCTTCAGCTTCCATTCAGGTCCTGTTGGAGTTGCTCAATGAGAAAGACTTAAAGTGCCTGTGGTGCTAGGACTGCTAAACTATTATTCACTGTAAACAATTTCTGTTGAGACCCTGCTTGGAGAAGATCCACAGACATTCACTGGTGTCTGGCAGCTTTTTCTGCATTATTGGTAGCACATGAAGATTTTAAAACTCAAGGGTTGAAGCAGTTAGATGGCTCAGAGGACTAATAATGAGATATGAAGGCTTTCTCTTTCTATATCAACAGCTCAAATGTGATCTCAAGTCCCCATCTGCAAAGTGGGGATTATAAACTTTCCTTACCTCAGGTGGTTGTTGGGAGGATAAATTATTTAATGTGTACAAGGGGGTTAGATATTGTAGTGACTGAGACCCTGTAAGTGCCTAGACAGATTAATCAAGAAAAGGACCCAAAATGGAGTTATACACTTTCTACCAAATTAGAAATAGTAGCGTTCTTCATGCCATTGTTTGGTGTCTGCCTTTCAGAGGAATTCTTCTATAAGATAACCCCAATTCACCTAACTTGCTGCAGAGGACACCATTATTCTCATAGAAGAATACAGCAAGGTATGTCCATTTTTTATTAGTGCTGATATTGTCAGCTGCTACACATTCCATTATAGAACTTGAGAGGCTCAGTATCCATGCTGGGAAGGAAGCCACACTCCTTAAAGTCAGTTGGCTTATTTGCTCTCGCTTACAAGTACAGATTTTCTCCTATGGTTATTACAAAAGTGGGACTGGATAACATAGTTTTTATGCTGTCAGATTTGACTTTCCTACTTAGGGAAAATAGCTTTTTAGAGTGATAATTAAGTTAGATATGTCAAGGTGTTTAAAATAGATTTCTAATACATGAGTATAATTGTGTGATATTAAGTGTACCCACATCTAGTTCTTTTTTTTGTTTGTTTTTAACAAATCAGGCAGCACAAGCTATTTAAACACTTTTTCTATTTGTCTCATTTGTTTCCTTGTACTTCCTTGCCTGTTTATATCTTCTCTTGACTCATACTTAGATTATAAACTCTTTGGGGAAAGGACTAGCACAAGAGGGGTCCTGGTCCATGAATGGGGCTCTTAGACACTATGGAAATACAAATAACAATAATAATATCAGTGTATTGAATACTTTTAGATTTCATTTGTACACAGAAAATACATCTTTCAGAAAAAAGCAAAATACAAAAAAAAAGGGGAAAGGGGAAAAACAGAGATACTAGTTGCAGAGGAATTAAATTAAGCTTTTGTAATTCATATTTTTACTTGTGCCCCTTTAGTCTAATTTATTTCAAATGCTGAATGATCATAACAAATAAAAAGTTGGAACTGCATCCCATATTGATTAGGGATGTCAGGAGTTCTTGAAAGCTATTTAAAGTTTTCTTGTGTATGAGGCAGCAATATAAACAAAATATGTGATCTGAGAATAGCTCTAAGAAGATTTCTTTGCCTTTAGATGGGCTTGCTATAACAGCCTAAATGGGTTATTCTTAAGCCTCTACCATGATAATATATTTAGCATTTTTAAAATACTTTTCCTTGATGGTGAAGCAGTTATGTGAGACAGTGCCATAGAAATCTAAGGCACAGAAAATCTTTAAAATCATCAGTGCTTGAACATAAGTAAGGCAAGGAGGCTTTAAACTGCCTCACAGACAAATTATACTTCCTGCTGAGCTGACCCATTCTATGACACAATTTAAGTGGATTTTTCCCCCCGTTTATGATCTCTTATTTCTTCTATTACATATGAAAGCTGTGTTCTACAATTTTAGACAGCTCCAGCAACTTTCATCTTTGGGACCTTGTACACGTTACCTAATTAAGTGACACATTATATTAATGTACAGGTTTATAAGATCTGAAGTTTGGACACAATCCTTTATGTTAAATTAAATGAGTTTAGGTAGAGTTGATCTGATCTGAAGTCCCATCTGATGATGATCGTATTTTGGTCTCAGCCAAAGAATGGCCTGTGCCTGACCAAATACAAATGACTCTTTGACTATTTTATTTGTACATATTCCAGGAGTATATGGCCATCATGAAGTAGTGAATGTAATGGACATTTTATTGAAATGTAAAATGAAATGAAAGGTGTTTTAAATATATCCGTTATATAAAACTAGTTACTACAAATGAGTCAAACCAGCTGAGGGGGAAAAAAAAATCTGACCATATTGCTGTGCAGATAACTGACCTTTTGACTCTGTAGCCAAATTGAAAAATTGAAAAAACAATTGTTTCCAGTAGACCCAAAATGAACATTTTTAGAATTTTTTGGCGAAATGAAAAAGTTTAAAATATTCATTCAAGCTGAAATAAATGTTCTGTTCAAAGCAAAAAGTTTCTTTTCATTTACAAGAGCTTTTTAACTTGTTTTTAAAAAATAAAATGGAAGTTTAATTTGAAACAGTCCTTTCAAATCAAAAAATCAAAACAGATTGACTTTTTCAGAGTTTCCCCCCACCCCCCGGTTGAACAATTATGCAAAGTTAACACACATTTATGAAATGTTTTGGTTGACCTAAAACTGCATTTTTTTGTGGAAAAAAGAAGTTTCATCTGAAAAAATTTCACACATCTCGACTTGGAGAGAGTATTTTACTATACTTCAAAGGAAAAATATGAATATGTCTATTTGAGAGATATCCATAATAAAAGAGAGAGTGCAGTGGGGAAAAAATGCTTTGAATGCATTTGTGATAAATATCTGATACCCAGGTCACAGACATCCTGCTTTCCACAGCTAACTCACAGATACAGTTACAGAAAAGTGCGAGCTAGTTTAACATAATGTATTCATCATTAGAGGCCTTTATTAACAAATACTATACAGTAACAAAAACCACTTTGTGGGGAATCCTTATAAGTGGCTCACCTCTTTGCAGGATACTATTTTCACTGTAGTCTAAAGAGACAAACAGATAAAGGAGCTGAGTCTATCCATTTTAGCACAAGCTTCAGAAACTGTCTGAATATAAAGGATCTCCCGCTCTAAGTTTTTCTCAAATTAAAATGTTAAACAGATACTAATGGACTCCAGAGGTATATTAAAGGCTGGTTCTGACATACACAGCAAATAGAGGAGCAGGCTATGAAAGGCAGACCTCTGTCATAGTCTCCATACTAGTAGAAAGTTGTGTAATTACTGGGTAAGCACATCCGAAACACTTCCATTGACATTTGGCAAAAGGATTCTATCCTTACATGGTGTGCTGAGAATATTAGATGAGCTGGTAACCAAAATCAGGCTATAGGTTTAAGCTTCTGTTCTAGTGGCCAAAAGGATCATTCTAAGATAATGTAAACTATTAGCGCTGGTCAGAAATAGGAATTTCCATGTCATAGGAAATTCTGATATTTGGACATTTGTTTTCATCCTGAGTCGGAATGAAATGTCAAATATTTTTGTGGAGAGGAAAGTTCTGAAAAATTTTGATTCAGAAATGTTGAAATGTTTCATTTTGATATTTTTGATTGAAATGAAATATTCCTATACTCCTGAACTGATATGTTTCATTCTGGTTTGACAAACTTAATAAAAACAGTCCATTATGGTTCAGTTTGATCTTGTCTTCCTGAGTCTTCCTGAGCTTCCTCATGGGAGGTGACTCATTTCCCTGTTCTCCTGTAGTGCTGGTCCCCAGTCAGACTTCTTCTCCCACGATGCATCACAGGCTTCCCTTGGCAGTTCAGTGGTGGGGTAGACATCATGGATATGTCATGGGGATGAGGACCTGAACCTCAATTCCCGTGAGGTACTAAAGCTGCTAAGGCAGACACAGATTGATGTTGACCCAACCTGAAACTAATTATTTCATATACATTTTCCTATGGAAAATCTATAAATTTCAGGAAAATTGATTTTTTCTGTGGAAAATTTTGATTTTGTGTGAGTTTCTAAGTTCATAAAAAAATATCAACTGAAAATTCCTGACAAGCTGTTCTCTCTGCTTTGATACTCCCTCCAGATTCTTCTTCCTCCTGTGCTGACTAGCACTGATGGAGAAACTGGGCCAGGTACTCTCTTGCTTCTGAGCTCTTCTTACTGCAAGAATAGAGTGGGAAGGTGTCTGCAACTCTCTCAGGGCTTATCCAGCCCCTGCCACAACATAGATTAAAGCACCCTGAGGGCTGGCTGCAAAGGCCACTTGTGGACCTTTCTGGCAGACATGAGTAGTGGATTGACTCAGAGTCACAATTTTGTGTCCAGTTCCTCCTTGCTCAAGGGAGGAAGTCAACTGTGCTAGCCTTTTACCTTGTGCAGCTTATATCCCCCTCTGTGTCAGCTCAGCTGTGCTTATCCAACATGTTGCGGGTGGTTTCATTGGTCCACACCTATCTGCATGGGAGGAAAGAAGCAGCCCCATGGAGCTCACTCGGGAGTATGGAAGCACCTTATATCAGTTTTTTTATTTACACAGGCTTATAACATGCTAGGGTTGCCAACTTTCTAATTTCTGAAAATTGGACGTTACAGCAGCAGCACTGGAACCTCTCCTGCCCCTGCTCCACCTCTTCCCCCAAAGGCCCCACCCTCACTTTGCCTCTTCCCTCAAGGCCCTGCCCCACTCACTCCTCTTCCCCGCCCCTGCTGCTTTCTCTTCTTCCCCTTCCCTGTTGCTTGATCCTCTCCACCTCTATCCTTGTATCCAGGTGGGCTCCCTCTGCTCTGGGGCTGGGACAGGAGCTGCAGCCCCTGATGTGGAGCCTGCCTCCCCACAAGGTGGCTCCAGCTGAGCAGAGGCTGGTGTTGTAACATGACTTTGGGTGTCTGGTCAGTATATCTGACTGGATAGTGTACAAGCCCTCCTTCATCCAGACTTTCTGGTAAACCCTACAACCCTACAAGAGCCATGCTCCTCAGTGAATAAGCTTATGTTATCTGATTGTGAGTTAACTTTTTCTGGTCCTGTCCAAATCCAAAGTAGCCAAACTAAAATCTGTGAGGAGTGGGGCTTACTAAAATGATTCATAACCATTCACTCAATGCCACTTTTACCCAAGGTTCATGAGCACTGCACCATGTTTTTGTCACTCCTAGAGGAACCATCCCAAAAGCATTATTTCTAGGAATGTCATGCTGCAGCAGACTTGGAAATCTGTTTCACAAATGCTGTGTGACACTACCCTGGGTGGTAGCACAGTTAATCACAGCATCTTAGTCAGTGTATCCATGGGTATGCTAACATTTGAAGGGTTCATTGAAAGTAGATTGTATTTTCTTACTGGTTCATTTCCACTCTCACCATATGAAATTAACCCCATTATAGAGGGCTATTCACTGTGGTGCTTAAATGTGGTCTTGCTCCTCTTATGTCAATGAGAGATTTGCTATTGACTGAAGTGGGCTCAAATTAGGGTCCTTCAGAGTTGAGAATAGCACTGGATAAACACTTCCACAAATTAATCAGTACCATGTTCATATGAATCACTTTTTATTTTCTAAGTTTAAATGAATCCCTTTACGTGGGCCAGATTCTAATGAGATCACAGAATAATTGCTTGTCTAATCCTACAAGAAAGTTCACAAACCTAAAATGATGACTGTAACTCCCGAAATCAAAGCAGTAACTTGGGCAATAATACTTACCAACTGAAGAGGGTTATTAGAAAGATTAGTTAATATATGTAGAGTGCCTTGAATACACAACATGTGTAGAATGTTTTGAAAAGCATTGACCATGCAGTAAATTGTGTGGCCAGGTAAATTAATTTAAGCTGCCCAACTGGTAAATATTATGTATAGCACTTTACAGATTGACATTAGCATAGATTAAACATTATAGACCAACTTCAGCCTAGGGACTGTGCTTGCCAGGACCGGCTCTAGGCACCAGCAAAGCAAGAACATGCTTGGGGCGACACATTTCCAGGGGCGACATTCCGGCCATCCTTTTTTTTTTTTTTTTTTTTGTACAATCCACCAATGTACGAAAAAAATAATAATACATGAAGATCAAAAAAATTTCCAGTAGTGTGATAGGAGTGTGATGTAAAAAATATCATGTCACGTCATGACATGGTCACTCATAATGTGAATGTGTGTAAATGTGTAAACGTTAATGGTTATTGATTAATTAAATCAGGAATCACGATTACTTATGTGTACTGTGCCGCCCTATCAGTGCCATTTGCACCAATTTCCATGTCGCATCGGTGCCAGTAGTTATAGGACTAAAATGCTGGGACAAAAATGAAAACTACTTTCCAGCAACAAAGAGAGAAACAGCAAAAAGAGGATCTTGATTTTGAACCGACGTTTGGACCTCAACAATTCATTCGTCCTCGGAAAAAAACAAGATAGTTTTGTTATGAGGGTCATGATGATCCTATTCTCGATCCAAAAGAAAGGGTTAAATTTGAATATTTCTATTGTATTTTGGATGTAGCTATAAATTCCATTGATGAAAGATTTTATCAGTTGCATGGTCATTGTGAAACTTTTGAATTTTAATGAGATATTGGAAATATTAAAAATCAGTTTTCCAAAGAAGACCTCATGAAGCACTGCCAAGACCTACATTTAGGGCTCAGCACTGATAACGCTGCTGACATTGATGGAGTAGAATTATATGATGAATTAATAGCTTTATCTGAGCTAAGAAGTCCTAAAACTTCTCCTCTAAAAGTATTAGAATTTATAGCAATAAATGATTTTTTTCATTCCAAACACTGCTATAGCATTACACATTCTTTACCAGTATCAGTGGCTTCTGGTGAGTTCAGTTTCTCAAAACTGAAATTACTAAAAAATTATTTGAGGTCCACCATATCTCAAAATCGTTTGTCAGGACTCACATTAATTTCAATTGAAAGTACCATTGCAAAAAATTTAGATTTCACAAAATTATTAAGACTACACAAGTATAAAAACCAGAAAAAATCAGTTCATATAAATTCTTGTAATTTATGAGAAACTGGGCACATTGGAAGACACTAACATTTTTCATTACAGTGTATAGTTGAACCCAAATTGTTTGTAATTGTGATTTTGTTAAAATTAAATGAGTACACTAGTAGGAAATTGTTATATTTCGTAACTACAAATTCTATGTTTTAATTTTTTTAAAATTTTAAACAGTCAAAAACAAAACAAAACAAATTGCAAAATGCAAACGTGTAAAAGCCAAAAAAAAAGGAGGGGGGCAATTTTTTTTTCCTTGGGGCAGCAAAAAACCTAGAGCTGGCCCCGGTGCTTGCAGAAGTTGACACAGATCCTCATGGAGGTCCTTGACAGATCTGCCAGTGGAAGCACAAACAAGCTTGCTCTTTCCTGACGATTAATCCCCACTTGGTTGCAGGAGATCATCTTGGATCAGAATAATTTGTAACCAGCCTATTGCAAATGGAAGGACATGTTTAATATGAATATGTGTGCAAAGAGTAGGACTGAAAAACTCCCAATAAATACAGTGCAAGGCAAATGATTAATGATCTAGGATTCTTTTCACATAGTAGAAATTAATTAAAGATGTGCTGCCTTTAGGCAATTGTATGCTTATCCATGATAAAAATGGAAATGTGCTGAATTTTGCGGTATACAAATTATTGTTTAAAGACAGAATGAATTGGATGCAAAATCAAGGTTTTTGTAAATACTCTGAAATCTGATTGGTAAAAGCTTAGGTGATTGTCTCACTTTGATTAAAGAGAGGCAGTAGTTGTGATAACATCTTTCTTCACTTCAGAAAAAAAAAGAAAAGGATTTTTTTCATAACTCGAGGGAGGTACTGAGCAGATGTGTGGAGAAGAAGGATCAGCAATTTTTTGAAATAGGATTCATAAAATACTGGTGAGTTTGTTTGTTTTTTCTTTGAGTTCAACTGTTAACTGATATTTGAATGTATTAACTTTAGTATGTCCCCTACCCTGGCCTTCAATCCATACAAAATGCAGCTGCCCGTTGCCTTTCCCTGCACTTGGCTCCCCATCTGCTGTTATATCCAGTTTAAAGCTTCTTATCACCACTTTCAGCTCTTCATAACTTTCCCTCCTTACTCACCTTTCCTTGTCAAGCTTAGCTTTGTCACCACCAACACTGCTCCACGAATGTTCCCAGCCTTTTTCACTGACATGTCTACATCTTGAACAATCAGTTTTGTACCTTCTTCCACACAGCAGCCCTATTTATGGTACAACCTCACTGAGCTCATCCACAGGGCCCCTACCTTCTCCACATTCAAGTCCCACTTAAAACTCAGGTTTGCCATGCTGTTTAACATGAATTTAATTGGCTTGTCTATCAGGTGTCTATTGTTGTTACCCTTAATCTCTTTTGACTTGTCCATGTGTCCTTCAGATTATAAACTTTTTACAGCAGGAACTGCCTTTTTTGAATATTTGGAAAGTACCTTGTATATAGTGAGTGATATTATAAACAACGTTAAATAATAATAAATGTTATTTTCTTGGCATACATTTCGGAGAGTTAGATAAAAAAAAAACCATGAAGTAACCTCATTGAACGGTTGCAACATTATTTCTTAGAATGCAGAAGGATAACATACAAGAACACAAACACAGAGAGAGAGAGAGAGAGAGAGAGAAAGCAGGCTTCTCCCTAAAAAATGGAGCACAACTCACCCCACCTTAGTCTAGGCTGACCTTCTGCAAACTGATGGTTGCTAGGCTTAGATTGCACATTTCCCTACAGAGCCCCCTAGCCTGGAAACAGGACCAGGAACCCCCCCTGAAATTTAAAGCAACAGTATAATTTTAACACAGTTACACCACAATACATACCGTATTTTTCCTTGTATAAGACGCCCCCAACTTTTCTAACCCCAAATTCACTTTTTTTGTTTTGTTTTGTTTTCTTTGCTGCTCCAGCCGCGCTTCAGCTGTCCCCCCCCCCCCCCGACTTTGCTGCTCAGGCACAGGAAGAGAACGCCGAGTTAGGGATAGAGGGGCCGAGGAGGGCCAGGCGCCCCGGCTGGTCTCCGGCGGCGGCCCTGCCCGGCTCCTGCCGCATCCCTCCCCGGCCGCGCGACTCCTGCCCTGGCTCCGCGTCCCCGGCCGCCCGGCTCCCCGCGTCCCCAGCCGCCCGCTCACCGGCCGCCCAGACCTGCGTCCCCAGCCGCCGGCCCCCTGGCCCCGGCTCCCCGCGTCCCCGACCCACCGTGTCCCCAGCCGCCTGCTCCCCGGCCGCCCGGCTCCCCGCGTCCCCGGCCGCCCGGCTCCCCAGCTGCCCGGCTCCCTGCGTCCCCGGCCGCCCAGCTCCCCAGCTGCCCGGCTCCCCGCGTCCCCGGCCGCCCGCCCGGCCCCGCTTCCCCCTCCCCGCTTCGCCGGCCGCCCGCCCGGCCCCGCTTCGCCGGCCGCCCGCCCGGCCCCGCTTACCTGGCCCCGCTTCGCCGGCCACCCGCCCGGCCCCGCTTACCCGGTCCCGCTTCGCCTGCCGCCCGCCCGGCCCCGCTTACCCGGTCCCGCTTCCCTGGCCGCCCGGCCCCGCTTACCCATCCCCGCTTCTTTGGCCGCCCGGCTCCGGGTCCCCGTCCACGGCCGCCCGGTCCCGCTTTGCCGGATCCAGCCACGTGCAGGCAGCGCGGTAAGGGGGCAGGGAGGGGGTGTTGGAGAGAGGGCAGGGGAGTTCAGAGGTGGGGGGGTGGATAGGGGTTGGGGGGGTCAGAAGGCAGGGAACAGGGGGCTTACTTCCGTGTATAAGACTACCCTCAATTTTTAGTCTAAGGATTTTAGGAAAAAGTATAATCTTATACACGGAAAAATACGGTATATAGAAAACCTTCACTAAGAGTTAGATTCTATCCCCTTTACTCATATAGAGAAATATCTGGTACAATTGAAATTAATGAGCCAGATCCTCAGCTGGTATGAATCAATGTAATTCCACTGAATATTAATTAGTAAAGAGTTACGCAGCATCGTTACGGATGGCAAAACTGAGTTCTGTGCAAACAAGTTAAAAGATGGCGATTGTTTTGGAAATAGAGGAAATTCCCACATCTCTTTGGGAATGGAAAGTTCAAGGTGATTGCAGAGAGACGAGGAGTTAAAAATTCTGGCAAACTGACAGATGACTTTTCTGGCATCCTTGAAAGACAAATTTTTCTAAAATGGTGTAAGGTGTTAATGAAAAAGTCTTTCAAATTAAAATTCCTGCCAGACTAAAAGTGGAAATAATTTTTTGTCTCATCTTAGTCCTAGAGAATGATACATATTTGACCAGATCAGAACACTATGACATGCTTTGGCAAAATAGGTCATGAGTGGAGAACTCTTCCCAGGACAACATAAGTCTATGACAATAAGTTTCCTGGAACATGCTTGAGAGACGAATGGCAAAGGATATGGAATCTTGCACAATGAAAGAATGAAAGCCCATATTATTTATATATATATAAGCCCATATTATATATATATTTCTAATCAGGATAACTGGATCCTGGGGCAAGAAAAAGAAAACCAGACAGTATCAAAAAATTAACGAAAAAGTAAACAGTGTGACTATAGTACAGGGGTCGGCAACCTCTGGCATGCGGCTCGCCAGGGTGGGCACCCTGGTGGACCGAGCCAGTTTCTTTACTTGCCACATCGGCAGGTTCGGCAGACCGCGGCTCCCACTGACCGCGGTTCACCAACCCAGGCCAATGGGGGTGGTGGGAAGCCGTGGCCAGCACATCCCACGTCGCTTCCCGCCACCTCCATTGGCCTGGGATGGTGAACCACGGCCAGTGGGAGCCGCGGTCTGCCGAACCTGCCGACGCGGCAGGTAAACAAATTGGCCCAGCCCACACACGTGCCAGAGGTTGACGACCCCTGCTATAGCATCATGTGTTATATGACATATTGGGCCTGATTCCCCATGGAGCCTATGTAGTTGCACTGGTGTAACAGGGTGGGAATTAGGATTATCCATCGCATCCATCCTTTTTGTTAGGTATACTCTCACTGAACGTTTCTGAAATCTTATTTTTACACAACTTTTAAACCAGCAAGAACACTAACAATGCTATGCCATAGCAAATTTTCTTGTTAGAAGAAAGGCGTAACCTTTAATATTTTTCCTTAAATAAGAGGTGTTTCTCTTTTGCATGCATCACTTAGAGAAACACTATTCTTTCAGTAAGCTGTTTATAAACATTAAGGCAGGTGCTTTCTTTTTATAGTGATGTTCATAGGATATGAACATAAATTTCATTATTTGGTAACAAAATTTGTCTCCTGCTTGCTACTTTAAACACTTCCCTTGAATACACTGTTCTTCAGTTTTGTATCTGAAAAGAAGAGGGGAAAAATAGTCTTACCTGAATTGAGTTTTCTTAGAAAACCACCGAATAATCTTTATGCCAATTACAGGATTAAGCAGCTGTACAAGTACTATACAATAGACTCAAACCCATCTGCACTGAAATGCTGCATTTTGAAGCTATCACTTCTGTCATGAATATTTTATCTAAAAAGATTTTTTTTCAAATTGAATCTAATTAAGAGACATGCTAAGAACAAACTGAGTACAACTTAATTTCCTTTTGACTGGCCCAATCATGCATTCAGCAGCAGGTGACTTCCTTATTTGGCATAAATGTGACACTTACTAGCATTACTCAGATAGTTCTAATATAAGAAGAAAGGTTTATGTGCTGAAAGGGTAGCTGGATGCTATCCATTCCACTTTTCTTCAATCAGAGCAAATTATACCACGCTATTAAAAAAAATTATCATTTTTTTAATACAAGGGAGCCAGGAAAACAGAAACACCTCTTTTTATAATGGCATGTTTACCTCAATTTTTAGCTTGCATACCTGCATAAAAAGGTAGCTTGTGTCCTTTTAACAAGTGTATTTTAATTGTTCATGTATTTATATAATAGATATATAGCTGTGTTACATCTTGGAAGGTAACAGGAACCAATTACTAGTTTGAATAAATAAAAGTTGTGAAAACAAATGCCTTCACTTATTTTAGGAGTTTGACACAACAATTATTTTATGAAGAAAGCATCTTTTTTAGGTACTGTGTGTTGTGTCCTTCGAGAACTCTTCAACAATCTCCTCATGATGCAGAGTAGCACTGATGTAGAAGGAAAGATGACAAATCCTCTGACCTCAGTATAAATGTTCTAAAGCTGAAGTAGATGAAGGCTTTAAAATCATGATAAAAAGGAATGTTCACAGGGAAAGAACAGGAAGCAATGGAAAGTTCCACTTATCTGAGAAGGTGAAATTCAGTAGACGATATGATCTGAACATTTGGGAAGGAGGGTGAGCAATGTATTTCAGTAGCTGCCAAAGCTGTGATGTAGAAAGATCAGTATATAAACTAAATTGAAACCATGCCACAGCAATGCCTTGTCAAAACTTCTCTATTGAGCAAGAAAGTGGCAGTTAAATGAGGCAAAATGAAGCAGACTGGAGACTTTAGACAGTTTCTCTGAGTCAGCTGGTAGCAGCGAGTTATCAGCATGGAGTTTTGTACGATGTCCAGTCAGCCATTTATATCAACCCCCCTTTGTAAAGACTATTGTTACTTCCAGATCATCTGGTCAGATTGAAAAGAGTGGTGCACTATCAGCCAATGAGCAAAGAAAATATCAATAGACAAGCAATGGATGAAGACAATTGAATGGTGTAATGAAGTGATATATACAAACTGGCTTTCTTACCAGTGATGTTTCAAATGATGCCAGAATCTCAGGTAGAGTGATCAAAGCTCATCAAACATGAGAAACAAATGAAACAAATGTGTGTTTCAAAGGGTGGCTCTTATGTACTATGTTCAAGTGGGTAAAAAAATGTTGCCAAATTTTCTATGGGTGAATCAGCCAGCCAAAATGATTTTGCCATTGCCAAAAATGCTGCCAAGTTAAAAATTGTTTTGCCCATGTTAAAAATTTCTGGCAACCTTTTCTTTAAAGAGTCCTAGCATCCCTTCTTCTCACTGTTTTGGAGCAGAGACTTTACATTTGCAGGGCGTGGTCTTTGTGTCAGGGAGGTGCCTTTTACTGGCCCTATGAAAATTTGTCGATTTTGTCTGAGTTAGAACCTTTGAATAATACACAGAAATAAGACTGGAACCAAATTCCAGAATCTGAACAAAGACAAACTTTAATGGTATGGGGTGTTCCATAATTATATTTCAGATATGTATTTCCTAGTTGGGCTTTGTCTTTTCAATGAGATGAACCAACATTCTGGATCCAAATACCTCCAAATTTGCAATGTTAAAATGTTGAATGCAGTGTTGAAAATAGATCCAAATTTTGCGGCTCAGTGCCATCTCTATTAATAAAAGGTGAGCTCTGCTTGCTATTATGAGTTTAGTTAGTTCTATTGTTGATTGAACCTTTGAATTGTTCCATATTTCAGATGTTGTAATTTTTCTGTATGTCTTAATAATGAAATTGTCTCATGAGCCATCTCTCCTCCTATTCATGATCACTTGGACTGCCACCTCTTCATCTTCCCCACTCATCTCTTCTGTTCCTCTTAACTGGAAATAAGGAAGGACAGTATCATGAAACCACTGACATATTGTCTGACTATATCGAAAGAAGGACAGGAGACATTTGACATGGGTTTAATTAGGTCGCAACTTTATTATTAGATGTCTGGGACTACCTGGCAGATAAAAGTGTACAGTGCAGATAACCCCTGTTTATTCTGTAATTACGAGGGCAGGTTTCCACCATCTCCCCCTCTTTTTCCATCCAGGTCCCTCTAGCAAATCCATTGCCAGGATCTTACCATCCACCCCACCTTGTAGGAAGGTAAAGATGGGCTATAAGAATGGGAGGGTTGGTTCCCTGCCGTACCAATCATAGGAGTCCCCAACTATCCCCTGTTGATTCCTTTCATGAACACTTCCTTTTAAGTCCTTTTCCAAGCCATTCATCCAGTCACTGTATACCTTTCCTATGGGGCACTGTAGTGAGGCGGTGTGGCTACCTGGAGGAGTTGCTGGACCTGCCCTGCGCTCGCTACCTGGTGGAGTTGCTGGGCCTGGGCTTGGATGCAGTGGAATGGGTGGGCCTGCATCCCCCCTGCCACCCCACTCATGGGTGGCAGTCTCCCCCTCTCCCGGACCTTGCAGGCTTGGGCCTACTGTCACTGCTTAGCCCTGCCTGAGGGCCTGAGCCCCTGATTCATTATTGCCCTGCCCTGACCTAGGGCCTAGGCTTGCTACTATTTGTACTGTCACTGCTCAGCCCTGCCTAAGCCCCTGACTCATTGCTGCCCCGCCCTGGCCCACGGCCTGGTCTTATGGCTACTGTTTATACTGCCAGTGCTCAGCTCTGACGGAGGGGCCTGCGTGTCTGACTCCTTGCTGCCCCACCCTGACTCTGGGCCTGGGCTTGTTGCTCCTACTGTACTGTCACTGCTCAGTCCCTGCCTGAGGGCCTGAGCACCTGACTCATTGTTGCCCAGCCCTGACCCAGGCCCTGGGCTTACGTTGCTTAGTCCTGTTACTGCAAGAGCTGCCAGGAAAGACTCCCACGGCCGGACTAATTCCCCAAACCTCAGCAGTGTGCAGTGAGCCGGTGTGGCTCCCCACTGCCCCGGAGAGGGTCGAGCCCTGGCCAGCACTCTTCATTCATCTACACTGAACATCTGCCACAAGTAGGTGCCAGCAATTAGCTTGGCTGCCTCCCCTGACATCTCTTCCTTCCCCCTTTTTATATGGGCCAAAACAAATGGTTTCCAAAGCTTGACAGGGGAACCCCATCCTCCCTGAATAATTTAGTGCTCCAGCATGCCCAAATTGCTGAGCATTTTATAACCCCAAGGAATCTGGCTACACCCCTGTTAGAATCTGTTGAGCCTTGTCCACGCAGGTGGTGCCCCACGGCTCCCAGCCAGACCCTGCATTAATGTATGTCCGACAACACGGATCTGCATCAAGTCCCTTCTCGTTCTGGGCAGTAATTGAACCCCTTTACATATTGCCAAATAGTGTTCTCCAAGGTGTGCCACATCATGTCGGTAACTGCTGATGGGCCCCTATAGTACACAGTAGTGGCAACAAATGGTCCAATAACATACTCCTCCCTACGTGCATAAAAGACAATCCTGTGCCTACAGTTTCACACCAAGTCCTCCACAGTTGATCGTCCAACATCTGGAATGAAAATACAACACATTAATGTTGACTCATCACCCGAGGTTGCACAAAGGTATTACATGCTTCTGAATGCCAATGCCCAATTGTCAGAATTGCCTGTGCTCCCGAACCCAGCTATCTTGCTGCTGTTTTGGCCCCTGATTGCCAATCAGTGGGAACCGAGTTCCATCGGGTAGAACCAAGCTCACAGCCTTTCTGGAAGATAACAAATGCAACCCAGCCTCCTTGATCAGTTGTTGACCATTGCAAGTTTAATATCCCTGCTTGCCCCTGCCGGGATACATCACATAGTTCCAAGCTGCCCCCCACAGTATCCCTACAGAACCCAGGCATTAGCTCGCTGATCCCGAAAGCACCAACATTCAAGAATGCTGCTCTGAGCAAGGCCACTTAGATCCCTGAGAATGTTAACTGTGATGCGCCTGCATGACTGCTGCAGGTGGCCATTGGAATACAATCACTTGGCCAGAAACCTTTCAGTGAAGACTGCTGTGTGGATATGGATAACCCTTTAGCCCACTGACAAATGTAACAGCAGGGAGGCGATTCCAAGATTGTTGAGGATGCCAGTTGACAGGTTGCCAACAATACCATCTACCCTTGCACCTGCTGTTCTGTAATGGGCCACTCGGTGACCAGCCTTCCCACTCCTGTAATTGCATGAATTTGTTAAAACTTGTCTCATAGCTCTGTCATGTGAGTGGAGGCAGTGAATCTCCATGCTCCATCGAGAACCATCCTACTCCCAGGTTCCATGTAGCTAGTAGCATCCAGGGCCGCCCAGAGGATTCTGGGGGCCCAGGGTCTTTGGCGGTGGGGGGCCCTTCCATTCCAGGACCGCCGCCGAAGTGCCCCGAAGACCCGTGGCGGACCCCCCCCCCGCCGCCGAATTACCGCCGAAGCCGGACCCGCCGCCGAAGTGCAGCCCGGTCTTCAGCGGTAATTCGGCGGAGGGGGCCCCCGCCGCGGGTCTTCAGGGCACTTCGGCGGCGGGTCCCGGAAGGGAAGGGCCCCCCGCCGCTGAATTACCGCCGAAGACCAAGCTGAACTTCGGCGGCGGGTCCCGCTCCGTCTTCGGCGGTAATTCGCCGGTGGGGGGTCCTTCCGCCCCGGAGCGGAAGGACCCCCCTGCCGGCGAAGACCGGGAGCAGAAGAAGCTCCTGCGCCCAGCCCCGCAAGAGTTTTCCGGGCCCCCCGGAGGGAGTGAAGGACCCCGCTCTGGGGGCCCCGAAAAACTCTGGTGGGGGCTGGGGCCTGGGGCTCGGGGCCTGGGGCAAATTGCCGCTCTTGCCCCCCCCCTCTGGGCAGCCCTGGTAGCATCCACTCAGGTTCTTGGCTGCCAGCTTCCGAAAGCTGTTATCTAAAAATGAGACAAGGTATCTGCTATGCCAGTATAAACCTCAGGAAAGCTAATAAAGTAATCAATATTATCCTGGAGCCTAGCCTGCTTCCTGTAAAAGGGAGGCTTTCAGGTGCAGTGCTGCCCCTTTCAAACCCTGCATTCCCAGGGGATGAGTCAGCGACCATGCTGACCTTTTTTGCAGCAGTTTTTCTCTTCCCCCAGCCATAAAGCACTGTTTCCTTCATTTGGTCAGCCAGACAAATATTACCCCTCGCCACCTCCTGCTTAAAGGTGCAGGACAATCAATCTACAGACCACTAGCTAGTGCGCCACAAACTACATCTTGGGAGCCTCTAATTTATTTTGCCAGGCATGTTTATTTCATTTTCAAAATCTAAACATGGAAGGTCTAGGGACCCAAGATCTAGGGACCCTAGGTAGATAATTGGACTACATTTTTAATTAAGACAAAAACTGTAGTAGCAAACCAAGAACCTCTCTGTACACAAAAGCAGCTAATCTACAAAAATAATTTTTTCTCACCTCCATACCATATAAAAATATAAGTCTCCATTTAAAACCACCAAATCTTAACCATCCTCAGATGCTTCCCAAATATATAGTTTTTGTATACAGGTGATATATGTTGTTCTGAGTATGTTGCTTTCTTAACTTCTAATTGTAAAATTGTTTGCTTTGGACTACTGCATTAGAAAATATTTTGAAGATAGTTTTCCCTAAGAGGAGTCTCCAGTGAACAACATTTATTTAGCATGGACAAAAACATTTTCTTGTATGAGTTATCTAATAAAAACAGGTTAATGTAACTTGTGCCTGCAGTTTGACTAGTGTCATTACTAACTACAGCCCAGATGCTGCAAGAACTTGCATGAGTTTAACTTTAAAAATGTAAGTAGCCCAACTGACTTCAGTGGGATTACTAATGCATAAAGTTAAGTACACGTGCAAGTGCTTCCAGGATTGAGACCTATAACAGCCTATATTGAAATGAAATCTCAAAGGACTATGTGGAACATCAGATAGAATGGTTGTTTGGGGGCTATTCAGCATACAGAATAGTATTGGCTTGTTAACGATCACTGGAAAAGACCCTTAGGCCAGATTCTCACCCTATATAAATAGTTGATGAGCAAAATTGAGGGATTTGAAAAAAAAATAGGAGTATTACAAAAATAGACAGGAATAATCACAAAATAGCAACAACATTTTCACCTAACAGACATTGGTCTCATACATAGATAGAACATGTAGGGTAGAGTAGAAGAAAAGTACTCTTAAGACTAAGCAGGAAATGGGGAATTAAGGTGGCCAGCAACTAAGGGGCTTCTATTTTGAATAAAGAAGATGTTGAAAAATTTTCTGAACAAGATACTTTTTAGGGCCAATAGATACTGAAATAAGAAATAATAAATATGATCAGAAATTAACTGCATAAATTAAAAGATCCTCAGATCATATTGAATGTTTTCCTGTTATAGCATGGTACAGACAGGGAAACACCCAATAAAGGCAATGGTCAGAACAATACTCACTGGGGAGGGTGTTTTTATCTGTTTATTGCTCTAACCCTAAAGCTCTCTGTAGAGGTTAGAGCTGGGTGAATAACTGTTTTTCCAGTTCGCTGGCAGTTTTGGAAAATTGGAAACACCCCAAAACTCTGTGTAACTCAGCCCTGAGGTGTGACTGCAGCCTTCTTCCTTTTATCCTCAGGGTTATCAGTCCTGGGTTCACCTATAAGGGAACTGAAGTCAGGGGCTGGCTTAAAACAAAATAGCAAAACAAATGAACAGGGATGTTCTTACAAACTACCACAGCAAGGATAGTAACATTGTCCTTGTGGCTCTCTGATCTGGATTCCAATGTACAGTTAGGCTGGCTCCTGGTAGTCTGAGCATGACTTTCTCCTCAGCCTTCTGGGTTTCTGGTCTCTGCTGAGATGACACTATTCAATGTTCTGGAAATCTCAAAAGGACTCAGTCTTCCACTGGGTAGGAATGTGGAGGGTAGAAAGGTCCTCCCAGGCCGTGATGGTTCTCTACCTGGTATACCCCAAACTGAAAGCAGGACCACACCCTGTGTCTGAGTTTTGGCTTATGATTGGTTCTAGTAGTGTTGCTAGCCAGTTCTAGCTCCGCCCTGCACCCTAGGCAATCTACCATTGCTGCTGTAGCCCAGGGTAAGTGCCCTATATGCTCAGTGTGGTATTTCAGAAGGACCCTCTCTAAAGGGATTACATCTGTTTCCCTGGCCCAATGACAATAAAGTGCCACTATGAATGAAAATGAATAATCATTGGGCTAGAGAAAAAGAGGCTTTGAGAATAACCCCATAGCTTGGTGGTTAGTGTACTCCTATAATATGTGGGAGATTTAAGTTCAATTCCCTGCTCCCTTGGCTTATTGGCTATAAAAGATGGAACAGCTTCAACCAGAAAGATGGGAGGAGCCCAGTCAAGGCTAACACATAAATATGTTAACTCTTCTTTAATGTGGGAGACTGATGTTCAAATCTGTTGTCCACATCAGATAGAGGGGAAATTGAACCCATCTCTCCCACACCCCACATGAGTGCTCTTACAAATGGGCTGAAGCTTATAAGGGAGGCCTCTGCCACCACAAACAGAAAAAAAATGAGCCAGAAGTATTTAAGTCAAAATCATGAATAGTCTTGGGTACACCAAAACTACATTTGTTTGTGAAGAAACTATTAACCCAACATTTTTTGCTCAGCTCAAGTGGAGATTGGCAGCCAGGGTGGCAGTTAGTACTATTTGATACGGTGTTTTGTAAAATGGATTCTTGCTTTTTAGTAACAGGACTGTAATAACCAAATTCCTTTTTAAAAAGCCATTGAACAGCCATCAGTCACTACCAACGGGCTGAATTTGAAAGACTTCTCTAGAGGTAAAAGGCTCCAAATTCCATTATAATCGAAATTATAATCCTAGGCAGCAATAGACCCTTCTAACACTACAGCTACGAGGTTTTTAGGAGTAGAATGCATAACTGTTGCTGTTATGGCCATTAACTTTGTGAGGTTTGAAAAAAATATATTGTGTTTGAGAACTTTGTTCCAGACTATAGCCAATGGCAGTGAGAGCCTAATGAAATCTTTATGGAGATAGACACATAATAGTGTGACAAATTATAATGACAAGGTTGGACTGAGCATTTGTGGTGTGATTTAGCAAAATAAAATCCATTTCTATACAACACATGCAGAGTACTCCTATGTTTGCAATAGCCACCTTGGAGAGCAAGGGCATATATTACTCTTTCTCCACACCTAGAAACATACCCTTTTAAATATGTCCCCTCTCCCAACCCCAGTTAATCATCAGAAACCAACATAGTTTGAAGAGAGAGCTCTTTCTCACACTGAGTGTATGTAGGGGAAGTGTATGGGCCTCAGCCAGCTCTCAGTGACTTCAATACCAGCTGGATCAGGCCCATACCAAACTCCTATAAAAGTCCTAATATCAAATTTTCCTTTAGTGAACTACATGAACCCATTTTAATATTGCTTTAGAGCAATATTTTATTATATCAATGGGCAAACTAAGATGGCTGCAAAAATGACACAAGATAGTGAATGGAGCAAAGTAACTTTTTCATTAGAGAATCTCCCTCTGCTTGTGTATTATTTGTTACCAGTGCAAATGAAGGGGGACTTGTCTCTAAATAGCCTTGAAAAAGTATAGGTTATGCTAGTGGACAGTTATGTCCCGTACCTCATATCTATGCATAGCAGGTTACCCACCCTACATTTGTCTTACTGTATAAGTGTCTTAACCTGAAACAGCCTAATTATTTTAGGGCCCAGTTGCCAGGGCCCTAATTATTTTAGGGCCCAGCTATGTAGGTGTGCAAATGGGCATTCAGAAAAGGGGAAGGCAGGGCATGTCTGGCCCCCAAAATGACAAAGCTGAACTCCATGTAGGAGCTGGCCTCAGTCCTACTAAATAATATTGGCCCTATCTTCCATGTGAATGGGAGCCTGGCCCACCCAAAGCACCTGCCTTAGAGGGGAAGAGAACGTTTACTTTGTGAGGTTACTTTGTGACACTGAGGTTTCTCCACGGGGATAATACTAATGTGGGAGATTTAAAATTAGCCAAAGGAAGCAAAATGTGACCACTGTTAAAACTTTGCCAATTACCTTAAATAATTAAATACCGGTAACTTCCCTTTGGTGTTTGTAGTATTCCAGGTATTCCCTCTAATAAGCACAGGGAAGTGTCAGGCAAGCTTCGAAGAGTGACCACTATATATGGGAAGATTATATAATTGAAAGAGCTTGAGAATGGAGAGGGAGAAGGAACACTGCCTGAACAGCTTAATATGTCTGTAAACTTAGGAGGACTATGGGGAGATGCGTGTCTTGTTATAGCCATTCAAAAGGTGTAGCTACAGCCATCCAAGTACCCAGGATGAATAGGTGGTAAGCATAGCCTTACCCTCACTCTGCCTAGAAACAGGTCCTCTGCAGCCATCGGGACACCTGGTTGTACTAGATGTTCCCACTCTTTGTTTTCCGGCCTGGGGAATCAGAGAATATCTGTTCTGTCTGTTCCCCACACAGTACCAAGGGCGGCTCCAGGCCCCAGCACGCTAAGCGTGTGCTTGGGGCGGCAAGCCGCAGCGGGCGGCAAGCCGCAGGGGGCGGTTTGCCGGTGCCGCGAGGGCAGCAGGCAGGCTGCCCTCGGCGGCTTGCCTGCGGAGGGTCCGCTGGTCCCGCGGCTTTGGCGGACATCCTGCAGGCACCTGCAGGAGGTCTGCCAAAGCCGCGGGACCAGCGGACCCTCCGCAGGCAAACCGCCAAAGGCAGCCTGCCTTCCATGCTTGGGGCGGCAAAATCCCTAGAGCCGCCCCTGCACAGTACACACCTGCAATAACATAATTTGAGTCCATAAAGTACAGCAGTGTGAAGCCAATTGGTTAGTGTTGTATAATTGTATTCTTAAAGAGAGAGAGAGACCTCTATTAAATCAGGAACATAATGAGAAACAAAGCAGTCACATATAGGAAGATTTAGATTACCTTAACTGGGCTAGTCAATTGCAAATGCAGCACTGTAAGGGAAAACACAGAACAATAAATCACAGAACCAAAGGAGAAAATATTGTATGTGCTAAAAGGAAAGAGTCTGTAGCATTCTGACAAAAAAAAAGGTTTGGGAGTTATTGTATGAAAAATCCATAAAGTCTTCTCAGTGCAGTGCAGTTGCAACGCCGAAGACAAACAAGGTGCAAAGTTTGTATTGCTAGGGGGATAGAATATAAATCAATGGTGGAGGTATTATTTCTATCTGAAGTGGTGGGTTACATTGCACCTTGAATGCAGTGTGAACTATTGGTCTTGTTACCTTACAAAGTATACAATTGACTATGAGTACAGCATAGTATAGAAAGAATGAGATCAAGCTTCAAGGATCTGTGGTGAAGAAAAGTTGAAATCAGAATTTATGCTCATTGAAAAAGGGAAGACATGAGTTGGACTTTACTGATGTTTTAAATGGATGACAATAGCTAATAGAATTGATGCTAGGAAAAGTGTATATGAAACTGTGTGGTACTAGCAAAGTACAGTTATGTAAAAGCGAAACAACAAAACCAATAAGGATGGTAGAAATAATCATTGTAATTTGCAAAGCAAGCAGAAGCAAACAAGAATAGAATAGCAAATCAAAACAAATCCACACAAAGTATGAAAAATAGCATGTGATAAGTTAACAAGAATGTTACTGAATGAATGAGAACAAGTGAGTTTCAGAAGCAAACGGCTGGATTTCTATATTGAAAGAGCAGAGAAGGCAATGGAAGATACTGGGAATAAAAGGAGTAAAAGAGATCAGATAATTGTTGTGAACCTTGAAAAATATTTGGTTCAGTATTCACCTGGGCTTAAGTGATATTTCTATTTTAGCTATCTAGTTAAAATCATTTTTATATGGTTATCATTGCCACAGTATTTGAGCACCTCACAATCTTTTAATGTATTTATCCTCAAGCACATTTCTGAGGTAGGGAAGTGCTATTATCCTAATTTTGATAGCCTCCCTGTGCCTCAGTTCCCCAGATGAGTGACTTACCGGAGATCACGCAGAGAGTTTCTGACCAAGCAAGAACGTAAACCCTATAGGTCCTCCTTCAGGTCAGTTCATATTTAATCTGGGCTAGTTACTTTATCCCTAATAAGAATGGTAAATTGAAGCTGGGGAGGGGATATGAATGAACAATAGCCATCCTCAACCTTTGCTCAGGTTGATCAAGGCCGATTTGAGGTTAGAAAAAGTAAAAGGTACTCTTTAGTTTAAGTTTCATACTTGCTGATATCAGGCAGGACATGAAGAATTGTGGAAGTACATGAGAGAGGCTAGATCCAAGGAACAGTATTTTCAGCTTTGAAACCAGTCAAAACAGTAAGTCGCACAACAAAGCTTATTGTAGTGTGAGGCTCAGGGCAAGAAGACTTTAGAGGGAAGTGCCTTCTACTGACTCCATGTAAATCCATTGACATTTGGCTGAGTTATAAGTTTTTGAAAATTGTCATTTCCTGCCTATTTTTACTCATTTATAAATAAGTTCAGCCAAATGAATTCCTGGTGCACATCCATTGAGGCCTTTGCAATTTGGTGAGTAAAGTAGCATGTGTGTGACTAGAAGATGTGAAGATGTGAGCTGTTCATGAGCATTTACAATTTCCAGTAGCTTGTCATTAGACAATTTGTGAGGATAAATTGGAAACATAAGGAAGTATTCCATGGGGACTGTCCACGTGCCCCTGGCTTAATTGTTCACATTCTTCATGAAGCACGATATTCGTGTAGCAAAGGGAATCCAATAAAAAGGTCTCAGCCAAAATGTTTGAAAAGGCTTTGGGTTTACATTGGCTGCATAAAAATATTGTAAGAAAGATTTTGGTTATAGATATAAAACATTCCGTCGCAGAGGGCATTGCCATGCATTATTGTACTCAGTGAGAGCTTTGCAACTGGCACAGATATGGAGAACATATGATTGAGAAGTGTGTTATAAAGGTTTATTGATATGAGTTTGGGATAACAGTATATTGGGATTTTAAGCTCCATTTGGGGCTGGTCAAAATTTTTCTGTTGAAACTATTTTCTGAAGAAAAGCAAGAGTTTTTGACTAACTGAAATTTTTTGCAGTGGTTGTTTTTTGTGGAAAATGTTGACTTTTGTTAAAAAACAAATACCTGAAAACTTGAAAGTTTTTGTTTTTTGGCTGAAAACTGAAATATTGTGATTCAGATATCATAGAATCATAGAAATTAGGTTTGTCTATGTGCCAGACTCTGCAGCGGGACTGAATCTCTCATGATTTGCTCTCACCAAGAAGGGAGACTGTGGTTTATCATGGGACATATAGTTTGAGAATAATGGGAACATGAGGCACTCAAATTATAACTCCCAGGAATTACCACAGTGATATTTAAGAATCAAACTATTTCAGTTTTTGGTTGAAATATTTCATTTTTTCATATTTTGCCAAAAAGGTGAAATTTTTTATGGGTAAATATATCTATCTATCTATCTATCTATCTAGATATATATATATAAATTCTGATCAGTTGTAGATCCCATATCATGGGCTCTACCAGGAAACAAATGCTTTATTCCATTTGAAAGTGGGGATTCCTTGTTTCCCTCTAAGCCCCGATGGCTCCTTGAGATGGGAAAACTTTAAACGTGTCCCTTGTCCAAGGCTGAACATTGCCTGGCTGAAAATCAGCACAGTGTACTTTTTTAGAGGAAATTCACAATTTTGAAGATAGTAAGTAACTGTTACCTGGAAGGTTTAAAACCAGAAATTCTACAAAGCATCTGAGAAGTCTGAAGTATTAGAAATGACCCCAGTAGTGACAGATTCCAGGGCAGAACAGAGGTGAGGTGGTCACAGGTACATAGTAAATACCATTTATCACATTGCTCTGCAATTTCACAATCACATACATGGTATGTGCTCCATCCCAGTTACATGATGAGCAGATTGGAGCATATAAATTAATCTACGTGTTTTTCAGATGTACATGGTGTGACGGGTAGGATCACAGAACGCCCCGATATGCCATGACTACTTCTGCCCCTGCTTTCCTACCCCATCAGCTTAGGACTTCAGTGCCCTCCCTGGTTCGAGCCAGGCTTGCTAGCTTGCTGCACACCCAGACCCAGGTCTGAACCACGTCCCCTAACAGCTTCAGGCTTAACTGAAAGCAGCTAACAGAAGTGTTCTTGTCTTTAACACTCAGATGCCCAACTCCCAATGGGGTCTAAACCCAAATAAATCCATTTATACATTTATCCATTTATAAATCCCAGCTTTATACAGGGTAAACTCATAAATTGTTCGCCCTCTATAACACTGATAGAGAGATATGCACAGCTGTTTGCCCATCCAGGTATACTCTGAGTTAATTAATAAGTAAAAAATGATTTTATTAAATACAGAAAGTAGGATTTAAGTGGTTCCAAGTAGTGACAGACAGAACAAAGTAAGTACCAAGCAAAATAAAATAAAACACGCAAATCTGTGTCTAATCAAACTGAATACAGATAATCTCACCCTTAGAGATGCTTCAGTAAGTTTTTTCCTCAGACTGGACACCTTCCAGGCCTGGGCACAATTCTTTCCTCTGGTACTGCTCTTGTTCCAGCTCAGGTGGTAGCTAGGGGATTCCACATGATGGCTCCTCTCCTCCCTTTGTTCTGTTCCACCCATTTATATATATTTTGCATAAGGCGGGAATCCTTTGTCCCTCTCTAGGTTCCCACCCCCTCCTTCTCAATGGAAAGACACCAGGTTAAAGATGGATTCCAGTTCAGGTGACATGATCACATGTCACTGTAAGACTTCAAGCCTTCATTCCTCCCAGCCTGACTCACAGGAAGGCCTGCCTGCAAACAGAGCCATCCACAGTCAATTGCCCTGGTTGATGGTAGCCATCAAGATTCCAAACCACCATTAATGGCCCACACTTTGCATAATTACAATAGGCCCTCAGAGTTATATTTCATATTTATCGTTTCAGATACAAGAGTGATACTTTTATACCAATAGGATGACCGTACTCAGTAGATTATAAGCTTTGTAATGATAACTTACAAGAGAACTTTTGCATGAAGCATATTCCAGTTACATTATATTCACTCCTTAGCATATATTTATATATTCATATAGAGTGCAACGTCACACATGGTATGACAAATATATACTTTATATCTTTAAATTAGATATTTACCAAAATCAATGAGAATAACCAAAGTAATTGGGCTACCTTACAGTGTGTAGATGAAGATTGGTGTAGTGATTTTGCTGGGAGACACTACTGGTCACTAATGCTCTGAGAACTGCATGTTCCGTAATGCTTTGAAAGAGACGCCGATCTTCCATTAAGAGAAGTTTTTGTGTCAAAATTAGGAAGGGTATATGTTTAGTATTATTCCAAGGTGCTAAGAGCAGAGCCATGCAAAATATTTGATGCCAAATTAAAATCTGCAGAGTTCCCACTAAAATGAACTATTCCATGAGACAGTTATAGTGGAAATCATTTACTGGAAAAATTTGTTAAAGTTAGACATACCATTTTTCTATATTTAATTTTTAAAAATATGAATGTCAACTAAATTTACGAGGCAGATTTTCAAGGTGAATTTCAAATTCCTGTTTCACATCTGGGTTTGTTCATCAAAGTGGAAATTCCATGACTGAAGTTCCTTGATATTTCTTTTGTTTACCCTGATTGGCTGAGCTAACCTCATGTGAACAAAAAGGTCAAAAGAAGCCATTTTGACCTGTTCAGATGGACTGTTGACATTTTGTATGCTCTTTCTTTTTCAGAATAAAACCAGTAATCTAAATTCTTTTCTTAGTTATTCTGCTGTAATATTGAAAAAACTCCTGAAGATAACCAGGATTTTGCACTTGTGCAAATGACAGCAGATTTTCTTTAGTGCCTGTTATTTTTCCATGGCCTTGTGTGTCTTTACAACAACAAAAATACACATCACAATTTCACCGTAGCTATAAAAGCATGTTTTCTTTAGCAATTGTGTTTCTTTAGCAACTGCTCACAGTCTTATGAGTGTATCTCTGCCACAGATCCCCAGTGGCAAATAGGAAGTAGTTCTCTGCTACTCTTCCGGGGAAGCATTTTTTTCAACCTATACTGGGGGTGGAGAAGTGATTCTGCCTGGTGGTCAGTTTGAAGACATAAAAGAGGGGAAAACTCTACCATCTCCCAAAGACGCCAGGCAGAAGGGGACAGGTGGACTACAAGCCCCTTGGTACTTCTTCCCCAAGAAGACAATTGAAGGTGAGGTGGTGATGGGCCTGTTGTAGGAGGTGGGTTTTCTGGGTGGAGGGCTGCATATCCTTGTAAATTTCCACTACTTGCATCCAAAGAAGTGGGTATTCACCCACGAAAGCTCATGCTGCAAAACGTCTGTTAGTCTATAAGGTGCCACAGGATTCTTTGCTGCTTCTACAGAACCAGACTAACACGGCTACACCTCTGATACTTGATATCCTTGTAGGTACCTCAATAGGTTTGGGTGGTTCTAGTAAGTATCCAAATTGTTGACTGCTTTTCCAAACAAAAATCAAAACTTATTTGAGATTTCCCCTTATGAGGTTAAATTTGTTTTTGTTATGTTAAGGCTGGTTTGTTGCATGCTTTTATAGCTATGGTGAAACTGTGATGTGTATTTTGGTTGTTTTACTCACCTCATAGTACAAGGAGCAGAGACAAGCAGGAGAAAACTAGGCACTGGCTCTTAGGACAGTGGCAGATTGGAATATGTAAATTCCCATCTCACACATGTACTCTTAAAGCCTGATTCTCCGGAGCCTTGTAGTCATTTGTATTTGTGTAAAGGGGGAGTTAAACACAGTGCTACTGAAGCCAAATGGTTGCATTCCACATCCACTCTGTTCAGGTGTATCAGGTGTATTCCATGGGAGGGAGGGATAGCTCAGTGGTTTGAGCATTGGCCTGCTAAACCCAGGGTTGTGAGTTCAATCCTTGAGGAGGCCACTTAAGGATCTGGGGCAAAAATTGGTCCTGCTAGTGAAGGCAGGGGGCTGGTCTCAATGACCTTTCAAGGTCCCTTCCAGTTCTAGGAGATTGGTATATCTCCAATTATTATATTATAAGACAGAAGGCTGTTGAGAATAAGGCCCTGAGTTAATTCTTTTAGTACAGCATGTGCCGTTTGGCCTAATGGATAATGCTCTGGACTGAGACTCAGGAGAACTGGCTCTGCTACTGGTGGGAGAATGGCACCTTTTGAAAGCACTTTGAAGGCTATGGATGAAAAGTGTTATATAATAAGAGCTAGATACTATTATTCTTTATTAAATTATTGCACTGTTGTACAGCTCTAGTTAAGATACAGCGAAGAATAACGCTGTATTGGAACAAGTCACTGAGAGTGCTTATCCAATTGTTGGGATCAGTTTCTAGCACTGCTTCACAATTAATGACAAGTTACTTTGCTTCAGTGACTGAACTAAAATTTCCAACTTTACAAAACAAAAATCTTACAAAGCTGTTTCTTCTAAGTTTGTAATAGACAGAATTCTTTTTTTCCTATCCTTCAAACATTTTCCCCATCCTTGTTTGTTCCTGTTTTCTTATGCTGGGAAGGTACTATGCAGGGGAAAAAAGAAGAATTCACAAGCTGTGATCTCTCACCCACATCTTTTTTACACCCAACCCTACAAGCATATCATTTTAAAAGCTCATTCTCAAGAAAAAAGAAATGTAACTGGTAATTGAGATTTAAAAAATACCTTGTGAACTGAAAAGGACACTTTATATTACTTAAATCTAACTGACAAACTGCATTCTTTAATTCTATTTAGGAGCTTGCCTTCCTCATAACTGAGAAGGAATCTGCTTGACATTTAAAGTTTCAGTGATATGCAGCATGTTGACAATACATCGTTCTTCTGTATAAATTAAAATATGTTAACATTGTGCTAAACTGTCTAATGCTGAAATAAATGGTTCTCAGGGACTTTTTAAATGTGGTTCATGTACAAACAAAGAAACTCAGTGTTTTCTTTTTTAACTGAACACAGCAAATATTCAGAATTAATAGAATATAATGTAACTGTTCCCATTTGGTCCATCTCATTGTCATAATACCCACATATATTGCAGAGTAAATAATGTCTAATATTTTCATGAATAGCATATCTTTTCACTTTAATTAGACATGTGAATGGGATATAGAGGTTTGGAGTTTGATACACACTGTAGGTTGCAAAATTTGCCCATTGGCCTTGACTTTGAACTGGTGGATGATGCTATCTTGGACGTTGTCTTTCATTGAAATAACACACATTTGAAGCAGTACTTCCAAAAATGATGTTCATAGTATAGAATTCCTATCGGGTATCCCAGATCTGTTTTTAAAAATGCCTGTACATCATTGTGATTCATATATCCAGAATACATCAACAATGAGATTTTGAAAGCTAATTCCCATCTAATTTTAATGATAATTGGGTAGCCAAATCATTTAGGTGTCTTTGATAATCTCAACCTGAAGATTCACTGTGGAGTGCAGGGCCAACCACTGAGAGCATGAGTATGACCATTTAAAGGAGGCTGTTACTCCCAGAATATCTATCACTAAGCATGGGAGATGCTCCTTCTAATCAACTAAACCATGGACACACTTCTCAGAATTTAGCAAAGTATTTGGGCACAATCCTGCAGTCCTTACCAAGAGAACATTTTCTCTGAAGTCAATGGGGAGTTTTGCCTGAGCAAGGCTTGTATGGTCAGGTTCAGGCTTCCTGTTTGGGAGAAAATAAGTATGTTGCCAGATACATCACTACCATGGTAGCTAACAGTGACTGCTGCTACCTTAAATCAACACTATATTAAAGGAAGTAATTACAAATTATATCAAACTAAAGACAAACTCAGAGCATCTTATGACAGGGATGCTGTCATAAAAATCTGACCTACGTTTTGCCAGCTGTCCCATGTTGTAGATCTTAGCTTAAGGATTGAAAAATGCAATTTCCTTCTTCAATGCATCTTTACAGTGGCAAACAGAAAAATAAACTTGCCAAGAGATTCACTGCAACAAACCACTGTACCTGTGCTATGACAGGAGATCTCATTTCAGCACCAGCTTGTCTTCAGCAAGTGGCACAGCAAGTCTGCCTTGACTGTGTACTCTTCTAATTCCTGCTCCAATAAAGATCAGTGGATAAAATATGATACGTGTTTGTTCTTCTTAAAGAAGGACCTTTCTGATTAAAGCAATGTCAAGGGAGAGCAAGGTGTAAAGAGATCCATGGTCTAGTGGTCTGAATTGCTACAGTGCCTGGCTGGGTACTTGATCAGTTCTGTTGTGTGTAAACTTTGTTTTTCATCTTTTCACATGTGAATAATGAATAAGAAAGATAGTTCATTGCATTATTCACATTTCAAAATAAAGGATATAGATCCAAAATTTCCCAAATAAATATCCCAAACTCTTTAGGTTTTACCAAATGAAAATACAGCTTTTCAAACTCATCTTTACTCTTAATAGAACAAATTGTGAAAGTGATGCTGGGCTTTTGACACTGCTACTGAACTAATGGCTGTTGCAGACTCTCGATACATTTCAGGAATTAGCAAAGTTAATTTTGGGTTTCCTCTATGTCCTTTATTTATTCTTCTGTCATTTGCTGGACGGAGAAAGCTAAAAATAGATCACTGTCATTTTGGCATATAAAAAACAGAAAATGAACCTATATTCCAAGAGTGTACTAGACCAGTACCATTGTTAGACTCTGGGTTGGACTTACAACCCATTAACCTACTAACTCATGCAGTTTGGCGGGGACTACCCATAGTGGAGGCTGCCTCTTTTTTCTTCCCACAATGCTGTGTGAAGCCTGCATTATCCATTTACTTGTGCTGTGCTGCTCTTCCCTTAGTCTGAATTTAAGAGGGAAAATGTATGCTACAGTCTAGCTTCATTTGCAATATTAGTTAAGCACAGGCAGAGTCTAATGATCAGATATTTATTTATATAAAGCCTCACCTTAAGCACATTGAAGCTTTGAATCAGGCTCATTTGCATACATTCAAAAATGTTCTATTATATAGATAATGCACTTGGGGATGTGAGGAGAAAGAAGGATCATTGCACATTTGTTAAAAATTCTTCACTCTGAAGTCTTGCTAATATTATTGTTACAGATGTCAGTAGAGTCCCGAGGAGAATGAATGTAAAATATACCACTAAATATTTAAATACTGTACCCTTAGATGTCTAATTTGTTATTTACTGTTATTTCTTCTAGTCATTTCAAAGACTAATTCATTTGCATAGTTTACTCAAGCACCATTGTTCTACAAATGTCATGATGGCCAGGAGCACATAGGAAAAAAAATGAGTTCAAACTGCCCTCATTGTATTATTTTTACAGTTGATGTGTTTGATAGCTGTTCTATTCTTTTGCTGACCCAAGTACACCTCTACCCTGATATAACTGTCCTCAGGAGCCAAAAAATCTTACTGTGTTATAGGTGAAACCGTGTTATATCGAACTTGCTTTGATCTGCCAGAGTGCGCAGCCCTGCCCTCCCGGAGTGCTGCTTTACCATGTTTTATCCGAATTCGTGTTATATCGGATTGCGTTATATCGGGGTAGAGGTGTATTGTCATTTGATTTTCAAAAACTGAAACTTCAGGAAAAGGAGTGATAGAACTGTCTAGTATAATTTTGTAAGAGTAGATTTACATAAAATACAATTTATACAAAGAATGTAACACCGCTGCAAACCCATGGAAGTTGTTTCCTTATAACGGACTCGAATCAAAGGAAGGTTAATAACAGTTCCTGTATTTGATGCCCATTTACATGTATATGAGTTAGTGACATTCCTTAGAAGATCTCTGCCACAAGAATAAGAATCTTCCACAGAACTAAAAACAAATGGAACGTTAACACATTTCGGTTCAGACAATATTATTCTACTACATTCACCCAGCAATTGCTACAACAATAGGTTTCAAAAAGAAAATAAACTATCAAGCCAACAGCGTTATTTTAACTTTTCTCTTACAGGTGCATACATGTTGGAAAAGAGGCCAGGACTAGTGATTCAAGTTCAGGCCCTAAAAGGATTTGAGAGCAACACCAATACACTCCGTTGCATAGGCTCACTTTATTTGTAATGTCCAGTAATCGGTCATGATTTGGGAAGGTGGCTCAAAACATGCTTAAAGTTACACATATGCCTAAGTCTCACCGACTTTAATGGAACTTAAGCTTGGGGGATGTTTTCCTGAACTGATATCAGGATCAGATTTTCTATAAAGGTATATTTCAGAAAAAAATGTTTATATCTAAATGTCCACAGTATTGTTGTGTGGTAGGTGTACTGCTCTTGCTATTCCTAATGCAAAAAAGGTGAATTAACTTCTCCTATAAAGTAATTCTTGCTGCCTTGCACTAGGAATAGCAAGAGCAGTACATGTTGTAAAAAAAGGAACTGGGATGAATAGAAGGAAGTAGTAAATTTGAAGCACAATAGGCTACATTCACCGTGTTGTAACTTCATTGACTTTAGTGGAGTTACACTACAGAGGAATTTGGGCCATCAGTGGTCTCGTTCTGACTGCATACAATAATTGAGTAAAAGTTTATTAAATTTGCAGTTTAGGCATATTCCCCAACCTCACACTCTGAATGCTTTAGAGAGCCTCAGTAGCAACTTTGAAGCACATATGGTAAATTGCTTCCTGGAATCAATGATCTGGTTTGATTGTTGTCTATGTGATTACAAAAAGCAGACAGTTTTTGAATCAGAAATGTTAAAGGTAAACTGTGAGAGCTGATAAGCTGCTTAAAATACTGTATAGATGGGCCATTGGTTTGATCTGATGTGTCTGTTCCTATGTTCCTGGAAATAGCTTTTCAGCATCTGAATGCCAAAAAGAATTTGGCCTCTAGGATGGTGTAGAACTAGTTAATTTTATTTTAAGGTCTTCTAGTTCAGGAATATTAAACAGAACATCAATTTTAGCACATACATTTACATGCATAAATCCAATACACTAACGTAAGCACAATGACTTCACAATCTTACTTTGACATCAATGGGGGTTGTGGGAACTCAGCTATTCCCAGAGTAAAACTTACAGTTCCTGCAACTTCTGTGACTGATCCTAAGATTAGAGAGTTTAGAAAATAAATATAGAGCCCAAATATATTTTGAACTCATAGTTGTGCTTGTTTTATTTATTGCACTTGGGCATCAACATCTATGTGTGCTCCCAAAAGTGATGATGTGATGTTTCTGATTCCAAAACTGTCCCTTTTTTCTAATCCAGTTGACAACTATCAAATCAGCCCATTCATTTTAGTGAGCAGTTTGTGTGCATATGACTTTTACTGAGGCTTCGTAAAACATTCAGTGTTTTAATGTTGGGGAATACGTCCACGGGGCAAAACTTAGCTATGTGTAGAAGGCAAGTACAACGCCTGTGCATTAAAATCTGTTTAAGTCCAGAAAGTGGGATTTAAGTGCTGCATAGCCCCTGTGCTGGCCCCCTGCATAGGGGTGAATTTCAGCCACACTGCAGATATTGCAGCCCAAACTGATTTGAATGTGAGCTGATGGTGGGTTAGGCCCTTTATAGAGATTAATATGATCACAGATACAGAAGAACATCAGCTAATATGTCTAGAGATCAATCAACAACGGTATGGGTTGAAAGTAGAATTTGGTACCTTTGTTATACCTTGGATGAGATCTTGGTTGACCCTATCCCAAGTTTGTTTTCTCCCCACATCTTGTGTTCTCTGTCCCACCACAGCTCCCACATCCCCCCCCAGCTTAATTCCTGTGAAAGTGATGAGAAGCATTTTTTGGGGGGTTCGTTTCAGTCAATATGAAGGTATATGACAAAGATTTGCCACAGCCAGTACGGTGCAGTACACTGGGTGATGAAACCATTTGCTTCACAGATGCCATATGTTTTATTCCACAAAGTAAGTTTGCTACAAAACCATGAACACTAGGATTTGCCCCTGTGAAGAACTTTATGATTTATGTCATCAAATTTGCAAGTTGCCCTAGAAGCCAACAGAGCCACTTTATCATTTTTGTTTCCCCATGGTAAATTCCAAATGTGCCCTTGCATTGCTGTGACCACCTGTTCTCCCACACCTGTTTCAATTTATAAACCATATGTTGCAGTCACAGACTAGAACCACTATGGGCATGATGTACTTGCTCATAAATATTTCATAGACTTGCTGCTCTCTGCACTTCAAAATAATTTGAAAGCATTAATTGCACTGAAGATTTGAACAGAGACTGGATATTCATTCATTATTACCACTATTTGTTAGGCAATGAGGTATAAAAGTTGCTGAATCATAAAGTAACCCATATAATAGTATTGCGGCCAGGTATTAGCACAATAATTTTAAAGTGAAACCTCCCTCACTGACAATTTTTTAATTAAGATTGGATGTTGTTCTAAAAGATAAGCTGTAGGAGTTATTTGGGGAAATTCTAGGGCCAGTGTTATCCAAGAGGTCAAACTAGATGATCACAATGGTCCTTCTGGCCTTGCAATCTATGAATCAACTGTGATCTATGGTTAAAAAATATACAATTGTATTATCTCTCTCCACAATGTATGTGTGTTTAAGCAAATTTGATAAATAATTTATGGCAATATATTACCATAATTGAATAAAAGATGAGCACAATGAGCAATCAAAATAAACATTTAGATGATGGGCTACATCCGTGACTGGTATAAATTGGCACAGCTTCATTGACTTCTATGGAGCTATAGTGATTTATGTCAAGTGATGATCTGGCTCGTTGCCTGAAAATTTGAATACAATTCACTCACCCTCCTCTGATGTAGGCTAAGAACTGTGCAGGGCTTGGGATGGGATGCACCCCTCCTCCCTTGGGCAGACTGGGGGATGCAATAGGGCCCTTGCATGTCTGCTATTCTACCCCTACAGCTGGAATAATAATGATAGTATCATCTATAGGCCTGATCCAAAGCCAAAGACTCCTACAGACATCAGTGGACTTTGGATCAGACCTGTGAGGGAAAATATGGGGGGCTTAAAACTTTGGCCAGGCTTTTAGGCCTAAACTTTGGATGAGCTTGTTACTAGGCTGTGTTGAACTTTGGTTCAGCTTGTCTCTGTGTATAAGGGGCAGAGAGGAGGGGGACAGAGTGATGAAAGAGTCATGGAAAGTTGCTTGTGTGTGTCAAGGGGTAAAAGGAGTCTCAGTGGAAAGTTCCCAAAATGGAACAATGGCTTTGTGTGTATAAAGGGCATGAGGGGTCAGAGTGATAAAGTCCTCAAGTAGCATAATTTGCAATAGCCAGGCTTATGAAATATATTACCACAACAGTTGTGTTAGAAAGGTCGCTGACCGCAAAAGAACAGACAGTGAGTAACAGGGGGGCCTAGTGGGCGAGATGCTTGTTTTTGCTTTTGTCCTATATTAATTTTGCAATGTATTCCAAATAAGGTAATTAATACGGAAGTATGTGTAATTTGTCTGTGGTTTTAATCTTTATAAGCTAGCTAAAATTTAAGGAGGGCAGAGCAGCTTGCCGCCTTGCATGGGGCCATGCTGACTCTTCTTGCATATATGCTCATATAAAATAAAGGAGCCTCAGACTGTCTGATCCAAAATCAATCATGTGGTCAGTTTTCCACAACAGACCCTATAGGTGGGCTTTCAGAGAATGGATCTCATAAGTGTGGATTCCATGGCCCTCCTCAGGCCTATCTCTGCACCAGCCTGTTCTGGGTTTTTCTGGGGATATACAGGATGTGCTGAAGCTCCCCTGCATTTACTCTTCATCTGCAGCCACTTCCTCATGGTAGGCCTAAGTGGTCTAAATGGCCTTGTGAAGGCCTTCTATGCTTGGTTGAGTTGCATCCATTGTAAAGTATTTGGATCAAAAGGAATTGTTTGCAAAATTGTTTGTCATCGCATGCACTCAGAACTTCACTTTTTACCCTTTATAGGGAGGTTTGGAATGTGTACCACTACAAAGGTAGTGTATCATCTTGAGTGATGTTTGTTAATGCGGAGCTGAATGTTTAATTAATGTCATAGCTAAACCAGAGTAATATCACACACTTTGTATTTTAGTGTCAAAAGAGAAGAAGCTGCTAACATAAGGTACATTATGTTTGTAATAGCTTGTATAATGAAAAATTCACAGGCTGGTGGAGGTGGAGATCATCTCTCCATAGTCTTCCCTTTCTCCTTCTTCACTTCTCTTTTTCCTCTTCCCTCTGCTGTATTTGCTGAGCAGTTAATTGTTAGGTGGTAGGATAGTGACATCAGAAATAAGACACCACTCTCTCTTTTCCCTTCTCTCTTCCCTTTTACTGCTGGTTTTCATTCTCTCATCTCCCACTCATCCTCACAGACCTTTCCAGTTGCTTTTCATACTGCAGCTATATCGGTTGAAATGAAACTGGCTTTGGCTATTTCAGGGGAAAAAAATAATTGCTAGAACCATACACTCAAAAGTCAGTAATTCTCAAAAATGTGTCTGCTCAACTCTAACTCAGTCTCCTTGTGTGACCAGACATTTGGCCTACTGCTTGTCAAATAATAATTTATTAAATACGTTACAAATTAGAATTTATTATGCAGCTTTAACTACCATCCCTATACCAGGCTATACTGTTAATTTCATTTTGCAATTGGCTATTACTTTTCACTAAGGGCTTGATTGTGATATTATGAGTGTAGTCGGAAGTATGGGGCAGCACACTGCTGTATGGTCTCTGAGGAGTCCAGGAGGGAGAGTGTCTCCCCGCAGCACCAGGCAGGGAGTAGGTACACTGCAACAGGTCTATCCATACCTGTCACAATGTATGCTCCCTGATGTGCTGGTGTAAGTTACCACTGAGTATGTTGGAAGAGTAGAGTCAACACTTTGCCCCGTCCTACCCATCTGTATGAGTTGACTCTATGGATGCTGCTTCTTCCTATGTGCAAGATGCAGCTGTTCAGCATGCCATCAAAAAGAGCTTGGTTTAAATCCCCTTTCTACCTTGGAACCACAGGCAGGATGGGCCACAGTCTAACCCTAGCTTTATCATTAATGTGCACATCCAATTGTATCAAACTCTTGCAACTGAAGCTCATGTGCAAAAAGCTCTACTTGCTGACATTTTTCACTTACATAGTCTAGTGAAAGATTTCACAGTGTTATATTGGGAGTAGGTGAGGAGACATTTAAGACTATGACCACCCTATTAGCTAGGGGTGTAATTCTCTTGCTCATGTGCATATACTTGTGTCAAGGTTTCCTCCCCCACTCTGAACTTTAGGGTACAGATGTGGGGACCGGCATGGACCCTTCTAAGCTTAATTCCTAGCTTAGATCTGGTAACACTGCCACCAGCCAGAAGTTAGTGTCTGGCACACTCCCTGTCCCCCCAAAACCTTCCCTGGGGAACACAGATCCAAACCACTTAGATCTGAACACAAGGAGAAATTAACCATTCCCCCCTCCTTTCCCCCACCAACTCCTGGTGAGTACAGACCCAATTCCCTGGATCTTCAAACAAAGAAAAATCAATCAGGTTCTTAAAAAAGAAAGTTTTTAATTAAAGAAAGAAGGTAAAAATTATCTCTGTAAAATCAGGATGGAAAATGCTTTACAGGGTACTTAGATTCATATAGCCCAGAGGAAACCCCCTCTAGCCTCAGGTTCAAAGTTACAGCAAACAGAGGTAAAAATCCTTCCAGCAAAAAGAAGCATTTACAAGTTGAGAAAACAAAAATAAACTAATCTGCCTTGCCTGGCTACTTACAAGTTTGAAACATGAAAGACTGATTCAGAAAGATTTGGGGAGCCTGGATTGATGTCTGGTCCCTCTCAGTCCCAAGAACGAACAAAAAACAAAACAAAGAGCACAAACAAAGACTTCCCCCCACAAAGATTTGAAAGTATCTTGTCCCCTCATTGGTCCTCTGGTCAGGTGTCAGCCAGGTTTACTGAGCTTCTTAACCCTTTACAGGTAAAAGAGACATTAACCCTTAACTATCTGTTTATGACAGCTTGCGCTATCTCTCATTGAGCTAGCATGAGTACGAAGAGCAGTGTAGCATGGCCGAGTTGGGCCGCGTACAAACCTTCCTGATCTGGTCGGTAAGTACTCTACACTGTTCAGCTCTGCCTCTGTTGCCATTGCCAGTGCTACCGTGGCTACACTGCTGTTTACACTAGTGCTAGGTCAATGAGAGTTAGATATGTGTAGGCATAGCCTTACCGGAGGGCTACACTGCAGCTGGGAGTGTGTTTCTCAGCTCAGATAATCAGACACATGGTAACTAGCTAATAATAGCAGTGTAGCGGGGAATAGCACAGGTGCAGCTTGGGCTAACTGCCTGAGTATGTAGGAGCCTAGGCAGGTTTGCACTCAGGCAGCTGAGCTGCTGCCCCTGTTCCCCCCTCCCCAGTTTTTACTGTGGGAGTTTGAGCATAGCAAGCACGTGACTGTCTACCAGAGCTGGGAAGCATGCGCCCAGCTGCAGGACAGACATTCCCTAAAACTCATGTATTTTGAAACTGAAACTTACCACTGCACCTTACAAGTTCTGTGGGCATTTTTCTTCAACAACACAATCCTTACAAAGCAGCTTAGGGCCAGACTCTAATGCCCTTACTCAGGGAGAGGGTACTACTCTATGTTAATGGTACTACTCAACATGAGTAGGGGTGTCAGCATCTGACTCATAATATGTAATCCTTTGATCCAATGTCATTTTGAAATGATTTACAAGTAAATCAGTCACATTTTATAGAAAGGGTGCATTTGTAAGAGGGGTAATAATGTTCTATGTACCAGATCTATAAATAATGTCATATGAAATAGAATTGCAGTATATAAAAAAGCAATTTCTGCTTGAAGTGATGAGAATACCTAAGAGATGGACTCAGACATTGCAATCCCTTCCTGATGCCACATGCATGGAAAGCCTCCCAAAGCAGGCTTGGAACCTAAAGAATAACAAATGTGACTGGTATATGTAACTCACACTCAGATGGACAATGACGAGGTGAAGGGTTTGATCTTGCACTATTAAAGTCAGTGGAAACTTTGCCATGACTTCAGTAAGTGCAGGATCAGACCTTAAATCTCTTCACTGGTGTGAGATAAGAGAGAGCACCCAGCCCTGCAAATACTTAATGAGCTGCCATTAAGGGCTGGAGATGTCGCTTATTAAGAGGAAGGAAGAAAGAGGGTGAGGGAGCTGTTGGCTAGTAACTTCTGATCAGAACAAGCTGTACTTCTGCTGTGCTAAGCATAGAGTTCTAAGAACTGGCAGAACTCAAGTCAATGGGTGAGACATGTTTCTCTTTGTTTAAACAACCTTGCAGGCAAGGAAACTTTTTTGTATTTGATTATTCTACTCTACCAAGAAGGAATGATTCTCTGACATGAAGAAGTCACAGATTAAATAGAAAAGACAGATAAAACCTGGGAATGGAAGCAGAGAGGCAAACAGAGGTGAAGTGACTTGCTTGCAGCAACATCAGTCAGAGGCAGAGCCAGGAAGGCTTAAGTGCTCTCTATTTGATGCACTTGAGACACCTAAGGTTTGTAAGCACCCCTTCCTGTACCATGTTAGAACACTTGGAATATATTCCAATTTACCTGCTATGTATTAGTATTTGACACATATAATGATATAGAACCCATTTTTGAAGCACACTACTGAAATTTTAATCCAACATTATACCTCACTGTACTGTAGCAGTGCCTCAAAAAAACACACAAAACAAATGAGATTCTACTGTACATATTCCTGACTTTAAATGCTTGTAACAAAATACTAAACAATTATCTTCAAAGTTAGGTGAAACCATAGATCTCAATGACCCCTACACACCGATCAGTTTGTTTCGTCCTTCAACTGTTTTTGTTGAGAGTGCAAAATTTGTGATAGGAATATATGGGCAAAAATGTCTTCTATACCCTAATAACTCAGACAGCTTCACTGAGTTTTTCATTGTTCTTTAGGTGCACACCAATTGTGGAAATATCAGATCCACAACCCGCTCCAAAAAAAAGTATTTGAGGAACAGAAAAAGTGGGGGAATGATTAGATTGCAAATTAGTATTCATGGTTATCTATAGTGTATGTGCTCTATGGCTACTATAATACCTGAGGAAACATATGTGAATAAAGTTACAACACAATGGCTGTTCTGGAGATAAAATGTATTTTTCTTACCTTTCTAGTCTAGCATACCATCCATATTCACGTGTCCTCATCAAGGAAAAGATCAACCTTTGGTGACAGTTATCAATATTCAGCATTTTGATAGGCTGTTCTTTTCTACCCCCACTTTCTGCCACATTATCTGTGGTGTTAAGAGGTAGGTGCCTATAATAATAAAAAATTTAATCTATCGATATGCGTTCAGTAGGGACAGCATTGTATTGGGTATTAAGCTGCAATGGTAAATTAAATAATATATGCCTGTACCCATAGTGTTCTTGGGAATAAGTTTTTAAAACAACAAGGAAAAGCTTGTCCTTTCTGATAAAGCTTGCAACAAGGAGAAGAAACTGCGCTGAATCTTAAATCCCAAATCCATTCCTGTGACAATTTAAAAAGTATAATGTTATACTTATCCTCAAATACAGTACCTGTGTTTGGAGTAATTTCAAGACCTAGCTGAGCTGCACTACTTTGGATTAACCAGTAGATTGTGTTGCATCTTCAGAGGATAATTAAAAGCAAAACAAAACAAAAACAACCCCCTCCCCATCAGCAGTTGGAAATAAAGAACCGCTCTATCGGTTCAGGCATTATTTTTCACACATTAGTGTTGTAACCCAAGTCAATGGTAGCTTTTAGTTTTGCCTCTCATTTTAGCTGGACTTCCATGTGGCCATCAATTTTATGGGTGAAATTAAATTGTGCATGAAGTTACAGCCATTTATAAAGTTTATGGGGAAATGATTTTTTTTTTGTGAGAGAAATGTTACTGAACTTATTTTGTCATTTCCATCTATTTTTTTCGTAGTCATTTTTCAGGTTTTCACTGAAAACTTAAACGCATGCTTATTTATTAATATATTTATATATTTATTTAGCTATTTCAATTTAAAACTGACACATTTCAGTTTTGGGATAACAAAACCCAAAAACATTAATAAATGTCAGCTCTTGCATTTTCAGTGAACACCTGTAACATTTTGAGAAAAAATAAGTATTTTCATGATACTTTTATCTCTCAAAAAATGTTTAGACAGAAAAGCTCACTCACATAGATAACCAGTTAGCTGACCTGTGAGTGGAATCAGATAGCTATATCTAGATGCTGAGTGGCTCTTAATTCAGGCCTGTAATGTGTGGCAGGGGGACGAAGAAGGAAAAGAGAAGGCTCCCACACCCCTTTGTATGGGGTGCGAAAAATCAGCCAGAATTACAACCCTCACGTTTGGAGGAACACAGAGCTATTAGTGAGTTGCTTCGGTTCCTATGGAGATCAGTGCCCAAAAGGGGAGGGTAAGGAATACTAAACAGAGCTACCAGTGCAGTCAAAAAAGTATAAGACACCAAGGAATTAATAAAAAAATAAACAACAGCAGGTTATTTATATTTAAATAGTAAATAAACATCTTCTGTCATTCTTTAATCCTGAGGGGGGAAAAATCCTTTTTATGCCCTATTTCACAAATCAGTTGGTTACTTAACTCAAAAGTTGGAAGGGGGTTGAAAAGAGGACTTAGAATGGAAGTTTATAGTCACCCTTAACCATAGTTACTAGTTACACTTCCATATTGTAGGCACTTGTCTATATTATCTAATAAAGGTGATTCACTGACTGACAGTTAAAATCAATGGCCTCCTTGACCTAGGATTTTGAAGTTTGGTAATTTTCTTTTCATTATGGGTTGCTGCATATGAAAATCTCCCCAATTTGACCTTTCCATCCTAGGTCACTAAAAGGTCATTAAAACAACAAGGAGTCCGGTGGCACTTTAAAGACTAACAGATTTATTTGGGCATAAGCTTTTCGTGGGTACCCTAATAAATCTGTTAGTCTTTAAGATGCCACCAGACTCCTTGTTGTTTTTGTGGATAAAGACTAACATGGCTACCCCCTGATAAAAGGTCATTAGTCATTTTCATCAGATTTCAAGCATTCAAGTGCACTTGTTATGTGGGATATGAGGACCCCAATTTGGAGGAATAAAGGTCATCTGAGTTCACAAACCATAGTTAAGGCCATGAATTTGTCATGGATATTTTTGGTAAAAGTCAGGGACAGGTCACGGGCAATAAATAAAAAATCACAGGAGCTGTGATCTGTCCCTAATTTTTACTAAAAACATCCCTGACAAAATGGCGAGGGAGGAAGCTCCAGCACCTTTCTCCCCCACTCCCCTGCAAGCTGCAGGGGCCCCATTGCACAGTGGCTGGGAGCGGTCCTCCTGCTGTCCTATGAGGCTGGGCCCTGTGGGAGAAACTACAGGGAGCCTGTACCAGTGGTGGAGGCTGGGGAGTTGCGGGGGGAGCCTCCCCTGCCCACAGCCACTGAGCAGCTCTGGGGTCCCTCTGCCAGCGGCTGGGAGCTGCGGGGGTGGTGCAGCTGCTTTCACACTGTTTTCAAACTGGTCTAGTTCCCTTGATTCTAGGCCTGGGCATTTGTGTATTTCATCATTGGCTAACAGGTACACAGGAAAGTGACATCATCTTCCACACAATCAGTATAGGACTGCCGTAAAACAGACACAATCGATAACATGTTGTTGGGATACTAATATATCTCGTCCACCAGTTTTATAGAGTTTGAAGGTATGGTGAATCACTTCATTCCACTTCACCATACATTGAAACATGTTAAGCGTTGTTAACAGGAGCTATAAAGCTTAATACTTTGAATAATTCATCAGTGCTGAAGTTTAAAGGATCCTTGTATTGTTCCAAACCACTCTTTTCCATTATAATAATAAATAAAAAGTCAGAGCTTATTAAGGCAAGGAAGTCCATTACCGGTGTTATGCTAATAGCTACATGTGCTAAAAGAGAAGGCTATGACCAGCTAATATCACGTCCTCCCAGTTTTGAAGAAATTGTTGCAACTGATAGAACACCTATACAGTGTGCCCAGATAATGCAGTGATGAGTGCATTAAAAATGTATTAAATGTGTGTGTGTGTGTGTATGTCTGTTCCACACCAAGAAATGTTATAGTTAAGATTTTTTAAGTACAATTCAAGAGGATCCTGTTAATTTTATTGCACAAATTATTTCAGTGGTATATCTCCTTTTGCATTGTACTTAGCATCCTTAAGTGTCATTTTAAAAATGTTCTTGTTTTGGAACTTCCTTCATTTTTATTAGATCTCCTGTTTAACTAGCGGCGGTCTCAGCAACCCTCCCCTCTCTCTTTATCTCTAGTCTTCCTCATGCTCCTAGCAAACTTGTCGTATGGGGGCAGCCTTACGTTGGCTAATTGTCTCTGTCTTCTTCCTCTTTCTCTTTCATCCGTATTGGGCTGTAAGAATCTCTCCTTAATGGTGACAACAAAACCAATGAAACTGGCTGGAGCCCCTGGCTGCACCTTGCAGTGGCTACTAAGAGGTACTGCTGCTGTACAACATTTTTCTCTGCACGCAGCCTGACAACTGAAGCAGTTGCCTGTAACGGTCACTCCAAGCATTCGCAGGCTGTGAATCAGTGAATGTGTACTGGAAGTCAAGGAGTATTAATGGCATTATGGAGTTGTCTGTTGTGGATCCATAGTTAAAACTGAATTGAGTTTTGCACTTAAATCAGGGGTTCAAACTCCCAGCTATGTATGAAGAATACAGCATGTACTCCTACAGCATGTACTCTTTAAGTACAGTATGAACAGCATTTTGGGCTGTATAAGTAGGGGCATTGCCAGCAGATCGAGGGATCATTCCCCTCTATTCTGCATTGGTGAGGCCTCATCTAGAGTACTGTGTCCAGTTTTGGGCCCCCACTACAAGAAGGAGGTGGAAAAGTTGGAGAGAGTCCAGTGGAGGGCAACAAAAATTATTAGGGGTCTGGAGCACATGACTTATGAGACGAGGCTGAGGGAACTGGGATTGTTTAGTCTGCAGAAGAGAAGCATGAGGGGGGGATTTGATAGCTGCTTTCAACAACCTGAAAGGGGGTTCCAAAGAGGGTGGATCTAGACTGTTCTCAGTGGTACCAGATGACAGAACAAGGAGCAATGGTCTCAAGTTGCAGTGGAGGAGGTTTAGGTTGGATATTAGGAAAAACTTTTTCACTGAGAGGGTGGTGAAGCACTGGAATGGGTTACCTAGGGAGGTGGTAGAATCTCCTTCCTTAGAGGTTTTTAAGGTCAGGCTTAACAAAGCCTGACTGGGATGATTTAGTTGGGAATTGGTCCTGCTTTGAGCAGGGGGTTGGACTAGATGACTCCTGAGATCCCTTCCAACCCTGATAGTCTATGATTCTATGTTTCTATGAATATCTTTAAAAGCTGCTGATTCATATGTATATATTTACAAACTGGCTTTCATAATGGGGTCTGTATAATAAATATCACTATCAATATATTTTTTTAAATACACCCAAACTGTGGATTTTCAGAGTATTTTATGACTGAATATGTAGACAAACTATACATGTGACAATATGGGAGTCTAAATTCTTATTCATGGGGGTTTTTCTAGGGCCAGCATGGACTAGTAGATAGTGCAGTCTGACCTCCTGCCTAACACTGGTTATAGAATTTCATCCAGTTGCTTCTTTATTGAACCCAATAACTTGTGTTTGACTAAAACACTTCCTGAAAGGCATCAATCAACAAGTGTACTCTGTGTTAGGAAATAGGGACTGAAAAGTCATGACCAGCAATATTTCAAAAAATGCCTATTTTTAATGAACTAGTATGGAGAAACTATGTCTTTTAGAGTTATGAAATGTTCAGAAAAATGTTCTAACTAATATCAGAGAGATTTTCAGACAACTCAGATCAAAAGTTGGAGTGTGTCTTTGTGCCAAAACAAGGCTTAAAAAGGAACTCTAAATACAACCTTAATTATGGAGTCAGTTCTGTGTTTCCATAATTATATAAACAGTTTTAATAAAATAATTTGGTATTAATTAAATTACTACTACTCAGTTGAATTCTTTTGTATTAAAATGAAAGAAGTATGCAGTTCCTTAGGAATTTCTTTGCATTATATAGCTATTAGTCATCCATTATTTTAAAAGGGTTATTGCATATTTTTCCTGTAGTGTTCATTTGTCAGATGAAACTGTAGCTAGTGACTTGAATATTAACGCACCTATCAATAAAAAAAGTCCTTTATTCCCCCAGGAAAGCTGCAGCCCAATTTTATTATTTTGCATGAAGTATGCAGTTTTTAACAGCCTATATTACTGCAATATAACTTTGTGAATTGTAAAATTTTGGTATGTGGAACTGATACATATTTTTGTAATTGAAAAGCTGCTGTGTATGGAATAACTAAGAAAAAGTAACAACTGTGCTTTTATATACTTTTCAAAGAAACTTGATCAGTAGTAAACACAACTGATAATATATATCACTGTTTGGAATGACTATTTTGGAGGGTTTTATTATGCTACTTTTTATTGAAATAATTATCATTGCAATATAACAAAGTACAGTTCTATGTATAGTAGAAATAAGGCCCACTTCTCAAATTTAAATAATTAGTTTTAAATAATTAGCTGGAGTTAAGTAATTAACTAAATTCTGCATTTGAATGCTCACACTAGCACATAAGAGTGCAAATACTCGCTTTTAGCACCTAAAACCCATTTGCACACCTGAATGCAAATTTGGGTGGCTAATTTAAGTGCCCAAATTTAAACATTGATCTTATAGTGTACCTAATGTAAGGACCAAATCCAAACCCCAGGGAAGTCCGTTGGAGTCTTTCCATTGACTTTAATGGGCTTTGGATTAGGCCCTTTAGTACTATGCACTTTATGCTTGTATAAAATATAGGGAGTGGAGTCATATTTGCATTTGGGCTGTTTTACGTATGGCTAGTAAAAAGTGTTTGCCAAAAGTGTTTGTACTTGGGCTCCCCTCTAAAGAGTGCTTGACCTTGCAGTATGCTCAATAAACACATGATCTCTCTTCCCTGTGCCAGATGCAACCTCATGGACTTTAAAGTCAAGAAGGGACCATCATGATCCTATAATCTGACATCCTGCACATCACAGGCCACAGAACCTCACCCACTCACTCCTATAACAGGCCCATAACTAGGGCCCTATGAATTTCACGACCATGAAAAACATGTCACAGACCGTGAAAAAAACCTTACCCCATGAAATCTGATCTCCCTGAAATCAGCAGGGCTGGGGAGGGAAAGGACTTGTCCTTCCCCTGCACAGCTGTTATGGGGAGAGATCAGACCCACCCAGGGGTGGCTCTAGGCATTTTGCCTCCCCAAGCACGGCAGGCAGGCTGCCTTTGGTGGCTTGCCTGACGAGGGTCCGCTGGTCCCGTGGCTTCGGCGGACCTCCCGCAGGCGTGCTGCAGGCAGGCCGCCAAAGGCAGCCTGCCTGCCGCCCTCGCAGCGACCGGCAGAGCGCCCCACGCGGCTTGCCACCCCAAGCATGCGCTTGGCGTTCTGGGGCCTGGAGTTGCCCAGTGATGAGCTGCCAAAATCTTAACAACCAGTTCCCTACCGGGTCTTCCGCGGCACTTGGGTTGCGGGTCCTTCACTTGCTCCTGGTCTTCGGCGGCACTTTGGCGGTGGGGCGAGTGAAGTACCAGCAGCCGAAGTGCCACCGAAGACTGGGAGCACCGCCTGGTGAGTACAAGCTCCACGTGTTTTTTTATGTTTTTTTTTAGTTATCCCTTTTCAAATTGGGCCCTGCACTTCCTAAAGCTGGCCCTGCACATCGAGGTTGCAAAATTGTATTGGGGGCCGGGTAGGGAAGGCTGTGCCTCCCAAAACAGCCTGTCCACCCCATCCGACCCCCACCCACATCCTGCCCTGGACTGCCCTCCTCAGAACCTGCAACCCATCAGCTCCCCGCTGCTCCTTGTCCCCTGACCACCCCCTCCCAAGACCCCCCACCCTAACTGCCCCCCAGGACCCCACCCCTTACCCAACCTGCTCTGCTCCCTGTCCTCTGACTGCCCCTCCATGGTTCCAGCTGGGACTCAGGGTGCCCAGCCTCAGGGTTGCTGTCCCTGATGGCTTCTGCCTGGGCTCCAGGCCTCCCAGGCTCAGGGTTTCAGCCCCCACTCCCAGCTTCTGCCAGGGCTCAGGCTTTTCAAATTGTCTGGGGCCCCTGTGTACGGGCCCCATGGGCCCATGCATTAATCCACCACTGGCCCTGACTAGCAGCTAGAAGCCCCCAGTTGGGTCACTCCCAGGAGAACCGGGGAGAGCAGACCTACCTCCACCTCCGGGAGCCTCCTCCTGCTGCAGGAAACTCTGCAGCTGCTGCCTTCAGAGCTGGGCTCTGAAGGCAGCACAGAAGTGAGTATGGCAATCCTGCCACCCCCCCCCCCACAACAGCTTTAGGATGCCCCCTCTCCATGATCCCCTTTTGGATCAGGACCCCCACAGTTACAACACCCTGAAATGTCAGATGTAAACCTCTGCAATCATGAAATTGAACAATTTTAAGACTCTGTGGCCGTGAAATTGACCAAAGTGAACTGTGAATTTGGTAGGGCCATACCCATAACCTCTGGCTGAGTTACCGATGTCCTTGAATCTTGACTTCGAGTTACAGAGAATCCATCATTTATCAAGTTCAGTCCAGCAAGTGACCCATGCCCCATGGTGTAGAGGAAGACAAAACTCACCGAGGATCTCTGCCAACTTAAACTCGGTGAAAATTCCTTCCTGATTCCAAATATGCTGATCAGTTAGATGCTGAGCATGTGGGTGAGACCCACCAGCCAGACACCTGGGAAAGAATTCTCTGTAGTAACTCAGAGCCTTCAGTATCTAGTGTTCCATCTCTGTCGATTAAAGATAATTGCCTATAGCAGTCACAGACATTGTGGGCAACCTCATCATCCCATCTCCTCCATACATTTATCAAGCTCAGTCTTGAAACAAATTAGGTTTTTTGCCCCCACGACTCCCCTTGGAAGATTGTTACAGAACTTCAGTTCTCTGATGGTTAGAACCCTTCATCTAATTTCAAGCCTAAACTTGAACACAGCCAATTTATACCCAGGCTCCGTCTGCCTTTAACTTTCTTTGATTAGATCGTGGAAAAGGAACTCTGACGTGGCAATCAGTGGTGGAAGCATTTTTGTTGTTGTTTGACATCTGGCTACATGAGTGAGAAGTGCCAGGAACATTCTTTCTTTGTGCTAGCAATAACACCAAAATAAACAAAATAACAAATAAAGCCTTTACTGTATTGTGTGCAATGCAAGCTGCATTCAGTCAGTGCTGAGGATGGCTATAAGGCACGGATCTTAAGGCTCAATGGATAATGAAATCCAAAAGGGATATTTTTATTTTGTGGTTGTGTTGTGCTTTGTTCCTTTCTATTACTATTTATATGTAAGAACAGCAGGGAGATGGATTTGGTGCTCTCTGTTCCTTACTAGATTCTTTAAGAGATAGTGCTGCAGGGCAGTACTATTTTCTTCCCTATATAACTTAAAAATATTCTTATTGTTCTTCTGGGGCTGCATGGTCCCATTTCAGGCTATCAAAGGATAATTTGTAGCAGGGGCCTAAAGAAACACAAGCAGTTTAAGCATGCAGATCTGTGACAGTCTCCCTCCCTAAAATTATAGACTATAACAAAACACTCAGTAAGATATTTTGCTAGAATAGGCTTGCTGATGAGATGAGTTGTACTGTTGATTTTGGACATGTTTGCCATAGCATGACAGAACCTCATAGGTTCTATTTTTGTGTTGGTCCTGCCCTACTTTGAATAGGAAGAGATGTCCAGGTCTGGAAGTTCTGGCTCAGAGAAATGTACAAAAATAAAAACATATTTTCCCCAGGCAGACTGCTTATTTGCTTATGGTTGTGAAGAAGCAGAGAGACTGCAGCTGGGCACAGCAGGAATTAAGAACACCTGTGCGGTAAGCTAGCGCCACCCTGTTATACCTGCAGCCAATGCCAGGCCTGGAGGGGGGAGAAAAGAATGGAGCCTGGCTCAGTCAGGGGTGACTGGCAAAGAGGCAGAAGCTCTCTGTATGCCTGCCTGAAGGCCCAGATTAGCAACATGCCTGCCACCGCAACCACTGGAGGCAAGTGGAACCTACAGAGAAGCCCCAGCCATGGGACAACTGGACTAGCGGGGCCACGCCCCAAACTAAAAGGACTTGCATATGGAGCACACCAGGAAAACAGGCCCTGAACTGCTTGGAGAAAGATCCATCTCCCCTGTTTAGGGGTTGAGCAACACACAACCCTGGGCCAGGACCTGAGGGAGAAGGGGTCAGGTCCACCTATAGCCCTCCTAACCAACGGTCTAGCCACTAGGCTGCCCGGCCACTGAGGGCCCTATCACAATAGTATTTATTATTATTATTTTATTATTATTAATATAATAGTATTTATTATTTGTAGTAGGTATTGTTTGATGTCCAGAATATGACTAAACGTATTAGATTTCTCTTTTATTAGTAACTGTAGTGTATGTGTGTTGGTGCAAATTGACCATTCCAGCTCGGCTGAAGCTGTTAACTAAAAAACTTAACGATAGTGTTGTGCTGAAATGTGCTTGCTGCCAGCAAGCGAGTCTTGGATTCCTACACAATCACAAACCTAAGCCAGCTGATGTTCCAAGCACTCTCTTTTAGGCTCAACAGAAGACCAATCCAACCCGATAGGTAGTAAAGCCAGCTGTGAGCTGTAGGGCTACCACCCAAGGCACTAATCCCTGTGACAGATCAGGGCTAAGCTGTGTAGACTGAAGACTTTTCCTGGTTGCAAATGCAGGAGCTAGGACATTGACTGCTGGCAGTATGTGTTGGAGGCAAAAAGCCAGAAAAAAGGTGTTGAGTATGATCCTGAGAGGAAGCAAAGATACGGAGCACTGAACTCACTGTATTAGCAAATATGGGAATGTCTGAGCAAGGAAACTGCCTGCTGTTTGTTTCTACTGTATTCAGGTACACTGTGTGCATTAGTTATAATCAGACAAGATCTCACCAAGAATATACCTGACTCATATCCCCAATTCCTTATCCTAACAGAAACAACCCTGCAGGGGTTGCACGTGGGTCAAAGGAGCAACAATAGCAGTGTAAGTAGCATTGCTAACTATTTCATTGTTGATCATTTTTGCAGAAGTTTCCCGCTAATGTAACACATTAATTTGATGGCCAACAAACTTGTAATTGTGACTGTCTGAAGCAAACAACTAGCCACTTCTATGGAGTCCTTTCAAAAAGAACAAAATTCCCCTGGCAGAGTCAGTGTGGCAGGTCACACACACAAACTTGAAAATATAAAACCAAATACCATCATTTAAGACTAGGATGAAGATTTGACTAAGTATTTTAGCTGGAGCAGCTCACTTTAATTTTCTAACATTTTGGCACAACAGGTGGCTTCAGGACAAAGTTTTAACTTTAATACTTTATGTTCTTGCTTTTTGTGAATTAAAAAGAAACAAGCAAATTAATATGCAGTAGTAGGTGTTATTGGGTGTTACCAATAGTGGGTATTCTTACATAATCTTAAACTGTCACAAATACTGAAATGCTAGGATGTGGCTTAAGGACCATGTTTTAGCTTTAGTTCTTGTTCGCTTTGTTGTTATGGGTATAAATCACACAACATTATTTGAATTGTTTGTTATGGTTTAATCTTAGAAAACTTCTGTCTGGAAAAAAAAAGAATACATGTTAGCTGTGAAATCCCCTTTTGTGTCTACAGACATTTTAATCAATAGCTGCAGATGCATTTTCTCTTTCCTTTGATACACTACTGCTCTACTTGTCTTTCCCTCTGGACTGAAAGCTAATCCTTTGTGTTAAACAACAGCAGAAATGAAAATGCAGGTTGTTATTTTTGAAAATTTGGGTTTAAGTATTTAAAGCTAAGCACCCAAAGATTCAGCTGTCTCAAATTAGAGGCAGCTTCTGAATATATTGGTGTACAGTAAGTAAATTGCCCCAGGAGACAGAAAGTCTGGCAGAGCTAGGAAGAGAACCAAGATCGCTTGCTTTAACCACTACATTATTCCTCTCTCCCTGCTAGAAATAGGTTTCTAAAGTTACTGGGCAATTATAGCAATATTTTGGAATGCAAAATGAATTATTTGTGTGTACCATAGATTATATACAATGCCGAATTCTATATTAATCTGCCTTTCCTAGTAAAAGGAAAGGTAACACTGCCTGAAAAGTCTCGCCTTAGTAAGAATGAAATGGGTAAAATGAACACACCAGATTACTGTTCATTTCTGGATTACTCTAACAAATCTATATGCAGCTATCAGCAGACCAGAATACGAGATGAATCTCATAGTAGGATTAGAACACTGCTCAAGAACCTTCGCCTCATATGGTTCCTTATTACTGTTCACCCAATAGGTTCAGCTTTAGTCATGATGAGCCTCCAAGGCATCTAACCAATACAGGCATTTAAATTTTTGCAAGTCTGGGAGACACCACCACTATAGTTACATTAACTATAGAGTAGCACATCACAAAAAATATTTGATAAAAGTGGTATTGAAATTTGAATTAGTCAAGGCTGCAGACTGAATGAAGGAGAAAGAGTGGAAAAAGAATTGTGAAGAGGAACCTGAATTTACAGTGATATCAAAATAGAAAATTGATTTCCACACTAGGAACACCTAAGCAAATTACCAGGAATCACAAAGCCTGAGTTAGGCACTGAGGCTCCTTATCCAATGACTGGAGAAATACAGGCACCTACGCATGGATTCACAAAAACCAGAATGCTGAGTGAGAAGCTGCTAAACTAGCCCATGGGCGATGCCAAGGAGAGGGGTGTGTCCTAAATCCTGCCCCTCTCGGGCAGTTAAGCGCCTAAATCCAGGCATGAGGGAGGCCCCTATCTCTGGGATTAACAGCTATGAACCCTATCCTGGAGTTAGATGCCTAAGGTGTTTCTTGCTGCTTTTGGATGTGGCACAAGCAACCGCCACCACCCACTGTATAACTTTTAGCCCAGTAGTTACCCCACTCACCCGCGATGTGAGAGACATGGGTTCAGTTCCCTCCTCTGCTTGAAGGGAAGAAAATATTTTAACAGTAGTCTCCCACCTGCCAGGAGAGTGCCCTAACCACGGGGCTATTCTGAGGGGGGAGGAGGGAAGTGTCTCGCAATTTCTCTTGCTGAAACTTTGCACTTTGTATAAATAATTAAACCGTTATTAGCACCTGGGTACTAAACCCTGCTTCTCCCACCTTCCAAGCAAGTGCCCTACCCATCAGGCTACGGGGTCATTCTCTTGCTCGCTCGCTCTCACCCAATGCTTTTAAGAATTTAATCCAAAGTGCAACTGATTCAACAGGAGAGACCTTTCTCTTTCCCCACCAGAATATTCCATACCCAAGAGGTTAGGCGACTCTCCTAAGAGGTGGAAGACTCCCTGTTTAAATCCTCTCTCTCCCCTTCAGGCAAGGGGGAAATTGAACCTAGATAAATGTGCCAACCACTGGGCTCAAAGTTATAAGGTGAGTATAACAACTCCCTCCTGTGGCCAGATTTTGAATGAGCCCCAATCCAGTAAGCAAGTTTAGACATTCCTCTACCTATCCTGCCTGCTCTATCTTCCCCTGGTTTGTGGATTGCACTGGGGCTTATGTGTGAGATAGACATCCAGACGCCTAGAGTGAGGCAGCATTGTACATGCCCATAGGGAGAAACTTTAGGCGCCTAGGGGACTTTTACAGTGAAAATTTTGGCGTCAAGGAAGTTTACATGCCTACAGGGTTAGGCAGCAGCTAAGCGAGGGTTTTATGAATGCCAGCAGTGCCTAAGTGGTGCCACTTTAGGGGCCTAAGTCCTTTATGAATCTAGCTCCCTGTGTTTCCACTGAAGTTAATAGGAGTTTTAAAAAGCATTCATCATCTCATCGAATCTGGACCTCTGTAGGCCCAGTTCAGGGAAGCATATAAAACTAACTCCTTGTTTTATGAGTGTGTTCTGAAAAAAATAAATCCATTAAATATTATTTGAATACAGGTTTTTGTTATATATTTACTTCTATTTTGTATTTGAAAAGAAATAAAATGGAATCCCCTTTGCTCTAGGAGGCTTGATTTAACTATGTGGAAACTGTTACATTATTTTGTATAATATGTCATGTGTATTCTAAATGTATTTTTGGAAAAATTTGAAGACATGCGTGAATTAGACAGTTGGATTAATGGGTCCCAGGGAGCTTTTAAAGTTTAGCATTGACTCTGAGTCAAATCCTGTTCACCTGATTCACAGAGTAGTCCCGTTGACCCAAGGGATTTAATTCTGTGAGTCAAGTGAGCAGGTCTGGCCCTTTGCAGTTTCAGAATGTTTGAGATTTTTTTGATTTCCTAGCTGCTGTGTAGCTATCAGTCAATCATTTTTAGAATCCATTCAATTTACTCAATTGATTATAATAGCTACAATGGAACAGGTAGTCTGTTGTTCAATTTGAATTTGGTTATTTGTAAAGATTAGATTTCTTATTTGAGAATCCATTATTTCTGTTTTGGATTCATATGAATCTTGGACATGATACTTATAAATAAAACAAAACAACAATAAAATATTATGGTATTCTGAAATGTGGAGCTATTGCATTATTTATATGGATGTGTATTATAATTTTTAAAATGGTGCACATATGCAATTTTGTTGGCTTTATGAATCAATGAGTGTTTTTAAAATAAAAAGCTACCCATTTTTGATCTTGAAAAATGTCTGAACTTAGTTAATAAATTATGCAAACTTCATCCCTGGTGTAACTACTGAATCCAGATGAACTTGGCCCCTCTTGTTTTACATCAGTTTTGAAAGTAGCCACAGATTATTTTGAATTGCAAAAAAAGCGAGCAACTGCAAGAAAAAGCATGAGCTGACATGAGGTATGCTAAGTGTCAAACTACAATGATTTTCAATGGCTAAGTTTTAAAGCCCTAGAAAGAAACTGACAAACCAATGACCATAGCAGCACTAATGGATGTCACTATAATTCACAGTTAGTATTCATGAATTATAATCTGGTGTGACACTAAATTAAGAAGTTTGAATTCCCTGCTCAGGTCACATCCCCTTCCACACAGTAAGTTTATCATCTTTATTTCTGAAAATAAGTTGTTCTATTTTTCAAATTCTCTTTTGTTTACACATTAAAAATTTGATTTCTGTAGGAAACTGAAAATCAGTTTGAAGCACAAAGGCCTGAATGAGTCACAGAGTGTATTATTAATGACAAACTTCTACAATCACTAGATATGCTTAAAAAAATATAAGGTGAAACTGAATTTCTTGGATTCAGTCCTCACTGTAGAGGATGAGACACAAATTGACACCTTCGCATGGGACAGTTCCTCAGATGTGTCACACCTGACCTATTCTTTTTAGGTGACAAACCTGAGGAACTCTCCAGATTGAAGTGTCAGCAGAGGAGGGTTTTGGAACAAATTGATAAATTAAGCAGTAATAAGTCACCAGGACTAGATAGTATTCACCCAAGACTTCGGAAGGAACTCAGATATGAAATTGCAGAACTACTAACTGTGGTACTTGACCTCTCGCTTAAATCAGTCTCTGTAACTGATGACTGGAGGACAGCTAAAGTAACATCAATTTTTAATAAAGGCTCTAGAAGCAATCCTGACAATTACAAGTTAGTAAGCCTAACTTCAGCACCAGGCAAATAGTAATGAATAGAATTATCAGACACATAGATAAACACAATATGTTAGGGAAGAGTCAGCATGGCTTTTGTAAAGGGAAATCAAGCCTCATCAATCTATTAGAATACTTTGAGGGTGTAACAAGCATGTGCACAAGGGCAATCCAGTTGATATAATATACTTGGACTTTGAGAAAGCTTTGACAAGGTCCCTCACCAAAGGCTCTTCAGCAAAGTAAGCAGTCATGGGATAAGAGGGTAGGTTCTCTTAGTAACTGGTTAAAAGACAGGAAACAAAAAATAGGAATAAATTATTAGTTTTCACAATGAAGAGCGGTAAATAGCCATGTCCCCCGAGAATCTGTACTGGGACCTGTGCTTTTCAACATGTGCATGAATGATCTGGAAAAGAGGGTGTACAGTGATATGGCAAAATTTAGAGAGGATATAAAATTATTAAAGATAGTTAAGCCCAAAGCAGCCTACAAAGAGTTACAAAGTGATCTTACTAAACCAGGTGACCAGGAAACCAAATGGCAGATGAAATTCAATGTTGATAAATCAAAATAATACAAATTGGAAAAAATAATCCTAACTACACATACAAAATGATGGAGTCTAAATTATCTGTTACCACTCAAGAAAGATTTTGGAAGATCGTGGATAGTTCTATGAAAAGATCCACTCAATATGCAGAGGCAGGAGAAAACAGAAAAACTAATGGAATATTACTAACCATTAGGAAAGGAAAAGATAATAAAAGGGAAAATATCACAATCATAATTCCATGGTACACTCACATCTTCAATAAACCCTGCAGTTCTGGTCGCTATATATATTAGTTTAAATTATACACTCTGTAGATACTATAGACCAATTTAAAGGTTACACATACAGCAATAGGTGTCCATCGGTTCATCTGGATTGTTTATACAATCCAGCTGGATTACTGAAAACAAGTCAGGCAAAACTTGAAAGAAAATCCTTGTGCAACATTTCAGACAAATATATATAAAATGTGGAAAAGGTGCAAGTAAGGGCAACAAAAATTATGAGGGGTATGGAGAAGAGGTTTATAAGACTGGGACTAGTCAGTTTAGAAAAGAGATTATTAAGGGGGAATATAATAGAAGTCTATAAAATCATGAATGATGTGAAAAAAGTGAATAGGGAATTATTTATCCCTGCACAAAAAACAGAGCTTACTCAATTAAATGAACAGGCAGCAGATTTAAAAACAAACAAAAGGAAGTACACAATGTACCATCAATCTGTGGAACTCATTGCCATGGGATGTCGTGAAGCCAAATATAACTAGGTTAAAAAAATATTTAGACAAATTCAAGGAGGATAGTTCCATCAATGGCTATTAGCCAAGATGGTCAGGGATGCAACCCTATGTTCCAAGTGTCCCTAAACCTCCTACTGCCTGAAGCTGGGACTGGACAACATGGGTTTGAATCATTCAAAATTGCCCCACTCTCTTCATTCTGTATGAAGCATCTGACAGACACTGGGCTAGATGGACCATTAGTCTGACCCATTATGGCCATTCTTATGAGCTATTTGCGAAAAATCAAACTTTTTTTTATACCATATGTCTGGTCAGCACTACATCTGGAACCACCAGCAGCCTGGAGATAAACAAACCACCAGCAGCCTTGAAACATCACTATTATATGATTAAAAGGTTTAGAGGATAAAATTATCAGTTAGGAGGATAAAAACATCATCAGATAGATTCCAAATATTTTTCTGGAGCCCTATTGGTAAAGTTTTTCAAATAGGTTTTGGTATAAATGAGGTTAGCTGAGGATTTATGAGACTCAGAACAAACAACATTGAATACAGTTTAGCTGTCTAAACTTGATAGTATTTTTTGAAGAATAATGGAAAAATCATAGTCACATTACAAAAGAAATGAAAACAAACAAAACAATATAAGGTTGTTAAGTATTTCTTTCTCTATCTGGCTTAATGTGGATAAGGCAGAGACAATACTAGTTCTCAAGGAGAAACAACTACAGGATTTGATGCAGTTTGTGACTGACTTAACTGTGTGTGTCCTTCATAAGAGCTTCATAATCTTGGATGCTTTTGGACTACCACCTAATCCTGGATTCCCAGAGAGAAGCAGTGACTGAAATTGCTTTCAGTTTTTTTCACACATGTAGCTAGCCAAGAAATTGTGGCCTTTAGCCTGACCTTCCTACAGTCATATCTTTCCAGGCTTGACTATTGCTTGGGCTACCCTAGAAGAGCAATCAGATGCTTTAGCCAGTGCAGAACGTGGCAAACTGTATCATTAACTGAGCAGACTGATATGAGAACACTACACTTGTACTTCATTCTTCAGGATCCACTTTAAGGCCTCTGTGATTTGGAACCTGACCATTAAAATGAGAGCCTTTGATAGTCCCTAGGTTTAATATATTGAGAACTGGAAGCTGGAGGAGGGAAAATACAAAGTATTCATGGTGGAGGTGTGGAATTTGCTCCCTCTGGTGGTCTGTCAGTGTCAGAATTTGCTGGCTTCTGGGATTCGAGTAAGGCTCATATTTCACACCAAACATTTTCTTAATATCTAGCTAATAATTTGAACTTGTTCTTCGTTTTGTAGGTCGGGGCAGTTAACATGAGAATGGCAGTTATTACTGTTGGTATATATGAATAATACACATCAAACATGGAAACTACTGACTGATGGGTTTTTTAAAAATGCTTGTAATGAGCCCAAAACTCAACCAATTGAAAATTAGTCTAAATTATTTAAATTTGGAAGCCTACCGTTAGATGCCTATATACCTATTTTAGGTAGCCAAGAGCTAATTCAGGTGCCTAAATAGATAACATTCCATAGATATCTATTAGTATATGCCAATGACTACAGCAGAACATTTTGCAATTGTCTGTAAGTTCAACTCTTTTTGTAGAAACCCTTTAAAATGTTACTTTTCTTTTGCAGAAGCCTTGCAGGCAGCTCTTTGGTTTTGTCCGGTGTGTGCACAAGGAGGAGATAAAGATAATGAAAACAAAGCACTATGCATTTGACCCTTTCTGACTTCATCAGGGGCTCTTTTGGCAGTAATGCAGATGACAGACAGCCTATGATGAATTCTCTCCCATTTCAGACCGATAGAAAGTCAATCCAATTCTTGACTCCTCAATTCCACATGATATCAGTTAGTGCTAACAGTTTGTCAACAATGTTCTGGTGCAAGGCTTTTAAATGGCAATCAGCATCGCTTGAATAGAGAAACCTGAATTACAAGAAGCTAGATAACTATCTCATCAATATTTTGGGGTCAAGTGCATCAGGATTCAGTGTCATACAAAGACTGAAGGTGAATATTAAGTTATTCTTTCTTAGGAATACAAAAGTGTTCTAAGATAATGTCATAGCAAGGACACACTGAAGATCCAATGGACTAGAAATATTTTTAAACGGTCCTCAGAAAATGAAACTTTTTAATTAAAACGTAGACTACAGGTTTTGAAGTTCTATTGTTGGATAAATGTGGCATATAGCTAATGTCCATTGATCAGTTTCCTATAAATACCTACATGGGGAAGAAATTTCTGACAGAAGATGACTGTTTAATCTAGCAGAAAAAGTCATAATGGGATTCAGTGGCTGGAAGCTGAAGCTAAACAAATTCAGTCTAGAAATAAGTGCACATTTTTAAAAGTGAGGGTAATTAACCATTGGAACAATTTACCTAGGGATGTAGTGGGTTCTCCATCATTCGTAGTCTTTAAATCAAGTTTGGATGTCTTTGTAAGATATATGTTTTAGCTGAAAAAGGAATAATTGGGAAGATTCTATGGTCTGTGTTATATAGGAGGTGAGATTAATTTATTATAATGATCCCTTCAGGCCTTAAAAAAACCCCTATCAATCTGTGAATATATAATCTAGTTAGGAGTTGTGGTCAGCACAGAATTTAAGACGCTCAGGGTTGAGCCTCTTGTTTCTGAGCAGAGTGAAAATTAGGGGCAGTGAATGCTGTCAATATTTCTGTGCTATAAGACACCAAATCCCTACTATCAGTTATTTGGTATGTTTTTTATGATGTGGATCAGAACCTTCTCTAGAGTAATTGACACAAAATACACAATACCAGGAAACAAAAAATAAATACCACAGTGAATCAATTACTATTATTGTGTATTATTTGTACTGCAGTAGCCCCTAGTCCCCAATCAGTTTGGATCTTTATTGTGCTAGGTGCTGTACAAACATAAATTAAAGGATACTCTTTCCGCCAACAAGTTTATAATCTTAAAACAATGACAAGATGCATGTCTAAGTCCCTTTATGAATCTAGCCTAGGGTGCTAAGAGCTTTCTAAGAAGCATGCAGCATTTTAGGATTGTATCCATATTGGATAAAGTTACATACTATATGATGGTCCTGCTCCTGCAACCTTTACCCTCTGAGGTAAACCTCACTCACCCAAGTCATTAGTATTTGTTACATGAATGAAAGCTGAGCATTTGGTTCAGCCTTAATTTTTCAATTTTTTGTTAACTTGGGCATAAATCACACCATGCTATCTGCATGTAGTTCCCTGTCATTTTATCATGTTAAACGTTTGTTAGAAACAATATATATTTACCTTTGTAATTCTCTTGTGTGTCTCTACAGACATTTTAATCAATAGCTACAGATTCATTTTCTCTTCCCCTTGATAGAATAACTGTTTAACTAGCCTCCAGTTTTGAAGTGAAAGCTAATCTTTAAGCAAAAAATATAAATAAAAATAATGTTATTATCACTACCAAAAGATTTGCAGTAAAATAAATTTTTTGGCCTAGTGAAAAATGTTCCTTACGTAACTAGTAAGGCTCATATTTTATTATGGAAATTGCACAAAAATGAGCACCATAGCACAACCAGTGTTCAGAAGCAACATTATAAAGGGTACACAATGTGCGTTTATTGTAACTTTTATTAATATTAATGAGAGTTTTGCACATCACAAGGGACAAAATCCTTACTGAATTTGCATTGTAGTTTTATTTGTTATCTGACCAATTCTCATGGAAGTTTAGTGCTGGCTAATCGAGATCTATTTTATCTCAAGAAGTAGGAAACTGTTTGGAGCTAAGAACCATATGAGCACAGCATGCCTTGCTTTCCAGAGTTCATGAAATGGGTGAGCAGTTTGAGGCAGCTCTAAATTTTACATGACTTCAAGGTGTGTGTTGTGTGTTTTTTTTTTAAAGATTAACCACACTACACAATCAGGCTGAATTTAAATAAGTGTTCTAAACTCATACATTCTCTAGCCTGTGTGTACTTGACACTTTAATGAACCAGAAGAAAATGATCTGAAGCAGATGGTTTGCTTGATAATGTTTTTGTTCTTCTCTCAATCAAAAAAGAAAAATCACCAGCATTAATGAAGCCTCCTCACTGACAGGTCAGAATGTATAGTTTTAATTACAATTATCACATGGAGGAGATGGCTTACTTCAGTTCATTGTGCTGGAAAGGTTCAGATTCGGAAGCATGAATCCAACTGTTTCCCTGAGTCGCACCTATTTTAACATCAACATTTTAGTAATCTTAGTAAAGTTTTCCTCCTTCTCTTCCTAATTATCTCCATAAGGTGCAGATTCTCTTACTATTTCCATCTCTGCCTATTTTCACCTTTATTTACAACTTGTTTTTATGACAAACCCAAACTCTTAGGTCTCATTAAAGTTTAAAGCATTACATTCAAGCTAGATCTACAAAATGTGTCTCTATAAATTCCTTCCTATACATTTCAAAAGAAATGAAATTAACCTCACATTTAGATGGCATGAAGTACAGCTCAGTAGGAGGGATAGGGTAAATCAGAGACCTTTTTTGACACAACTGCATAAAAAAATCCATTTTTATGTCAGAAAATCCATTGTGCCCAGGATTATTTGCTATCTGTAGCTGCTTTTTCTTTTAAAAATAACTTATCATTTTGGCTGGTCATACTTAATGAAGCATATGGAAACTTCATTGCAATCAGCCATGCAGAAAAGCTGTACATTTGTCATTTAACATGGCATTTTGTTTCTACAAACTTACTAACTTGACTTCAGCTCTGGCCCCACAAACTGAAAGAGTGGCTCAAAGGAAGAATTGATGACAAGTCTTGATAATACACGTATTAGTAAGTCAGTTTTAGACTCCCAGAAATATCATATGCCATGGTTAGTGCTTAATTCTGTTTCCATTGCACATCCATTTCATATACAAGTTAGTATATGTTAAGGAATGATCAAAGCTTTAAAACAATTGTATTCATTCTGTACCTAGCTTTACTGGGACTACACCCAGAGTAAGTTATAGCTCACTGTGAGTAAGATATCAGAGTCATGCCGTGAATAGAAACATAAATGCTTCTAGCTAGATTTTTTTTTAAGTGTCTAGTGTTTTTGCATGCATCATAATTTGGATTCCGAATAAAACATGCCTTAAATAGATCTAATTTTCAGAAAGTGCTTAGTACCTACTCTCTGAAAATTAGGCCCCTTTGAGGTGTTAGAAGTTGGACACCCAAAATCACTAGTTATTTTTGAGAAATTTAGTCTTAGTCATTCTTTAAGATAGGCTGTTATCTTATTTGAGAAGTCTGATCATCATGAAAACAAAGTTAACCAGTACAACCATTTGCTGCAGTAAGGTATGATTAGCTACAAGAAAGGAGTAGAATCAGGCCATTTGCTAATGTCTGTTAAAAAAAAAAAAGATGTATTATGCAAGATACATCAGTTTTGTGAGATGTCAGAGAAAATGTGCTCTCATTCATTTTACTTTCCTAGTTTTTAAAGATCCAAGCCCCAAATTTCTTTACTCCAGGTTTTGTCAGTTATGTGCCCATATTTTATACTGCACAGAGATCAATAGACAATTTGGAAAGTGTTTTATAATTTATTCATTGAGTATTTCAGGCATACTGAAGGCATAATACACACAAGATCAAAAAAGCCTATATTGGTATTGATCCATATTTTTGTAATGATATCCAGCCTATTAGGAAACCAAGTAGTATAGACTTTGTGAAACCAAGCTCATCACAAAAGACATAGTGCAAAAGGAAATCCTAATGAAGCATAAATTTGAACGTGTTTGGTGTGAACAATTAAGAGGATTTAAGTTTTTAAAATGTACAGACAGCAACTCAAAATACATTTTAAAACCCTCCAGGTCATGAAGGCATTTCTCATTTCGTTCAGAGGCCAGGTTTGTGCAAATGACCTAGTTACTCATCCAAAGTGGTTCTCCTGTAGGATTCCTATAGTATAGTTTAGCTAGTGATCTGGAAAGTATCTTTGTATTTGAAAATGAAAAGTCTGGTGATGAAGGGACTGGAGTTGGGCTTAGGTGATCTAAATTTAATTCCTCTGCCTCTGCCTCACACTTAATTTGTGTCTTTACGCCATGCAATCTATCCTTGTCACAGTGCCCCATCTGCCCCAAAGAATTTTGTCTTGCCTATTACAAATGTTTTCAGGCAGGGACTGTGTCTTATAATGCATATGTACAATGTCTAGCCCAATGGAACCCTGCCCTTTTGGGGGGTCTTTAGGTGTTACTGTAATACTACTAATAATAGGATTGTTTAGTTGCATTTCTCAGTAAAGAAGTATTTCATAGAAAGATTATTTCAGTTACAGGTGAAAAGAACTATGGTCAAATTTTGACTATTATTACAAATAGTTCATTTCTAAAACTGTTGGGGAAATGAGTTCATAAACCTAAACACTCTTCTCCCATTGCATGTCAGCCACAGTAGGACTCTGTGTGACTTTAAGAATCCAATCTACCAAAAATAAACAAATAAAAGCCCTTCCTGAATAACACTTTGTGAACTTTTCTTTTTTTCAATTAGTTGCTCTAAGAAGATGGCAGTAAGAACCTTCACCAGAGCCCTTGGCTATCCTTAACTATAGAAAGTGTCACAATAAAAGAGATTGATATCAAGGTCTTTGGGATACTTACACAGTGAGAAGCATCAACAAATAGCCATCAAATGCATGGTATTTGTCGAAAGCAGTGTTAGGTGAGCCACAGAAAGTCGGTCAAAATAAAAGTACTTTGCATTTTACTGTTGTTAATAGTATAATATACAGGACTGACTTCCAAGCAAGGAACAAGCTTGGTTTGATTCACCCCTAAACATCCCTGCATGTCTTAAGAATCATTCCTGTCTGTAGATGGAATCAACTCTAGAAAACCAATGCTAATAAGTAGAGTGTTTTATTTACTGCTCAATGGGTTGATGGAAGTAAGGTCTCTGTCTCCAGTGATCTCCCTCTCTGCCTTATCAGGTTTTGCATTTTCCTCTTGAAATTCTCTATCAAAAAGCAAAACAAAACAATAGTTAAAGCTTAGAAAGATCATCCAGAAATTCAGCCATTTTCTAAACAGCTTTATTATATTTTTTAAAATAAGAAGCAAGACTTACTGTATGTAACAGCTTTAGGGGAAAATGAATCCTACAGAAGGACTTTTAAAATAGTAGGTAATTTTGGTGTTCTGATAGTCTGGCTTTTGAGCAGCATTAATGTATTACTCCAACATTTCAAGGCAAATGTTTTTGATCAGTTCCTGTCTTCCCATCCATTACTGGCAGTAAGACAGGTTGTAATGTCACCTCAGTGCCTACTATCAATAACAATCTCGGGAATGAATGACAGGAGGGACAGCACACTACCCTATCCCAGGCTAATGGACACACAGATGAGAATATGCCACAGGGAGGAATTGGTTGTGAATCTGAAGATGGAAGGCAGCTTGAGTGAATGTGATCATGAAATGATAGATTCCATGATCCTAAGGAAAGGAAAGAGTCAGTGCAGTAGAATAAGGATAATGGAGGTCAAAAAAATCAGTCTTTAGCAACTAAGAAAATGGTATATAAGATCCCATGGGAAGAATATCTAAGGGGAAAAACAATTCAGGAGTGCTTGCAGTTTCTCCAAGAGGCAATATTAAAGGCACCACAGCGAACTATCCCACGCAAAAGAAAGATAGGAAGAATAGTAAGAGGCCAATTAGGCTGCATCGGGAACTTTTAAGTGACCTGAAAATCAAAATGGAATCCTACAAAAATTAGAAACATGGACAAATTACTAAGGATGTGTACAAAAAATAGCATAAGCATGTAAGGACAAAATAAGTTACATTGAGCACGGGACATAAAAAGGAATATAAAGATGTTCTATAAATACACTAGGTGCAAGAGAAAGATGAAGGAAAGCGTAGATCTACTTCTTTGTGAGGAAGATGAGCTAATAATGGACACCAAAAGGCCTTAGGGTAGATTGTGGGTGACTAGATCACAAGGATTGAAAAAGTATCTCTTTTTCTCACTCTGAGTATTTGTCACATTCTTCTTCAATAATTATACCTCATGTGGACACAAACTGATGGTATTCTTTTGTGTTCCTTCTGATTTGTGTCTTGGATTTATTTTAGTGACTTCATATGCTGTTCAAACACTCTTCAAGAAAGGAAAGCAACATATACTTTATAAATATGTAGCTCTCCCAGCATTCAGTAATGGGGACCATCTCAGAACTCCCACTTCAGAGGGTCTTAGATTTCTCAGTGGCACTTCTATATTCCACATGATGTTGCTCCTTTTAAAGATATCTCTTCACTTGTTAGAACTTGTTAGCATCCAGAGCCCACTGCCTTGCAGAACTTCCCCTAAAAATTCTATGTTTTCTGGATGAAATTAGGAACACAAGAATGGCCATGTTACATCAAACCAATGGACCGTCTAGTCCAGTATCCTGTCTTCTGACTGTTGTCGGTGCTTCAGAAGGAATGAACAGAACAGGGCAATTATGGAATGATTCATCCAGTCCCATCTTACGGCAGTTGGAGGTTTAGGGTTACCTGGAGCATGGGGCTGCATCCTTGAACATCTTGGCTAATAGCTAGTGATGCACCTACCCTCCATGAATTTATCTGTGGTAAGATTGAGATTAGCTAAAATTTGGTGTTTGCTGGTCAAAGTTGGCTAAAATGTGTTAGCTGATCCTGACCGCTTTTCCTAGTCTAGCTAATCCTAAATCACAAGTTTATATACATGTCTCCGCTTCACCACCTAATTGTCCACAATGGGTTACATATCTTCTGATCCTCACTGCTTCCCCCAACAGTTTGCCAACAGAAACACAGCTGTGTGACACACAATCTTAACCACACACTCCACCAAATAGTTCTTGTCTTCTGTTGCTGATCACTTTATCATTTATTCATTTTTTAAATTATTTGTATTACCATAGTGCCTAGGAGCTCCAATCTTGGACCAGATCCTCATTGTGCTAGGCATTGTAGAAACCCATAGCAAAAAAGTGGGTCACTCCCCAAGCAATTTTATGTCTAGTTGTCTATAATCACCCTTAAAGACCACTGTAAATGTCTCCACTCCTGTTTTGCTATTTGATTTACATCACTCTAATAACAGAAAAAAGTTTTACTTAATTTTTTTGTTAGGAATTGCATCTGAAGATGTCCTGTTTCTAAATATCAGATGTTATTTTGTGAAGTATTTTTGGCTGATGTATACAGTGTGAACATAACACAGTGATGGAATGTTTAGTGTGAGTCTGACATACTGATGGCATATCTGCATTGAGTGTGTTATAAAACTAAATAATATAGTTTGAGTAGATGGTTATACTTACTGATATGAACTATTGTATATCTAAACCAGGGAGAGATGCAGATAAACAAAGTGGTGCTGCATCATTTATTGAGTTACTATGAAATATCACATTCAAGCAGTAGTTCAGTATCATCTCAAAGCTGATGTGAAGCAAATTTCCGTGATTGATTTATGTAGTAAGGTTTTTATTTTCATTAGTGTGGCAGTCTATAATCTTCAAATTGTCATGAGAATGGACTCTGTACCACTTCCATCTTTGTTACCAGTATTGGGCCATTCTGGATTTTAGTTGTTCTTTTTCATGAGAACAGATTAATTCTGTGCAATCTTTACCCTTTGTCATAGGGAAAAAAGACATTAGAATGAGGGTGAGGTCTTATTTTATCTTCAGCTAGCAATAAGAATGAGCCCTGTCTCTTGGACATAAATGTTGCCATAGTTATCCATGTCTTCATCATTTCCAGACTAAACTACTGCAAGGTATTGGGCTTGGGCCTGAAAGTGAAGGCCATGGCATTCTGCTTTTGGGACATGCCAGAGAGAGCACACATCCAGGGAAAATCTTTTCTTTAGACTGCTCTAGAATTCCCTCCCAACAGTGATCAAGCAAGTATTGCCACTTTAAGGACTCAATACAAAATCCACATCTTCATGCGGGCCATACTCAATAACTGAACCTGAGGGATGGGGGAGGGTTGATCTGCCTAGAAGACTACCACAAGTAATTTTGGAAGAAGTATAGTCTAATGGATAAGGCACTGCACTAGGATCCAGATGATGTAGATTCTTTTCCTGGGTCTGGCCTGCTGTGTGACCTGGTTTAAGGAATTTCTCCTCTCTTTTAATTTCCATACTTTTGGCGATCTTGTCTATTTAGGATGGAAATTCTTTGGGAGGCAGGGACTTCTTTTTTACAATGTGTGTGTAGAATGTCTACCACAATGTTCAGTCTTGGTTGGAGCCTCTACTGTAATACAAATAATAGTAATAATGGTTAATCCAGCTCAGGATAGCTGTGAAAATCTAATGAGTGGTAAGGAGTATTTACTTTTTTGGGAAGAAAAATGTTATGATACTTATTTCCTTGGCTATAATACTGAGATTTTACATGGATAGAATAGTTAGAATTGGTGTGTGTGTGTGTGTGTGTGTGTGTGCGAGAGAGAGAGCGTGTACACTTTTAAATATTTTCCACTTTGATTGGTTGTCTGTTCTACTTTTCCATTATATGTAGTTGCTGAAATGGATGAAAAAACAATGGTCAGCAAATAAATAACTGCACAAATTACAGTTCCCTCAGCTGAAAAGTGTGGATTACCCCAGAGACAAACCAAAGGAAGCAGGCATGTTCCCGCAGGAGATATGAAATCCCGTCTGCCTTTTTAGATTTTCTTCTCTGGGGAGCAAATCCCAGCAGCTGCTTTTAAAAGTTGAGGGTTAAAAGCCTTTTTGTTGCTAGGAATGTACAATGAAGCATATGTAATGCTCCAGTGTGCATATTAAAGCTAAAATAAAGCTTTTTGAAACCTTTGGAAATAGTCAACGAGCGTTGCTTCTCAAACTGAGTGAGTTCAAAATGGTGCCCACGGAGTAACATGTTGGGATCTCAGCATCCTGCTGCAGGATCTTGCTGGGCCCACCAGTCTAGCCTAAAGTGGTAGTACTCTAGAACAATTTACAATTATGTTTGCCAGAGTACATGAAGGATCTGAATTCTGTTCCATCAAGAACAGGAAATGTGAAAAATATAAGTCTGTCCTTGCAACAGTAACAATAGTTAATGATGCAAAACCCAGTCTATTTTCATGACAATGGTAGGGTAACCCTCTATTCCTGAGAGGTATAAAGTATTCCTTTTCAGATACTAAGCTAGTGCAGATTGCAGTGACTGATTGCTTAGCAGTACTCTCTGGGCCTGATATTCTGAAGTGCTGGGCACCTAAAGATTCCATGTAATGCAGGTGAGGTTTTGAATGCTCAACACTCTCTACATATCAGGCCCTATACACTCAGTGATCTGGACTGGCCTCCCTCTCAATTTCTGGTGCACTTTAATGTGTTAATTTTAATTTCTGATGCCCAAATGGTTTGAGATCCAGTTAGCCGAGAAACCAACTCCCGCCCTGTGTGACATTAACGTAATTGAGGATGCAGTCAGTTAAGGGCCCTCAGTTTTGAAATTTGCTTCTTTGCTTTGGGCTGACAGAGCCAGTGGCTACTGGCCTTCATAACCTGCTGCAGACCTATTTGTTTTCCCATGCTTTTGAGGAGAGAGTTTCCTAAGAGGAGGGTAAATGAGGAGTTTCCTATTTTGTGGAATTAGGCTAGGTGAGGAGGGTCCACCATTTATTTAATAAGATATGTAATTGTTATTACCATATTGTGCCTGGAGCTTTGGATGCGTGCATTTAAAAAAAAAACAAAAACAAACACCTTAATATACAGACATAGAGATCAATACTGCATCTTACTTGTGAAGTACAACGTATTTTGTTTTCTCCTCAGATATTTTACTATCCCTTAGCTATGGGGTAAATGTATGTTGTAATCCTATTTTTATTTTTATGCTTTCTAATACTTTCTTGTAATAGATTGCACTTGAATCAGTGGAACTACTCATGTAATTAAAGGAAAGCACGCACTTAAGTGCTTTGCTAACTTAGGTCTTAATACCCCAATCCAAAAAGCCCATTGAAGTTACTAGGAGTCCTGATACAGTAACAAAGGTTTTGCATATAAAATGAGGGTTTCATACAGTCCAGCATCCTGCACTCACACGGTACATCTACACAGCCCACGGCAGCGAGTTTCAGAGCCTGGTTAAGCTCATGCTACAGTGCTAAAAATAAATGTGTAGACATAGTGGCTCCCCCTTTACTTCTTACTCGGACACAATCATCTACCCATTCTGAATGTGTTGTGTGGTTCTCTGCACAATTATAACTGAGACAGCTTTTTTCTGGCTGGCAAAAGCCTGGTTCTTCAGGAGAGCAGTTTGGCTCTCATAAGTTCAGGTAGCTTTGCACATTTCTAGTAACCCAGGGATGACATTTGAACATCAAGTCCGACCTGAAAGTTGAGGGAGAAATACTCTTTAAATTTAATAGATTTATTGCAGAGATGGAAGATGAGTAGAGCTGCCAGCTGAGAGAAATATCTGTGGAACTCTTTCTGGTGTTTAGATGCTACCTTGAACTTGCAGATTGAGAAGAAATAATGAAGTGCCTTGGCAATATACTATTTTGATGTATATCTTCTACTGGAAAGGAGCCAGTGGTATTTACTCTCTTTCTGTTTGTTGTCAGTGTCTTAGCACTCAACATGAACTCTACTCTAGCAAACTGTCAGAATAAGTTATTTCTAGTCTGTAATGAATGCTTCTTTAACATGTTATTGAAAATAACAGGTTTCAAATGTGTGACCGTATGGTATACAATTCATTTTATTCTTCTGTAATGTCCTTAGGAGAAATAAGGGTAGAATGAGAGTGAACAACATACTGTAGCAGAACCTAAACTGGCAAGGCTAAAAATAAAACTTTATACATACATGTGTGTGTACATATATATGTATACACTATATCTCTATAATGTGGGTATATGTATAAAAAACTGGGCATGTTTAGTCTTGAGTCTTCAAATATGTAAAGAGCTGTTATAAAATGGACAATGATCAATTGTTCTCCATGCTCATTCAACAAACTCTTGTCAGGGTGGTCTAGATATACTTCATCCTACCTCAGAATGGGAGAATGGACTAGGTGACCTCTTGAGGTGCCTTCCAGCCCTGTATTACTATGATTTTATTATTATCTCTTGGTACTATTATTATAAGCTATTATTATCTCTTGTTGAGACCACTACTGGGATACTGCATCTGGTTCTGATGTTCGCACTTTATAAAAGATGGTGAAAATTTGGACAGGGTGCACAGAAGAACCACCAGAATGTTTCAAGGAATGGAAAAAATGCTTTTCCGTAGGAAACTGAAAGGTACAGCTCACTTCCATAGTCATAGTTATTTTTCACTTTTCCAAGTGGAAGAAGTCCAAACTCCCTCATAGTTAAATTCTGTCACCCTTACTCATGTTGAGATGTACCTTACTCCACAAATAGTCCATGTGAAATAGGGTCTACCCCATACACAGTGCTGTGCTTAAAAGCCACAGTCTTGCCCCATAGGACAACTCCAGCTCTAACCAGTATAGGTATAGTAAACAGAAGTATATGCACATTGTATTCCAAATTAAAGTGTATCAAATACTTCATATATACCTCCCCCCTTTTTTCCCTCCATTCTAAATCACTAAGGCACTCCCCCACAACCCCTTTTCTGCTATGTGTTTTTCAACAATAAACATAAAGTCCTCATTCACTCTTAACAAGTTAAGATACAAGTTAAGATATTTTTGTTTTATCTGTTTTTGGTGATTTCTCTATTAATTAGTCTGTCATTGAGCCAGTCTTTTCTCAGGCAGAATTCCTTCTGACTTCAACAAGAGTTTTGCCTAAATAAGGACTGCAGGATTTAGCCCATTGATTTTATATGCAGACACCAATGTGTTCTTTCTCATTGAGTTTTTCAAGAAGTCATGCTTGGAAAAGAGACACTTTTTTTAGTCAACAGGCTGTGAAAGCCAAAGTATCTTCTAGTTTCTACTAGTTCATTTCTTTTAAAAAAAACCAAAATATTCAGATTCTCCAATTAAATACATTAATAGAATGTTCTTAAACAGAAATTGGAATCTCTGACTGGAGTGTGAAGACCCTTATAAAGCTTAGCATTTCATTTCCAATTATAATACTTGGGAAATAGTGATAGGAAAATGTGCTAGCTTTTACACACCAGAAGGAACAAGTCAAAACTGACTTTCTTAAGAGTTTTTTCTTATCATAGCTGTACACAGTGGTACTGTCTGACCTATCATGTTGAAGATGTTCAGGCTATTCAGCTGTTAGAATAAACTCCAGTAGCAAGTATGAAATGAATTTCATATTAAAAATATGTTGATAAAATGTTGGCAGGTAAAAGATGCATGCCTGATGGAAAGAAAATGACTTTGAAAATACCTCCTGAATGTTCACATTTTGAGTTAACAAGTAGTCGTGTGAACTTTCCCCTGTAATCAGGAAACTGCACACCTTGCAAATTGTATTAGGAACTAGATTCCTAGAGCCAAACAAATAACTTACAGAGCATAGGAAGTGGAAATAGGTGGCACTTTTGCAAAGTTTCTTATTTGGGATATAACCATTCTTTTAATCAAAATCTACCTTGGATGTACTCACACAGCTCCCATTAAAGTCTGTGTGTCTGAGGGCTGAATAAAGCCCTTAATTTTTAGTATTGTGCATGAAATGAATGTTTGCAATGCTGACATTATGAGTTATGTCAAAGTGAGTAAAATGTTACAACATATACAGTATTTTTTAACCTTTGACTGCTAATCTATTATCTGTCAATATGATTTTATACCATTTATCTCAATAGCACATGCATTTGAGAAATGGAATGAATAGCATGATGCTGTTAGATAGTAAATAATACACTTTACAGTATGGTAATGTGTTCAAATGGTGGGAGACCTCCCAATGAAGCACCTCTAGGTCCAAAGAGATATTCTGGATGAGTCAGCAAAAAATCCCCCTGAGGCTACCATTACAGTGCAGCCCTTAGGGCTATCCTCACAGATAATAAAACTTTGGGAACTGGCTATAATGCTGCATCTTGATAAAACTCCTCTGTTCCAGATACAGTGGCCTTACTTCATGGTCCAAAGTGAGAGGATATGGTTAATCACATAGTCAGCGTAATGCAGGGGATTATTAAAGTACAGTACTGTACTGACTAAGACAAGATCAGAGTCTAAATGTTTCTGTGGGAGTCTTAGCCTCCCCTGGCCTATTGTACCTGCCACCCAAATCTTTTTAGAGGAAAAATTCTCCTTTCCCCATTGATAAGCCTTCCTAGGTCTAGCTTTTCAAGAAAAAGTGAACTTCCAAATTCAAACATTAGTATGTAACTTTTGAAATCAAAGTTTAATCAACTCACACAGTTCTGGGAATCCAGTAAATTAGGTTCTAATTCTCTCCAGCTTTCTAGTCGTTCACTACAAGATGGCAATAGAAGTTAGACTTCTGGAACCCTGGTGAACACCTCTATTTCTAGTGTATCATAATTCGGGAAGTTGTTTACAACTCACTGCAATTTTTGTAGAAAAATTCTACTTTGGCCCTAGATTTGAAGGAGTTATTCCTTTTTTGGTGGATTTCAAATGTGGGCCACAACTGGGCTTATACTATGGTTGGACATTTGGCAAGTGAATTAAATTTGGCTAGCTAGTATGTGTTACAGAATTCCTGTGAACTAGCAGGTAAAGTTTGCCAAATCATTCAGCAACCTTCTAATCTTCATTGTTTTTTCAAGACACTCCATGGAAATAGGATGTTTGGTGAAGCATTTTTAGATGAGAAGACTATGTCTATGTGTAACCTGAGATGAACATAATTTTTTCTACTTCAAATCAGAGATTAAAAACTATTACTCATGTTTACCAGAAAAAATGAAGCACCACTATAAATGGTACCTACCCACTTTCTGAGGATATATTTTTTTCTGGATAGGTGACTAAATTATCATTTATTTTCATTATCGTTATGTTAAAAGCCAAGTAGATATTGTGCTAAATATTCATGACAATTTTGAAAAGTTGCAAGTCAAAATTCAATTGTTTTACACTGGTATATGGAATATTATTTTCACCTTCTACGCCTAATGCCTAGCCAGTTATTTCCCATTTTGTATTTCTTCATTTGAATTTTCCATCCTACCTGGTTGTGTTGCCACATCTTTTATTGAACTTCATCTTGTTGATTTCAGACCAGTTCTCCAATTTGTCAAGGTCATTTTGAATTATAATCCTGTCTTCCAAAGTGCTAGCAACCCCTCACATGTTGGCCTCATTTGAAAATTTTATAATCATACTCTCCACTCCATTGTTCAAGTCATTAATGAAAATATTGAATAGTACCGTACCCCGTATAGACTCCTGTGGAACCTCACTAGATATATCCTCCCAATCTGACAATGAACCATTGATAAATACTTTTGAGTACAGTCTTTCAACCAGCCATGTGTGCACCTTATAGAAAATTAATCTAGACCAGAGTTCCGTAGCTTGCTTATGGGACTGTCAGGTGGCACTGTGCCAAAAGTCTTAAAATCAAGATATATCATGTGTCTACTGCTTCCCCCATGCATTTGGTCAGCAACTCTGTCAAAGAAGGAAATTAGGTTGGTTTGACAAGATTTGTTCTTGACAAATCTATGTTGGCTATTACTTATTACTAGGGCTGTCAAGCCATTAGAAATTAATCACAATTAATCGCATGATTAAAAAAAATTGTGATAAATCACTCAGTTAATTGTGCTGTTAAACAATAATAGAATAATGCCATTTATTTAAATATTTTTGGATGTTTTCTATCTATTCAAATACTTGCAGAATTCAGACCCCTCTCACAAGCCATGAAAATCCACCCAAATTTGAAAACATAAACAGAATGTACTCCAAAGGCACAAAACCCAGAAGTCAATTAAATAGCAAAGTAAAAAAGAACCCCAAATTTATTATTTTTAAAAACATCTCATGGCTTTGGGTGCCTAACTCATCAGTACTGAATGCTTGCATTTGGCAATATTGGAATCAGTTTAGTATGCAGTTTCAGCTTATGCAAATTGGGGTAGGTTCATTTACTTCACCAGAGTTACACTGATTTACAGCAGTAAATGGGCTGGTCCAATCCATGAATATCCATAAAGGCGGCTGAGGTGTTTAATGCATATTATGCTTTAAGTATCAGAGGTGTAGCTGTGTTAGTCTGGATCTGTAAAAGCAGCAATGAGTCCTGTGGCACCTTATAGACTAACAGACGTATTGACGCATGAGCTTCCGTGGGTGAATTACTTCGTCGGATGCATGCCTTATTAGTTGCCACTAAAAGGGTTGATGGTGATCAGATGCCCAACACAATTAATATTGACAAAAAGGGGCAAGGAACGCAGGCCAACATAGGGAAAAAACAGATTAAAAAATATTTAGATAAATTAGATGTATTCGTCTGATGAAATTCATCCTACAATACTTAAGGAACTAGCTGAAGCAATCTCAAAACTGTTAGCAATTATCTTTGGGCACTCACAGAGGACTGAAGAGGGCAAACATAGTGCCTATCTTTAAAAGAGAGAACAAAGAGGATCTGTGGAATTATAGACCAATCAGTCTAACTTCGATACCTGGAAAGATACTGGAACTAATTATTAAACAGTCAATTTGTAAGCACATTTAGGAAAACTGGGTGATAAGTAGAGCTTTTGATTAATCACAGTTAACTCACATGATTAACTCAAAAATTAATCACAATTAAAGAAATAATCCTGATTAATCACAGTTTTAATTGTACTATAAACAATAGAATACCAATTAATATTTATTAAATCTTTTTGGAAGTTTTTCAAAACTTTTTCAAATATATTGATTTCAATTACAACACAGAATATAAAGTATACAGTGCTCATTTTATATTATTTTATTACAGATATTTGCACTGTAAATATGATAAAAATAATTAGTATTTTTCATTTCACCTTGTACAAGTACTATTGTGTGATTTCTTTACTGTGAAAATGCAATTTACAAATATAGATTATTTTTGTGACATAATTGAATTAAAAAACAAAACAATGCAAAACGTTGGACCCTGTAAGTCCACTCAGTCCTTCTTGTTCAGCCAATCGCTAAGAGAAACAAGTTTATTTACATTTATGGGAGATAATGCTGCCCACTTCTTAATTACAGTGTCACCTGAAAGTGAAAACAGCCGTTCACATGGCACTTTTATAGCTGCCATTGTAAGGTTTTTATTTCCAGATATGCTATGTATGCCCCTTCATGTTTTGGCCACCATTGCAGAGCACATGCTTCCATGCTGATGATGCTCATTAAAAAAAGTGTTAAGTAAATTTGTGACTGAACTCCTTGTGGGGAGAATTGTATGTCTCCTGCTCTGTTTTACCCACATTCTGCCATATATTTCATATGTTATAGCAGTCTTAGATGATGACACAGCACATGTTGTTTTAAGAATACTTTCACTGCAGATTTGACAAAATGCAAAGAAGGTACCAATGTGAGATTTCTAAAGATAGCTACAGCACTCAAACCAAAAGAACTGGAAGTGCCTTCCAAAATGTGAGAGTTATGAGGTGTGGAGCATGCTTTCAGAAGTCTTAAAAGAGCAACACTCTGATGCAGAAACTACAGAACCTGGACCACCTAAAAAGAAAATCAACCTTCTGCTGGTGGCATCTGACTCAGATGATGAAAATGAGCATGCGTCTGTCCACAATGCTTTGGATCGTTATCGAACAGAACCCATCGTCAGCATGGATGCATGTCTTTTCGAATGGTGGTTGAAGCATGAAGGGACATATGAATCTTTACCATATTTGTCACATAAATATCTTGCAACACTGGCTACCACAATGTCATGTGAATGCCTGTTCTCACTTTCAGGTGACATTGTAAACAAGCAGTAGGCAGCATGATCCTGGGGATGGTTTTGTTCAACATCTTCATTAATGATCTGGATGATGGGGTGGATTACACCCTCAGCAATCTTGCAGATAACACTAAGATGGGGAGAGAGGTAGATATGCTGGAGCATAGGGATAGGGTCCAGAGTGACCTAGACAAACTGGAGGATTGAGCCAAAAGAAATCTGATGAGGTTCAACAAGGACAAATGCAGAGTCCTGCACTTAGGATGGAAGAATCCCATACACTGCTACAGGCTGGGGATTGACTGGCTAAGCAGCAGTTCTGCAGAAAAAGATCTGAGGATTACAGGGGACGAGAAGCTGGATATGAGTCAACAGTGTGCACTTGTTGCCAAGAAGGCTAATGGCACACTGAGCTGAATTGCCAGCATTGCCAGCAGGTCTAGGGAAGTGATTATTCCCCTCTATTTGGCACTGGTGAGGCCACATATGGAGTACTGCATCCAGTTTTTTGCCCCCCACTACAGAAAATATGTGGACAAATTGGAAAGAGTCCAGCAGAGGGCAACAAAAATGATTACGGAGCTGGGATGCATGACTTATGAGGAGAGGCTGAGGGAACTGGGCTTATTTAGTCTGCAGAAGAGAATAGTGAGGGGGGATTTGATAGCAGCCTTCAACTATCTGAAGGAGTGGTCCAAAGAGGATGGAGCTAGACTATTCTCAGTGGTGGCAGATGACAGAAGGAACAATGGTCTCAAATTGCAGTGGGGAAGATTTAGGTTAGATATTAGGAAAAACTGTCTCACTAGGAGGGTGGTGAAGAACTGGAATGGGTTACCTAGGGAGGGGGTGGAATCTCCATCCTTAAAGGTTTTTAAGGCCCGGCTTGACAAAGCCCTGGCTGGGATGATTTAGTTGTTCCTGCTTTGAGGAGGGGGGTTGGACTAGATGACCTACTGAGGTCTCTTCCAACTCTAATCTTGCATGATTATATTATCTCCTGAAAATGTAAACAAACTTGTTTGAGTGATTGTGCTGAACAAGAAGTAGGACTGAGTGGTCTTGTAGGCGCTAAAGTTTTACATTGTTTTATTTTTGAATGCAGTTATTTTTGTACATAATTCTACATTTCAACAGGTTCAATGGGGACAGGTGAACAAAACCCAGAGGTAAGTGGGGAATATGGAGACCTGGGAGATGGATCGGAAATAGGAGGGAGTGTGGGCCATAATGGCAGAGAGAAAGGAGGGTCAGGGCAAAATTGAGAGGCAAGATCAAATCAGTATCTTAGATGCCTATATACAAATGCGAGAAGTATGGGTAATAAGCAGGAAGAACTGGAAGTGCTAATAAATAAATACAGCTATGACATTGTTGGCATCACTGAAACTTGATGGTATAATACACATGATTGGAATGTTGGTGTGGATGGGTACAGCTTGCTCAGGAAGGACAGACAGGGGAAAAAGGGAGGAGGTGTTGCCTTATATATTAAAAATGTACACACTTGGACTGAGGTGGAGCTGGACATAGGAAACGGAAGTGTTGAGAGTCTCTGGGTTAGGCTAAAAGGGGTGAAAAACAAGGGTGATGTCATGCTAGGAGTCTACTTCAGGCCACCTAACCAGGTGGAAGAGGTGGATGAAGCTTTTTTTAAACAACTAACAAAATCATCCAAAGTCCAAGATTTGGTGGTGATGGGGGACTTCAATTATCCAGATATATGTTGAGAAAATAATACCGCGGGGCACAGACCATCCAATAAGTTCTTGGACTGCATTGCAGACAACTTTTTATTTCATAAGGTTGAAAAAGCTACTGTGGGGATGCTGTTCTAGACTTGATTTTAACAAATAGGGAGGAACTCGTTGAGAATTTGAAAGTAGAAGGCAGCTTGGGTGAAAGTGATCATGAAATCATAGAGTTCACAATTCTAAGGAAGTGTAGAAGGAAGTACAGCAAAATAGAGACAATGGATTTCAAGAAGGTTCATTTTGGTAAGCTCAGAGAGCTGATAGGTAAGGTCCCATGGGAATCAATATTGAGGGGAAAAACAACTGAGGAGAGTTGGCAGTTTTTCAAAGGGACACTATTAAGGGCCCAAAAGCAAGCTATTCCGCTGGGTAGGAAAGATAGAAAATGTGGCAAAAGACCATCTTGGCTTAACCACGAGATCTTGCATGATCTAAAAAATAAAAAGGAGTCATAAAAATGGAAACTAGGACAGATTACAAAGGATGAATATAGGGAGACAACACAGGAATGCAGGGGCAAGATTAGAAAGGCAAAGGCACAAAATGAGCTCAAACTAGCTACAGGAATAAAGGAAAACAAGAAGACTTTTTATCAATACATTAGAAGCAAGAGGAAGACCAAGGACAAGGTAGGCCCACTGCTCAGTGAGAAGGGAGAAACAGTAACAGGAAACTTGGAAATGGCAGAAATGCTTAATGACTTCTTTGTTTCGGTCTTCACTGTGAAGTCTGAAGGAATGCCTAACACAGTGAATGCTAATGGGAAGGGAGTAAGTTTAGAAGATAAAATAAAAAAAGAACAAGTTAAAAATCACTTAGAAAAGTTAGATGCCTGCAAGTCATCAGGGCCTGATGAAATGCATCTTACAATACTCAAGGAGCTAATAGAGGATGTATCTGAGCCTCTAGCTATTATCTTTGGAAAATCATGGGAGACGGGAGAGATTCCAGAAGACTGGAAAAGGGCAAATATGGTGCCCATCTATAAAAAGGGAAATAAAAACAACCCAGGAAACTACAGACCAGTTAGTTTAACTTCTGTGCCAGGGAAGATAATGGAGCAAGTCATTAAGGAAATCATCTGCAAACACTTGGAAGGTGGTAAGGTGACAGGGAATAGCCAGCATGGATTTGTAAAGAACAAATCATGTCAAACCAATCTGATAGCTTTCTTTCATAGGATAACGAGTCTTGTGGATAAGGGAGAAGTGGAGGATGTGGTATACCTAGACTTTAGTAAGGCATTTGATATGGTCTTATATGATATTCTTATCACTAAACTAGGCAAATACAACTTAGATGGGGCTACTATAAGGTGGGTGCATAACTGGCTGGATAACCATACTCAGAGAGTAGTTATTAAAGGTTCCCAATCCTGCTGGAAATATATAACAAGTGGGGTTCCACAGGGGTCTGTTTTGGGACCGGATCTGTTCAATATCTTCATCAACGACTTAGATATTGGCATAGAAAGTACACTTATTAAGTTTGCAGGTGATACCAAACTGGGAGGGATTGCAACTGCTTTGGAGGATAGGGTCATAATTCAAAATAGTCTGGACAAATTGGAGAAATGGACCGAGGTAAACAGGATGAAGTTTAACAAAGACAAATGCAAAGTGCTCCACTTAGGAAGGAACAATCAGTTTCACACATACAGAATGGGAAGAGACTGTTTCACACAATCAGTTTCACACATACAGAATGGGAAGGAGTACATCAGAAAGGAATATAGGGGTTATAGTGGATCACAAGCTAAATATGAGTCAACAATGTGATGCTGTTGCAAAAAAAGCAAACATAATTCTGGGATGCTTTAACAGGTTTGTTGTGAGCAAGACACGAGAAGTCATTCTTCCTCTCTACTCTGCGCTGGTTAGGCCTCAACTGGAATATTGTGTCCAGTTCTGGGCACCACATTTCAAGAAAGATGTGGAGAAATTAGAGAGGGTCCAGAAAAGAGCAACAAGAATGTTTAAAGGTCTAGAAAACATGACCTATGAAGGAAGACTGAAAGAATTGGGTTTGTTTAGTTTGGAAAAGAGAAGACTGAGAGGGGACATGATAGCAGTTTTCAGGTATCTAAAAGGGTGTCATCAGGAGGAGGGAGAAAACTTGTTCACCTTAGCCTCTAAGGACAGAACAAGAAGCAATGGGCTTAAACTGAAGCAAGGGAGGTTTAGGTTGGACATTAGGAAAAAGTTCCTAGCTGTCAGGGTGATTAAACACTGGAATAAATTGCCTAGGGAGGTTGTGGTATCTCCGTCTCTGGAGATATTTAAGAGTAGGTTAGATAAATGTCTATCCGGGATGGTCTAGACAGTATTTGGTCCTGCCATGAGGGCAGGGGACAGGACTTGATGACCTCTCAAGGTTCCTTCCAGTTCTAGAGTCTATGAATCTGTCTCTATGAATTTGTAAGTTCAACTTTCATGATAAAGCTTTTGCACTACAGTACTTTTATTAGGTGAACTGAAAAATACTATTTCTTTGTTTTTTACAGTGCAAATATCTCTAATCAAAACTAAATATAGAGTGATCACTATACACTGCAAGATGTTTCTTGAATAAAGGGAACAACTAATTAAATTTTATTGGGTTGGCCTGGGTGGGTTGCTTATCATAATTAATCTAGGTCTCTGTGTGTTTCTGGATGCACAAAGTGAAGGCTATGTTTGGGACTGAAGTGAGAACGTTAGCTAGTTCTCCAAGTTAAGATGTTCAAACAAGAGAATGCATAGAAGCACAAGGGTTAGAGTAGCTGAAGGTAACACATTGTTTTAAAGCTGTTGATGGTTGATGAAATGCAAAGCAGTTTGCTGGAAGATTTGGGTCAGGCTAAGAACTGGGGAAATAATAGAAACAATAAATTTTTGGTGAACATTTTGTGAACTCACTCTTGAATTAGCTTATTTTCATACCGTTTGTTATTCCCTTTCCCACAAATGTTCATCAGAACTGGGTTTTGCTCACATGAATGTTTGAGGAGGAGCTTTAATTTGTGTAAGTTTTGGAGTTTTGGAGTTTGGGTTCAGATGGGAATCCAAACTTAAGAATCAAGCTCAGTCAAATTTCTTGATGAGAATCCAAATAATTTTGATCTATAAATCAAACTGGATATTTTGCAGAATAAGGCTATTGGAGAAGGGCTTCATGACTTCCTGGTTTCATTCTCACCTAAAATATCAGGAAAACATACTTTTCAATGCATTATGATTTTTCTAGTGCTAGTTGAAACTGGGTAGTGCAGACGGCATTAAAAATTAAAAACAAAGCAAAAGCAGCCAACCAAAACCAAAAAGAATCTCCAAGGTTTCCTTTTTTAATCTTAAAAAAGATGTTTAGTTCAATTCCTGCCCACTTTGTTTCAGAATCATTCAGATGAGTTTTATAAAAGGAAGGGAAAACATTGCTAAATTGCTTTGAGAAAGGTTAACAGTTGAACATGGATAAACTATAGATTCCTTCACCACAAATATATATGACATGTTGAGAAATGTTTTAATGAACTAACAAAGGTCTACTAGTGAGTGGGTCAAAGGTAAACATAGAGCAGCGTAGTCCACTTTGAAATGATAGCGGGATTCTTTTCTTTTTATATATATACAAAAACCAGTTCAGATGAACATTTGTGGGAAAAGGAAGAAGAATTCAAATCAGTGTTGTATGTCTTTGTTTTAAACTCCATGCCAGTGTTGCATTGTTCATAATATACACCCTAAATTCCAGGTTTGGCATCTGGCATTATATGAGGTATAATTGGATTTAATATAAGCAATTAAAATTGAAATTTGTGCTGCTGAAGCACTTCAGTGCAGCTTTTGCTTGGAAGGTAGTGTTGAGCAGTTTGTTTTGTACCTGGAAAATCTGGCATGACAAGGCTTCATAATAGAGCCAATTATCATGTGTGCTGTTACACATAGCCTTGCAGACCCCAATTTAAACAGAAACTAGTGACAATTCCTTCTGAGAAAATCTCCATAAAACTTAGAAGCCATATGTGAAGACCTGCATGCTTACCGAGGATAAGACAAGAAATAGGAACTTCTTGTTAAATAAACATATGCTTTGAGGCTGCAGTGATTTACTTTCAAACTAAAGATAATAGCACATATTAATGCCATCTTCCAAAACTGGTTTCCATCTGTCATTAATATTTAGCAGCATTTGTTAAATCTGTTGTATTTTATTTTTTAAAAGAAGAAAAAAGTACCTACCAGAAGGCTGTTTTGAAATGAATGCATTCTACTTTCAGTGCAATAGAGAAGAATATATTTGGTCTCTCTCTCTGCCTGAAATAATAGTTTTCTACAGCATTGGTGTAATAAGTTGCTTGATCATCTTTCCTTTTCATGGCCATCCTATATATATATGAGTACAGCTTCATAACTAAAGCACATTTCTGAACATGTTAATCAAGTACCACACCTTGTTTTCATGTATTTTTAAAACATATAAACAAAAAATTGCCCAGTGTTTTTTCCCTGAAAACCCATATCATTAAAATGTTCAAAATACTAGAGAGTCCATACTCAGAGCTTCCCTGGGAAGTCTCAGCCTACAACCTAGCAATCCTATTAGAGAACACAATGATTACAAAAACAATGTCCTTCCCCATCAAGTTATCTTGCTTTCAGCACAGAAATCCAAACACTGCTTTATACATCAAATCTTGCTTTTCATATATTCATAACAAGTTATCCTGCAAAAGCTTATTCTTTAAGGATTATGATAAACAGGACTGTGACAGAGTGCAGAGAACCAGCAGCTGATCACTATAAATCCATTTAGTTTCCATGTAGAAGAGCCTTGTTGAGGAAAGCTGTGGTTAATTACTAGATCAGTCTGAGGAGGGGGAGAGTTAAGGAGGTAGTAAATTAATTAACTGGAAGAGTAGAAAGCAAGGAAATGCAAGGGCAGAATGTGAGGGCAGAGAAAGAATATGAGCATGAGAGACTAGCAAGACCAGGGTAAAGGGAGCTTGCTGCATGGAGAGATCTCTTCCCTCTCTTCTGTCTGGTAAAGCGGGATGATTTTGGTGTCTCACTGTAGAGTTGCTATACAGAAGTGCAAAGGGTGATGGCTGAGATAACATACATAACCTACACATTGGTATTTACAAAGTAGATGTTAGAGCCACTTGTATGAGAAAACAGGAGTGTAGTGCTGCATCCTCATTTTAGACATTTTTTTAATGTAGATTTCTTTTTTCAAGTGTGTATGGGTATATCTATGTATATATATTAATTTAGACCTCCTCTTAAAATATATCTACACACACTAATAATAATTCTTCTCCTTACTCTCACAGAACCTTCCACCAAAGTGTTTTTTTTAATCACGAGGGGCCTTGATTCCTTAACATTTATTCACAGAGCATAGCTAATGAAGCCAGTGGGACCAGTCAGAATAAATGCTGCTTAATTTATTGGTGGCAGGAATTGGGTTTCAGACCTGGGAGATTTGGGAATTTGGGAAAGCACTTTCATGGGGAAAAAATGCCTGGACAAAAATTTTTGGTCAATAACGTTGGTTTTCTGTAGGAGATTTTAAACCAAACTGAAAATTTTCAATTTTGATATAAAATGTCATTTTATTCTGGAAAATTCTTCTGTTGGAAAATTGAAAATCTAACTGAAATTAACATTTTCCCATGACAAATATCAATTTGATATAAATGTATACAGAAAGCAGGCCATACTTATTGGATGGGGGATCTTACCCTGGGAAGCAGAGAATCTGAATAAGATTTGGGGGTGGGGGTGGATAATTGATTAAACATGAGCACAATTTATATACAATTAAGACCTTATACAAATTTAATAATGCAAAAGTCATGGTTCCCTTTTGAAAAAAAAAGTGTATTAAGCAAACTATAAAGAAAGAAAAGAACCTTAATAAAATTTAAAAAATCCTAAAAATTAATATTTATAAAAATGCTAGAGCTGGTGGAGATTTCAGCAAGTTACTGGCTAGCAGCCCTTAAGGGATCTATAAAACTGAAGTAGCCCAAGTGGCCCCTGAAAGTTCTGGCCATAACAAAAAACCTGCCAAAAATAAAAAACATTAATTAAAATTAAAACAAAAATCCTAGTTACAATCCCCAATCCCCCACTCCAAAGGCAGTATATGTATCCCACCCCCCTAAAAAAAAGCAAAAGCCAGCCTAAAATAACAATTAATAAACTCTTAAGACAGGGAGTTTTAATGAAACAGTCAAGTCCCAATAACACTACCCTATGGCTAGGCCTTAAAAGTGACGGCAAAGCTTGTAGTGGATTTTTCACCCCTTAATCGGGTAACCCCACCGATAGCCCCTGTTGTAACAAAATATTAAAAAGTAATAGCCTCTAGGAGGAGCTCAGTATTTTTTTATTTTACATTTGGTCAATATTTTTTTGCTGTCCCTTTACTTTGAGACAGATACTTCTAAGACACTTTTTACCCGGATGTGTCACCCCAACGTGCCACCCCAGTCACTACTCCTCTTTTTTTGCTGGTCTATTTACTTATTTATATTTATTTATATTGTTTTACTTGCGCCTCTTCCAAAGCCTCCCTTCCTCTTTCCCTTTTCAAGTCCTAACCCATCAAAATCTTTCAAAATGGCCACCCGTGCACTTCCTGTGCGAGTACTACAGTTCTCATTCATCATGGATATATATATATTTGCATGCATAGTCATGAAACTTGCTTTCTGCAAAAAATTGTGTAAATATTATAAAACAATGTAGCTGCAATGAAAATTAACTTGTTCAAATGTTCAATAAAAGGGGCCCAGAAAACTGGCAAAGAATGGGGGGTGGACTATTTTAAAGAATGAATTTGGCAGACTTGTCATATATTTACATTTTTCTTAGCAATCTTTCCGGCTTTTATGGGTGAATAACAATGTCTTCTCTATCATTAGATTGTATTTCTGATCTCTAAATGCAACTTCCCTTCCTCAGCTGCCCTTAGGACTTTCTATAATGTATCTATATATATATCGGTATTTGCCCAACATGAATTGCTCTAAACTAGCCATGAAATAATGACAAGAAGAAACAGAATATTGTCTGGTGGCCTGGTCAGTTTTTTATGTATTTTTCATAGAATAAGTTATCTGTTTTACATTTTACCCATTTCTGTAGTAACTGGGCACTACCTGGCAGCAATAATTGAATAATTGGCTATGACAAGCTTTTACTAATGCCCCATTTTGAACAGGAATTGAAAAAACTGAGTCGAATATAAGAGGAAAGCGGTATGAGTGAGAAGAATTTGTCACAATAAATTAGGACTCAGAGAAATGCCAGCCACAAGATATAATCAATAAAACCTCTGTCTCATCCATATTCAAAGAAGAAAAGTTATGAATCATCTATAATAAGACATCAGCCAAACAACATGGGATGTGAAATGCTGACATCATTAGGAAGGCCTGGAAATGAGGCATGAATGTGAATGTCATCTGTGAGGAGATGTTAAATGAATGTAATTAAAGAATCTATTTTTCTTCTACTAAACCTCCCTGGGGCTTCTCCAATGTGGTGCTGGTGGTTAGGGGGATAGTTGTTTGTTTCTGTGGAATCTTAACACCAAAATATATATGGGAATAAGGAGAATAGAGAAACCATGAGAGGAGCACTTCAAACAATCCTCACCCCAAACTGCAATAGGAAAGGACAGCAGAAACAAAGCAACACACTTCAGGATGGAAGCACCATGTTGTTACTCATTGTATGTGACTTGTCTTCAATAATATAACATCAGTCATCTCCATTCATTTATACCATGGACACTGTTTCTCCTCCTGTGTGGCTAATATATTTGATCTAAGTGAAGTTGACTTTTTATTTATCTTTATCAATTTTTTTTAAATTAATAGTATTTTCCTATTTTATTCCCATTTAAAAGAACAGTTTCTCTTTAACTTCTTAGTAAGTTGTAAGAACTCTCCTTATTGGTATCTTGCCATGTGGTCAATTCAAACACCTGTCCCACAAGCAGTTTTGACAGATACAGAAATTATGAAAAAGCAACAGCTATACAAATGCTGAAGTGAAATAACCACCACTTGAAAGACGCCAAAAGATCCTGTGTGCACTTGTCCTAATGCAAGGACTCTATTTTCTCTTCAGCTATAGTGCAGTAAAACAAAATCAATGGTTGAAGTTCAGTATTTTGTTTCAGGTATATGGGCATACATTTCCACTTGTGGGCGTGCACAAAGCTGCCTAAATCCTGATGCTGCTGTACAGATTATGAGCTGTGCAGTGACCTCAGTCAATCTGAACCCCCTGGCAGAATTCCTGAATTAGGTTTCCCCCCACTTATCTCCCCAGCAGGGCCCAATCATGCCTGCAGGATTGTCAATTTCTAGAATATCCTGGTGGTGGGGTGCTTAGCTAGGATGTAGACATACCAAGTTCAAATCCCTTCTCTACCTTGGTTGGTGCAGGGACTTTTTAAACTAGGTCTGCTATAGCCCAGGTGAAAGTCAACTAAGGGTATTCTGGGGTGACCCTCTCCTGTTGGAGCTGATCCATCTTGTATAAATAATTAATATTTGTTGTAACGGGGGCTTGAACCTTACCCTCTCACATCCATCTGAGTGCCCTAACCACTGGGCTTTTGCGTAGTCTGCAACACACATGTACCAGACAGCATGATCCAACAATCCCTGACCTTCTCACCCTCAGCTGCCATTTGAATGGGGTCTGAAACAGTAGGTATACTCTGAGCACGCTTACCAGATTAAGCTCTGCAGGCAAGATAGATGGGGGAATACCTCATATGAGAATCCTGACAGAACTTAGGTGCGCACAGGGCTCTGAGCAACTTGTTAGCTATGTTTCCTGCCCAATAGGACTCAGGCAGTTTTTATGCATGTCTACTGGTGGAAACCAAGGGAATGTTAGCTGCCAACAAATTTACGAAGCAACTGAGTAGTGTTCTGTGAACACCAGTGGTGCCTAAATGTCGGACCTAAGCATGTAAAGAGGCAGTAAGGTCCCTAAGTTCCCCTTGTAAAGCTATCCATGTGTAAATCTAGCCCCAAGTCAGTTTTGAAAAATGAGACTTTGTCTCCTAAATCAGTTAGGCAGAGCAATGCTGAGCAGAGCAATGTTTAAATACCTTTAAAAAGCTGGGCCTTCTTGTTTTACTAATCTGTTCATCTTGTAAGTATTTACATCTTGAATATGGCCATTGGCTTTGCAAATAGATTCATTCTATTAAAATGCCAAAAAAAACAAGGATGAACTCCTGGCCTCACTGAAGTGAATAGAAGTTTTTCTATTGATGTTAAAAGAAAGAAAAGAAAAAGAAAAGAGAAATCAAATCATTCATCAGTAAAAGTCATTATATATCAAGAGAAAAAAATAAACCCATGTTTAAAAAAAGAAAAGGGGATTTTGCTTATTTTGGAAAAATAATCTAAGAGAATCTTAATTAAATGTATCTCTTTCCCATGAATATAGTGTTGCTTATGGCATTTGTTATAAAAAGGTCCCCACAGTGGCATCCTAAACATCAACACGGATTTTCCTAACAAAATTAATCAAGCTTTTATTTGCCAATATGAAGCTATTTACTATATTTACAATAAAATGCATGTTTATCTATATATACTCATTTGCAATATCACTGGAAGGGATGATTTAAAAGTGTAAGCATCAGGTTCAGACAGGACAGGTTCCCTGCAACTTATTCTGCCAGTGTGTTTGTCCGGGTAGAAGAGACATTGAAAACAATTGCCCTGCTTACAATACACTATATTATGACCAATTTTAATGCAAAAAGAAGTTTATTCTGGTATCCATGGTTAATATTTTCCTACTCCACAATGTGAATTTAAGCTGTTCACTGATGTGTCAAACTAGATATAGCTGTATTTCAGAAGTTATATATAAATGTAGTTAGGTGTGTTAGGATTCTTTAGATGAAAAAGTGCTATAGAAATGTACAATAAAGGCCTGATTTCAAAGCTTATTCGAGTCAATAGGAGTCTTTCCATTAACTTAATTGGACTTCAGTTCATATCCTAATTGTATTTGCTATAAGTGTTCACCACTGACATTGTTCCTCTCTCCTTTTAACATGATCATGGAGCTATTCTGGAGCACAGGGTTTGGACTCACAACTTGTAGAGTTGTGAGTTTGGTCTTGGAGACCATGACTAGTTCAAATGGAGAGTGTGCTAGGCCATATAATGTCTATCTTACTGTATCATTTAAAAAAATATAGGTAAATTGTATTTAACCTTTCTTACCAATCCCATGTGCAAGACTATTTCACTGTTCCTCCTTTCCTAAACTGCCTGTCTGTTATTATTCATTACTTTTATCATGGCTGGACACTGTTATTACACACCGAACAATTAAAATAAATAAATCATTGGAACAGGGGTGGGGTATAATGTGCATGATGCAACCAAGCTTTTGCAACAAGAAGAAAACTCCACACTTTTCACATTACTTGGAACCATCTAGCTTGCAGTGGCTAACATGCTTAACCATGTGATCCAACTATCATTACTCTTGTCCTCCCTTCCTTTTCACTGCTATTGCTATACTCATTGGTCACATCATTGTTACATAAAATTGATATTTATTTGGGGTGTTGACTGGATCTTTGTGACTCTAGGCATCCTCTAGGCATCCTTTGTGACTCCACCCACAACTGCAATTATATTTGTACAAAAATATGCCTTATGAGGTATCATTTCAAAACTAACAACATACTGGTCAATCATATCATTGCAAAATGTATGTGATAATGCTCAATGGGGAATTATAGATATTCACTGATATGATGCTTTGAGGTCTATGATAAAAAAAGTATTTAAACCAGGCATGTTGGGGGAGTGCCTAAACTCCCCAGCTGTAGCCAGATTCCGTGGGCTACTCATTTGTATCCAAGGCTGCAGGAAGAGAATGCTTACATTCTAAAATTGCAGCAAAAAGCATCATATTGGAACATATTTCAGGGGACTTAGGGTGGCCAACTTTCTACTTGCACAAAACTAAACACCCTTGCTCCACCCCTTGCCCCGCCCTCCTCTGAGGGCCCACCCATGCCCTGCCCCTTCTCCTCCCTCCCTCCCTCTGTCACTCACTCTCCCCACCCTCACTCACTCGCTCATTTTCACCACGCTGGCTCAGGGGGCTGGGGTGCAGGAGGGGGCTCTGGGCTGGAGGGTGGAGCTGAGGGGTTCAGCGTATGGGAGGGGGATCAGGGCTGGGGCAGGGGGTTGAGGTGGGGTTAGGGGCTCAGGGGGGCTTACCTCAAGCAGCTCCCAGAAGCAGTGTCATGTCTCCCCTCCGGCTTCTATGCGGAAGTGCGACCAGGTGGCTCTACACGCTGCCCCATCCACAGGCACTGCCCCCTCAGGTCCATTGCCCATGGTTCCTGTGGTCTCCCCTGTAGGAGACAGGAGACTGAATCCCTTAAAATAAAGGCAGCCCTTGAGATCTAAGGAGCCACAGAAAGACTTTGGGTTCTCCATCACCTGAGGAGACAAGGAAAACAACCACTTTGGACTTTGAGGGATCCTACCTAAGAGTTGCCAGATATTGCTGAGAAAGGAAGATTAGTGAGGAAACTACCTTGAACAAAGACTGTAGGTTGTTAAGTTAGGTTGTAGCCATTAGAAAGCTTATTTTTATTGTTGTGCATTTGTAACTATTTCTAACTTTATTTCTTCTAAGTTGATATCACTTAACACATCTTGTTTTATTTTTACTATAAACAAACTCAGTGCTGTGTTTGAAGGGAAGCGTCTGTTTACCCCAGTTAAGTTGATAAGCTTTAATGTCCAGACTCCTTAAAAGAGCTGTGAACATAATAGCTTCTGTGAATGTACCGTGGAAGGAGACTGTACATTGCAAAGAGACATTTCTGAGGAGCTTGCAGGCTGGAGTTCATGGATTGTTACCTGCAAGGTTTGGGCTTGGAGAGCCTTGAAATGTTTGCTGCTGAGGATCACAGAATGGTGTGGCAAGGAGCTGACACACATCTAACCTCCCCAGCTGCATGTTACAGTCGTCCAGGGTGTTTGTATGGCACCTAAACCACCCAAGCTTGTGTGCTCCAATAATAACAGTAACCATAAATAACAGATGATGCATTATTTACCATTTCTGATTTGTGGTACATACATGGGGAAATAGTTTGCTTAAATGCTTGCAGGATTTTACAAATTTATAGGGTGAAGTTTTAATTTCACAGTACTCATGAAATAATAATATTTTAAATCACATGCATTTGTAGATAACCAAGTAGTAACCATGTGCAATAATTAGAAGGATATGAAACCATTCTGATCACACCCTTCAATCACATTTTCATGTGTTCACATTACTTGCCAGTACTTTTTGTTGCTTAGGCAATTGGTTGCTCTGCGGGAGACTCTTCTGTTCAAATTTTTTTCCCAGTTGGGTGGAAGACACATCTCATATTATGAAAACTCATTTCTCCCCACTCATAATTTTTCTGCCTAAACAACAAAACTAAAGTCCTGCAGCTGACAGGGCTCTATGCTGAGGATACCATGGCAACTTCACTACCACCTTTGATCAAATAAAAAAGCCCTGAGTTATTAGATGCATTTGAGCATCACCACACCACATTTTCTAGCAAGATTCCTTAAGAAAACTCATAATAATAGAAATCCATAAAAGAAAGAGCATTATACTACTCATGCAGAAAAGGAAAGAACTGCTTGGCTAGCAGTCCAAATACTGGAATGAGCATTTTTACAATATCTTCTATGAACCTCATCAATTTACACCGAGTACTGTTGGGAAAACTGCAACTACAGCAAAGAAAAGAAAGAGGCAACACGTTAAGAAAAATGCATTTCAGAACTCACTGTCAGCTTCTCAGCTAGATCTCAGATTCTTTGGTAGAGATAGTCTACTTGGTTAATATTGTTTCCCTATTAGGAAATATATTTTAATTAAATTGCTGAATCATTCCCCCAGGGGTTTTAAAGGTCAGGCTTGACAAAGCCCTGGCTGGGATGATTTAGCTGGGGATTGGTCCTGCTTTGAGCAGGGGGTTGGCCTAGATGACCTCCTGAGGTTCCCTTCCAACCCTGATAGTCTATGATTCTATGAAATGATACCAGTTATAGTTATTTTATCATATGAAAAAGTGTTGGGACATTATATTTACCATTTGATTTAAGAAGACAGCATACTGTGGTAATTTGGGTAAGGCCTCTTTTGGCAAGAGAATGTAGAATGTGTAATAATTCAGTATCTGACTGAAAACTTTTTCACAGTATCTATAGAAACATTTATAAACATGACATAAATTCTGTTTTACAACAGAGCAAAAATATAATTATGTATACTGAAAGTATACTGCTATTAGAAGTTTATTCCTCTCCTCAGACCTTCATAAAGCTCATTAACACTAAAGGGATTTGCAAATGCACATTGAGAGGAGAATACAATTTTTATTTTGCAGTGCTTTTGAGACAATTCCTTTGACACAAAATACAATGCAGACGACTTAAAATGTTAAGACATGTTCAGGTGATTATCCACTATGATCCTTGAGATCCAAGTGTGTTGCTGTGGCTGGGAGGGCTAATGCAATTCAGGGATATACAAATAGGGATTATTAAGAAGGTACAGGGAGATATCATTATCTCTGTATACAGCACTGGTGAGACTATTACTGGAATATTGGGGCAGTGTTGGTGTCCATCCTTCAAATAATATGTGTGGATGGGAGGGTGGGGGATGGAAAGAGTCCAGAAAAGAGCTACAAGAATAATTCATTAAGAGGTCACTAGATAACAATCTCTAAGGCTACGTATATACTAAATTCCACTTTCAGCAGCATGTGGGCTATGTGTAGCTACATATTGCAGTGAAAAGCAGGAAGTGTCCACATTGCAGTGTGTAGCTACACATGCCAGTGAAAGGCTCTGGCCAGGGCTGTGACTAGCGTGGGGCAAGCAGGGCAGCCGCCCAGGGTACAAAGCAGGGAGGCCAGGCGGCTCAGGCCAGCCCTGTGTGAGGGAGAGTTGCCAACTGTCTAATCACACAAAACCAAACATCCTTGACCCGCCACCTGCCCCACTCCTTCCCTGTGGCTTCACCCCTGCCCTATTCTTCGAGGCCCTGCTCTGCTCATCCACTCGCCCACCCCCGTCGCTCACTCTCCTCCACTCTCACTCACTTTCACCTGGCTGGGGCAGAGGGTTGGGGTGCAGGCAGGGGCGGCTCTAGGAATCCCGCCGCCCCAAGCAGGGCGGCGCGGCGCGGGGGGGAGGGGACCTCTTGCAGACATGCCTGCGGAGGTTCCACTGGTCCCGCAGCTCCGGTCGAGCATCCGCTGGCATGCCTGCGGGAGGTCCACTGGTCCCGCGGCTGCCGCCCTGCCGGCAAAATGCCGCCCCAAGCGTGCGCTTGGCGCGTTGGGGTCTGGAGCCGGCCCTGGGTGCAGGAGCGGGTCCGGGCTCTGGGTTGGGGCCAAGGGGTTAGGAATGTGGGAGGGGCTCTGGGCTGAGCCTGGGGCAGGGAGTTGAGGTGAAGGAGGGGGTACATGGTGCAGGCTCTGGGAGGGAGTTTGAATGCAGGAGGGGGCTCAGGGATAGGGCAAGGGATGGGGTGCAGGACAGGGTGAGGGGTGCAGTCTCTGGCCGGGTGGCACTTACTTCAGGTAGCTCCTGGTCAGTGGTGCATTGGGGCTAAGGCAAGCTCCCTGCCTGCCCTAGCCCTGCGCTGCTCCTGGAAGCGGCTAGCATGTCCCTGCATCCCCGGGGGTGGGCAGGGGTTTCCTGCGTGCTGCCCCTGCCCTGTGTGCTGACTCTTCAGCTCCAATTGGCCAGACACTGTAGCCAGTAGGATCTGCGGGGGTGGTGCTGGTGGGGAGCGGTGGTGCTTGTGGGCGCGGGCAGTGTGCAAGCCTCCTCCTCCACCCCAGGGGCCGCAGGGACATGCCGGCCACTTCCATGAGTGGTGTGGGGCCAGGGCAGGCAGGGAGTCTGCCTTAGCCCCACTGCACCGCTGGATTTTTAGCGCCTAAAATCTCCTGGTTTGGATTTAGTAGCCTCCCGGAGATAAGGCCTGATTCCAGGAGGCTTCCGGCAAAACCAGGAGGGTTGGCAACCCTAATGATGGGACTCAGTGGCAACTCAGAGAGGGAGCACCATCTCCATACCCTGACTCACCTAAGTGGGCCACCTAGCCTGGGTTGGGAAGGGTGCAACAAAAAAAATCGGGGAAGGGGTGCACGTGATCCCACATGCCCCCCCAATGCATTGCCTCTGAGAGGGCTAAATATGCTTGCTTCACCCCAGGCACTAAAATGCCTAGTTATGGCTCTGGCTCTGGCAGGGTGGGCAGCAGGGAAACGTTATAGCAGCTCTCTGCCCTAGCCGGATACTCAGACCCCCTCCTCCTACATAATCATGTTCCTTGATATTTTTCTACCTATGATTAATATTTCTTTCTTACTTCCCCCATTTATACCTCCATGTCTGTTCCTCTCTTCTTCCATTCTCTCCCTTCCCTTTTGTCACACAATTCATCTTACCTGGAGAGCATCATATTATTCTCCTCCCTGCCTGGACTGGTGCTGAGAGAAGAAGCTGCAGAAATAGCTCTTTTTCCAATTAAAAAGATGGGTCAAACAGGACCCTGGCTAGCACATATCTTTTTCTGTCAGGTATGACTGATGGCCCTCCTGGGAGCCCTAGAAAGTTCCCATCTAATCGCCAGCTCCTTCTGTTGTTTTTTTTTCCCACAGCACAGTCTTTCTTGATAATTTATGGGGAGGTCCTGCATTTCTGACTCATGGTATCACTACTCATGCTAATAAAACTCACCGCAAACTCATTCAGATAACAATTGTATACCACATCACAATCAATGTCAATGTATATCCTATATATGTATCATAGATTCAAAGCTTTTAAGGTCAGAAAGGACCATCATGATCATCTAGTTGACTCTTTGTGTAACACAAGCCATAAAATGTCATCCAGTAATTCCTGCAGCGAGACCAGACCTTCTTGTTGAGCTAGACCATGTCTTGTAGAAAGATGTGGCCTTTCCCACTTCAAGGAACAACTGCAGCAGCTTCCTGCTGCTGGTGCAGGGAAGCTGAGGAGAAAAACTCTGGTGATGGTGTGGGAGGAGGGAAGAAGGGAAGCAGCAGGGAAAGGCTCAATCAGCAGGGAGCTGCCGGAGTCTTTCCCTGATGCCTAGGTCTTGTACCTGTAGTGGGGAAAGATTTATTTCAGGATACAGTACCCATCAAATATGGGCTGTAATTGTCTCATGATGCCCATAAGGGTTCTGGTGTGGGGTGGTAGGTGACAGATAGAGGTGTGCAGTCAGTGGTTGGTTGGTTTGTTTTCTTTACTGAAGCAGTTTCTCCTGGGGTATTTCGATGTCCCTTTCCATGATGCAATCTACTTCCCTGGTGAAGTGTCCTTTTTAGGGAAGGCAGTTTTAAGTGTGTTTATAAGTGTATCTTGGACTTTCTCTTTCAGAGGAAATTCTGTGGTATCTGAGTGGCTGGCTGTACATAACTGATTTTTGACTTGCATCTGAAGAAGTGGGTATTCACCCACGAAAGCTCATGCTGCAAAACGTCTGTTAGTCTATAAGGTGCCACAGGATTCTTTGCTGCTTCTACAGACTTGCATCTGAAGAAGTGGGTATTCACCCACGAAAGCTCATGCTGCAAAACGTCTGTTAGTCTATAAGGTGCCACAGGATTCTTTGCTGCTTCTACAGAATCAGACTAACACGGCTACCCCTCTGATACTTGATTTTTGATGGGTCTAGTGTGGTTGCTAGACCTGTGGAGGTAAGCACAGTGATTCATCAATTTCTTGTGTATAGTTGTTTGTAGGATTCCATTGTTGAAGCTAATTGTGCTGTCCAGGCCATTGATGCTGGTGTAGATGTGTTCTAGAGGGGGTTTGATGAATGTGTCGTGATTGTTGAAGTTGTGGTAGAAATATATGGATGAATTTAGGTCTTCTATCCAGAGGATTAAAATATCATCAATGCATCTTAGGTATGTCATTGGTTTTGTGGTGCATTTTTCAATAAATTCTTCTTCTAGGTGGCGTATGAAGAGCTTGGCTTATTGGGGAGCCAGCCAGGTAACCATGACTGTTCCCATGGTTTGGACAAAGTGTTTGTTGTTAAATGTGAAGTTGTTGGGGGTGAAGATGAAATGGATGAATTTGGTTATGTGTTTAGGGTGGATTTCTCAGTGTTGTACATTATCTTGTAGATATTTGAGGTGGGCAGTGATACAATCATGGTGAGCTTTCGTCGGATCCATGCATCCGACGAAGTGGGTATTCACCCACGAAAGCTCATGCTCCAAAACGTCTGTTAGTCTATAAGGTGCCACAAGACTCTTTGCTGCTTTTACAGATCCAGACTAACATGGCTACCCCTCTGATACTTAACATCATGGTGAGGGATGTTGGTGTATATAGGGAGGTGACATCCCTGGTGGCAAGGATAGTATTTTGGGGGAAGTTGTTAAAGTTGCACAGTTTCAGGAGGAAGTCCATAGTGTCTTGGAGGAAGTTGGCGCTTTATGTGGTGAGTGGTTTGAGTAAGATTTCTATGGGTTCTGATATTCCTTGGCTAAGGCCAGGTATGATAGGCTCTGCCTGTGTTCTCTTGTTTGTGTCTTTTGGGAAGCATTTAGAATGTCCCTGGGGTGGATTTGTGAAGGCTGAGGTTGTAGAGTTTTTCTTGGAGTTGTTTGGGGGAAGGCCATGAGGGTATCTTTAATTTCCTGTATGAATTTTAGTGTGGGGTCTTTGTTGTTCTTTATCACTTTAAGTGGTCTTTTACCACACAAGTAACAATGCTTAACAATTTAAACCTCAATAGAACACTTCATTTTAAGTGGTCTCTCACAATATTTTAAGTGATTATTTAGCTCAGTCTGGTTTCTTCCCCAGACCTAAAGAAGAGCTCTGTGAAGCTCAAAGTCTTGTAACTTCCACTAGCAGAAGTTGGTCCAGTAAAAGATATTACCTCATCTACCTTGTCTCTCTCATATCGTGGGACCAACATGGCTTCAGTGCCACTACAAATAGCTATGGAAGATAATCTAATGGAGGCTTTTATTGGAACAAGGGTGAAAAACCAGGGAACTGCCCTTATAGAGTTTCAGACAATGCACACACTCACTTTGTCATCCTGGTTATGGACTTATTTGAGGAGCAGAATTCTCTGTAGATAAATTTATTATCTTGTTGCCAGTCTTTCCCCCATGCTGCCTTCTATCACGACAAGATGATACAACACCACTTGCCACAAGCTGTTGAGTTCTATCAACATGGCATTCTAAAAGGTTTATAAATGAGCTTCTCTTTTTCTGCAAATAGCTGGGACTTACCTTGCAAGGTTCTGATCATTTATTACAAATTGCTAAGCACACTTGACTGCCACTGAAGACAATGGGAATCAAGGGTATTGAGCACTTTACAAGATCTGGTACGCGGTGGGTATATATAACAAACACCCAGAAGTTAAGCGGGTAACTCCTTCATGTAATGAGGCACATACATTTAACAATGAGTTAACATAATGTATTAAAAAATACCATATTGACTCCTGAGCAAGGCTGTTAGGATCCAAAGAAAAATAAAAGTAATTATGATAAGTTTAAAATTAATTAAAAAATACCAATAATCCTCTACAGATTCTTACTGCCTGTTTGCCTAAGAGTACTGAAACCCTTTGGCTTTATCTCCAAGTCTTCAAATAGTCCTAATTTATAGTGAAGACAGATATAGTGAAGAAGATCATTGCTTAATTTAATAGGATATTAACAAAGCCACTACTCTCTTGCTAAAATAAAATATAGAATGTTAGGTTCTGCCATGGACTTTGCATGGACCATGGTCAACGTAATATAAAATAATTAAAATGTAATTTTAAGTTGAGGGCATACTGCTCAGGCAAACTGTAGAATTTAGCAAATAAATATCTTAAAAGGATCAGTAATATAATTTTTCAAATCACAACTTTATTCACACTCCAGCAATATTCCTGTAACAGAAATATAATTACATTTTTAAAACACACCATTTCGTGAATCAGTTATAAACTACTGGCTGGATTCACAAAGAAACTTAGGCAAAGTGAAGCTGAGCATCTCCACACCTAACTTTTAGGTTCTAAGAAAAATCACTGATTCACAAAGCCTGAGTTCAGTGCCTAGGGTCCCTATACAATGAGTGGGGACAGACAAGCACCTCAGAATGGGACTCACAAAAACAGCATGTTAGGTTTTGTCTTGCCTAAGCTAGCCAACGGAAGGTGCCAATCTAGGGTGGATGTGCTAAGCCCTGCCCCACTCTTGGAAATAGGCACCAAGTCCAGGCTGCAGGGATGCCTCCTTTTGCTTGGTTGATTCTCAACTGCGAACCCCCTTTTGATGTTAGGGCCTGTGCCATTTTGGTTAGGGGCAGGGGGAGAGACCAGGAGAACCTCCCTCATAGCTTCTTGCCCAGTGGTTATAGTACTCAGCTGGGAGACCCTAAGAGTTCAAGTCTCACCTGTTTGGATAAATAATTAAAGGGCCACTGTAGCAGGGGGATTGGCTCCTATGTCTCCCATCTCCCAGCTGAGTGCTCTAACCACCAGATAGAGTTACTCTCACGTTGCATGCTCTCTCTCTCTCCGTCTTGTCTATTGATTATTTATTTTCTACACAGTGGAACATCTTCAAAAAGATTGACAGAGGGAGCCCCATATCCAGTGGTACAAGTAAAATCAATTTATTACTGGTATGAGGTGGCACCAACTAAGGGGGGAACTGTGACCTCCCAATGTGATCCTCCATGTGACCCAGCCCGGGGCCCCCAAACTCTCCCCCTTCCCTCCCCATGATCCATCCCACATTACCTGGGGGTGAGGGGATACTTTGTCCTCCTTCTGCTGCACTGGAGACTTCGGAACCACAGCAGGGAAAGGAGCAGAACCTCCAGCCCTACCCCTGCCCTTCCACAGAGCTGCATCGTTGTCCTCTGTCTGCGTACTAAAGCAGCAGCCCCGATGGAGGACAGGGCTGGGGGTGGTACAGCCTCCAGAAGAGCTGCTGCTGTACAGATGGAGCTCGATGAGAGGCAGCTCCATGGAAAGGCGGGTTGGGGGTGGTAGAGCCATGCCAGAGGAGGCATGCGGCCCCTGGCTCCTCTTGTGTCTTTCTGATATGCCATACTGGCTATAAATATCTTGCTGGTACGGCATACCATACTGGCGTACTTGCACTGCTGTCCATATCAGAACATCCCATAGCTGAGTGGCTGGGGCACTCACCGGAGAGGTAGCAGATCCCTATGAAAATCTTTTCTCCTCATCAGGTGGAGGAGGCCATGAACTGGGGGGTCTCCAATATCCCAATTGAGTACCCTAAATATGGGGTTAAAAGCTTTGTGTAAACTTGTCTATAGGGGCCCGATCTAGTATGTGAGCTCTGAGTTTGTCTATTGTATAAAGCCCTGCAGGAGATTTAGAAAGAGATACTGCTATCCTTCCCTGGTTCATGCATTGCTCTGAGCCTTAGGTGTCTAGATACCTGGTGCAGTGCACATGCTCAGAGGCAGAAATATAGGCACCAAAGGAATATTTACAGCAAACATTTAGGTGTTGCGCGCATTTAGATGCCCACAGGGTTTGGTGGGAGCTGAACAGAGGTTATGTGAATCCCAGTGGGGCCTGATTCTGGTACTAAGTCTTTTTGTGAATCTAACCCATTATATCAACTAGAACTAGTTGGAAAATGGAATTTCCATTCCATGAGAAATATTGACATTTCAAAATGTTTTTTAATTCTAAATCAGAACAAAAAAAAAATCACCATTTCAAAATTTATTGCAGTATGGAAGTAGCAAAAAAACCCCAAAACAAATAAAAAACAAAAACAAAAACCACAACCAATTTGGAAACACTGAAACATTTTGTTTCAATAATGATGAAATGTTTCATATAATATAATATTATTAATAAATATAATATAATATAATTAATATAATATAAAAGCCAAAACAAAATGAAGCAAAATGAGAAAATCAAAATGAAACATTTTTATCAAAACAAAATGTTTCAACATTATGCAAAACAAATATTTTAACATTATCAAAATGAAATGACTAAGTTGAAACTATTTGTTTTGACACTTTCCCTTTGCAAATGTTGTTTAAATTGACACAATATTCTCACAATATGTTTTGATTTAAATGAAACTGCATTTTTGACAGAAAACTGTTCCATCAATTATGTTTTTGACCAGCTCTTATGTCAACCCAAGCAAGTAAAATTAGCATGTTTTCTTGAAATTTATGGGCAAGGTCATTTTGTTCTAACATCTAATAAACCCTCTTTATCATTCTGTTTTTAAAGAAAAATGTATCGAAGCTTGAAGTCAGATCCTCAGCTGGTGTTTATCAATGCAGTTCCATTAAAGTAAATTACACAACTCTGGTGAATACCAACTGAGGATGAGGCTCTTGAGGCTAGATCCATAAAGGGATTTAGGCATCTATTAGTACATTAGGAGCTTATTCCCAAACTTTAGTACCTAAAAATACCCCTGCCTAGCCCTGTAGGTGCCTAAAGTTCCTAAGAACCTAAGGCTATGCCTATACATATAGCAGCATGGAGAGTACATACTCTGTATGCACCTCCACCCCACCAACATGACAGTGTAGATGGTGAGATGCTATTTAGACATGTAAAGACATGCCAAAACCCTAGGTTAATAGCCTACATGGCTCTTTACATGCCCAAGCAGTACTCCCATATCTACCGTACACTGCTGTTTTTAGCACTGTAGTGTCCTGCTGATGGAGCCTTTCCCCTCCATAGGGAAGGGCTCTGGCAGCAGGGAAAGGCTCTGGTGGGGATGGGGAGGTAACAGGGAAAGGATCCAGGAGCTCCCCTGCACACTGCAGTGTGGACACAGCCTGCTTTTCACTGTGACATGTAGCTACATATATGCTACATGCTGCTGCAGACAAGGTCTAAGTATTGGTGTGCTCAAAGGCCTATTGAATTATGCCCCACACAAAAAGAGAAGGAGGAATTGGTGCCACCAGAGAGAGAGTTAGAATGACTCTTGTCTAGTAGTTAGTGCACTTTCCTGGCAGTCTCAGGTTCCAGTCCTGGCTCCAATGACTATTTTAAGTATTCTATTAAGTGGAACGGCTTCAACAGGTGAAATTGAGAGTGCCTAATACACTAGAGCACTTATACAGGAAACCTAGGTTTGAACACCTGTTCTAAATCAAGGAGAGACGAGATTTGAACCTAGGTCTCCCACATCACCTCGGAGGGCTTGAATCTCTTCAGTATAGGGTGTAACTCCAGAAGAAGTTTCATAGTGGTGAATCCTGAGCAGAGATAGGTGCCTCCCTCGAACTTACTGTTAAAGGGTGGGGCTTTGGCCACCTCACTCTCTTCAGCATTTACTACTGACTAGCTTAGGCAGTTCACTGCTCACCTTGCTGGCTTTGTGAATCCCATTCTTAGGTGCCTAATCCTCCTTATGAATCATTGAGGGAGTCACAGGGTCTAACATAGGTCTGTGGATTCCCCTGGGCAGCAAGGCAATGCTGAATCTAAGTCCCCTTTGTGGATCTACCCCTCACTTGTGGCTTCTTTATCCTCTACCTAAAAACTGAAGAGGATTCTAGATTTCCACATTCTGGATATATAAAATGAACAAATTCTAAACTTGGTTTCAATGTGCATTTTGGAGTTAAAAGTGTACAAAGTATAAGAAAATATTTTTTTTAAAAAAAAAAGCATGTGTGTAACCATAGAGTCTTAGAAATAATGCAAATACCATCCCAAGGCCATTGAAGAACATACCAAATGAAGGTAAGATAAATCAGATATTCGAAATAGGTAATAATTCTGGGAGGAAAAACATGAATTTATTGAAATCTCTAGCATTATGATTTTCTGTACAAAACTATAGTAATCTCAAGGTGGTATTTGTATGTAAAAAATAAAGGTACAAGACACCAGGCAGCAGCATTTTTCAGAAGCTGAGGAGTTTGTAATGACAGAATTAAAAATTACCCTCTAATACCAAGATTCTGAACCTACACTGCAGATCCATATAAAGAGAGGCTAAAATATATTAACTGAACAACATTATTTATCATAAATATTGATATTATTGATTATTTATCGAATAAAGATATTCCTGGAGCTCTTCCAGCAGAGAAGAACTCTGCCCCAAGGACTTTGCACGATCTACCTATCACCCCAAAGATTTTGCAATCTAAATAAGACACAGGCTATACAGTGCAAACATATGAAACTTGAATGCTCAATCTTCAAGCAGTGCAGGTTGTTATGCGTGTGTTGAGGGTGGTGGGAGTTGTTTGCTTTTTGTTTTGTTTTGTAAAAAAAAGAAAGCATATTGCCTCTTCTTAGTGGGCTATTGTGACAAGTGGAAGTAGTATGTGATAAGGAAAGCTTGGAATTAAGAGCATTAGGTCATCTGTGGCACAAGCAGGAGAGAAGTTGTGTTCAACCTGAGAAGTAACAATGCTATCATCTTCAGGTTAAGCTGTAGACAATTCTCTTGCATCCAGTGATGAATGCTATTAGAACAAGAGAAAATGGATGAGAGTGTTGGAAATAAATTGAAAAGAATTGACATATGGTGTTGTGTATTACCTGATAAGGAGTGGAAAAAACAAGATATGACTATGAAACACTTGGGGGTCGTAAGAGATTACACAATTTAAAGTGTACAGGAACTGAAAGTGAACACTGAGATCAGTACATGTCACAGCATATGAAAGAGGCAGGTGTAGTCTTAAACCTTATGAATAAAAAAAGTCATTCAGATTGGATAAAAATGAATTAAATTTGCAACAGTATTAGGAATCACTAAATGACATTATTGGAGATAATCCTGCTAGTTCTATTTAGCTGAACACATTAGAGTTAGATGATGGAGAAATGCTTATTATCAGATGTGGTACAGTATATTATTTTAGCAGCTGGCCTAATAGCAGTACAGTCTGTTCCTCCTGAATCTCTCACAATTATCCTTAGCAGTAACTGTTGTCTACAGGCTATGTTCATGCAAATAAAGCATTATATGCCGATTTTATCAGTTGTATTAGTATTATGCCTTGTATTCAGACTTTCATAAAAATCTTTGACAAAGTCCCTCAGCAAAGGCTCTTAAGCAAAGTAGGCAGTCATGGGGTAAGAGGAAAGGTCCTCTCATGGATTAGTAACTGGTTAAAAGATAGGAAACAAAGGGTAGGCATAAATGCTCAGTTTTCACAGTAGTGCGAGGTAATGGCAAGGTCCCCCAAGGACTTGTACGTGTGACACTAAGCATCCCTGCATTCACACCCTACACACTATTGTAATAATCTTGGTATAAAATATGCCTAGTGATGTATCATTTGATGATTTAGTTGGCATTCGTCCTGCTTTGAGCAAGGGGTTGGACTAGATGATCTCCTGAGATCTCTTCCAATCATAATCTTCTATGATTCTATTATTTGAAAATTAATAACTTACTGATCATTAATAAGGCTATGATTTAATCATGAGTAATTTTAGAAAAAGTCATGGACAGGTCATAGGCAAAAACAAAAAATCAAGGCCCCTGACCTGTCCATGATTTATGCTAAAAATACTCATGACTGAATCTTGGGGGTGGGGGTATGTGGGGGAAGGAAGTCAGGGGCCCACTGCAGGAGGGGAACCCCAGGGGACACACTGCTGCTCTGGCCCCTGCCAAAGGGGGAGCCCCAGTGGGTGGGGGGAGGTGGGACTGCCACTCCAGCCACCGCTTGGAGGGGGAAGCCACGGGAGGCCTGCTGCTGCTCCGGCTGCTGCCAAGAGGGGGAAACCCCAGGGGGCCCGCTGGTCCAGCTACTGCCAAGAGGGGGAAGTTCCAGGGAACCAGGATCTGCTCCAGCCACCCCAGGACCGCTGAGTCCCTGGGGCTAGCCACATGGGCTGCTGCTCTGGCAGTCCCCAGGGCCAGCTGCCTGGGGCTGCCAGAGCAGCAGCCGGTGCGGCTGGCTGTGGGACTGCCTGAGTGACTGGCTGCAGAGCCGCTCCAGCAACGACAAGTGTGGTTGTCCTCAGGGCTGCCTGAGCAGCTGGCCCCAAGCCAGCTGCTTAGGTGTCCCTGGGGATGGGGTCAGCCACACAGGCCACTGCAGAAGTCACGGAAGTTGCAGGAAGTCACAGAATCTGTGACTTCTGCTACCTTGGTGACAGACACGGTGCCCTAATGATTAATATTCTTGTGTCATGTATGTATATGATGGGCATAAAGAGCTGTGTACACATGCTGGTATAAGAACTAAAATGTGCCCAAACCAGGTGTGTGGGTGTTGTTGTTAAAGAGATCTATCCTAAACAAAGGAATGTGTGTTTACCTCAATTTAACCTAAGCAGTAAACAGACCGATCAAACTAGCAAAGGCTGGAGGAAAACTTCACACTAGAAGCAGGGCTGGCTCTAGGTTTTTTGCCGCCCCAAGCAAAAAAATTTTTGGCTAACCCCCACCCCAGCCCTGGGCTCCCCCCCTGCACTCCCCTGCTGCCCCAGCCCTGGGCTGCCCCCCACCCCACACCCCCTGCCACCCCAGCCCTAGGCTCTCCCCCAAACCTGTACCCTTCTGCTGTCCCAGCCCTGGGTCACTGGTAACTCGCTCCCAGGGCGGGTCATTCAGCAGGAATTTTGGATGTGTACAGAACACAGACAGGATTGGTTCCCATATGGTTACAGAACTGCAGTAAGTGGAACAATTTTCAGCTTGTGTGATTGGAGGATATCTGGATGCATATTATAAGACTGTCCTACATAAATGAGGAAAAGGTGAGATGCCTTTATTATTCTTTTGTTCCACTCTTTGTTTCTATGGGGAATTTGCCAATGCAATATTACTGTCTTGCTTTTAAACAAATAAAACTTTTTTTATTTCTTTTTTTTTTTTAAAGGGCAATAGCTGTTGAAAATAGCAATTCCAGTCCTAAAAACCACTGGGAAGCATTTCTTGCTTCTTCATTTCTTATCCTACTTTTTCTACAGCAAGTCACAGTGGATCAGTATATTTGATTTGGGAGAAATGAAGTAACAGCTGCCCAAATTGAGCCTGAGCACTCCTGAATTTTGAGGGTGTTCAAATCTGGAAGGCAGGTGCTAGATTCCCGTTCTGAATATTAGCTAAATCTGGAAAGGAAAAGTCAATTTCTGCTTCCATGGCTCAGAAGTAGAAATCCTCCTATGTGCCTGAAACTGTATCTAAAGCTGCCAAAGTCCCCTAGCAGAACCTCCCCTCCCTTACTTTTCATTTTAAATTCTAGTGGGATCCACGTACCTCCCTTGCTATGCTTTTCAGATAGAGAGGTGCACTGTCCATTTAGTCCACCCAATTCCTTCTTTGTGGTCTGCAAGGTGAGGTCACACCAATAGCCCTAATGCAGTCTGGGGAAGTCTTCTGAAGGGAACATCTGGGTCAAAGCCTTCTATCCCTTGGGCATACTTGCTCCCCATTCACGGTGCCATCCCTTTCGACTCGCAGCATGGCTCATCTACCTCACTCCCCACCCCTCCCTTGATAACTGCCAAGGAATTGCTGGGAAATGTAGTTCTTTCCCTGCTCCAGGCTGGCTCCAGGACTGGCAGGGAGCTAGGCAAGGGACTACTGCTCCCAGGGTCCCGTGGGTTCTCAGCTCCCATGCTGGATCCCCAGCTGCTCCGTGGCTCCGCTTCTGCAGGGTTGTGAGAGGGGAGGAAGTGAGTTAAAAAAAAAAAGGATGGCCAAAATGACGCCCCCTGGAAATGTGCTGCCCCAAGCACCTGCTTGTTTTGCTGGTGCCTAGAGCTGGCCCTGACTAGAAGATATCAAGATATCTACACCCAACAGCAGAGAGAAGCTTGATCTGGGTTTTACTTCTTGGAAGAATCCATTTGAAAGGTTCCCTGATCTATAAAGATGGGAGCGGAGGGAGGGCCTGAACCTCAAGTGAGAAGCAACTAGTTGCAATGCAATATTACTGTATTGTTAAAGTGTCTAGAGTGTGGTATTTTCTGAAAGCTGATGACACACTGATGATTAATATCACTGTGAAATCTATGCATAACACTATATAAGGAATTATGGAAACTCGTTGATATTAGGCTATATAGTTTGCCCAGACAGAAGATATGTCACAGCTATTTACGTCTCCTACGTAAATTAAGCATGGTGGAATCAAAAACAATGGAAGCCCCATTTACAAGAAGGGGGATGAGACTCCCACAGGAAGGGAAGAACAGCATGAGGTTATCTTGCTTCTTGAAGCAAGGTCATTTAAGTTCGGTGGATATAAGCAAGGATGGAAATCATCTTTGGCATCCATCACTGGACAGACACAAGAGGCCAGAACTGTTGCAAACTGAAAAAGATGGGTCCTTCAACCAAGGTGGGGCTTGGTGTTCAAGTCTCTGGAACTGAATATAAGAGAGAAACCTGCTTAGGCAAAGATATTTCACCTAAGAAGACAAGAGACACCAACACTTTGTACTTTTGTGGAAGGTCTTGAGCGAGAGAAAGTTAGCCATGGCTGGGAGGAAAAATGACTGTTGAGCGAAACTATCCTCAGCAAAGCCCGTATCTTGCTAGATTAAGTTTTGAACATTTAGAAGCATGTTTTACTTGTCACTTTTCTATCTTCATTCCTTATACTTGAACTCACTTAACCATATGTACATGTTGTTAATACATTTAATTAATTTTTACCATAAACCAACTCAGTGCTGTATTTAAAGGGAAGGGTGTATTTATTCCCAGTTAAGTTAATAAGCTGTGATGTACTTTTGTGTTTTTAAAGGAAGAAACAAAATTCATCATTTCTCTGAGCTATCCAAGAGAGGGCGGAACACTTCAGAACACATGTTTTTGGGGAAATTCAGTATTGGGAGTGTGTTGGGGTCACCCTGCAAGTAGTAATCAAGGATGGTGGAAGCTGTTCTGGGGCTGTTTACAGGATGCTGAGATCAAAACTGCTGAACCAGAGCTATCTAGCACACAAATACTCAGGTGTGATCTGCAGGCTGGTAGGGTAGTTTTGAGCAGCTCAGATTGGGAGCTACAACACTGAAACATTGTGATGCACCCAAGATTATGGAGAAAATGGTGACACAACCCCTCACTGCTCCAGATTTGCACCCCAAACTGTGACACTCTGCAAAAACTGTGCTGTTCAACATATCTATCAATGAAAAAAGGTCTTAAGCAAAGTAGTCATGAGATAAAAGGGAAGGTCCCTTTGTGGATCGGTAGCTGGATAAAAGATAGGAAACAAAGGATAGGAATAAACAATTAATTTTCATAGCAGAGAGAGATAAATAGCAGGGTAAATCAAGGATCTGTAGTGGGACCTGTGCTGTTCAACGTATTCATAAATGATCTGGAAAAGGTGAGAACAGTGAGCTGGCTGATTTACTCATGATAGTTGAGTACAAAGCAGACTGCAAAGAGTTACAAAGGGATCTCACAAAGGGATGGTCATTGGGCAAAAGAAATGAAATTCAATGTTGATAAGTGCAACATCATGCACAGTGGAAAACATAATCCCAACTATACATAAAAATGATGGGGGCTAAATTAGGTGTTACTATTCAAGAAAAAGATCTTGGAGTCATTGTGGATAGTTCTCTGAAAACATCGGCTCAATGTGAAGTGGCAGTCAGAAAAGCTAACAGAATGTTAGGAACCATTAAGAAAGGATATTTAATGACAGAAAATATCATAATGCCATGATAAAAATACAATGCCTTAAATATCATTCATAATGCCACTATAGAAATTCGTAAACTAGCTAGAGAAAGGGTAACAAGAAATTATTTTACAAATGCATTAGAAGCCAAAGGAAGACCAAGGACAGGGTAGGCCCATTACTCAATGATGGGTGATAAACAATAACAGAAAATGTGCAAACGTCAGAAGTGCTAAATGACTTTTTTGTTTCAGTTTGTAAAAGTTTAGTAGCAATTGGACATCTAACTTAATAAATGCCTATGAAAACGAGGTAGAATCAGAGGCTAAAATAGGGAAAGAACAAGTTAAAAATTACTTAGACCAGTTAGATGGTTTCAAGTCACCAGGGCCTGATGAAATACATCCTAGAATACTTAAAGAGCTGACTGAGGAGATATCTGAGCCATTAACAATTATCTTCAAAAAGTCATGGAAGATGGGAGAGATTACAAGGACTGGAAAAGGGCAAATATAGTGCCAATCTCTAAAAAGGTGATAAGGACAACCCGGGGAATTACTGACCTTAACTGAGCTTAACTTCAGTACCAGGAAAAATAATTAAGCACTCAATTTGCAAACACCTAGAAGATAATAAGGTGATAAATAACAGCCTGGGTATGTCAAGAACAAATCACGTCAAACCAGCCTAATCGCTTTCTTTGACAAGGTAACAAGCCTTGTGGATAGGGGCGATGTGGTAGATGCGGTATATCTTGATTTTATTAAGGCTTTTGATACTGTCTCACATGATGTTTTCATAAACAAACCAAGGAAATACTACATAGATAAAGCTACTATAAGGTGGGTGCATAACTGGTTGGAAAACTCTTCCCACAGAGTAGTTATCAGTGGTTCACAGTCAAGCTGGAAAAGCATATTGAGTGAGGTCCCACTGGGATCAGTCCTGGTCTGGTTCTGTTCAGTATCTTCATCAATGATTTAGATAATGGCATAGAGACACTTATAAAGTTTGTGGATGATACCAAGCTGGAAGTGTTGCAAAGTGCTTTGGAGGATAGGATTAAAATTCAAAATGATCTGGACAAACTGGAGAAATGGTCTGAAGTAAATAGGATGAAATTCAATAATGACAAAAGCAAAGTATTCCACTTAGGAAGGAACAATCAGTTGCACAGCTACAAAATGGGAAATGACTGCCTAGGAAGGAGTAATGCAGAAAGGAATCTGAGGGTCAGAGTGAATCACAAGTTAAATATGAGTCAGCAATATAACACCAACATTGCAAAAAAAGCAAACATCATTCTGGGATGTATTAGCAGGAGTACTGTAAGCAAGACCCAAGAAGTAATTATTCTGCTCTATTCTGCGCGTATAAGGCCTCAGCTGGAGTATTGTGTCCAGGTCTGGGCACCACATTTTTGGAATAATGGGTCAAATTAGAGAACAACAAAAATGATTAAACATCTAGAAAACCTAGGAGGGAAGCTTAAAAAAATTGGATTTGTTTAGTCTGGAGAAGAGAAGACTGAGAGGGGACATCATAACAGTTTTCAAGTACAGAAAAGGTTGTTACAAGGAGGAGGGAGAAAAATAGTTCTTGTTAACCTTTGAGGATAGGACAAGAAACAATGGGCTTAAGTTGCAGCAAGGGTGGTTTATGTTGGACGTTAGGAAAAACTTGAGCTAGGTGAGCACTGGAATAAAATTGCCAAGGGAGGTTGTGGAATCTCCATCACTGGGGATTTTTTAAGACAGGTTAGACAGAAATCTGTCAACGATGCTCTAGGTAATACTTAGTTCTGCCTTGAGTGCAGGAGGCTGGACTAGAAGACCTCTCAAAGTCCCTTCCAATCCTACAATTCTATGATTCTATGATATGCCCACACCTTGAATATTGCATGCAGTTCTGGTTGCCCTGTCTCAGAAAAGAATTGGAAAAAGTAAAGAGAAGGCCCACAAAAATAATTAGGGGGATGGAACAGATGCTATATGAGGAGAGATTTAAAAAAAGACTGGGACTATTATATAATAGTGTCCTATTAACTGCTCTGGAATTTTATGAAGAAAGAAAAAATTGAGAAGCATCCATCTGGAACAACAATTTCCTTAAAGAAAGGGACATGAATGTGCCTGCTAGTCAAGCAGTTAACTTCATTTGAGCCTCCCCTGGTCCTAGTGAGCAAGGCATTACTTCAGATCAGCTTCCTCCATCACCTTGCACATATTTCAGGGAGAGAACTGCTGCCTTTTTCCTGCATCACTGACATCACTGTGAAGTGTTCCAATGACATCAGTGGAAATAGGACAGGCCCCCACATAAGAGGGGCTGTTTGAAAGACAGAGTGAAGAAAATCTATTTGAGAAGGTGGCATGGGACCTGACATAGAAGAGTCATAGAATTGGTCTGAATCCTAAACTAGAGAGATTTATTTTCTAGTTAGGTTAATTACCTTCTTTTATTTTCTTGTTATAAGCACTAGCCCTTGAGACAGAGACTTTGCTGACTGCGTTTTTTTCTGCTGAGTCAGTCTACTGGCTTACATGCTTGACAGTATATTCTGGGTGGTGGGAAATATGCCCTTTATCTAACAAAAATATTCTGCTTACCAAAGTCAAACTAAACACAGAAACTGACAAAACAATCCAGAAGGTAAAGGAGTCCGACTACATATAGTTAAATTTAGGTCTGTGACATTTCAATTAACTTGTGATACTTTTGCTTTCATGAAATGATACAGCCTGAGAGCATATTATCAATAGTGCTATATCCAGGTAAACATCTGTGTATGTTCAAAAAGAACAGGAGTACTTGTGGCACCTTAGAGACTAACAAATTTATTTGAGCATAAGCTTTCGTGGGCTACAGCCCACTTCATCAGACGCATAGAATGGAACATATAGTGAGGATATATATATATACACACATACTGAGAACATGAAAAGGTGGGAGTTGCCCAACCAACTCTAAGAGGCTAAGTAATTAAAATGAACTGTTGTCAGCAGGACAAAAAAACACGTTTGTAGTGATAATCAAGATAGCCTATTTAAGACAGTTTGACAAGAAGCTGTGAGGATACTTAACATGGGGGAAATAGATTCAATGTGTGTAATGGCTCAGCCATTCCCAGCCTCTATTTAAGCCTAAATTGATAGTATCTACTTTGCATATCAATTCAAGTTCAGCAGTTTCTCGTTGGAGTCTGTTTTTGAAGCTTTTCTGTTGCAAAATTGCCACCTTTAAATCTGTTACTGAATGGCCAGAGAGGTTGAAGTGTTCTACTGGTTTTTGAATATTATGATACCTGATGGCAGATTTATGTCCATTTATTCTTTTGCATAGACACTGTCCGGTTTGGCCAATGTACATGGCAGAGGGCCATTGCTGGCACATGATGGCATATATCACATCGGTAGATGTGCAGGTGAATGAGCCCCTGATGGTGTGGCTGATGTGATTAAGTCCTAAGATGGTGTCACTTGAATAGATATGTGGACAGAGTTGGCATCGTGGTTTGTTGCAAGGATAGTGTTTTTGTTCTGTGGTGTGTGGTTACTGGTGAGTATTTGCTTCAGGTTGTGGGGATGTCTGTAAGCAAAGACAGGCCTGTCTCCCAATATCTGTGAGAGTGAGGGGTCATCTTTCAGGATAGGTTGTAGATCTTTGATGATGCACTGGAGAGGTTTTAGTTGGGGGCTGAAGATAACGGCTCGTGGCATTCTGTTATTTTCTTTGTTGGGCCTGTCTTGTAGTAGGTGACTTCTGGGTACTCTTCTGGCTCTGTCAATCTGTTTTTTTCACTTCAGCAGGTGGGTATTGTAGTTTTAAGAATGCTTGATCGAGATCTTGTAGGTGTTTGTCTCTGTCTGAGGGATTGGAGCAAATGCGGTTGTATCTTAGAGCTTGGCTCTAGAAAATGGATCGTGTGGTGTGTCCTGGATGGAAGCTGGAGGCATGTAGGTAAGTATAGCGATCAGTAGGTTTCTGGTATAGGGTGCTGTTTATGTATAGAGGACTGTAAGTATGCATGGCACTTTACAGAAGTGAAAGATCAGATCTTCAGCAGACATAAGTTGGCTGAGAATTTGAACCAAATATGCCCTCAGAAACTGACAACATAGGGTAACACTTGAAGTACAACAGAGCACTGACATAGGGTCACTGGTATGATTAGCCAAAATATTAGGATACTGCTGCACACGCACTGGGAACTGAGGTGGTAAAAACAGACTCCAAGACATAAAAAAACCACTAGTTTTTCACTATGTACTTTAATTTTATAACATATCGTGATAGTTTACTAATGTAATAGTACAGAATGTTTTAAATATACTAAAAGTGGAAACAAAATCATCAGTAAATAAGGTAAAGTATAAATTTGGGCCAGATATTGGTCATGCTTTAGCTTCTATAGAACCAGCTGTCTAAATGAGCCCCCAAGAGATTCCCCAGCCATAGATAGTGTACCTCGGAGAAAGGTCAGGAGAAATCACCTTTATCTGGTGATTCCCAGTTGCCTAAACAGGACCTTTGGGCTGTGAACAGCTCATATAAATTAGAACAATCATCAAGCTCCTTTAATTCATTGCTGGGGGCCTAGGCCAGTGCAAATTGACTCCTGGATCAAGAGTCTGCAAAAGCACCTAACGTATAAACACATCTAAGCAAGACCGGAGGATCTGACACAAAGTAGTATTTAAGCAAATACCCAGTAATAATATATATAGTAAGAATAATATATATAGGAAAAAGCTGTCCTAAAAATGGGTGGACAGAATTTCCTCTGAAAAATGTCATATTTATGGAGAGGAAAAAAAACAACCAAAAACCTTATTGTCCCAATTTGGGATAAAAAGTCAAAATTTTTCCAGAAAAATTCCATTTCAGGAGAACTGAAATGGAATTTTCCAGCTTGGTGGCTGCCTGCCTAAAAGGCTCTTGTCAAGTTCTCTTCTGCCTGGAGGGAACCATCATTTTGATTTCCCTGGCAGAATTTTCTTGTAGGAAATTTCAATTTTGCCAAAAGGGCATTTTTTCCATTGGAAAATCATTCTTTAGGAAAATTCCCAATCAGCTCATAGATATGTATGTATGTATGTGTGTTTGTTTGTTTCTTTCTTGTTTGTTTGGTTTTTTTTACAAAAGTAGCATCTTGCTCTTAGGATTGAAATATAAAATAAGAAATCAAAAGGAGAAAATGCATACTTGACTCAAATATGCAAAAACACAAAACAAAAGCCTCTTCAACAGTGCTGTATAAACGTTGTGTGTTCTGAAGGCTATATTCTTATCTCAGTTACATCCAGAGTATTGTTGGAGTAACTCCACTGAATTTCTGAAATGACTCTGACTTTACACTTGCAGAAATGACAATAGATTTTGGCTTTAGATCCTTTCTTGAAGTTATTCCACCCTACAACTAAAGCTGATATGACATTTATCACTAATCAAAAATTACCAAGAGGAGGATGCTCACCATCTTCATCATTATTCATTGGGATATCTCTTTTGCATTTCTTGAAGTTAGCATATTTTTTGTTTCCTTCCTACTTGTGAAATTTTAATTGAATACATTATACAGTGTTCATCTACTTGTTAATCTTGTGCCCTGTTGTTACTTGAAATGAACAATCTCTAATGCCATCCTGTTGCATATTCATATAGGTCATATTAATAATAGAGTTCAGAATTTACACAAATAAGTATTGTCAGGGCATAAAGTTTGTAAATACTAATGAATTGATTGGAATCAGAATACCAATATCCTAGAAGAAAAATAAACGAGTTTCTCCTCCTTGTAACTTTTCAGTTTCTTGGGTTTCTCCCATACATGCACAGACATTACATGTATGTTGTATAAGCAGTAACAGTGCATTCAATGAATTCCTATTAACCTTTATTAGGAATGAAAGTTAGAAAAATTAGAGTATTAATTAACTTTACTGTCTAGGCATATGGCAAGCATAGGATCATTAACACGAATGCATTATCCTCAATGATGGTTTTTGATGGCTCACAGGGATTTCATCCATGGTCTATGTGTGGTGTATGTATATACCTCTGTCACCTCACAGATCACACTGGGTCTACAAAAAAAATCTCACTTACCCAAGCTTTGTTCATCTGAAAATGTACATAGAACAGCTGCACACTATGTGTCAATAATAATTTCCTGTTTGTCTTTGCTGAATTTGTCCATTAGAAATATTCACCCATCTGTGAGGGCAAAGATTGTTCATCACCTTTGAGAATAAAAGGTGTATGAGAATATATCATTAGAGTGTGTCTCTATGTATAGCTAGTTATATCTTTATACATACAGATATAGATATGGGTAGTTATTGATGAGCAACATTAATTTATAGAGTGGCAGCTATTAAATAAGTCAGAGTTTACCCAGGAGCATGTGAGCTGTCATTCATTCTTCCAGCCCTTAGATTAGGAAATAACTTTGATATCTGTGTTGCTTCTGTTGGCTAATATTGGAATTTTAGCGGGAATCTGCTGATATATGTGAACTGTGTGTAGTATGGGCATATCAAGCTGATCCCAGTTACCACATCACACCACTATTTTATAGATTAGCTGTCATCGAAAATCACAATATCATTATGAAAGCAGCAGCTATTCATTTATAAGCGCATGGCAAGTTTGTAATCTGGCAGAAACTTCATAAAACATGAAATTAAAATACTAGTTTATCTAACACTTTAATCATGATTTGCTCTTGGTAAACTCATGCTGGCTGCTAGTGCTCACCCCTTCATCCTCCAGGTATTTGCAAATTGAATGTTTTATATATTGCTCTCATAACTTCCCAGATATTTGTCAGGCTGACTGGTCTATAGTTCCCTGACTCCTCCTCCTTTCCCCCCTTTTTAAAGATAGGCTTTACGATAGGCTCCTCTATCAAAGAGGGCTGCACAGAATATATAGAACTGATTCCACAGCTTCTGCCATTTAGGTGAGGTAAGGAAAGGGGTAGGATTACTATTTAGACAATTACATTGTAAGAAGACTGAAAATAGGTTTTAAAATGTAATAAATGTGCAAGTTGCACAATATATTTTATGAATATAAACCAATATTATGCCTTTATTAATCTTTATGTTTAATTCGTGGCTTAATTCTAGGCCTTATTTGTTCAAATTAATTATTTGAAATTTTAATTGTAGCTCAGTTATGAATAGCTACAGTACTTTCTCCCTTTATGCTACTTAATAGCTATTTAATACATGCTTCTCCAGGGATTTGAAACTAGCCCTTATGATTATGGAGTTTGAGATACAGAATGATATGTGGAGTATTAACTCTTCTGCTTAATGAAGCATTTCAGATGATCTACTTTTCATGAACTATTTACCAACAACTGAGATTGGGTACCTAGTATCCTCATAGATAGCAGGTAGCAAGTCTGAAAAGCAGTTTCTCCTAAAAAAACCTCAGTGGTCATTTTTTTAGTATATATAGCTTTGATGCTATGCTGAAATAGCAGCAGCTAATAAGATATAAGTGGTGTTTTGGTGTATTGCCATTGATACTAAAGTGGAATATGTTATTGAAGTATATTTTTTTACTTTCAGTTAAATATGTGTATCCTTTGGGTGGGCTAGAGTTTATTTCACTGCCCTTCTCCTAGTGCCTAAAAACAATTCCTATGGAAAAGCACATGGAGTCCCAGAATTCAGTTATTGAGGATTTTCAGAAAGGATTACAGAGGATCAACCTCCCCACAATTAAGCCCGAAAGGAATTATCTTAATTTTTAAGTACCAACTTTATCAAATCTTATAAAGAAACATAAATAACAATTTCTACAACATAACATGGCAACTTTGTAATCCACATACATTATCTTCACAGTTATGTATGTGCATAAATAAAGGAAACAAATTTAATTTAAACAGATCAGTCCCCACAGAAACACAATGAGAAGTAACTCAGAGTTCTGTATTACTGGACAGGACACCACTCCTTGATTGCTGTCTTAGGGACTGATCTTTTGCCCACTGAAGTCAATGGGAATGTTTCTGTTTACTTCAGTAGATGCTGGATCAGTCCCTTATAGAGTTGCATATGTTACCAAACATTTTGACTGCAAGTAAGGCCTTGAGATGGCAATTCCATTTGACTCTGGAAATATGGGTAAATGGAGTCCCATAACAACAACTAACTACTCTGGAATATCAAGGGAGAACATACACTTAGATGGATAGAGGACTTATGTATCTCTTACTTTAAACACTTAAAATATCCAGAAGGTAGTCTTAAAAATAATCTAAGAGGGCCCACACTAACTCCATGTAGGAATCTGCCAGTGCTTCATCAGGGTAAACTTCTCAGTTAAGAGGAATTCTATTTTTATATTTAGTGTTAGTTTTTCTGAAGTAGAATGTTATCCACAATAACAAGGAGGAAAAACATTTTTAGTTGTTGCCCAGTTCAATTTTTTCCACTAGAAACATTTTTTTAAATGTATAATGATAATCATTACATACAAGAAGAACATTCTGATTCATGAATGATTGAAAACTGTCTTGTAATATGTTAGTAAGTTTCTATTGTTTCTCTCTTTGGGGTCAAGTATATTGAAGACTGCAAAAGATTATCTATTTAGATTGTAGAGACATTATCCAAAAGACTGCACCCTGTCTGACTTAGAGGTTAATAATATTTTTCTGGATTTCTAACTGCCTTTACCTTTTAGAGTATTAAAAAAAACAACAACATTTAAATTACATCTAAGCAGTTAACTGTTATAGTGGAGAAATTTCCAGATATTTTTGATGAAAAAATGCAGCGTATTTTTGACAATAACTACGTAGATTTCACGCTTTGGTGAACATCAAGTCTTATTGTCCTCTGAGGTGTAAATACTGATTTTAGGTTTCACTTCTATTTAATATTTACCTCTTGTGATAATCAATCTGCATGTTCCCTTTAACTGATACAGAGCTAGATTCATCATTGTCCTGTCATCATTTACACCAGTGCAAAGACTGGGCAAAATGCCACCATTCTGGTTTAATAGCAGGTTACACCTACTATGTGCTAATGTAAATGACAACGAAAGGTGCAGAACAATGGTGAACTGGGTCTCCATATCTCTCTATCATGTATTTATTTCTTAAAGATGTTCTTCCAATGCAATTTTAATTATACCTTCATATTCATCTTAAGAGGTAGCCTATTTAAGTCCAATTAGTGTGATTTGTGACCCCTGTTTTCAGTCTCCGATCCAATTTCAAAGTTCACACAGTAAAAAGTAACTAGCCTGGGAACAAAAGTTTCTTTCATTTTGAGGAATAATAGTTGTTCTGCAATTATTATGAATGGTTAACCTGCTTTGAAATCCCTTGGCCTCCTGTAGCTGATCTCATGAGTAACTAAAAGGCCTTTTTCTAGTAAAAGTGCTTTAAACTAATAATTTTCATGGTCTCACTAGAGGTTTCTGTCAAAGCTTTTAACAATTACTGTGCCACATCCCAAGTTTACTAGTAGATTTGTACTGGGAGTTTGGCAGTGTTAATGGTTGCATTCCTTTCATGACAGTTGAAATTAATGGGTACAAACAAAATCTTCAAGAGAAATGAAAGTTGAAACTACAGCTAAATGAGCTCTAATAGTCCTAAGCAGAACAACATGGAAAAAATTCTACAATGTAATTAAGAATTACAGCTGCTTGGCTGGTTCTAGGTAATTGTTTCTTCCCCTGGCAGAAGTATTCAAAGCTTTCCTACTTCCAAAGTAAATTACATTTGCCAACACTTTTTCTCACTGCAGTTACATTTCTTAGTCTTTCAAAGCATAAGTCATTCCTTCCAAAATAATCTCTTTATGGCATGCAGGTCATCCATAAGACAGATCTCTTAATGATTCTTTCTTCTTGTCCCTAGGTTTTAGTGAAGCAAAGTTGTTCTTAGATAGATTATACCAAAAAAGAGGAAACATTAGGTTTTCCTAACTGTTACTAGAATCATGATGACCTGACATTTGTCTACCTGCTTAGTGGTGAAGGCGTAAAAAGAATTCTGGAGAAGTGGTAATTTATAGCTGGAGACCATTAGATTTTCAGAAACAGTTGTATTGCAGCTACTGTCTTAAAGCCCTTTTAGTCTCTTGTGGCAATAAAGTGAAGTCTAAAATACTAAGGACTATTTTATATATGAAATTATGTAATCTTGGCTGAAGTATTTATTTCTTATTTTATGAGAAATGTTTCTCTTGTTTTGCTCATTCAGAGCAATGATGGTATGCAGGGGTCATTGTTACAAGAGAGCTCTATAACTGTATATATGTAAATAGTTCATATAGAAGGCGCCTGCAGATGATACTCCAGAATATGTACCAAAACTCCTTCTTGAGTTTGTAGGACCAATAAAACTTGTTGTTCCTCACTGCAAATGGCTTTCTCTCTGCAGCTCTTTACATTAATGCCTAACAGAGAGATTAAGCCTGTGTGTGCGCTCAAGTGATCATTTAGGTTAATATTTGTGGTTATTGATTTGCAGTAATCCAGGTACCCAGGTTCTATTTTCAAGATCTGAGGCTTTACTGATTTTTCAGTCTCATGTACCTTGTGAAGTCATTTACACCTTTGGGCAAAGTGGATATAAAATGCTACTAGTGCTAGAGAGTAGATAATTCTGATTTGGTAGCATCTTATACCTTGTTGCATAAGTATACAAACATTTGAAAATGTCAAAATGAAATGTTTGAGAGTTTTTGGAATTCCAAAACATTCCAAAAAATGTTTGGAATTTTTTTAGGGGTTGTTTTTGTTTGTTTGTTTTCAGACCAAAATAATTGGCTAAATTGACACATATTCATGAAATATTTTGATGTCACTGAATCTGTATTTTTCACCACAAACAAGTTTTGCCAAAAAAAGTTTTGCCCAGCTCTACTGCCAACAGCAAGGATCAGAGCCTGCTAATTATCGACAGCTATCATAGTTGCTACTTTAGTACAAATTGTAGGTGCTTGTGTTGCAGGTCTTAGGATCTATCCCCATAAATAATGTCATGGGGGTCTACAAACGTGTCTCCACACTTTCATCACAGCAGGATAACTCAGATAGAGAAGAGGTAGGGAACACATTTACAGGGAAAAATGACGGATGAAATTCCTATAAACCTCTACTCAAACTGGCAATGGCAGAGATGCCTCCTGACTGCTTTATAGAAAGGGAAGTCCCCAGGGCTACAGTATACCCAGGTTAAGGCATATATGATGGGGGGAAACTACTGTAAAAACAAAAAGAGTAACCATATTTAAAGAGCGAAAAGATCACTAACATTACTAGCAAGAGTCAGATTCTCTCCTATGGCCTAATTCTACTCATCACATGGAACAGGAGGCCATCTGAAAAAAATCATGGTATTTATGATAGTGTGACTGTGGTGGCCCCAATGCCTCCCACACATTGCATAAAGGAGTTGTGACTGATATTCTAGCCTTTTTTACTGAAATAGTGTGTGTGGCGCTCCTAGGCTGAAGGGGCAATTTTGCTCTCTGCTGTACTTGAACCATATAAAGCCCTATATCTCTAGAGTGAAGTAAGATCACTTTCTGTTCTCAGTTCATTGTCTTTATGTGACATAGGCTTCTCAGATAGGTGGGTGATCTTATGTACTTCATGTTAGCTAGACATAGCTCATAAATAAGTACAGTGACATGTCTTAAGCAGAGCTGGGTGAAATCTTTCACACCATTTTTTTTTAATCCCACCAAAAATGCAGGTTTCATGACACCAAAACATTTTGTAAATTCATGTCAAAATTTTTTTTTTTGGTTAAAAGAAAAAAATCTAAAAAAAAATGAAGAATAAAACAAAAAAAACATTTTCACATTCTGAAACAAAACATTTTGGGGTTTTTTGGTTGAAAAATGACATTTCATTTCAAAATTTCCTTTAATTTCATTCACCATTCAAAAACATTTTAAAATGCTCAAAATCAAACCAAAATTTTCCAGGTTTTATGAAATGTTTCATTTGTAAAAAAATTATCCTAATTTTTAAAACTTTAGATTTGCTGACAGTTTCATTTTTGGCTTGACCAGATTTTTTTTTCTAAATTGCCTATTAACACTAAATCTGTGTGAATAATGGACTTTTTGGTTCAGGAAACCTTACTTTGAATTGCTGCACGTTTGTAGGTTTTGTCAGATACTTAACATTATTTTTAGGACACGTTTGTGTTTTGATTTTTGCATCAGAAACTCGATTTACTCAATGCTGTAGTCACTTCTGTCCATACTCACTAACATTACTGGTACACAATTATTTTGAGGGCTTCTCAAAACGTAAGGCTAATGGTATTGGCTAGAGTCAAGCAAAACAGGGGCAAGTGCTGAGTTCAGTACCTAAGTCTGCCAGTGCAGCTCATTTGTGATCTGATGCTCCTGGCTGTTCCAGCGCTGGGTGTCTCCTAAACACAGACTGTTGTGTTGTGTTGTCCCCTCCCAGATTAAGAACACAAAAGTCACTTTATGTAAATTCTAAAAGCATCTTTAAGTCCAAGACTCTAATGATACTTTTCATTGACCCATTGCATCCTGTAGCCCCTGTTCTGATGCTTTGGAGGCTACATATAAAAAATGAGCAAATCTATAAAATTTGAACAAGTCCAATGAGTTGCAGGAATACAACTCAAATAATTTGGTGCAGATACAAAAAGGGAATTATTCCAAGTTAATTAGTTTAGTAACAATCTGGGTGACATTGAAATAAGGGGGAGCTGTCAGAACAGTACAAGCTTGAGTTAAACAATTTTTGCTATGGACAGATATGCAAGTTGTTTTTTAAAGGGAAAATAATGACAATTCATAACATTAATATTACAAGTAAAATGGAAAAGTCAACTGAAAAAAGGGGATATTCAGGCTTCACTGACCAATGTGCTTTATGTTTAGTACACTCACAGAACAAATATTGAAAATATGCATAGTGCAGGTAGTACAAAGAATCTCATATAATAACCATCAGCTGTATTTACGTAGTATCCTTGAAAAGCATGTTGTAGGGTGCTGTACAATTAATCACAGAGTTATCAATTTTCAACAACTGTAAGCTTAGTAAATATAATAGGGCAGATACTGTTCTGTGCCAAGATCCATGTGTTATAGAATGTGTGAGGGGCATCAGAGAGACATAGGTCTGATTGTCTCTAGTTCCATCAAAAGTTTGTGCTCGGGTTCTAACTTACACCAATTGACCATGCCCCCCTCCCCTTTGCAGACCATATGGTAGGTGAAAATTGCCAGGGGAAGGAGGTGGGTTGGACAGAGGGCTAAAAAGATTGACTGGGGAGCAGGGAGGTAAGTGGGTTTGTTGGGAAGACAAGTTGAGGAACATCTACAGAGGCCAAGGAACATCCCAAAGTTTTATTTAAGAATAGAGCTGGTTTGGAATTTTTCTGACGAAACGGTTTTTTGTCAGAAAGTGCTAATCCATGAAACCTGAAAGTTTTCTCACAAAAGAGGTGGTTTTGCCAAGATTTCTTAGGTTCACGGTGGAGTTCTTGCTCAAAACTGGAGAGTGAGAGAGACTTGCAGCAAATAGCCTGCTGGTTATGGCACTCAGCTGGAATAGGGGAGAACTACATTACTACAGCCAATGTCATTAGCAAAAATATCCTCACCCTTCCAGCTCTGCATCAATAATGGGATGACAGGTAAGCAGGCTAGATCCCTAAACCTTTGAAGGACCTTTGTAGGAAGGGAAATATTGACAACTTCTGATATCCTTTGTATCTGGGGTTGTTATGATAATTTCTTCTCCAGTTCCTTCAGAAACGCTCCCTGACTGAGACTCTTACAGTTTACTCACATCTGGCCCCTACTTTTCCTTCTGTAAAACTAAGAACACTTACAATCAACCCCAATCCCCTGAAAAAGCACAACAGGAGATAAAGCTCTTATCTAGTTACTCTGAAAATGTATTATACAGATAATTTCAAAGGATATAGGGACAGATCCTCAGCTGATGTAAATCAGTGTTGCTCCATTAACTTTAGTGCCATTATGCTAATTTGCACCAGCTGAGGATCTGGCCCATAATTTATAATATATACAACAAATGTGTTTCAAAATGTGTAATATTAACTAATAAATATATCTCTGGCATTTGGAAGTATGCTAAGTATTGCACCACTTAGGCCTGAAACCTTTTTTAGTGAAGCAGTTAAGCTTAAAGCTATGACTGCTTCATGTAAACTCCTGATTCATAGTGGCAATCCTTTCAATGTATGCATTATAGCCAACATATCTAATATTAATGAATATTAAAAATTTAACTGATGACTAAAATAGGAAAATTGCACCTTTTGTGGAGAACACGTTCTAACACAGCTGCATGCAATGTATGGAAAGGGTAACTTAACATTGGACTATAGGATTAAGGTTTTATTAAAGCCATTAAAGCCCCATCTCTTCTTACTGCAGTGAAAAGGATCAAACACACAGCCTCCTCTCGTCTAGGAGAAAAGAAAAAAGAGTGGAAATGGTGCTTGGATCTGCGGTCTAGAGAGTTGATGGACAGGTAAAAGAGGACTTGGAAGTAAGAAGAACAGAATATATTAAGTATCAAGAGACTGCAGGGGAGAGTGTGAAGGACAAATACTGAAAACGAACTGCTCCTGTGCTGATACTTTTTGACTGTAACAGAGATAAATGCCTGATATTTAATATAAAAAAAAACACACTTCAAAAATTAGCTTGCCTTGCTTGTGTGTTTGAAAGATACAGTAGTAAATTTCTCAGTTTCCTGGCTTTTTTCTTACTCTGTTGTCTGCCTAAGAATAATTTTTATCTCAAAATGGGAAGCATTGGCAACCAAACCCCAAACAAAGAAACAAACAAAGACTTAAACAGGAAATGACATACATTAATAAGGAATATGTACTTAGGAATGTGGATGGAAACTTTAAATCATCATTCAACAAAGTTATAATGGAATTTCAGAAATTACAGTATAGTAGAATCTTCCAAATGAGAAGGAAAAAATGTACTATTTATAAATGTGGATTTTTTTTAGCCCTGATAGATCAGTATGCTACTGTATTATGTTGTAGAGTTCATTTCTTACTATGATCCCAACTATTTAGCAACAGAACTATTTTTTAAAATCTATGGCTTCTGTATCAGATTCTCCTAAAAGACAACACAATTTAAAGTTATTGACCTTCTACAAAATAAAGCAGGTCCCATTTATTAAGCCCAGGCAGGCAGAATGTACAGCATGTATTATCCCTTATGCTAGATAGAACAGGAGATCTGACAGCCTGACCAGCTCATCTTAGACACAATTCTGCCACCTGTACTCATACTAAGGGACTACTTGTGGAATAAAGTACAGTGTGAATCAGAGTGACAGAACTGGGACATGCATTATTATTTTAGTGATTATTAGAGGAATGACTAGTATCTTCTTACTCATTTCTTGCTTTCTTTCACCTAATCACAATGACATTAGTAGTCACCATCAGCTCAAACAAGATTAGGTACCATGTACTTGGGAACACAACATTTAGCACCCAAACGTGAGTTTCTGAGGCCAGTTTCTGCTCTCAAATGCACAAGTGTAATTCTAGAATAACTCCACTGAAGTCACTGGTGTCACACCAGTGTAAATCTGAAGCGACTGTGGGTGAAATTTGGTTCATCTTATCAGTAACAGAGTATGTCTAGTACAGAGTAACAGAAACATCGGCAGAGGGATAAAAAAAGTGGTAGAAGGACTGTAAGAAATAATTTACTTTGGCATGGGAGGTGGAGTGGAAGGAAAGAGGAAGAGAAAGATATGTTACTGTTATTTGGTATGAAGACAGTTAGCAAGTCTCTAGCTTTTTATCAAATGGAGTAATCCTCCATCCTGATGGCATTTAGGGCTCTGAAGGGAGCCCTCTGTCTCAGAAGGAGTTACATTATGAGTGTATTACGTGGGAGGAACATATTGAAAGTCTAGGCATTACTTGATAACCTGATGGGGCTCTGCCAAGTCTTTTTATTTAATCCTGACCAGAGATAAAGAAGAAGGCTATTGTTGTTTTCCTTTTGCAGGAATGGAATTTAGGCCCTTAGCTTATACTATGTTAAGAACATTTCCCCCCCCTTGAGGTTCAAGTAAGGAAGCTGCAGATCTGTTTTTGACCTTGAGCATTTTCAAAACTTCTACAATAATTGAGTTCAAGTAGTTAAAGTCTAGGGCACAATTTCTTCTAAAATGAAGTCATGCTTTCAAATAGTGTTAAAACAACAACAAACTAAAACTCATTTTGTTAGGATATGCTGGAGCAGTAGCTGAAAAAGAAAAGCAAAACGCAGGAATGACAGATGTAGAAAGAGAAACTAAATCTTGGGTTTATTTTGGTTAAGTGTTATTATGTCAAGATGCAGTAGATGGTGCTGATGGGCTGGAAGGCATAAATTCATACATTTTAGGGCCGTATTCTGATGGAGATAGTTTATGAAAGGTGAGTGTTAAAAAAGACACTATTTTGTTTAAAAGACTCTAAATTGTATTTATGATTCACAAATCATTATTAATTCATTTGGTATTCATTAGCTATTTATGAGACTATCATGCTATAGGTGCTTCCATAAGAGATCCATTGAGGTGGAGATCAGGATTTTGGTGTAAAGATATATGTATATAAACATAAATGGAAATGGAAAAGAATTATTTTAACGATGGAAGAATCTGGGTATAGATTATAAAAGGATGTTGCACAGCACATTGATTACAGTATTAACTCTATTAGTGCTGTGCATGTGTGCTTATTGCCATTCTTCAGCACATTCAGCTGATTCATTCTGACAAACTGATCTCTTCCATATTTCAGTGCCATAAAAATGCTGAAAATATACTGCTGAGCTAGCCAGCCTGTAACAGCAATAGTGTATGTCTGCAAGAGTCCCATCAAATTAATTGCATCCCCTCAATTCCACAAAGATAACAGGGGGGAAATAATTCCTCATCCACACCCACTAAAAATCTAGGCAACTTGTCTGGAGATTTATACACACAGCTCAGTGAGATTATACCCAACCCAAACAGAGACATTGTGTTCTGAAAATTATAAATTGACAAATAGTAATAACAAAACAATTAATAATACATATTGTGGCAACTATTATCGCACACATGGAGCACAATATGACAGATCTTCAACTGCCAACTTCTAAGCGAGGCAAACGTTACCTCAAAAGTAGATACCTCAGAAGTAAAAGAGAATAAATCAGCAGGACTCAGAAAATATTTATCTCCAGCATCACTTGTATTCTCTTAGTGAGGATGTAAAAGATGGGCAAATCTGGTGAGTTTGGGAATTTTAAAGAAACCTCTAGACTTTTTTCCCTCTACCTAATTTAATAAACTAAGAGCCGCAAAGACCAGCATACATTGGGGCTAAAATGTTTCTTAAATTTAAAAATCTATTACAATACATGCATGACATACCATAACAATGTTCCTAATTATGGCTGTATTGTCACTTTACTCTCAATTCACACATATTCCATGGCTCCTCATTTTTAAAAAAAGGCTGTGTATGATCTGGGATGGGAGGGAGTAGAAGATTCCATGCAGGTGTTTCACAGAAAGCTTATACATAATATGTCTATGTGAAATAGCTCAGTACTGCCAGTAAGTGTAGGATGTAGTCTACTTTCTTTACGTCTTCTTAACTGAGATCCTGAATCTTCACATAATAAGTGAATTTTCCTGTTCACCCTACTGTGTGTTCATTTCCACTCCTCATCACTTACCTATTCAGCACACAATAGGAGCTTCATTACCAAGTTCTGGAGGCTGTTTTGACCTATTGGCTATCTTGCTACTGGTGAGGCAGCAAAAGAATTGCTTTAACTCAACAGAACTCACTCTAGTAGCACCTTATCCAGACCATCGATGTGGCAGGACTCACATAGCAATGGAGTCTTTGGCACTGCTCTCCATTCTGCCTGCCCCTGCTCCACCTCATGCTGGTGTCACAGTTGCTAACTTTCATGCAGTAAATAAGCACCCCAACTTTCACAATAAGCCAGAAATCAAGCTAATCCCATTTCAAAACGAGGATAAAACAAGCCAGTCTCTAAGAACCCCAACACTGTATTTGACTATCCCTGGTGTGCAATCTGGGATTGTGGTGGGCCCACTGTGCACCCCTGACTCTCTTCCCCGCTGCCCCTGCTTACCCCTTGCCCCTACTTGCCCCCTCTTGCCCATGCTTCCTGGGAGCCAATAAAAAAAAAGGAAGAAGCAACAAGCTACAACAAGTGCAAGCCAAAAACTAGCCAACAAGCAAAAACAAGCCCAATTTCTATGTTTTTTTTCACGGGTTTGGCATGTCTGGCTGGTGTTCATGAAGCCACCACAAAGCTAACTGCAGCAACCACTTCTAATCCTATCCACTCATCTTAAACACAGCTGAGCCATGCTAGTTCTGTTGCTAGGGGGGTCTTCCATATTCATGTAAGAGCAGATAGGACTTAAGCAAGATTTAAGTGGCACACAGGGCCTGCTGTAAAAGGATGGTTTTTTTCCTTCAGTGTATATCAGTTAGGATTTTGTTCAAAGTGTCAAATGATTTTTATTATGCATGTTCTTGAGCCTGACTATATTTTAATTTTTTAGAAAGCAATTATTAAATAGGTCTTTTGGACTAGGATTGAAGAGATCTGCTGTGCCCTCTTAGATGACCTGGGGCAAGTCACTTGATCCCTTGGTGCCTCCGCTTTCATTCTCTGGAACATAGGCATAATGATATTCCATTCTCTACTGTACATGTTTTGAGATATATGGATGAAAACATGGGCTGTGATTCTGACAACAATGAAGCACAATACACATGCCTGAGTTAAGCATCTGTATGTTTGCAGAACTAGAGTCTAATAGCTAAATATTATTAGACTAGGAAAAGGTTACATAGTTATAGTTCATCTACACTTTGCTCCTGACTGGGTGGGTAGCACTGACTTGGTGTGTAGGTGTCCCTTTCATTTTCAATTACATTTTTTCACCCCAGTGATCATAGGCAGCGGCGGCTCCAGGCACCAGCGCTCCAAGCGCATGCCTGGGGCGGCAAGCTGCGGGAGGCACCCTGCTGGTCTCCGTGAGGGTGGCAGTCAGGCTGCCTTTGGCAGCTTGCCTGAAGGAGGTCTGCCGGTCCCGCGGATTCGGTGGTAATTCGGTGGCGGGTACGCCGAAGCCACGGGACCGGCGGACCTCCCTCAGGCACGCCGCCGAAGGCATCCTGCCTGCCATGCTTGGGGTGGCAAAAAAGCTAGAGCCACCCCTGATCATAGGTAAATCAAACAGCTCCTACATTTGTTTTTACATATGAAAGGAGAGTTAAAGGCAGTCCACTGGAGAGGATTTTGTTCTTTAAAACTGTGGCAAAGCCATTTCTGGGGGATGAACCTCCTTAAAGAGAGGTAGCCAAGAAAGTCTAAAACAAATTTCTCTCTTTGACCCTACTGGTAGTTTCCTAATCTGTGTTTAGGAATATATTATAATGCTTGTGCACAAAGAGAATAATTTGATTCAAAAATATTTAGATTTCTTTCTCCACTCCCTGTATTTAGTTAGATGTTTTATATTTAAATTAATTAAATACAGTAGCAGATGCTGAGTCTGTCTGTGCTATTGTGTCTTTGTCAGCAGTTTACTTTTGGTTTTCCCATTTAATTAAATAGGAAACAGTGAGTGGTTTAAGCACCACTATGCAGCATACATAGGACAAACAGCACCTGCCTCTGTGTATACAGTCTACTTATTGAACGTAATTAATATACATATACATATAGCATGTGTGTGTATATGCTGGTGAGAGTTATTGCCTTACCATTGTGCTGTGTAATTCTTGTTATTTTTGGACACTCTGACTCCTTATCTTGAGTTTTCTTCAGTTTATTTACTGAATTTTTAGTCTGCTTGTTCTGGTTTAAGAATCTCCTGAGCAAGCAGATTGAAAATTCAGTAAACAAGCTGAAGAAAACTTGAGATAAGGAGCTGAAATATCCAGAAACAAGAGCTGTAGAGCACAGAAGGCAGAACTAAATTCTGAACATCATGGATTTTGCACAGTGCACGAAACTCTTCTCCCTATACTGCAAATAAATTCTACCACACAACAATTACAGCTTTTAGCCTACATATGTGTAAAATATAGGTATCAAGAGAAAGTCATACGTACACACTGGACATCATCTATATCATTGGCTTCATATTTATTAATCTTTTCATATCACATCCTTTGCTATTATATGTATTCTGCATCATTGTCTCACTCCCATTGCATCTTAGGATTTGTACCTGGATCTGTTTTTGTCCTGGAAAACAAAGAGTGATACCATAACATTACGTTGCTATCTTCTGAGGCAGTGTTCTATTGCAAACTGCGATCCTCCTCCCCCCCCACACACACAAGAAAAGGCTTAATATGTTTATTTTCCCCTGAAAAAACTGAGATGGTGGCAATCCTAACATAACACTCATGTTCTAAATAAGCATGTGATCTACAACAGTGACATAGCTTCTTCTCTATTCACCAATGCATTCTACTCATTCAGGCAAAATCTCAGCTTCCTTGATCCTGGACCTCCCAGGGGGCAAAAGTGCCTATGTTCACAGGGAAAGCTATTCCAGACACAGACGAGGTGAAGAACTGTGCTCATATCCCACCACTTTCCATCCCCGGTATTCTCCCTCCCCATCCCCTCTGCTTGTGAATGGCCATCAGTAGCTTCTGCCATCTTAGCAGCCTTTTGATATCTCCCTATTAACTGTTTCTCATTTTGGATCTCAGGCTGAAAACATCCCTTTGCTCTACTGCCAGTACTTTTCACTGTCTCTCTCTTTCTGCTCTTGTATATTGTGTAGCTCAGTAACTCTATTGTGTGAAATTGGATATTCTCACTTGCAAGTAGGATTGAAGACCCTGGGAGTTTTGCCAGATTTTCATTCAAATCTGTAACTTAAAGGGGAAATTAACTTCACCCACATAAAAGCCAACTAACAATTGGTGATGTGCTGGGGACTAGCGCCAGGGGACAAAAGTATATCTTTGCCCATCTTGTGGCTGCTATTCCAGCCTTTAAACATGAGAAGTGTCTACGGTCCCTTCAGATAACCTGCATGAAAGGTCTGGTCACTGGATCTGCATAAATATTACATTATCACCCTTGGTCTATACTGACTGTTCAATTGATGTCCTCTACATTTACTCTTTATAGAATAGGCTACCCTGTCCTGCAGTCCTTTCTCAGGCTCTATCCACACATCCCCAGTCAGGCAGCATAAAGGAAGGGATTAAATGGTGCCGAAGGCCTTTGTCTTTAGGCAAATTTCACCTGATGTGAATAATCCATCACATTTAACTCTGATTAGGCCAAGAACACTTCTGGGAGTAGGCATCACTCTTTCAACTCTCATGTAAGAGATGAACACTTCGGAACACATCAAAGATGCGCTGGATTAAACAGAGGAAATTTCAAATGAGAGAGACGGAGAGTAGTGTTGGTAGGTTACAAGCACATTCTGTATACTATTACTTGGTTACTAACATGCTATTTACTTAAACATCTCTAGTCCTGATTATCCATGTACTGTATAGATTGTGTGAAACTAAACAATGAAAGGTAATACCATAGCCAGAGTTTTCAGATTCACAGTACATTTTTACATTGCCATAAAAACTATTAACTCTGTTCTTTCTTGGTATAAAAGCTCGGTTTAATAAAAATTATGACAGACAACAAGTCTGAGCATTCATTAGTGCAGACGTGTGTTTTTGGGGCTGTAAAAGCTACATAAATGGCACAATCATGCATAAAAAAAATGAGACTTGTTTCTCCATTACTCATTATGAAGCAATACTATCTAATGGGAATAAACTGGGTTAGTAAACTACTTCTCCAGCAATTTACATTCACATCTGAATCCAGCTGCGACAATAAGATAAATTGTACACAAACACTTTCAGATAGCAAAATTACAGGCAAATTAGATTTTTCTCCTTTAAGATTGCACAACATTTGTAAAATTTCTTCTCTAGGCCAATTTATTCTCTTTGTTGTGATTCCTTTTGGTTCAAGATATTTAAAAAATAAATTGCTTGTTAGCAAGAATTATAAAGAAAGAACATCTTTTATATGAAAATGAGTTGGTATTTTAGCCATATTATATCCAAGTCTTTTTAAAAGCTTTAAGTATTGTCATATAATTCAGTCTAGGGTAAAAAACAAAAACAAAAACAAAAAAAAAAACCTTTTATGGCACAATATGATTTCTTGTACCTCCAGTTTTGGTAAGCTAGAAAAATTCCACTTTCATACATGTTTAATGAATGGTAAGTGGGAGGGGAGTGGACAAATACGCTGATTATAATATCTCATAGGAAATAGTGTTCGCAACATATTTTTCAGAGTGGTAGCTGTGTTAGTCTGTATCAGCAAAAACAACGAGGAGTCCTTGTGGCACTAAGTCTCTAAGGTGCCACAAGGGCTTCTCACTGTTTTTTCAAAATATTTTGTCAAAAATGTAAACTTTCCAAACCAGAGAGACAAGAGGGGAAGCTCTCCTGTTGACATAGCACTGTCTACACTGGGGGTTAGATCGGTATATGTGCGTCACTCAGGTTGTGTATTTTTCATACCCGAGTGATGTAGTTACGCCGATGTAAATTTGTAGTATAGACCTGGCCTTAGTCTCCTTAGTCTCACTGGAATTCTTAAATGTGGAGCTACTGCACACAGTATATACCCCCAGCAAGCAAAAACATAACAAATTGTCAAAACTTTACAGGATATCACAAAGCATGTGTGCACAGAAACAGCCTAAGAAAGTATAAATGACCAAGATTATGAAGTCTGTTGGAAACCAGCTGCCTGGGGTGAGCTGGGAAAGCATATGTCTTCCTGAGGGGTGGAAAAATTCAAACAACATGCAGAGCTCATATTCAAAAGTCCTTTGAATTCCCAGATCAGGAGAAAAATGCTGTTAGCTGCCAAGCTGAGTTGGAGAAAGGTAGAGACATTTATAATAGTTGGATAGATATGTTGGCTGTGGAGCAAAAAAGATCTGAGGCCATATTACAATAGTTTGATGAATACGGCATCTCAAAGCTAACCCAATCGTTGACACTGTGGGACAAAGCCTCAGGTGGTATAATTTGATTTAGATACATTCATTTAAAAGGCAATACATGATTTACATCAGCTGAGAATCTGACCCTTTATTTTATAGCAGAGCACAAGAGCCCGGTCAATCCACGCAGCAGTTTGATACATAGTTAAAGTTAATGTCTGAAGACTGTACATTTACTGATGTGTGTGACATGGATTATATGGGATGAGTGAGGTCATATATTTTATTGGACCAGCTTCTATTGGCGAAAAAGACAAGCTTTTGTGCTTACACAGAGCTCTCTACAAGTCCTGGAAACTAACTGAGAGTGTTACAGATAAATATAAGATGGAACAGATTGTTTAGTATAAGTAGTTAACACATATTTCAAGGGACCATTCAAGGTGAAATGGCTTGTTAACACCCCTCCAGCCATAGGGAGGAAGTGAGGGAAAGCAGCTGGTGAGGGGGATGTTAGTGGATTATAGATTGTTGTAATAAATCATAAATCCAGTGTCTCTATAACCCACTAATAAGACCCCTCCCCACTTTTTTCCTGACAGGGCTACAACAACACTGCATACATGGATTATATGAGACATTTGGGATAAATTTACCAAAATCTGAGAGAAGACTGGAAATGAAGCTTAATTCAAATAAAACAATAGACCTTTCTGGAACCATGAAATGACACAAGCCCCAGTAAAATGTTTGTCAAAGTGGAAGTAGTGTATGGAGAAGCAAAGTTCAAAACTTTCAGTCAACTACAACAAGAGATTTAGAGATGTGGATATGGTCCAATTTCAGCCACTGGTGATAGGCCACTAATGTAGCTGCACTGGTACAAACCCCTAGCGTAGACAGGGTAAACTGTGCTAAGCCACATTTTATACTGGTGCAGTTTATCCTGTTTTCAAGTAGGGGTGAGCCCCGTGAGAGAAAAATAGTGGCTTTGCTTGCCTACATTAGTAGGTTTGCATTGGTGAAACTACATTGGTAGCTATCCAGTGACTGCTGAAATAGGGGCTAATCCCCAGTAGACAAGGCCTTATTTAGATTCTCTTGGACCTGCACCCCTTTGTCTGAATCTGGCTCACAGAATCTAAGCTGGCGTATTAATGTGCCACGGGTCTGGAAGAGATGTGTGTAGCAGAAAAAAGTAACTGAGAGGAGATAAGGAAAAGCTGTAAATTAAAGGTATGGTTTTTTTAGAATATGTCTTGTGGGTCAGAGAGATGGCAGATATGGAAATACAGACAGTGAACTGAAGAGACTCTACAGTGGTGACCAACATCACAGAACTAAAGGGGAGTTCTCCCCATTGTGCCTTTAATGGCAAATGCCACAGTGCTTATTCCCAGTGAAGTCTGTGACAAATTTAAGTGAGAAAGGATTTACTAAAGATTTTTTAGATTTACCTTATGTGGTAAAACCTTAAAAAAATCACCATGCTGGATGCTTAAATTCATTAATATATATTACAGTGAATAACGTATACTTTTCCCAGTTTGTCTTGAAGTTAATGAGTTTCTACCTGGGCACTAGAGGTCTACCAGCATGGAACTCCTTGGAAGAGCGGTATCTTAAAAAATTGCACAACTCTTGGAACAAGGGGGAAAAAATTGAAAATTGCCAAAACAAAAATCTGAATTTACATCCCAGTATTCAAAAATCATAGTTTATCTGTATTATAGTCACATTACACCTTCCACGCTTGCAGGGGTTATAGTCTTTGAAATAAAAATGAAAAACCATGGCTTTGGGATTGGTCTAGTCTGCCAGGCTCATGTTTAATTATAGAGGTCAGAAATAGGAATAAACTCTCTCACAAATGGCCAAGAGTGTGGAGTGCACTGCATCTGAATTACCTCAGGATTTAATCTCAGGGTATGGCTACACTTGCGAGTTGCAGCGCTGGTGGAGGCTTTCCAGCGCTGCAATTAGTAAGTGGCCACACCTGCAGGGCACTTCCAGCGCTGCAACTCCCTGGCTGCAGCGCTGGCCGTACACCTCACTCAGCATGGGGAATAAGGATTGCAGCGCTGGTCATCAAGTGTGGCCACACACCAGCGCTGTTATTGGCCTCCAGGGTATAAGGGTGTATCCCAGAATGCTTTTAACTAAATTACTCCCTTTGTTTTGTTATGCAGCCTCTCTTTGTTTTGTTGTGAACCTCCGGAGCTCCGTTGCTACCGGAGCTGCTCTACCGGAGCTGCTTATCAGCTCCTGTTTGCTGTGATCAATCTGTGAACAATCAAATGAGATCCTCCTCCCTGCGTGATTCACAGGGGTTGAGTGTTTGCTTTGCTTGAGAGAAACGGGGGGAGGGGGCAGAGGGGGGAAAGAGAGTATGTTGGATGCAGGCTGTTTGCAGTTAATGGTAAGGGGGTGGGAAAATTTTCTGATTTTGCAGTGTCAGTTCCAAAAATCCACTCTCTCTTTCCCCCCTCCCCGGTCCCTGTCACACTGCCCCACACCCCCCTCTTTTGAAAAGCACGTTGCTGCCACTTGAATGCTGGGATAGCTGCCCATAATTCATCACTCCCAACAGCGCTGCAAATGCTGCAAATGTGGCCACACTGCAGCGCTGGTAGCTGTGAGTGTGGCCACACACCAGCGCTGGCCCTGCACAGCTGGACGACCAGCGCTGCAACTACCAGGGCTGCAGATTTGTAAGTGTAGCCATACCCTCAGATGTTTCTGCCACATATGGGGAGAGGGGATTTTATTTTTTTCTAGTGTAAACTTTGATGTTCTTTTCTTGTTTTCTCCCTAAAAATTCTTGCCAATGTTTATATGTGATGGGGTTTGAATGGCATATGAAATACTGTTGCAATATTAGAGTTATCTTTGACTAATCCTGTTCATGTTGGAAAAATGTGCTTCTTTACCTGAAGATCAATTTTCATAATGTTTGTGTTGTCTACAATACAATTTGACAAGACCAGTAATTTTCAGGAAAGAAAATAATGATTCTATTTTAAAGGGGTTTCTCCCTCACTCCTTTCTCTAATAATTTTAATACTGTTTTTTTAACAGGGGGGGAGGGATAGCTCAGTGGTTTGAGCATTGGCCTGCTAAACCCAGCATTGTGAGCTCAATCCTTGAGGGGGGCCACTTAGGGATCTGGGTCAAAAATCAGTACTTGGCCCTGCTAGTGAAGAGAGGGGGCTGGACTCCATGACCTTTCAAGGTCCCTTCCAGTTCTAGGAGATTGGTCTATCTCCTATTATTATTTATATATTCTTGGTTTGGGACTGAGGGGTAACTTTTGGTGTAGATGGGAGGAGGGAACTGGGGATCTATGCCTATACTTAACCCGTGGTTGTATTTTAGAGAAAAGGTTATACAACTGGCCCATATTCGGGAATCTATTATTGTGTATCATTTGTATCACCATAGCATCTAGAAAACCCTAGTCATGGACCACGGCCCTTTTCCTCGGTGCTGAACACTTTCAACTGCCATTGAAATCAAAGAAAATTTTGCCTGAGTAAAGTTTCAAGAATGGGCCCACTATACTAGAAACTTGATTATTTAAGGCCTGATTCTGATCCCCTAAAGTCAATGTGGGAGTTCTGGGTTCTCAGCACCTCTAGTGATCAGGGTCGTAGCTGTTCAAGTTGTATTTTGTCAATTTTTCACATTTATTGGTATAAAAGGGACAGACCATCAAACCACATTTTATTTTAATGCTGTATAAACTGACTAATTCATAATAATCAATAAAAATAAAATGGGTAGAAAAAATTTGATTATTTCCATAGCTTCACAGATTCTAAGACCAGAAGAGACCAGTGTGATCAATTAGTCTGGCCTCCTATCTAAGATAGCCATAAAACTTCATGAACATAATTCCTGTTTGAACTAGAGCATGTCTGTTAGAAAAGCATTCAATCTTGATATAAAAATTGCCAGGGATGGAAAATCCACCACAGCCCTTGGTAAATTGTTCCAATGGTTAATTGTCCTCAGTGAATTTGTCTAGCTTCAGCTTCTTGTCACTGGCTCTTGTTACACCTTTGTCTGCTAGATTGAAAAGCCTGTTGTCAAATATTTGTTCGCCAGGTAGGTACTTTTATAGACTATTATCAAATTACCCCTCAACCTTCTAGTTGCTTAGTTAAGTAAGTTGATCTCCTTGACTCTGCTTCTATAAGGAATGTTTTCCAATCCTTTAATCTTAAGAGTCTCCAAACAATTTATGCAAATCAATCCTAAAATCTGCTTTAACGTTGATTTTTTATAACTAAAGGCCCAATAGTACAGGTTTTGTATGCTTTACGTTATGTCCTGAAACTTGAGAAACATGGGCTCCATTGAAAAGAGCAGGTTGAGGCTCTTCAAATATGACAATATTGTGACTGGTACTGCAAGAGCTCTGGGTACTACAAAGGTGCTCAGGGCCTGATCCAAAGCCTACTGAAGTCAACACGAGTCTTTATATTGACTTCAGTGGCTCGGATCAGGCTATCTGATACCACAGTTTTTAAAAAAGCTGGTTGAGGAGTTTGCTTAACCGTTAATATTGATTTTCAGTTTCAATAAGTCTTAGAACACTGGGGAAGTTCCAGAAGATTGGAAGAAAGGTAATATTGTGGCAGTATTTAAAAAGGGTAAAGGAGATGACCCAAGTAGTTATAGGCCTGTCAGTGTGACATCGTTTCCAAGCAAGTTAATGGAGCAGCTGTCACAGGACTCAATTAATAAAGAATTAAAGGAAGGTAATATAACTAATTGCAAGAAAAGATATCCTGTAAAAGAAAAAATCTTTTCTGATGAGATTACAAATTTGGTTGATAGAAGTAATGGTGACTGTGAAAAAGAATTGGCAGGGATGGTGGCTAATCTGAACATGAGCTCCCAGTGAGATGATGTAGCCAAAAAGGCTAATGAGATCCTTGGATGCATAAACAGGGAATCTCAAGTAGGAGTAGAGAGATTATTTTACTTCTGCATTTGGCACTGATGTGACCGCTGCTGGAATACCAGGTTCAGTTCTGATGTCCACAATTTAAAAAGGATGTTGATAAACTGAAGAGGGTTCCAAGAAGAGCCGGGAGAATGATTATAAGATTAAAAACCTGCCTTATAATAATACGCTCAAGAAGCTAAAACTACTAATCTTAAGAAAGGGACAGTTAAGGGGTAATGCTTACAGTTTATGAGTACTTATATGGGGAACACATATTTAATTATGGGCTCTTCAATCTAGCAGAGAAAGATATAATATGATCCAATGGTTGGAAGTTAAATCTAATCAAATTCAGACTGGAAATAAGGTGTAAATTTTTAACAGTGAGGGTAATTAACCATTGGAACAAATTACCAAGGGTCATGATGGATTCTCATCACTGGCAATTTTTAAATCAAGATTGGATGTTTTTCTAAAAGATATTCCCTAGGAATTGTTTTTGAGAAGTTCTATGGCTTATATTACACCAGAGCTCAGAGTAGATGCTCACAATGGTCCCTTTGCACCTTGGAGTCTCTGATGAGGATTCTGTAAGCACATAGAGAAACAGCTTGCCCTGATTAAGTTATGCAGTATACCACGTATTTATATACATATATATATATATATATATATATAGTAGATTAAAGTATAAATTACAATTGACTCAATTTTTGTCTAGTTTCTTCTATTATTGTATATATTGTATATATATATATATAAGTTAAAGATTGAAATGACATACTGTAGTTAGCAAAGACATGATTTTGGAAGAGTGAAATGTATAGATTCAGAGCTACCATGTTTGTCTAAAATTTAAAAATCTATGATTTGAACAAATTGTCATTTTATCTTCCAAAGAACATATTACCTCTGCAGTGTGAAATACCCATATGATCTGCACTGTCAGATTTTATTATTATTGTGACAGATACTGTAGCATATAAATTTTAAACTAATGAAAAAAATGTCATCTATCTTTTGGAGCTAAGTGTTCAAAGTGCATCAACTATTCAAGCTTGATAGATCGTTCTTCAGAGCATTTGAGAGGAATTGCATATTAAAAACACAGTGTATATGAAAAACCCTAACACATCCATCCATTGCTATATTTTCTAAACTATTCCTGGAACACTTTAGAGAGGACAACTTCCAAAAATGTTTCCCTCTGTAAAGGAATTGGGAAAAATGTAAATCAAAAGAAGAACTCACAGAGGCAGGCCTGTAGTCTCCAAGACTCAGCCTTCAGCAAACTGTCTCTCTCCATGGCTCCCTGAAGTGAATCCAGCCAAGCCGCATTCCTGCAGGAGACATGTACTCTACCCCTTCTGGGCGTACTCTGCTCAGTGAGTATTTACAGGGATGCTGTTCTACTCTCCCCCCCCCCACATCCCATGTCAAGCCTTGAAGAGTTCCCATTTCCCTCTGCTTTGCACCCTGACTCCCAATTTCCTGTAGTACAACCGACATCACTCTGGTTGGGAAGGACCAACATGTATGTTTTAGTCTGTGGGTGAAAGACTGGTCCTGTTAAGTCAATGACAAAACTCTCACTGACTTCCTGTGACAAAGTGGGATTTTTCTGTAATATTTTTATGATTCCTATGCATGCCTCAGTTTCCCTATGTACATTTCATCGCTACCCAATGGGTTAAAAAAAGCTGCTCTTGGAGCAGAGCTGGAGACATGAGGTATTGTGTCATATGACTGCCTGGGGTAGAATGAAGGATCTGATAAATAAATCCTCAGCCTGTTTTCAAATCAAATCTCTTTTGCTTGGATAGATAATGCTGAGTGAGTCAACAAGAAACAAGGACATTTACATCAGAGCAAAAGCAAAGGTTTTATTAAAGGGAAAAGTATCCCTCCGGTGTTGAAAACAGGTTCTTATGTGAAGAAACCTATTATCCTATGAAATTAACAATATTTTCAAAAACTCTTTCCTCTTGTTCTAGTTGAATATGGAAATGAACTTTGGACAAAAAGGAAATGCAACACTTTTAGTAGTGTTACATTTTTCTTTATCTATTGGTTATTTTAACTTTTCCAGAGGCTGTTACTAGGTGACGTTATTACATTTGATTTCCATGGATCCTTTTTATAAGCTGGAAAATTAATGAAAATGAAAGGAAAGACCAAAGAACTTTGCTTCACTTATCTCAGATTAAGACTCTTCTGTTATTTAAAATAAATTATATTTCCTTCCTGCTGCACACTTGCTTTTTTTTATTACAAATAATAGCTGAGCTGTTATTTACTTCATTTCTTCTACAGAGCTTAGCTCCATTTCTTGTATGAAAAAGCCTTAGAGGAATGGGGCATCAGCTCTACTACGAGCTATTAAAACTTTCATTTTTGGGGCTGCAGTGACAGCCTGTATTTATTCTATTGCTACTTCTTTGCATATATAAATATTATTTTATTTGGCATCGTATAGGCACAATTTTCCCAATAAACAGCTAAACTAGGGAATTTTTTGCCTTAGGCCTGCAATGTGTTGCTTTAACACCCCAAGGGAAGTAATGAAGGCATTCTATATCAAAGAGAAAACCAGAGGAAGAATGTATTCTGAAGACCCCCCTGTACAGGGTGGGATGAGCGATAAGTGGCACTGCTACATTTCTTTAAGAGGTACTTCTCTATCCTCCTCTCCACGTGGTTGTTTAGTTTGAACTAATGTCTACTCTTTGTCCCTTTCAACCACTGTGCCCTAGCAAGGAGTAATCAGGAAAGAGCCTTTATGAGTTCCTGAAACCAGGGACTGCCTATCCTTTATGCAAGTATGGCAAACACATGAGAGGGAGACTGATCCTGATCCTGCACACTTGCATCCTTGCATGTGCATTTGAGGATCTCAAGCACAACTGAGAGTACAACTGACCTTGAGTCCAAATGAGTATTTTCATCATATGTTGTTCATCAAACTGTAAAAATTGGGCCAGAATTTCTTTGATCCACAACCTTTATAATCCTCTAAAATAATGAACAATCAGGTTTCTGTGGCAAGATGTATTATTTATACATTGAAGCTGACTGTTGCACATTATCCTCTAGATGTTTTCCAATACACCTCTACCCCAATATAACGTGACCCAATAGAACACGAATTCAGATATAACGCAGTAAAGCACACTCGGGGGGGAGGGTGCTCACTCTGGCAGATTAAAGCAAGTTCGATATAACGTGGTTTCACTTATAACGCAGTAAGATTTTTGGCTCACGAGAACAGCGTTATATCAGGGTAGAGGTGTATTTTTGCCATTTACTATTGGTCCACTATTATAATAGGACTGATGTTTCAGTTACAGAATAGTAATTGCCAGGAGGAGCTGTTCTCTCCTCTTTTTTGACGATTGGCACGTTTGCGTTCTTTCAATTTTCCAGTATCTCCTCAGCATGACTTTTCAAATATAATTGGCAGCTGTTAGATCTATTTATTAGCGAATACCTTTGGCATCCAAGAGCACATCTTTTCCCTGCTCCTTATCAGCAAAATTTTTTACGATATGTTAATTATCTCCAGAGTTCTTCAGGCAAGGACTCTACTGAGGATGCTCTCCCTCCAAGCCAGGAAATTCACTTTTCAGAACTTAGCTCCTATTTGCCATACGAACAACACGGCCCCACCTCATCACATGCCCTACTTGACTTCTTGCTCTGCTCTTGGTGTTAAAATTCCCTGCCTTCCTGGGCTAAGAATACAAAACCAAAGCCCCATTCTTGCAAAGTTCTCTAACTTTAAGTATATGAGCAGTCCCAATGAAGCCAATAGGACTACATGTCATTAAAATTGGGCACATGCCTTTTCAGGAATGAGACCCAAGATTGTATCTAATCCCTGTGAACCTGTCAAATATATTTAAGTCAAACACAAGTTATTGGGCTCAATTCAGGGGTAACTGGGTGAAATCCTATGGCCTATGAACGAATATCCCCTTTTGGCTTTAAAATCTTTGAGTCAATGAAAGGTAGGGGAGGAAAGGTTCATTGTACCTTCTCCCCCCTTACTGTACAAGAACATGGGGTGAGATGTTTAAAATTGTGTAAATTTTATTTTCTTTGAATTTATGAAATTACAAGATCATTGACTGTTTCTGAGTGGTTTAGTACCTTTATGCCGTAAGACTTTGAATTAAAAAAAATGTTTGTTTTTCCCCCTGAAGATTTTTACCATATTTCATTGAAATATGACAATTTGACAAAGAGATAACATGTTAGACACAACTGTAAATGCAGAGGCTTACAAAAATGGCCCCTGCAGTGATTATTCAAAGCAGCCAACCCTATGTACTCTACCAAATGAGCAGTAGCAATCTCTATATACGTCACTATAAACCCTGCAGCTACTTTAAGAGAAAAAGTAAATGTCTACCACAGATAATTCATGCTGAAGGATAGCAGATATGACAAGTGGGTAATACTGTACATAAAATGCCTAACCAGTGATCACTTTTATTAATCTTAAAAAAAAAAGCTGAAAGCTCATTTCTGTTCTTTGTTTTAAGAAAG